>NC_060066.1:80720924-81320924 GCF_922984935.1 Meles meles
CCAGAGGGTTTTGAAGGGGCGTGGGGGTGGGAGTTTGAGGAACCAGGTGGTGGGTAATAGGGAGGGCATGTACTGCATGGAGCACTGGGTGTGATGTCAAAACAATGAACACTGTTATGCTGTAAATAAACAAACAAAAAAAACCCACAAACAACAAAAAAAAGAAAATGTAGGAGGAAATATTTATGATCCTTAGGTTATGCAAAAATTTCTTAGATCCAGTACCGAGAAGCACAATCTACTAGAAGAGCTTCCAAGAGCAGAAGTTTTTAATTTTAATAATAAAAAATACTGTTAAAGGAATAAAAAGACAAGCCACAGGCTGAGAGAAGATATTTACAAAGCATATATTTGATAAAGGACTTGTATCTAGAATATATAAAGGACGCTTGAAACTAAAGAAAACAACCCAGCAAAAGACACAATATTTGAACACATCACCAAAAAGATGTACAAATGGCCAAATTCATATATGAAAAATAGTTTGTAATTAGCCATTAGGCAAATGTGAATTAAAACTACAATGAGGGTAAAAGGTGACTTCAAACTTAGGACATTAAGTAATGGAATATTTATGGTATGCATTATTGTTAATATAGGAAAGCTAGTTAGAACTGGAAATAAGGGATGGAATTTTAGACATGATCCTTTTGAGGTAATAGAGGAACATTCTGAGTGGAAATATTTGTCAGACAGATGAAGATCTAGAACTAGAACTTGGAAGACACGTAATGTCCAGATATATAATTAAAAAAAAATAGAACCATGTAATCTATACCTAAAGGATTTTTTCTTGATGGTAGAGTGTTCTATGTATGTTTTGTGTATGCTCATATGTGTAGTCATGTGAAAAGCTTATGTTTCATTGCTTGGAAGTAGCAAGCACTCAAATGTCTAAATTAAGTTATACTTGGTTAAATGGGAAACAGCATACTCAACTTACCTATTCCTCTGTTCAGAGTGACATGAGGTTAGGAACACTGGGAAAATGCATTTTAATACTAATCTTTAGAAAAGATCAATGAATAGCTTTAAGTCTAATCCTGCATGCAAGTCCTTTTTTATATGTATGCCTCATCCTCCATGTCTACCATCAAAAACAATACACAGTCCCTAGCACACCTCACCTCCAAGTCTGTGTTAGGAACACAGTTAACAATTATAGCCAAGTAGTAACATGCTGTATCACTTATGGAGGAAATGAGATAATTAAGTCTTAACATCCTTGGATTTAAGCCTAATATTAGATTGAACTATGTAAGGAAGAGAGCCATTTACACAAGAACAAATAAAACTCGGTGGCATGTTGCTGAATTTAGTGAGGGTGTTGGCTAAGGAGTTCTTGCTTGTAGTTTCCTATCCATTGAAAGCATGACCGTGTATGGATATCCCTGGGTACTTTTCAGCTTGACTACTTTATGTAGACAAAGAAATTTCCATTCTGGCATCCCACATATCAAGCCGATTAGCATAAGCATTTGTTGATCTTCTAGTAGTAAAAACATAGTAGTATTCAAGTCAATGATATGAAATTGAAAATGTTTAGCTTAGCAAATTATCAATAAAACGACTTTTAGAGGCATTGAAATCCATTCAAAACAGATGCCTAGAAGCATTTTGTCTCAAGAGTGTTTTCTCTTCCAAATATCAAGTAAGGTTTTTAACACAGAGACATATGTTTGAGCAAAAATGCCCTTTCTGTAAAAAGCAGGATAACACCAAGCAGTGTTTTAATCAATAAGCTTTCATGAATAGAATACCTATAAAATTCTTTTGTTTTGGGGGGTGTTTAGGGTGTTTTTTCAATGTGAACTTTTATTGGCCTCATATATAAGAATAACACACAAAACAATATGCACAAACGATACGTGTTCAGTTGAATGACTTTACAGAAAGTGAACACACCTATGTATTTGATAACCAAAGACTGAAAATTAACCAGCACCTAGAATCTCTCTTGAGTTCCTCTCAGTCCTTGCTTCTCTCCCCAGGGATAACCACCATTTAACTTTTAACACTGTTGCTTAGTTTTACCTGTGTCTGAATTTTATGTAAATGGAATCGTGCTCTTTAGGTCTGGGATTCTTTCAGTCAACATTGTGTTCAGGAGAGGTATCAATGTTTGTGCATGTAATTTTAAGTTCTTCCATTCTCTTATCTCAAAGTATCTATTCTGTTGATAGACATTGAGTTTTCAGTTTGGGGCTATGACAAGTATTACTACTATAAATATTCCTTTATGTCTTCTGGTAGACATAGGGACATAGTCCTGTTGGGTATATGGTAGAACTTACTGAGACATTGGGTAGCTTTAGTGGGTAGATACTACTAATTTCTCCCAAGAAGTTGCAGTGTACATTTTCATCACCAAGCATTGTAGTTGTTGCATAACTTAGCTAATACAGTTGAGCCTTAAAAACTTGGATTTGAACTGCTCAAGTCCACTTCTTTACTGGATTTTTTTTAACAGTACTGTAAATGTATTTTCTCTAAGGATTTCTTAACATTTTCTTCAGCATGCTTTGTTGGAAGAATACAATATATAATACATGTAACATACAAAATGTGTTAACTGACTTTGTGTTATCAGTAGGGCTTCCAGTCAACAATAGTTAGGTTTTGGGGGAGTCAAAAGTTACACATGGATTTTGAAATTCACAGGTGTCAGTACCCCTAACCTCTGTGCTATTCAAGAGTCAATTGTATGTGGTATTATTTGCCTTTCATTTGAGCCATCCCAGTGACGGTACTACACTGAGATTAATTTGCATTACTCTGACGATTACTGATGAGCCATCGGTGTGTTTGGCAATTTTCAATGTCTTTTTTCATAAAGTACCTGTTCAAGTCCTTTGCTCATATTTCTACTGGATTACCCTTGAGTCGTAGGAGTCCTTTATGTATTTTGGATATGACATCTTATTGAAAATATATGGTAGTCATAATTAAAATTTGCAAAAAAAGTGTAAATATCCTCTCCCATTCCGTGGTACCTTTTTATCAATAGAATTTCTTCATTTTAAAGTAGTCTAATTCATCAGATTTTTTTGTCTAACACTTTCCTGTGTTTTTTTGTTTTGTTTTAGAAATCTTTGCCTATACTGAGGATTTGAAGACATTCTATTTTTTTTTTCCCAAAAAATCTTGTCTTCTCATTTACAACTACAATCCTCATGGAATTTTTGCATATTGTGTGAAATAGTCAAGATTTATTTTTTTCTATGTGGTTATCCACTTTTGCCTAGATATTCATCTCCTTGGGCATTTGATTATTTCTCCCTAGTGGAACAAGGACAATAACTCCCAAAGAATAACATATATACATATACATGCACATGATACATAGACATACATATATTGAGGTACAGACTGTGCTCCAAACATTCACTTATGAGTTGGCTTTTTTTAATGTTTCTACATACATTCATTGTTATTGATAGATTTCCAAGACAGCTTATAAAATGTTCCTTGGTACCTACTGTACCAGTATAGTGGGAAATGTATGCGTATTCCATTTCTGGACCCTAGGACATCTTCCCTTTCACTCACAGCAAGATAGAATGGTGCTTTGAGAGTGAATAAACAGATGGACTTCAATAGGAGTGATAAGAAGGAGTAAGTAAAATAGCTGCCATTGAACAAAAACAATTCTCATAACTCATGGATAACAAAGTCTTAATCTCTTCCCAGATATTCTGAATTGAGAAGCAGTAAGTACTTCCCATGCTAAGGCAAGAATTGTATTGGCAGATTCCAGGCTGTCAGTGTAAAACCGGAAGATTGTATCCTACAGATCTCCTGGGAATGGGTCGACATTAATACCCCTCAAAGTGAATGGTACCCCTAGAGTTGTGCAGTTCAGTACTGTCGCCCTGTTGGGATGGAGATATATATGAATAATATGTCATATACATTTCCCAGGTATCAAGGAGGAATTGATGCTAGAATTGGAATGTCAAATTTGCTGATATATTATCCTTATTAATAGTTATGAGTAAGGACTTATGCATTCTAAGGCTTTCGTACTAGATACATTTTTAAGCAGCAGTATGCTATAACAAAATAGTTTACACTATACCAGAATTTTCAAGCAACACAAACTTCTTCCTTTTACTATTTCTAGTGCTAAAGTTCAGTGTTGTAAAGGAGTGTCCACTAAGCATGGAGAAGCCTGTCCAGGGAAAGGAATTCAAGTTAACTTATTATAACCAGTGCTGGTTATTTCTGTGCAATTACTCTATAAAAGTTTTATAACATGGCTGAGTGTCCAAGTTGAAAGGTGAAGGGCAATGCAGTAACACTTTTCCCAAAGTTTTCTGACACAAGCCAAACCTTTTAAAGTTACTGTCATCAGCTTAAAAAATAAAATACCTGACATGTCCAAACAGCCCCAGGGAATAACTAAGACTGAGGTTTAAAAAAATATGTAGACTTGTCTGAGCTTGTTATTTTAGTAGATGAGATCTGATTTCTTTTAAACATTTGAGCAAGAGTTAAACTTGATAAAGGTAGACTCTGGATGTTACTCAGTGGGAAGTGAAAACACAGCAGCCCTTTTATATTTATGAACTGTCCAAAAGAACCATATTCATGCAGACTAAATAATAATTTATCCCATCCTCTCTACTAACACTCTTACATCCCTATTAAGAGACAAAAGTCCAAGAAAATACTCGTGTAGTGATAGAATTGACAGAGTGTGTCTCTCACCCATTTCTAGAAGCCCTCTAACTTAGGAATGTGGCTCTTAGCAGAAAAATACGATTTTGCTGATCTTAAAATGAACAAGACCTTGATCTCCGCCAAAGAACAAATGTGTTTCAGAGCAAAACTGCCCTGTAGCATCAAGGTTATAGGTAGGCAGTGGATTAGTGGTGTGATTTGAGAGCTTGCACAAAGCCCCCCCCCCCCCATACCCCAGTTCTACAAAGGGCTCTTTCATCAAATTAGACTGTCACTGAAAAAATAAAATTTAAAACCTCAGTGGTTTGATGGATTGTCTTCTTCTAAGACAAATGCCCAAGAGAAGGGTCCCATGGAAACAGAGTTACTTAGGCAATCAGATCTCAGAGAATTATGGGCCAATTAGTCAGTTTTGATGGAATAGGGAGGAGGTGAAAGGACAAGGGATCATCATGGTGGTAAGAACTGAATTAGAAGAACTTCACTAACAAATAAACTGTGAGGTAGTAGAATGAGTAGCAAGAGGGGCAACGAGCAGCATAGGTTTCCAGAATTGCAAGCAGGCATCCTCTCAGTTGTGGGGTGAGGGGAAGTCCCATTAGGATCGAGGAAAGCAACCCATCAGTGATGGGCGGACTGTGTTTGGTGGGAAAACTGTACCCAAAGCCAGGACCACCTTAGGTGTATATCTTGGTCTGGAAGCTTTTAAACTTCCAGTAAATCTGCAAAGAGTATCAGCTGTATTGTCTCTATCTATATTCAGAGGACTTTAACTAGAGTCAGATTCCTGCTAAGGATATGATGGTGGGCAAGAATAGTTTTTTAATTGAAATCCTAGAGCAAATAACTGATTTCCCTTATTCCATCTCTGGGACTTTAGCATTAAAGCATAGTTTTGGAGATTTAGCATAATCTTGCATCCAAAGGAGGCATCTTCTCCACACTGTGGAAAATGTTCAATTACCCTCTGTAATACAGCCTGCTTCCTAAGCCTGAACCATGAAAGCAGATAAATTTCCATTCAAATCCTAGCTCTACCACTCACTAGCTATGACATTGAGTTTAAACCCTCTGAGGGTCATATTTCACAACAATATGGTAGAATTCATAGTCTCACATCATAGGATTGTTCTAAGAATTAAATAAAATCATACCTATAATATAGCATAGAACGTAGCATATACTAAGTTCAATAAATTCTAGTTGTTATTACTGTTTACTTGAATATCCTCCCTTTATCTACCTCTACCTCATAAAGCAGCCCTTGCTAGAAAGTTTTATATATAATAATTTTATTAAAAGCTTCTCAAGAATGGGGTGCCTGGATGGCTCAGTTAGGTGACTGACTCTTGAGTTTAGCTCAGGTCATGATCTCAGGGTCTTGAGATCGAGCCCGTATCAGGCTCCATGCTCAACAGAGCATCTGGTTGAGATGCAGGAAGTCTGGCCGAGATTCTCTCCTTCTCCCTTTCACTTTGCCCCCACCCCCACCTGCTCCTGGTCTTGCTCTATAAAATAAATTTTAAAAAACAAAACTTCTCAAGGAAAAGGACATTTGTGTCTTTGGTCAACACCAGACTCCTAAAGCCTGGTGCATAAGAGGTACTTAATATGTCTTTGTTAAATGAATTTTTCTGAATTAAATCTTCTCCATTCCATGTAAATACGAAATGTTATGTTCTAAGAGTAAAAAACAAAAATCAGTTGAAAGAGATTGTTCAAAGTTGTATTTTTTTTTGTGTTTAAATTCAAATTTAAACTGTTTTGCAAAAAATAAAACTGTTTTACACGCTAGTCAGAAAATTTGAATAGCCTTTATTTTGCCCATTGAGAATCTGGTTTTAATCCTCCCCAAATAAAATCAGAGAAATAGAAGAAAAAGAAGACCAAACAATTCAGACCTAGCATGATACAGCTGTTTTCTTCATTGAACAGACATTTTTGTGTTTCCTTTTTTCTTTTCACAGTTCGTCTTTTTATATTTCTTGCTGGACTGCGTTTGATTAGCTGCCCAGTGTACTTATACCCTCAAATCACATCTGGTTGCATTGTTCCTTACTGCAGAATTTGCTATAGCTTCTAAGTTGCTATCATCTACAACTTTTGAAACACACTTTGTTACATTAAAATTTTTTTTTAATTTTTTTTGAAGCTAAGTGAAATACCTTCCTCAGTAGTGCCTATGGCATCCTATAAACTTAAAGCAAATGAGGCAATTAGGACTTACTTGTTTAGAGAAGACTCTGGCTGGCATTTCATCAATTTTAAGCAAAACCTCATTTCATGGAACTTAGAATACAGTATCTTGGTTGTGTGCTGAGCAGGGCTCCAGTTGTGTTTGGTGCCTGTGTGATTGGCATTTTAACTATGATATTTTCTAAATAAAATATAAGTTGCTTCAGATTTTTCCTCTATATGCTTTTGTTGGACCACAGCTCCCTGACAAATTTCCTCTTAAGAATTCTGGTTAGACCTCTTCCGGGTGCTGGAGAGACTTGGAGAGATTTGGTTTGATACGGGAGGTGGAGTAAAAATGGACTTGATGACTGGGGTAAGTGAGGAAGATAAAAGAATGATTTCTACGTTACTGGCTTGAGGTTCTGGGTAGAAGTGATACCATTTAGTGAGATTGGGTCAAAATGCAAAATGAACTGCCTTGGGTTGCACAGAAGTATAAAAGGATGAATGAGAAGATTTGCAGGTTGGAGAAAATTTGGCACAAGAAATGGGATGAAAATAGTTCATAGAGAAAAAAGTGATGTAAAATTTCCCACTACTAAATGGTGTTTAGGTTCCTCTTGGTACATTTAAAAGTATGGTGTATTTTTTTAATACCAATATTTACAACACACTGAAAATCTGTATCCACTGTAGCTAAATAACCATGTGAGATATATTAGATGCCAACTTTAAAATGTGTGAGGAAATAATGCTTCAAAATTCTTTTAGGGTGTAGGTAAGAAAGAATCATTGAAAACCACTGCAGAAGTGAATCTAGGTAATACTCTAGCCTACACAGAGAAAGCTCTAATGTCAAGTGGTATTCTTAGCAATGGAAAAGTAAAAGCTCTTTCGAAAGTTTCCTGCTCCTGCAGCAAACTACACACTGGTGGGTTTTAGATTCAATGATATCATGTCCTTTAGTCAATTGGCATATAAACACAAATATATAAATATAAGATATTTATAAAATACATATTTTTGTATAAAATATGAGGTCAGAATGAAGACCTATAAGGAGGTAGCAGCAGTTTATTTTGTTTCATATATATTTATACGTCAGATATCACAACCTGATTCTTTTTCTTTTTTAAAGATTTTATTTATTTATTTGACAGAGATCACAAGTAGGCAGAAAGGCAGAGAGAGAGAGAGAGAGAGAGAAAGAGAGAGAGGAGGGGAGGAAGCATGCTCCCTGCCGAGCAGAGAGCCCGATGTGGGGCTCGATCCCAGGACTCTGGGATCATGACCTGAGCCGAAGGCAGAGGCTTTAACCCACTGAGCCACCCAGGCACCCCATCACAACCTGATTCTTAATCATTTCCATTAACCTCACCAATGAACCTACAGAACACCTGCTGACATTAAGGAGCCAAAACATCATCCCTGCTAGTTTTAGAGAGAGGTGTACTGCAATGTGATACCACTAAGAAGAACCTTCATGAAAAGCCAGTCCTGCTAAGAGAGCTGCAGTGAGGAGAGATAGGGAGCATGATGAAGGAAGATTAAGGATGTTGGGGAACCCAAGGCCTAGGATAGGGGACGAGGTATAAAGTTAGACAACTGAAAGACAAAAGGGCAGGCAAATTTTGATTCCCAAAATATGCTTAATGAACACCTGTCACAAACTGGACACCACTGTGAGCTTGTAAGCAAGATGGAGATGATTGCTTTCAAAGCTGACAACACAATAATTACTTAAAACAACTCTGGGCTCACAGTAACTGCAATGCCCACTCAGAATAAGAACTCACATCAACATATAGAAAAAGTACTAATTTCTTACCAAATAAAACTGAAGATACCTTCTGAGCCATCATCTTGCCTTACAAAAGGGACAAAGGTGGTAAAACCTGCTAGTTTTTGTGCATATAGGTGAATGAACATACGAGTGTTTCCTTTCTCAGAACATTCGGATGCATGATAGTGATGTAGATAACATGTATATATTAAGATTGGTATAATGTTTCATTTCCAGTATTCCTTACTGGACTCTACTGGATTACTTTCAACCCACAAAGCAGTTCAGGTATAATCTGAAGAGAACAGGGGGTAGTAAAGACATACTTAATTTGCTTCCCTATAAACACACTTTGTGTGTGTGTGTGTTCACATACTATTCTTAGTAGGCAAAGTAATACCATGGGCTAACTATTAGGAGATAATGTAATTTTCATTGGTTTTTCAGTAGTTTTTCTAAACTTGCATTTTCTTTTACTGTCTTGGGCTGTTCCTCTTGGGCTCCCTGATCTCAGGAAATGCTGTTATGAGGAGGGTGAGGTTTGCGTATGCCAGCAATAAATGGCTTATCTAATCTGTAGACAATCTTCATCTTCCTTTGCTAATAAGCATGTATTTTATGACTTAGGTGGGAAATTGAAGAGACTTCTTAGACCCTTCAAAGACATGGACAAGTTTTCCAGGAGCTGAGAACAACATAACCATCAACATTTTCATTTTAATGATTTTAGTAGGCAATCATTCTAAAATGTAACATGTCCTAATTGAACAGAAGGCTAAAATTTAATCTTTTTATGACCAAGTGTGATTATAATCACTAGTTATTAGAGACACCTAAATGCTGAGGTTTCATGTTTTCCATGTTATATGGGTCCCACATACTGTTTTGTTTTCCTTAGAGCTGTGTTTGTATTTCCTTTCTGGTCTTCCTCACACTAATACAAGCAAGAAGCACCAAATATCTGTGGCCAGTTCTTCAAACCCTTCTGAATGCCTGTCCTCTTGTTATTCTAGCACAGTGATAGGAAATGATAGCTGTTCAACAGGGAAAGAAGGAAGGGACAGAAGGAAGTTATTTGTGGAGAAACTCGACTACTAGACTATTAGAATTACTTCTAAGTTAAATGCAAGTAAATTCCTGAAGAGTTCTGTTACCTCAATGCAGATTCTATGATCTTGCCTTTGACAGCTTGGAAATGATTTTTGTATCTTATTCCTGGAATGGGTTGTAGAAAGATTCTATATGTCTATATATAACATGTAGATATATAACATGATGAAATGCAACATCTTTTTTTTAAATTCACTTAGCTCTTATTCTCCTTACTTCATATATAAAGAATCTTCAAACAATCAGTTGTCTATATAGTGTTAAATAATATTGTCCACACTTAACAGTCATATTGGTAAGGGACTACTTTCAGATTCTAGAAATAAGTGTACTCGGTTAGTAATCTGAAAATGTGAATAGCTGATTTGCAATTAGCACTGGAATAAATCAGATACCCAAGGTATCTTTTCAAGTGATTTGCTAGATGACTTTGGCAGTAGATCTTTGGCTAATGGGAAGAAAGCTGATGGATAACTGTACTGGTTCTTGAGGACCTGCCACCAATGCATCCTTTCACTGATGCTGGAGTAATCTTTCCTGACCACCCTGACCTACAGCTGTCCCCTTCCTTTAGCTATCTACAGACAACCAGCCCCATCGTTCTAGCTCAAACGCTGTCTTTTAACACACGTTCCTCCCAGAAAGAATTGGGTGCTATTTTCTCCTTTGTTCCCATGGTGTTCCAAACACCTCCATTTTAGCAAATGTAATTGTAAATTTGCATGTCAGCTTCCTCTGAATTATGTGCTTCATTGTTACATATTTAATACATTTTTTTTTTACTAATATTTCATGTATTATTTGTTCCTGGGGTACATGTCTGTGAATCATCAGTCTTATACAATTCACAGCACTCACCATTGCACATAACCTCCTCAATGTCCATAACCCAGCCCCCTATCACTTCCCTCGCCCGCCCCCCAGCAACTCTCAGTTTGTTTCCTGGGATTAAGAGTCTCTTATGATTTGTCTTCCTCCCCAGCCCCATTGGTTTCATTTTTTTCCCTCCCAACCCCCGATGACTCCCGGCACTGCCTTTCAAATTCCTCATATCAGAGATATCAAACGATAATTGTCTTTCTCTGATTGACTTATTTTCCTTAGCATAATACCCTCTAGTTCCATCCACATCATTACAAGGGGCAAGATTTCAGGATTTTTGATGGCTGCATAGTGTGCCATGTTATGTATGTATGTATGTATATGTATGTATGTATATATATGTATACATACATATACATATATATACATATACATGTATATATATGTATATATATGCATATATATACATATATATGTATATGTATGTATGTATATTATATATATATCACATATATATATTGTATATATATCACATCTTCTTTATCCATTGATCTGTTGATGGGCATTTAGCATCTTTCTATAGTTTAGTTATTGTGGAATTCCTGCTATAAACATTGGGGTGCATGGGTCCCTTCGTATCACTACATTTGTATCTTTAGGGCAAATACCCAGTAGTACGATTCCTGGGTCATAGGGTAGCTCTATTTTCAACTTTTTGAGGAACCTCCATGCTGTTTTCCAGAGTGGATACACCAGCTTGCATTCCCACCAGAAGTGTAGGAGTGTTCCCCTTTCTCTGCATCCTCACCAACATCTGTCGTTTCCTGACATGTTAATTGTAGCCATTCTGACTGGTATGAGGTGCTATCTCGCTGGGGTTTTGATTTGTATTTCCTGATGGTGAGTGATGTGTAGCCCTTTTTCATGTGTCTATTCGCCATTTGAATGTCGTCTTTGGAGAAATGTCCGTTCATGTTTTCTGCCCATTTCTTGATTGGATTACTTTGTTCTTTGAGTGTTGAGTTTGGTAAGTCCTTTACTAGATTTTGGATACTAGCCCTTTATCTGATATGTCATTCGCGAATATCTTCTCCCATTCTGTCAGGTGTCTTTTGGTTTTGTTGACTGTTTCCTTTGCTGTGCAAAGGCTTTTGATCTTGATGAAGTCCCAATAGTTCAGTTTTGCCCTTGCTTCCCTTGCCTTTGATGATGTTCCTAGGAAGAAATTGCTACAGCTGAGGTTGAAGAGGTTCCTGCCTGTGTTCTCAAGGATTTTGATGGATTCCTGTCTCACATTGAGGTCTTTCATCCATTTGGAGTCTGTTTTTCTGTGTGTTATAAGGAAATGGTCCAGTTTCATTCTTCTGCATGTGGCTATCCCAATTTTCCCAACATCATTTATTGAAAGACACTGTCTTTTTTCCATAGGACATTTTTCCTGCCTTGTCAAAGATTAGTTGACCATTGAGTTGAGGATCCATTTCTGCATTCTCTGTTCTGTTTCACTGATCTATGTGTCTGTTTTCGTGCCAGTATCATACTGTCTTGATGATGACAATTTGTAATAGAGCTTAAGGTCTGGAATTGTGGTGCCACCAAATTTCATTTTCTTTTTCAACATTCCTATGGTTATTCAGGGTCTTTTCTGGTTACATATAAATTTTAGGATTATTGGGGTGCCTGGGTGGCTCAGTGGGTTAAGCCTCTGCCTTCGGCTTAGGTCATGATTCCAGGGTCCTGGGATCGAGCCCCACATTGGGCTCTCTGCTCAGCAGGGAGCCTGCTTCCCCTCTCTCTCTGCCTGCCTCTCCGCCTACTTGTGATCTCTCTGTTTCAAATAAATAAAATCTTTTAAAAAAATCTTAGGATTACTTATTCCATTTCCTTGAAAAAATTGGTGATATTTTGATAGGGATTGCATTAAATGTGTAGGTTGCTTTAGGTATCATAGATATTTTCACAATATTTGTTCTTCCAATCCATGACCATGGAACATTTTTCCATTTCTTTGTGTCTTCCTCAATTTCTTTCATGAATACTTTATAGTTTTCTGAGTATAGATTCTTTGTCTCTTTGGTTAGGTTTGTTCCTAGGTATTTTATGGTTTTAGGTGCAATTGTAAATGGGATCAACTCCTTAATTTCTCTTTCTTCTGTCTTGCTGTTGGTGTTAAGAAATGCAATGGATTTCTATGCATTGATTTTATATCCTGACACCTTACTGAATTCCTGTATGAGTTCTAGCAGTTTTGGAGTGGAGTCTTTTGGGTTTTCCACATAAAGTATCCTATCATCTGCAAAGAGTGAGGGTTTGACTTCTTTGCCAATTCAGATGTCTTTAATTTCTTTTTGTTGTCTGATTGCTGAGGCTAGGACTTCTAGTACTATGTTGAATAGCAGTGGTGATAATGGATATCCCTGCTGTGTTCCCGACCTTAGCAGAAAAGCTTTCAGTTTTTTCCCATTGAGGGATGATACTTGTTGTCGGTTTTTCATAGATGGCTTTGATGATATTGAGGTATGTGCCCTCTATCCGTACACTTTGAAGAGTTTTGATCAGGAAAGGTTACTGTACTTTGTCAAATGTTTTTTCAGCATCTATTGAGAGTATCATATGATTCTTGTTCTTCCTTTTATTAATATATTGTATCACATTAACTGATTTGTGGATGTTGAAACAACCTTGCAGCTGTAGAATAAATCCCACTTGGTCTTGGTGAGTAATCCTTTTAATGTACTGTTGGATGTCATTGGCTAGTATTTTGGCGAGAACTTTTGCATCCGTGTTTATCAAGGATATTGGTCTGTAATTCTCTTTTTTGATGGGGTCTTCGTCTGGTTTTGGGATCAAGGAAATGCTGGCCTCATAAAATGAGTTTGGATGTTTCCCTTCCATTTCTCCTTTTTGGAACAGTTTCAGGAGAATAGGAATTAATTCTTCCTTAAATGCTTGGTAGAATTCCCCTGGGAAGCCGTCTGGCCCTGGCTCTTGTTTGTTTGGAAATTTCTCATGACCGCTTCAATCTCCTTACTGGTTATGGGTCTGTTCAGGTCTTCTATTTCTTTCTGGTTCAGTTTTGGTAGTTTTTATGTCTCTAGAAATGCATTAATTTCTTCCAGATTGTCAAATTTGCTGGTGTGTAGTTGCTCCTAGTATGTTCTTAGGATCATTTGTGTTTCTCTGGTGTTGGTTGTGATCTCTCCTCTTTCATTTTTGACTTTATTAATTGGGGTCCTTTCTCTTTTCTTTTTGGTAAGTCTGGCCAGGGGTTTATCGATCTTATTAATTCTTTCAAAGAACCAGCTCCTAGTTTCTTTGATTTGTTCTACTGTTGTTTTTTTTTTTAATTTTTGGTTTTGATTTCATTGATCTCTGTTCTGATTTTTATTATGCTCTGATGTTTATTATTTCTCTTCTGCTGGGTTTGTCTTTCTTTGCTGTTCTTTCTACAGCTCCTTTAGGTGTAGGGTGTAGGATTAGGTTGTGTATTTGAGACCTTTCTTGTTTCTTGAGAAAGGCTTGTATTGCTGTATATTTTCCTCTCAGGACTGCCTGATTTGAAAATCTGCCTGCCAGATTTTCAATGGTTGTGTTTTCATTATCATTTGTTTCCATGAGTTTTTTCAATTCTTCTTTAATTTCCTGGTTCAGCCATTCATTCTTTAGTAGGATTCTCTTTAGCCTGCATGTATTTGAGTTCTTTCCAACTTCCCTCTTGTGGTTGAGTTCTAGTTTCAAAGCACTGTGGTCTGAAAATATGCAGGGAATGATTCTCCAGTCTTTTGGTACTGGTTGCGACCTGATTTGTGACCCAGGATGTGATCTATTCTGGAGAATGTTCCATGTGCACTAGAGAAGAATGTGTATTCTGTTGTTTGGGGATGGAATGTATATCTGTAATGTCCGTCTGGTCCAGTGTTTCATTTCAAGCCTTTATTTCCTTGTAGATCTTTTGCTTAGAACTGTCAATTTCAGTAAGGAGGGTGTTAAAGTCCCCTACTATTACTGTATTATTGCTGATGTGTTTCTTTGATTTTGTTATTAAATGGTTTATATAATTGGCTGCACCCATGTTAGGCATAGATATTTCAATTGTTTTATCTTCTTGTGGGACAGACCCTTTATGATACAGTGTCCTGCCTCATGTCTTATTGTAGTCTTTGTGTTAAAAATCTAATTTATCTGATATAAGGATTACCACTCCAGCTTTCTTTTGCTGTCCGTTAGCATGATAACTTGTTTTCCACCCCCTCACTTTAAGTCTGGAGGTGTCCTTGGGTTTCAAATGAGTTTCTTGAAGACAGCATAACAATGGGTCTTTTTTTAAAAAAATTAATTAATTTATTTTTATTTGCTTATTTACAGCATAACAGTGTTCATTGTTTTGGCAGCACACCCAGTGCTCCATGCAGTACGTGCCCTCCCTATTACCCACCATCTGGTTCCTCAACCTTCCACCCCACCCCACCCCCTCCCGCCGCCCCTTCATAACTCTCTGGTTGTTTTTCAGAGTCCATAGTCTCTCATGGTTCATCTCCCCTTCCAGTTTCCCTCAACTCCCTCTCCTCTCCATTTCCCCATGTCCTCCATGTTATTTGTTATGCTCCACAAATAAGTGAGACCATATGATACTTGACTCTCTCTGCTTGACTTATTTCGCTCAGCATAATTTCTTCCAGTCCCATCCATGTTGCTACAAAAGTTGGGTATTCGTCCTTTCTGATGGAGGCATAATACTCCATTGTGTATATGGACCACATCTTCCTTATCCATTCATCCGTTGAAGGGCATCTTGGTTCTTTCCACAGTTTGGCGACCGTAGCCATTGCTGCAATAAACATTGGGGTACAAATGGCCCTTCTTTTCACTACATCTGTATCTTTGGGGTAAATACCCAGCAGTGCAATTGCAGGGTCATAGGGAAGCTCTACTCTTAATTTCTTCAGGAATCTCCACACTGTTCTCCAAAGTGGCTGCACTAACTTGCATTCCCACCAACAGTGGAAGAGGGTTCCCCTTTCTCCACATCCTCTCCAGCACACGTTGTTTCCTGTCTTGCTAATTTTGGCCATTCTAACTGGTGTCAGGTGGTATCTCAATGTGGTTTTAATTTGAATCTCCCTGATGGCTAGTGATGATGAACATTTTTTCATGTGTCTGATAGCCATTTGTATGTCTTCGTTGGAGAAGTGTCTATTCATATCTTCTGCCCATTTTTTGATATGATTATCTGTTTTGTGTGTGTTGAGTTTGAGAAGTTCTTTGTAGATCCTGGATATCAACCTTTTGTCTGTACTGTCATTTACAAATATCTTCTCCCATTCCGTGGGTTGCCTCTTTGTTTTGTTGACTGTTTCCTTTGCTGTGCAGAAGCTTTTGATCTTGATGAAGTCCCAAAAGTTCATTTTTGCTTTTGTTTCCTTGGCCTTTGGAGACTTATCTTGAAAGAAGTTGCTGTGGCTGATATCGAAGAGGTTACTGCCTATGTTCTCCTCTAGGATTCTGATAGATTCCTGTCTCACGTTGAGGTCTTTTATCCATTTCGAGTTTATCTTTGTGAACGGTGTAAGAGAATGGTCGAATTTCATTCTTCTACATATCGCTGTCCAGTTTTCCCAGCACCATTTATTGAAGAGACTGTCTTTTTTCCATTGAATATTTTTTCCTGTTTTGTCGAAGATTATTTCAAATGAGTTTCTTGAAGACAACATAACAATGGGTCTTTTTTTTTTTTTTTAAATCCATTCTGATACCCTGTTTCTTTTGATTGGGGCATTTAGCCTATTTACATTCAGGGTAACTATTGAAAGATATGAGTTTAGTGCTTCTTTGTATTACCTGTAAGGTGACTGTTAATGTATATTCTCTCTGTTCCTTTCTGGTCTGTTACTTTTAGGTTCTCTCTTTGCTTAGAGGACCCCGTTCAGTATTTCCTATAGGGCTGATTAAAATTCTTTTAATTTCAGTTTGTCCTGGAAGCTTTTTATCTCTCTTATAGTCAATGACAGCCTAGCTGGATATAGTATTCTTGGCTGTGTATTTTTCTTGTTTAGTGCTCTGAATATATCATGCCAGTTCTTTCTGGCCTGCCAGGTCTCTGTGGCTAGGTCTGCTGCTAATCTAATATTTCTATCATTGTATTTTACAGACCTCTTGTCCCAAGCTGCTTTCAGGATTTTCTGTTTGTCACTGAGACTTGTAAGCTTTACTATTTGATGATGGTGTGTGGACCTATTTTATTGATTTTGGGGGGGTTATCTGTGCCTCTTGGGTTTTGATGCTTGTCCCCTTCCCCAAATAAGGAAATTCTCTGCTATAATTTGCTCCAATATATTTGTGCTGTTCTCTCTCTCTCTTCTTCTTCTGGGATCTCAGTTATTCTAATATTGTTTTGTCTTATGGTATCACTTAACTCTCAAATTCTCCCTTTGTGGTCTAGTAGTTGTTTATCTATTTTTCTTAGCTTCTTTATTCTCCATCATTTGGTCTTCTTTATCACTAATTCTCTCTTCTGTCCCATTTATCCCAGCAATAAGATCCGACATTTTTTTTTGCACCTCATTAATAGCCTTTTTAATTCCAACTTGGTTAGATTTTAGTTCTTTTATTTCTTCAGAAAGGGATTCATTTCTCCAGAAAGGGATTCTCTAATTTCTTCCATGCTTTTTTTTTTTTGAGCCCAGCTAGGACATTAATAATCATCATTCTGAACTCTAGATTTGGCATCTTACTAATGTCTGTTTTTTTTTTAAAGATATTATTTATTTATTTGAGAGAGAGACAGTGAGTGAGAGCATGAGAGAGGAGAGGGTGAGAGGGAGAAGTAGATTCCCTGTGAAGCTGAAAGCCAGATGCTGGACTTGACCCTGGGACTCCGGGATCATGACCTGAGCCAAAGGCCGTCACTTAACCAACTGAGGAATCCAGGCACCACCCCCAAGTTATCTTTTTAAAAACCTGATGAGTTACTGAGAAGGTACCACTTTGGATCTAAATGCCATGATGAGAGCAGCTGACAAGTAAGTCTCCTTGTGCGCTGACATAAGTTATTTTTCCTTCTTTTCAGGGATGGGAAAACAACTTTTTAGTCTGGAACAGCAGACCTCTCACTGCTAAGCCATGAAGCTTGAGAATCCCAAAACCAGAGGCAGAGAATCCTGGGGAGGGTGTGAAATGTAGTTGTCTAAAGGGGAATCGGGAAGGAATCTCTCTTCCCTGGCATGACCAAACGTTTGGAAGGGAGAGGAGCAGCTAGGCCATTGGAGGCAATTTGAGTGCAATGTCTGGATAGGGCATTTGGACTTGGCTAAGGTCCACAGATTATCTGGGTATGGAGCTGCTCCAACCTTGCATACAACCAGTGCTTCCCACCAGAAATATCCAGAATGATGTCTCTTTAATTCTGTTATCAGGACCATGAGGTTTCTAGCAGGGAACAGCTCTGCTGGAGGCTTTCAGGAAGCTTGATGAATAAGAAGACTCATGTAGGGGTGGAAAGATCTCAGGCAGCTGTCACTTGGGAGATGGAAGTTCAAGGTTAATTTCACTTGGTTGGCAAATGTGCATTGAGAAAAAAGTTCATTTTCATAATGCTTCTTTTGGCAGGAGACAGGAGAAATGCAGGAAAGATTAACATTTCTAGGCTCTCTTTTGCACTAATCAGGTTATACAAATGAAAATATTTTAGTGTGCAATGCATAGTATTAAGTGTACCATGTATGTAAATTCTTTTAATTCTCATAGTAATCCCATGAGGTAGGCACTCTTATTCTGCCTTTTTTATGGTTGGGATATTGAGGCACAGAGAGATGAAGTGATTGCCCCGGAATCACCCTGCTGATAAGTGGCACAGCTGGGATTTGAACCACATCTTAGAGTTGAGCTTCTGCTCTTTGTCAGGACACTGTACTGCCTAAGCATGCAGGGAGCATGTAGATACAATAGTTGGCTTGGTTTATGAACTCTCTGTAACACTTCATGGAGCACTGATTTATCTCACTGGGTTTAAGACATTGATTTCCATTTATATTACTTCTCTCCTTCTGTAACCTTCCAAAGGCAGGGGTTTGACTTTGCATCCCTGGCACCAGCTTGCGTTCCTGGCACCTTAGGAAATTCTGGAACACGGTGCCAACAACCTGGGGTCCAAGAAGAACAGCAAGGCTGGGAAATTCAAGTGACCCTGTGGCCTTTCCAGCTCTGGTCAGGGGAATAGAGATAATGTGTCAGAGTTTAGAAGTCACTGAAACCAAAGTTAAAGATGAATAGAATCACTCATTTCTGATGTGTTTGCTCTCCTTTTATTATCAATATCTTCATCTTTCTGGAACTATGTAAAGCTGGTCAGCATTCCCCAGAAGGTAAGCTAGCGAGACCGTTAGCTAGCAATGCTAAATAGATCAATTCAGAGCCACTCTTGACATCATAAAGCCCGATTCTTTTTCTCTGTCCTGACTGGGCACCTTTAAGATATTTATTGCTTCTTTCCAACCTGCTGTACTACTGCAGGGATTCTGAGGTTATCTATGGGCAAGCTGTGTGCATTGGGAGCAAAGATTCAATTACTGAGTGTGTCCAGAATGAAGTCGCAGACTGACAGTTCCTCTCCAGGTATATTTCAAGTTCATCACCTGCCTTGTTCCCTCAAGCCCCCATCTTATGCACTGGACTGACTGTTCCCACATAGATCTGGTAGCTGCTGCCCTTGGGTCTGGCCTCAGATCATTGCCTTTTCGAGATACCTGATACCCCATTTCTTCCTCTTTTTGGAAACCCTTCTCGGTCTGAGATGTTCAAACTCCACCTTTTCTAAGCATCTGTCTAGGATCTCCCCACCTGCTTTGACTTCTTTCTTCCCTACTCTGATCATCCTTCTTTCTAGACTGTTCTTACTAAGACAAGCCTCATATTAGGTATTTGAATGTGTCTGTCTTTTTCATTGGGAATTTTGGAGGACCAGAAAGTGTGTGTATGTGTGTGTGTGTGTGTGTGTGTGTACATGTGGCTACTCCCACATACATAAGTATACCCAGTGTCTTTGCTGTCCCATAAGGCAGAATAGCAGGTACTCAAAGATACTTTTTCCATTTGAATGACCACCCTCCATCTTCCTGTTCACCTTCTGCCTCCACACATCATGGATGCCTCATTCTGATACCACAGAAAATATTTGAGCACTTCTGCCTTCTAGTCATACAGTTTTTGGATTGTCTCTCTTCCCATTCTTTTCATTTCTAAAATGCTACAGAGTGCACAGCCACATAGCATCTGCCTGGCCTCAGTGCTTGCCAGCACTCCTCCACTTGCCCCTGCAGTGGGACGAGGACTGGAATCAGAGTAGTAGGGCTGCTGATGATAGAGGTTTGGTGAAAGTCAATGCACTCCATATCAGACATTCTCCTGGCAACCCTTCTCTAGGGTTGTTGCTTCCAAGGAGGAAACTGAAGCTCACGGAGATGACGGAGTGCAGCTGGCATTCAAAGCCAGATTTCACTACCAAATCCCATGTTCTTTCTCCTACCACTCCATAAGTCTCCTAAGCCCTGAATATGCATGACACGGTGCACTCCTCATCACCCTAGGGACTCTTTACTGAGAGAGAAATTGGTAGCCCCATTATCCCCAGAGGGTGAGCTCCACTCAAGGTCCCACCAATGACAGTGGGAGAGCCCATGATTCAAGCACAGGTGTTCCCCACTCTTCTCTTTCCATTGAACCACACCATTTCCTGACTCCCCAAAATATATATAGGAGACTTTGCATGTCTTCTTTGTTTCCCAGGGTTGTTGCCCGCCACTCGTTTTTTTGTCTTCTAGGCCCCCCCCCTCAGATGTGGAGTCTTGGGCCCGAATTAGGGGTCTCTTACTTGATTAGTTTATCCTTTTGTTGGAAACTCAGAAGCTTCCAGAAGTAAAGCAGGCAACGCATACATAACAAGCAGGTGGTGGTGACTGGTCAGGTGGAGGGAGCCTGTGCCCCTCCAAAGGGGCAGGGATACTCACGTCCAGTCAACTGTTGCTAAAGACTGTGACCCCAATGTTCCAGGAGCTCCTGCTTTTCCAGGGTAAGCTGGAATTCTGGATTTTTATCCGAGTTTTCCAAATTTTTAAAATGCAGAGCAAGCAAACTAATCATGTGTATGGGCCAGATTTCCAGACTGCTGTTTTGTGGCCTCTGCCTGGGGACTTGACTGCCCGCACTACTTTGCTGTTTTTTGTGATTTACCTACCCTGTAGAGATCTGGGTTTGTGACCTTGTTTGGGGGAAATGAGAAGGAAATTAGTACCTGAGATACAGATATGGAAAAAGAAATTTAAAAAAGTGTTAATATTTGATTTAAAAGATTCATGCTAAAATAAGTGGGGGCATATATGAATTTACATTTAAATACTTGTGGCATCCTAATTTAGCAACTACAAAGAATATTAGATTTCCTCAAAATAGAGTTTTCCCCAAATTAGTTATCCCTCTACCTAAAGTTTGCCTAAGAATGATCTTTAAATGTATTTTAAAAACATCTAAATCTTAGATATTTTAATAATTAAAAATTTCCAGATCTAATTAAAGACTGCTAAAGAATAATGCTAATATTTTATTTTCTATACATGTAGTTTGATAAGCATTTAAACTGTTTACCCAAATTAGCATAGAACTTACACATATATTAGCAAAATTTTAATAATGTTGCTCTATATTTCCTGCAAAACTATTGATGACTTTGTTATTTTTAAGTAGAAAGCTATGACTTCATTATAAAAATTTAAAGTTGTCTCACTATTAAGTAAAACTAGCTTTATATGTCAACCTTTAATTAATTACTGTGGTATTGCTAAATTCAGTCTCCTTCCGAAGACTCAAAATTATTGCCCCTCAGTCTGTGGAATGCACTTAAAACAGGCATTTAAAATCACTTGTGTGGGGATTCACTTGAAGAAATACCACATTTGTAAACAGTGATCTTCCTATTTTTGAAAAATAGAACTCACTTAATCCATAATGCAGACATGTTTGCAAAATGAATATTTCCTGCCAGATAAATTAGTAATTTCTGTATTTTAATGCTTCCTAAGCTGCTCATTTTTAAAAATGTGAACCCCTTTGTTGGATCTTTTGAGAGTCCTAGACGTGGCTGGGGAGGGCTGGTGCTCTCTGTGTCATGGAACAGTGGTTCTCAAGCCTGTCTGTACGTTAGAAACACCTAGGGAGCTTTAAAGATATATCTAGATCCACTTCAATAGATCTGACTTGCTTGGTTTGGTGTAGGGCTTGGGCATTGTTTTCTTTAGTTTTAAAACTCTCCCCAGGTGGCTGTAAAGTGTAGCTAGGTATAAGAACAGTCCTAGGACTTCGAGGAGAATGCCAGCCATAACTGATACAATGCACTGTGTTTCAGCCTGGATCCACCTCACTCAGGGTCCCCAGCAGCCTACCGAGATTGTGCTACCGGGGCTGTGGTCCATGTTCCCTTGGCCTAAGGCTGAAAGCCTCTGAGGTTATAGCTCTATACACCTAATGCAGTGGGGCAGAGGGGGTTTAATCTAGCCCCACTCGTGTGTGTCTGTATGTTTTCCTTAATAATAAGTACATTTATGGATTCACTGGGCTCTGTACTTGATGTCCAAGTTATTTTTAATTTCCCCAACAACTCTATAAAGTAGTGAAAATTATTATAACTTTACAAGGAGAAAACAAAAGAGCAGGGAGAGGGAAGAAAGTAATACGCCCAGGGTCATACAACTGGGAAGTGTTGGGATTTAAATCCAGGTAGTCTAACTGCAGAGTTCACAGGCTTACACCAAAGGTTTCAATAAAATGCCCATGAGGTAAGGCAAGGAACAAAAATGGCCAAAGCTGCTCAGGGGCAAACACTAGGGAGTGGTGAGGCCTGGGGAGCGCAAGGAGGGCAGCAGCCCTCTGCTCTAGCCAGTTGCTGGCAGGCAGATGTGTAGCCCCAAGTATAGTTAGCGCATCTGATGTTTTAAGAGGTACTCTAAAAAGTCTGGAATTTTAATTTTTAAAATTTATTTATTTATTTAAAGATTTTATTTATTTATCAGATAGAGATCCCAAGGAGGCAGAGAGGCAGGCAGAGAGAGAGGGGGAAGCAGGCTCCGGGCTGAGTAGAGAGCCAGATGCAGGGCTCAACCCCAGGACCCTGAGATCATGACCTGAGCCAAAGGCAGAGGCTTTAACCCACTGAGCTACCCAGGCACCCCCAAAATCTTTAATTTTTAATATGAATCTTCCTCAACTTTTAAACTAGCAAACCTCTGTTACAAATTATGCTGTCTTCACTGTTCTTCGTTCTCATGAAGGAGAAGGCTTCCATTAAGGGAAGCCCTAGTCAAGGACAGAGATACCGAAGACAATATGAGCAATGCATTAAGTTCTGTGAAAAGAAAGCATGTAGATTCTTTTGGGGACTAGTCTTTCCACAGACAGGACCTCCATTGATCTACACTAGCTCTTTGTGATAGTTACCCTTCTGAAACTGGTATATACTGTTCGTTGTGACACTAAATTAAGCTGCAGGTGTGGGAATGTCTTATTGATCTGAAGGTCATAGCTAGGATCTCTCTCCAGTTTTTTTGTCATCTCTGTGGTCAGTGGTTCAGCACAGATGAGGGTATCATGATATCATAAACACAGGTGTTAAGATATAACCTGCCCCCATCAATTTAATATCCTGGTGTTGCTTAATTTTCATGTATAAATTTTTCATTTTTCTGCATGTGCATTAATTAGTCTCAGCTGGGAAGTATGATGAACATTTTCTTAGTATTTATTCATTCAACAAACATACAGGCTGAGAAGTATTTAAGAACTTGGAAAAATAAAGTGTTTTATAATTTAAGGAACATTGCTTCAAATCTGATTTGGTCAGATATTGAGCCTTTCTAAGTAATACCTAAGGTTAAGGAACATAGTTATAAGCAAATTTTGAGACATAGATTTCTCCCTTAGTGTTCTAATACAGCACAATAGTTTAGATATTCTTAAAACAGTGCAGTGTTTTGCAAGAAATGTCATTGTTAAAGGCAATATAACCATGGGACCTGAATGATAGCACTTTGATTTAGAAGCAGTCAAAGGCTTATTTTTCATAGCTTCTATAGCAACGGTTCAGATTCCATGAGTTTGAGTTATTCGTCTGAACGTATTAGGAACTGTCTTCTTGTTAGAGGAATCAAACTGAGTTCTTTTAGGAGATGTAGGGGGTCATAACTGGTACCTTAGAAAAACAGGGGCAATGTAATTAGTTATTCTTAAGGAAAAACTTCAGATGAATCCATTTCTCTTGGAAAACCTAAGGTTATGAAAAAAAATTGCACTGTTTATTTTAAAAAATAAGTTTTGAAGATGATGGATTGTTTATTTCAGAACTTGAACTGTTCAAAATTATCCTTGGCTTAAGTTTGTAAACAGATTTCAAAATATTCTGTATTTTTTTCTTTTAATGATGAGGAAATAATTATTAAAATTTGTTCTAGATTTATAAGTATTTAGAGATAGTTGTTCTCCTGTTTATAAATTCTGTTTCTTTTAAATACAGGTAGGTCCTGAAATTAATGCCATGCTTCAACTCGACTTTCTAACCATACAGCACATTTTATTGGACTGTGTTCTTTATCCAGATCCATTTGTAATCATATGATTGAAGATGAAATGTTCAATTTGTACATAAAATTCTAGTTTCTTAGAAAGAATACTAATGTCTAACTTTTTGAAAATTTAGAATTACTACTTCAGTTTGGTAGCTATGTATTGAGTATTTTATCTAGTAATTCTATTGGTTATCTAATTAAGAAAAAAAATATGGGCCAAAGGATTGGAGGAAATCTTCTGGAAGGAAGTGGGCTTGGATCTAGGCCCTGGAGGATGGATTGAAACCTTCCTTCACCACTGCAGTGGTGGCTGCAGTTCTTATCAATGACACTGGTGATTGAAGGGAAATGACTGGAATTAGAGTATGACTTTGAGACGAGGAATGGCTGAGCGATAATATTTAAAAAGGCAGATGAAGTTCTGTAGGAATGATTTATATAATTTTAAACTGATTATTGCTCATCTACTATCATGTGGTCCTGGGTGATTCCACTGGTTAAAGCATACATCTGGTGCAAGCCAGATCATGCTTGCTGCTTCCTCTTCTTCTTCTTCTTTTTTTTTAAAGATTTTATTTATTTGACAGAGATCCCAAGCAGGCAGAGAGAGAGGGGGAAGCAGGCTCCCCCCTGAGCAGAGAGCCCGATGTGGGGCTCTAACCCAGGACCCCGGGATCAAGACTTGAACTGAAGGCAGAGGCTTTAACCCACTGAGCCACCCAGGTGCCCCTCATGCTTGCTTCTGTCCCAAGGCTATAGACTACACTTACTATCTCAGAAACCCGCAGCATGGGTCATGGAGGAGGTGGCTATTGACAGGCAACAGGAAAAAACCTGCATTAGCCAGCCCACGAATCTTCTCTTTTGCCTTTGACAGTTATTCGACATGGCATAGATACCAGAACAAAAATTCAGTAGGAGTTGCCTTAATATTGTCACTGAATGTATTATTCTAAGTTTTCTGGTAGAGAAGAGAGAAGATTCTTTCACTGATTACAGCCTTTTGATGTCGACTAATTGTTTCTCTTAAATCTTGAATGAAATCTCTTCCTGTACTTGCAGAAGATAATACAGATGACTCTGAGTTATTTACATATAATCATATATTAAGCAGTTGTTGGAAAATTGGAATTCAAAAAAGAACACTGGAGAAATGAAATCGTTATACCCGAAGAATTTAACACGTTTTCGTTATGCATCTGTTATGCGTGAGATTCTGGGCTAGATTCTGTGAGAGAACCAGGGAAACAGATTTAATCCTGGTCTTTAAGAATTTTATCAGTAACTACCATTGCTGACTCAGTATTCAGGAGAATTGCTTCACCAAAAGTCCAGATAATGAGTTAACACATGTGTATGGAGCTTGTGCTATGTGTCAGACCATATAAAATCCAGGACACATTAAGAGTAAGAGCTGTGCCTGGAGAGGACACGGGGGTTAGACCCTAGAAGACAGTATATGCAAAGGAGAGCTATACAATTTGAGTATAACTCGATAGGTATATAATTCTATCCTAAAACTAGATTTTAAACATTTTGAGGGGAAGAATTGTTTCATCTTTTTTCTTTTCTTCCCTTCTTCCTGCTCCATAGTTTTCTCCTCTTCTTTTAGACAGTTTACTTAGTACACTCTTTATGTTGATTGCCCTCCATACATAATGATATATAATAAAGTTTTACAGATAATGGGAAGTATAAGGTTTAGAGTTATTGTAAAGCTACCGAATAGAATTACATGGCTTTTCATGCTTAGATTCCTTAAAATTAGTATAATGCATAACATTTTCTTAATAAGCCTTTTATTACGGGTTTTAATTTTTTTATTTTCACTGCTTACGTATCACAGACAGACTGTGATATAAATTGCTCATCTGAAGATGATTGAGAATTGGCACTTTAACTTATTTTTAGAGTGTCATTTGTAGTCCTAGATAAAACCACATTCTCCCCAACACTTGGTATCGTTAGTCTTTATTATTTTAGTTCCTGGTATTAGTGTATCTTATTTTCATTTTAATTTGATTGTTCCTGATAACTGATGATCCAAGCTGCTCTTTTAAGCGTTTATCAGCATTTTTGTATCTTCTTTCTGTTCAAATGTTTACCCGTTAAAAAATTGTAAAGTATTTCTTTTTTTATTATTGATTTAAATATTTGTATATTCTACATAAGGAACCTTTGTCAGACTTATGTATTACAGATATTTTTCCCCAGTCTGTGGTTTGCCTATTAATTTCCCTAATTAATGGTGTCTCGGTGGGGGCAAAACTTAGATTTAACATCATAAAAGCAACAGTTAGCTTTATGGAGAATGAATGCTTAGGATAATTATTATCATTATTAACTCCATTGGTCATCTTCAAAGGAGATTTTATGCTGTTTTGAATTCATTAGTACATTGTTTTGGATGTCTGAAGACTGATTCAGGGTTTCAGGGTATGGGATGTATCCTGTTTCCTAAACCCTTATTTCTCTCTGTAGTAGTAATACAATAATTTTGGATGAAAACAAAGTATCTAAATTCCTCAACTGGTGAAAGGCCATTTCCTACATATTGTAGGTGAAATTAGTGGGTAGTATGCTAACCAGGCAGACTTTGGTCTGCCCCTGGTAATTGATGGAATTCGTTAGCTGAAAGTAGGTATTCAATTGTATTGTGCTCTTTAATGTGGTCTTAACTTACATGCTATAATTAGGTTAAGAGGACAGGATTTTCAGAAATTGTCTTCTGTAAGCAATATTCTGTTACAGATACAAGAGCTTACTCAAATTTTGTGCTTTTTATTCATTTTAGGAAAAAGTCCCTACAATCAAATCAAGTAGCCTTAAGCAGAAGATTTCTGTGCTCAAAGATATGAGGGAGTGCCATCCTTTTCCAAAGCAGGGCTAGGAACTTTGGAAATCAAATTTAGAAACTGAACATCATTTGGTGTCTGTTTCAGCCTCTGCATGAGGTCTCCTGACCTGACTGTTTTAATTTCCCTGTGGGGGAGTGTGGGTCTCATAATCCAGTGAGCCATGGGAGAGTTGGTGCTGAGTCAAGCAGGAATTTATTCCAGGCTCCCTCATATCCTGGCTGCTTGACCTTGGAGAAGTTACTTCACTTCTTTGAGACTCAGTTTCTCCATTGTTAAAATTCAGCTAAGATTATATCCAAACTTAGAGGATTATCGAAACATTAATTGAGTTAATTTATATAACTGGTGAAAAAAATGGACACTTTATTTATTAAATAATTAGTAAATTAAATATTATTGCTCTATCTGTGATAGAAATAGTAAGTTTGACCAGTAACCTTAATTATTCTGTACCTGATTTTCTTTTTCTGTTCATGTGGCAATGGCTAATTATTTCATGTCCCTTTATTCATATGTGTTCTTATTAATTAATTCTTTAGTGAATAGGCATCAAAGCAGTTATGTCTGTCTTTACTTAGCCAACTGAGAATTCAGAGTTGTTTATATTTCTTTCCACTGAGAAAAGGGCAATGCCAATTTATATGAAATACTCTTATTTTAGCTTTTTTAGTTTAGTATTTGGGCAATTTTCTTGATTCAAATAATGTTTAATATTTTTCTTAAACAGTCACCATCCATATATGAAAATGTATAAAACATTTCTCATTTCTGAACAAATATTCCAGCGAGTGTGGACTTTTGACCCAGGGAGTTCATCATTCATTTCTATCACTTTGGAATGAGAAAGAAACCAGTATGGCCACATCCCATTTATTCTTCACTTAATGAAGTGATACCTAAGAAAGCAATTGTTGACACTGTTTATAAGTCATAGTTTTTGATGGCTTCCTTAGTTCAGTCTATAGAACAGAAGGGAATATTTAAATGAAAAAGAGAAACAGAACAGAAGAAATAGCCGTGCATCTGTTCCTTAACTGGCATATTTTTTTTAAAGATTTTATTTATTTATTTGACAGAGAGAGATCACAAGTAGGCGGAAAGGCAGGCAGAGAGAGTGAGAGGGAAGCAGGCTCCCTGCCGAGCAGACAGCCAGATGTGGGACTCGATCCCAGGACCCTGAGATCATGACCTGAGCCGAAGGCAGCGGCTTAAACCACTGAGCCACCCAGGCGCCCCTTAACTGGCATTTTAAATGATTTTGAGAAATAAAAAATGGGATTACTTGGATCGGTGTTTATTAATTGAAATGGGGTGTGTGTGTGTGTGTGTGTGTGTGTGCATATGGATGTGTGAAAAACATTTATAATTATGGAGATACTAACAGAATTCATTTCACCAAATGAGAGATGCAGTAGCTTCATCACTCATCTTCCTGCTTCTGAGCTTGCATCTCATTTTTTATTATCAGAATGGTACCGGAGTCTATCTAAAACATAGGCCAAGTCCTGTCACTACTCAGTTGGAAACCTTCCCCATTGCACTATGAGTAAAAGTCAAAGTTCTCATAATGGTCAACAAGGTCCTATACTCTGCCATCTCCTTAGGTCCAGGGAACTGGGATGAGCAAGGACACCAATTCCTGAGTTTCAAGCTGATAACCCACCTCTACAGTGTGACTCGGCACTATAAAGTCACGTGCCACTTCATTTCTGAATTTTATTCCAGTTCTTTATCAGCTCTAGGGTCCAAATCTAAATCCTATTGCATTTGTAAGAGGCCATGACAATAAAACTTATTCCCCGGTAGGTGCCATTTTCCCTTCCTCCCACCTCCACTTCTCCCCACTCCACATCAAAGAGCATCTGTATATACGTATAACTTTCAGACCAATGACAGCAGGACACATGCTCCCATCTCCCTGAATAATATCATTGCTGCCTGACGTCTTCTTGCTGGGCACTTAGGACTTCCAGACAAACCCCCAAATATTGGGTGTAGTTCTGATTAGATTTTAGTTTACTGTTTAGTTCTTTATATTGTTTGCATTTTCAAGCTCTAAGCTCTGCAAATAATTGCCCTAAACCATGTTAGTAATGTGCACTCAGCCTAGGGACAATTTCATGTACATCCCATTAAGGCTGCTTCTTGAGGATCTAGGATGATTTAAGTGTTCTGAAACACAGAAAGTACTGGTGTTAGAGGGTGTTTGCTGTTTTGGAGCAGTAAGCAAATCTCTTGCATCTTTGTGGTTATATAACAAAATTCATAAAGTTTTGAATGGACATTAGCTTTTTCTTTGTTATTTTACATAACCCAGGTCAGAAAAAAATGCATAAATTTTTGTTGTTGTTATAATTGCTGTTTTCGTGTAAGGGAAGTTTTCTCGTTTACCTGCATCCAAGTTGCTTCATGAATATTCAGCTGTTGATGGAGCTGCAAGCTAATATCTACGGAAATGAACTCATTAATAGTATTTTCCTGGCTCCTACTTGGTTCATGTAGTATACAGACTATGATATTTCCTATTTCATTTTCCTCTTGGCTTTTGAAACATAGTGGGATTATTGATAATAATTGTTATCCCAGATTTTCAGTTATTTTTTCTCATATTTCTTGAGTGTATAAGCAAAATCTTTCAGATATTTGCCTTTTTAAATATTGTTAATGTATTTTTACAAAGCAAATTATGAATAAAAATTATAAGTGGCTTAAAGACAAAATAAATATATTTTACATATTTATACATATATGATGTATCCTGTTGTTAATGCATTGATTATCACATGTTGTATAAAAGACTGATTCTTCTTGAAGGTCTTTCAGAGATTAAATGTACTGTCATTTAATGAGAATAACATCTGGCAAGTATATTTGGTGATATAAAATAGGAAAAATTAGTAGTTCTAGCTAACAGGGATATATTGGTTTTTGAGGTAATAGTTGCTTCACAAATATTAATTTATTTAAACTTTGCATGAAGGCTATAAGAATAAATACCATATTATTCTCATTTTACAGATGTTGGGACTGCATCAGGGAGGTAAATGTACTGGTGAGATGTCTTGTATCTAGCATTTGGTAGACCTGGGGTTTGAATCCAGGCAGACTGGCTCCAGAATTCAAACTTTAAACCACCTCACATTCTTTCTTTCTTTTTTTTTTTTTTTATGTTGACAAAGTCTGCAAACTGGACTGTCTGTTGTCTCAACACCTGTGCATTCCTTCCCCACTGACTGAAAGTACCACGTGCTTCATGGGGCATCTGGGTGGGTCAGTTGGTTAAGCCTCAGACTCTTGATTTCGGCTCAGGTCATGGTCTTAAGGTTGTAAGATTGGGCTCCAGTGGGGCTGTGGGCCAGCATGGAGTCAGCTTGAGGATTCTCTCTCTCCTCCTCCCTCTGCCCCTCTCTCCTCTCCCCTGTGCATGCTCGCAAGTGCGCTCTTTCTCTATAATGAGTAAATTAATTAAAAAAAAATAAAGCGTCACCGGTTTCAGATACAGAATTCCCTCCTACTCAGAGTGTTTTCTGGGCTCTCTTCTGTTCCACTGATGTGTACTAGCCCCAAACTAACTGTTAACATTACTATACATTAGTTCCTTTTAGAAATAGAGTTCAAATAGAATGAAAATGGAAAGGAAACAGAACTACAGACTGAGAAGTGGATGGTATGTTGAATATCTAGACATGAAGAAAGGAGAGAAGGGGGTATGGTAAGTCGGAAGGAGCAAAAGGATGTTGGTAGAAAAGTCATATGTGTCTTAAGGATAGGAATGAACAATTTTAGGAGTTCTGAAGAAAAGGTAAAATAGATACAGAAATTTCTAAATAAAAAACGTTCTTTAAATTAGTTCAAGCATACATGTATCATGAAGCAAATTTAAAAAGCCTTTCTTCTCTACCTTGTGGGATTTTATAGTGAGCTAGAACAGAGTGTGAAAAAAAAAAAAAGAAGTCTGGATACCAGGCAGAGATGAATCCTTGTGTTGGGATCCTCAAGTCATTTCTCTGGGTTGTTTTCCAGCACTAAATACTTTTCCTTCCCTCGCTGCTACATTTCCTTTTCATGGGAACTAAATTCTCAAATAATGACTTAAACAGGAATAGTGTTCTGCACTTTAAATTTGGGAAATGACCAGTTTCCTGTACCAGAGAAAAATTTGTGCTTGAGAATATTATCTATATAGTGTGCTTTGTACTTCCTGCTTAGCCTTTTCTTTCATTGTGCTGTGTTTTTTAAGTTATCTGATATCACTGTGAATTCCTGAGCAGCACAATATGAAGTATTATATTAGAACCACAATAGTCTCCTGGCATCTCTGACTAAATATTTGTGCAATATTAAAAATAAGTTAATTGAGTCGGCATTTTATTGAGGAAACATTTTCACAAGTATGTTCTTATAAGTTTATGAACGGCCCTTGGTAATTCATTTTATCCCATATCAATCACCAACACCGGAAACATACTTTTATCTTATTAAATGGCACCCAAAATTCTGAGATATTGGAAATACCCTTTTTTGTTATTAATTCAGAATGTAATGAAAGGTTCATAATTTTCATCTGACTTTGAGCTCTTTTACAAATATTATGACTTGTAATACATAAAGGAATAGATTTTAATTTTTGTTCTATAATCTCGCCTAATGCGCCATGTTTGTTTAATGGTTCTCTTGGTGCTATAAAGAGTTGATAGCATTCAGAAGAGCTAAGGCAGCTCCAAGGATATTAGTCTTCTTTTCTGTACCTGACTTTTCTGTAGAACTTTTTTCAGATTGGCCTGTCATTTTACTTTATTTTAAACTATTAAATTTTTTTTTAATAAAGTGACTTTTGGCAATAAATTTCTCTTGGCTTATATATTCCAAGTGTCATTTGATTCATGATGATCTTGTGTTCCTTATATTGTTTTGGGTGATTGATGTCTTTTTCCGGAATGGTCAGTGATACACCAAACTTCAGGAAAAAACCAACTAAATAAATAAGATTAAGAAGACATGGAGAAGCAACATGAGGGGTTAGGGGGATAGGAGAAGAATAAATGAAACAAGATGGGATTGGGAGGGAGACAAACCATAAATGACTCAATCTCACAAAACAAACTGGGGGTTGCTGGGGGGAGGTGGGATTGGGAGAGGGGGAGGGGGTTATGGACATTGGGGAGGGTATGTGCTATCGTGAGTGCTGTGAAGTGTGTAAACCTGGCGATTCACAGACCTGTACCCCTGGGGATAAAAATACATTATATGTTTATATAAAAAAAAAATTTGGAAGGGGAGGCGAACCATAAGAGACTATGGACTCTGAAAAACGACCTGAGGGTTTTGAAGGGTCAGGGGTGGGAGGTTGGGGGAATAGGTGGTGGGTAATAGGGAGGGCACATTTTGCATGGAGCACTGGGTGTTGTGCAAAAACAATGAATACTGTTAACGCTGAAAAAATAAATAAAATGGTTAAAAAATCTAGTAAAAGAAAAAAAAAAGTGCCCAATGTTTATAGTCTGCTGTTTTGAAACCCCTCAGAGCTAATCCTCCTCAACACACCTATAAACACCTACCACACACCTATGCAGATACAGGATGTCTCATAGGCAGGGAATGCAGCCAAGGTTCTGAGCCTTGGTTTCCTCACACATTAAATTAGGTTAATAATAATAGTACTTTGGGATGTTTGGGTGGCTTAGTTGGCCGAGTCTCTTCAGTCATATTTTCTACACATTTCAGAAATTTAAAAGCTAACAAATGCAAAGAAGGTAGAAAAAATTAATTCAAGACCAAACTGTAAGGTGTTTATAGAGACTGCAGCCTATCTATCATCCTTGAGAAGACTTAGAGCACAAAGTACTAAGAAAAGTTGAACAATGTATGTGGAGTAAGGCCACACTATGGCTTTGATTTCAGTGATGTGCTACATGATCTTGGTATGGACAGAACTCACACAGGCTGATAAAGTAAAATGACAGGCCCATCTGAAAAAAAAAAAAAGTAAACTTTATGTGAGAATTAACATCTAATATAATTGTTAATGCCTTGGAAAAACAGACGTTAAGTCAATAGGCTCCGGTTTTCTTCGTGCTTTTTCTTCAAGCTTTTTCTCTTCTCTTCGGGGGAATTTTTCACTCTAATACTTTAAGACCAAGTGCCATTTTAAAACTTAGAACTCTAGGGGCTCAGTCAGGGGACCATGTGACTTGATGTCAGGATGCTGAGTTCAAGCCCCTTGTTGGGTGTAGAGATTACTAAAAATAAGCAAACTTTGAAAATAAAATCAAATAGAAGTTAGAAGTGTGGAATTGTAAGGGCCTGGTTGGCCAGAGAGCGCCATTTCCTTGTGGGCTTGGGTTGACCCTGCCCCTCCCAGAGGAACTTGCTTGCAGGCCCCGTATATGGGGGCGGGCCAGGTTGGATGGAGACATCCAATCAGTGGGGTACACATATATTTGCTGTGGTGAATTGGGATTCAATTGGCCACCCCTATTGCTGACCCAGGGTGACTGTGCAGTTTTCCTTGTGTGTTGCATTCTCATTGGCCACCTGTGTGTGGGCCAGGCTCAAGCACCTCTATAAAGGTTAGTCTGTGAGGCAGGGGAGTAGTAATAGTCTTTGGGGTAGTAGTGGTAGCGTCAAAGTCGTCGGCGGCAGCATGGGGTCCTTGGGACCAGCATTGTCCTGAGCATTGTAATCGTGGGGAGCTGAGCATCATGAACTTCACCAGGGAGCTGGGGAGCGGCCTCGCCGCCTCCCTCGCCGGGGAGCGGCCTTCCCACCTCCCTCGCTGGGGAGCGGACTCCCTGCCTCCCTCGCAGTGGAGTGCCCTCGCCGCCTTGCTTCCCCGCCTCCCTCGCCGCCTCAATGCCTCACGGGGGAGCAGCCTGGCCTCACCTCGCCTTGCCTCGCCTGGTAAGGGGAGCGGCTTGGCCTGGCCTCGCCTCGCCGGGTAAGGGGAGCGGCTTGGCCTGGCCTCGCCTCCCCGGGTAAGGGGAGCGGCTTGGCCTGGCCTCGCCTCCCCGGGTAAGGGGAGCGGCTTGGCCTGGCCTCGCCTCGCCGGGTAAGGAGAGCGGCTTGGCCTTGCCTCGCCTTGCTTCGCCTGGTAAGGGGAGCGGCTTGGCCTGGCCTCGCTTCCCCGGGTAAGGGGAGCGGCTTGGCCTGGCCTCGCCTCGCTGGGTAAGGGGAGCGGCTTGGCCTGGCCTCGCCTCGCCGGGTAAGGAGAGGGGCCTGGCCTTGCCTCGCCTTGCTTCGCCTGGTAAGGGGAGCGGCTTGGCCTGGCCACGCCTCGCCTTGCCTCGCTGCCTCGCCGGGTAAGGGGAGCCGCCTGGCCTGGCCTCGCTTCGCCTCGCCTTGCCTCGCCACCTTGCCTTGTAAGGGGAGCGGCCTGGCCTGGCCTCGCTTCGCCTCTCTTGGTAATGGGAACCGCCTCGCCCTGTAACGGGAACCTCCAGAGTCGGTGTCCTGGTTGTTGTCGCCTCTTTGTAAGAGAGGGCCCCCACTGGTTGGTTTGATTTTCAATGCATGGTGGAAGTAAAGCTTTGCTTGACTTTCACTTTGTGTTGGTTTTTGTCCTTTGATCATGGACCCTAACAGAATGATTACTATTAAAGAAAGCTTTATAAAAGGTAACAGGGCCTTGGCAAAACCTCAAGATTATGTGCTGAAAATTTAAAGGGCCACAGAGATTTCTAAGTCACAAAAATCAGTAAAATGAATTTTATATAAATTAGATGACAACATTAGTGTTGAGAATAAAAAACAATTGCCATTTAGTTTTGGTCTGGGGGCAACAGGGCATAGTGGTGACTGCAGCCAGTGAAGGGAACTTGTGGTTGCTTTTGCTCCAGGCTATTGCTACCATTCAGGAATGTGGAACCTGTGTTGATTTGTTTTTTCCCCTAGCATTTGAAGAGGGACTGTAATGATTGATTTTTATGTAAATGTTTTATTTCCTTAAATGGTAGCAGTTGAAACAATATTTTAACCAATTGTGTTATGTTCAAAATACCTCTACTGCTTTCTATCTCCGCTTTAGACTTAACTCACTGCCTTAAGTCAATGGAAGTTAAATATCCAAGAAAGATGGCTATTATTTATCTTTTATGGGCTGAGCGGTGAGGATGAGACCTAGGAATTGAAATCACAAAAACACACAAGAGAAAACCAAAAACTTAACAAAATAACAAAAATTGGCAAAAAACACACTTCAGAAAAGCTTGGTATGCTTTGAAATCACTTAATAAGTATTCTGATTCTTATTCTCCTTTCCATTTTATGCATCTCTGAGATTCCATTGATCATGGTTTTGGTTTTTCCTTCATCTTCTGTCCATTTTCACTAGTGGCTCTCTAACCACCTATTAACCATCCTTAAAATCTTGTGCCTTGTATGTGGTTAGATTACCAATTACATGCTGATCCTTCATGAATTCTTGCGCCCGAGAAGTCCTGAAGAGCAGAATTCTGTCATGCTGCCTTTTAACACATTGAGGTCAAACAGAAGACACTAAATAATGTTTTAATTATCCTCAAATCCTGGAGAAGTTTCAGCCAAGGAAGTTTAAAAAGTATGGTTGTATGGTGAAAAATGATCTTTGTCTAGATGTTGGTGATGTTAATTTTGAAATAATAGTTGTTTTGAGAAAGAATAAAACATCCTTTTGTGGGAAATTGAGTACATATTGACAGGCTCTCAACAAATAGGATGTAATAAATCCTTTTGGTTCTGAATCATGAAAAAACACCAACATTCCAAGATTTTTTCCTCTGGATATTGACATACTAGTTGGTATCCCTGTGATCTTTTTAGGCATCTATCTGAGTAACCCAGGGTGACATGTATTTTCCTTTAATGGTTTGTAGAGAGATAGATGCCCAAGAGGGTTAGTCTTCAGTGCTACTGAACGAGTGACAAGTGATTTATTATTCTCTGTTTTTGGAGCTTTGTATGGGTGGAATGTTGTCATGGTAGTCTAGGGACAAACTAATATCTGTTCCAAAAGATGAAAACATGCTGCCCATACATTTTCTGTAGCGTTATATAGTCTGATGGAGGACAGACATGCAAACTCCAAGTATTTTATAATTGTTGTTCATCGTGTCTGAGTTGAAACTACACAACAAAGGGAGCTTTAAAAAATCCGCTTTGTTTGAAAGGAACTTTAAATTCTGCCTAATAATTTTATAAAAATGTGGTGGACTTTTTACTTATAATCTAACAAAATCATTGAAATAAGATATATGGAGAAATATGGGACATTGCTTAAAACCCAGGAAGCCAGAAAAAATTGTTTTTATCATGTAGCCCAGAGATGTTGATAATGCAGAAGCTTTTAGTCTCAAATTTGTGAATTTCCTTAATAATGCTATAGGTATTTTGGGATTGTATATACCAGGGGCGCTCAACTGCACCACTGTGGGGGTGCTGAGTCATGGCAATGTGGAGAGACATTTTTGGTGGTTGCAACTGGGATGGTAGTTGCTGTTAGCATCTAGTCAGTGCAGGCCATGAAACACTTAAACATCCTACATGTACAGGACAAACCCCACAACCAACATTTTTCTGGCACAAGTGTCCAGAGTGTTAATATTGAGGTACCCTGGTATATGATGATGAAAAAGAAAAGCGATTGTATGATATTCTTATATTCTAAGTTGCTGATGATTAGCTGTATTCTAATAGCTGGGAAGATAATACACTAAGGGAATTAATACTACACAGTCTGGTGGTCTTTAGAAACAAAGACCCTCTAGTGAAGAAAATATTTTTTACTTATACCACTAAAGTTATTGAGTGCTTACCAAGTGCCAGGCATTGTTGGGAGACACGGGGGAAACCCGAGTGAACAAAACAGGTAGACTGCCTTCACAGAGCTCTGGTATAAAGGTGGGGGACTAGTAAACAAATACATAAAATGGGACATGGAGGAGCAGGTAGTGCCATAGGGTAGATAAAGTAGAGTAATGGGGTAGGTAGGTAATGATGGGGGGTGGGAAAGGGAACACTTAGACTGGATGGCCATGAAAGACCTGAAGCTTAGGAGTGAGTGACAGTAGGAGGCAGCCAGATGAAGAGGGTTTTAGGCTGAGGAAGCAGGTTGTGAAAAGGTGCCAAGGTGGAAGTAGGCGTGGCTTGTTGGGGAGGCACAGAGAGGTGGCTGTGGTTGGGCAGTGGCCCAGAATGGGGAAGCTGGGATGAGACAGAATATGAGAGGAGGGAGGGGCCAGATCATGCTCATTTCTTTTTTAGGTTGAGAATATTCCATCGTTTGGATGTATTTATCCATTCATTTACTGAAGGACATCTTGATTGCTTCCCACTTTTGTCATTAATGAATAGAGCTGCTGTGAACTGGCAGGTGCAGGTTTTGTTATGGATAAATTTTCAGCTCATTTGGGTAACTTCTAAGGAACACGATCACTGAATTGGCATGGTGAGAACATTTATGGTAAGAATATGCCAAACTGTTTCCCAGAGTGGCTGTATCAGTTTGCATTCCCACCAGCAATGAGTGAGTGTTTCTGATTATTCCCCAGCCTGACAGCCTTTGGCACTCTGAGTATTTTGGATTTTGTCCTTTCTGATAGGTGTGTAGTATCTCATTGTTGTTTTAATTTGTAGCTGCCTAATGACACAAGATTTGAACACCTTTTCATATGCCTATTTGCCATGAGTATATCTTCGGTGAGGTGTCTGTTCAGTTCTGCCCATTTTTTAATTTCATTGTTGACTTTCTTATTGTTGAGTTTTACTTTGTACATTTTGGACTATGATTCTTTATCACATGTGTCATATAATTCTTAGGGAAATACTTTCTGGTTTGTGGCTTGTCTTCTCATTCTCTTGTCATCACAGAGGAAAAGTTTTTAATTTTAATGATGTCTGGATTGTCAATTATTTTTTTTCATGGATCATGCCTTTGGTGTTACATCTAAAAAAGTCATCACCATATGTGGGGTCACCTAGAAAATTTCCCCCTATGTTAATTCTAGGCACTTTAGGGTTTTGTATTTTATTTTTGGTTCTGATCCATTTTGAGCTAATTCTTCTGAAGGATATAAGGTCTGTGTCTAGATTTTTTTTTCTAATCTTTTTACATGTAGATGTCCAGTTGTTCCCAGCACTGTTTGTTAGAAAGACTATCCTTTCTCCATTGTATAGCATAGCCTTTGCTCCTTTGTCAAAGCTTAGTTGACTATATTTGTGTGAGTCTGTTTCTGGGCTCTCTGTTGTATTTCATTTATCTATTTGTTCTTTGACCAATTCCATACTGTTTTGATTATGGCTTTATATTAAGCCTTGAAATCCAGTAGTGTCAGTCTTGTGACTTTTTCCTTATTTTTTTTTAGTACTGTTTTGACTATTCTGAGTCTTTCATTCTCCATATAAACTTATAATCGTTTTGTTGATATCCACCAAAGAACTTGCTAGAATTTTGATTAAAGTTGTGTTAAATCAGGTTGGGAAGAACTAGCATCTTGACATTATCGAGTCTTCCTATCCATTAATGTGGACTGCCTCTCTCCATTTATTTAGTCTCTTTTGGTATATTTTTATCAGAGTTTTGTGGCTTTCCTCCTGTTGTACATATTTGTTAGATTTATACCTAAGTATTTCATTTCTGGAGGTGCTAATGTAAATGGTATTCTGTTTTTAATTTCAATTCCATTTGTTCATTGCTGGCACAGAGGAAAGTGAGTGAATTTTGTATATTAACCACGTATCCTGCAACTTTGCTATAATTGCTTCTAAGTTCCAGGAGGTTTTTTGTCAATTCTTTTGCATTTCCCACACTGACAATCATATCGTTTGTGAACAAAGACAGTTATATTTTTCCTTTCCAAACTATAAGCCTTTTACTTCCCTTTTTGTCTTACTGTATTAGCTAGGAAATGGAGGACAATGCTGAAAAGGAGTGGTGACAGGAGACATTCTTGCCTTGGTCCTGATTGTAATGGGAAATTTTCTAGTTTCTCACCATTATATATGATGTTAGCTGTAGGGTTTTTTTAAAAGTTTTTTTTTTTTTAATAATGTTGAGGACATTCCCTTGTATTCTTAGTTTACTGAGTATTTGTCATGAGTGGGTGTTGGAATTGTCAGATGCTTTTTTCTTCATCTTTTGATCAGATCGTATGATTTTTCTTTTTAGATCGGTAATGAGATGGATTTCATTAACTGATTTTAGAATGTTGAACCAGCTTTGCATACCTATGGTAAATTCCCCTTGGTTGTGGAGTACAATTGTTTTTAGACATTTTTGGCTTTTACTTGTTAATATTTTGCTTAGAACTTTTTTTTAAAGATTTTATTTATTTATTTGACAGACAGAGATCACAAGTAGGCAGAGAAGGAGGCAGAGAGAGGATGAAGCAGGCTCCTTGCTGAGCAGAGAGCCAGATGCTGGGCTCGATCCCAGGACCCTGGCATCATGACCTGAGCCGAAGGCAGAGGCTTTAACCCACTGAGCCACCCAGGCGCCCCTGCTTAGAACTTTTTAAAAGATTGTATTTATTTATTTTACAGATAGAGATCACAAGTAGGCAGAGGCAGGCAGAGAGAGAAGAGGCAACAGGCTCCCCACTGAGCAGAGAGCCTATGTGGGGCTTGATCCCAGGACCCTGAGATCAAGACCTGAGCCTAAGGCAGAGGCTTTAACCCACTGAGCCACCCAGGTGCCCCACTTAGAACGTTTATACTTATAAGAGATATTGGTCCATTATTTTCTTGTGAAGTCTTTGGTTTTGGTATTAGGATGATGCTGGCCTCATAAAACAAGTTAGGAAATGTTTCTTCTACTCCTGTTTTCTGAAAGAGATTGTAGAGACTTGTTATAATTTAAATGTTTGGTAACATTTAATAATAATTTTTTTCAATTGTGTGTAGATATGTTATTATTACAGTAAGTTCGTTGCTCAGTTTTAGCACCTAGCTTCTAGTACGCTGAATATGTTTATTATGTTTATTGCATATCGTCTGCCTCCTCCCACTAGAATAAGAGCAGAAATTCTTGACTATTTTGTTTATTGATACGTTTTATATACCTAAAACAGTGGTTCTCAACGTGTGTTTTGCAGGTTTTTGGGGTTTTGCAAAAATCCTTTTGGAGAATATATAAGGTTAAAGCTATTCTCGTGGTAATACTAAGAGTTTATTTGCTTCCACCCCCACCCCCCAACCCGCTACTGTGCTGTTGCTTACACTGGTGGGGGAAAATCAGTCAGGTGTAAAACTGCTGATGTTTTAGTGTGAATCCAGCAGTGGCACCAAACTCTACTAGTAGCCATGATATACTTCCTGGTCCTCACTCATGAGGGAGTGACAAGGGGATACCAATTTCACTTAAAGCTGTAAAAATTACGAGTTTTATTAAGTCCTGACTCTTGAGCATGTGTCTTTTTAATATTCTGTGTGATGAAATGGGAAGTATACCTAGTACTTCTGCTCATACTCAAAAATATGGTTGTCTCCAGGGACTAGAATTTGTGATTGAGTTGCTATGGAACATTATATTTACTTGAAATAACAACTGTGAGATAAACTATGTTTCAGTTTCCTGGCATTCAGGCATTTGGCAGATAGTTTTTTTCCAAAAAGGATGAAGTAAGCTTGTCACCTCAAGGAAAACAACTGATAGTATTTGCTGATGATGATAAATTCAAGTTTGCAAGTGAATTTTGAGTTTTGGAAAATTTATGAGTTCGATACTTTCCTCATACTTACAGATTTTTCTAATGAGTTGGATACTGATACTATTGTGATGTGGGTTTTCTTTGATATTAAATAACAAAATGTGTTAATATCTTGAAGATATGTTTAACTCCCAGTGAATCATTGCTAAAATACCTTATAGCATCAAGCATATATAATAGATCTCTTCAAACTGCAGATAGATCAGTTGGTGTTAATGCAACAGAGTGTGGAGAGGTCACTGATATGGTTGGTTTCAGATTAAAAATCATGACTACCCTTTAAGAAATGACCTGAGATTTGGTGTTGTATTAAAGAAGAATATCCACAACTATCTTAAAATGTTATAGCAATGAACATGTCTGTGTGACTTTTAAGAGTGATCTGCTGTGCATGCCTGATGGAAAGAGTGGGAAGGACAAAAAATGAGTTGAAAGAGATAAATTAGTACATCAGAATTATAAAGTAAACTGGTACATTCTGAGAATAAAATTCGTCATGGAGTTTGCCTTACCCTTTGAGCAAGCAGTGGCCCAGATGGACAGACATGGAGGAAGGGAATTGCTGTCTTGTCTCTATCCTCATGAGTTTTCTTCCTCCTTTTACTTTCTTGGTAGCACATTTGTGACATTTTTAGCTTTCTTAAGCTTTAATTAATATATGGCATTTATCCTGTTTTACCAAAGATATGGTAGGAAAAAAACAATACAGAAGAAATTGAAGAGGAGATGACGAGTTCTGTTCTTGGTGTAGGGAAAGAAAAGTCCCTGACTGCAGCGAATCTAGGAATGTGTTGTGTAATCATTGTGAGGGGAATGCTGGCAAACTGAGTTCATGCTAACACACCTGCAAGCTGGAAGGTACAAGAAGGGGCAACTGTGAGCCTCACCTCTTCCAACTTCCAAATGCAGTGTAGTCTGTCTTAGCTCACTGGTCTCTGCATCTCCCTAGGCTTTAGATATTATTATGCCCCATTTATGCAGCTCATATTTGAGGTTCATGGTCCAAAGGGTATCCTCTGGTGTGATGATCAGGAGCACCAAGTGGCAGATCCAGAGGTTATTGTGCATAGAGGGAGCTGACATAGTGTTTGAAAATGAAGAAGAAATAAAGGAACCCATTTTTGCTATTGAGACTCACTCACTTGTTTTTTCTTCACAGTCTGTTTCTTTCATCTTTGGAATAATGAATTCCCAGGAGTGTTCATCAGATGTGGTCTCTAGACCGAATGCATCAGAATCATCTGGTGAACTTACCCCTGGGTCCTCAACTAGTCTGCTGAGTCAGACCTTCTGGGGATAGGGCAATCTACAATTAGAAGAAACTCTCCAGATTTCATGCACCATAAAAAGCTTGAGAACCACTGGCATTATAAGTTTTTCTGGTACTTATTTTCAGTGTATTCGTATCAAAGTGAAGATGACCTAATTCTGATGAAACTCTGGACCAAAGGGAATTAATGAATGCAGAGATAAAACAGCATATGAAATCCCTCATGTATTTTTGTATTTAGGGTATTAATGCTTCTTTGACTGATTGGAGAAAAATTAAATGCTCCAATTACAAAATCTGAAAGGACTTTGTAGATGCTGGTTGTTACAAGAGGATTCTGAAAACACGTTATTTTTCTTTATCTTAAAGAGGTAGACGTACGTGTTTTGTCCAGTATGTCAGATTTCGTGATTTTGTGCTCTAGGCAAACTATCTGAAATCTGACTGAACTGTGTATATAAAATCAAGCTCTTAGGAAGATAAATGCCTCATCAGAAATGTTAACAATTTCCAGGTTTTCTTTCATATACAGCTAAACAAAAAGTTCCATGTTGTCCCAGAGGCTAAGAAGATAAAAAGTCAGGTGAAGAAACAGTTTACTTTCTTAGTTTGTATGTGCCTGTCTAACTCCTATTTTGATTCATTCGTACTGTCTCCTTACTTTAATTCATGGGCTTCAGAATGTGACTGTGTTCAGCTCCTAGGAAAAGGTTTATAAATGTAGAGGTGAACTTTCGGTTTTGCTTGCATGGGAGGTTACCTGTTTACTGTGTGGTCAACATGAAATGTAAACTAGGCGACTACACCACCATGCTATTTTAAAACTAAGTGGAAAGAACTGATGGAGCCTTTTTGATAAGAGCGTACAAAACCAAATCTAAAATTAAAAATGAGACTGATAGTGATTAAAACGGGCAAAGTCAGAAAATTTGAAATCTCTTTTCATGAGCAATTTTACTGAACTCTAGATAATAGTTCAAAAATCACATCACATGTTTCCAATTAAAAAGACAAGGTGCCCTCCATTCCTTTCTTATTAAGTTTATTTAATTCAGCTGAATTATTTCATTCTGTTGAGGCTGTTAGTATTGATGTGGCTTTGTAGTTATAGACTGAAACATGAACTGATTGACTCGGATATAGAGAGGGGTTTGAAGCTAATGCTAGGAATGAGGTCCTATGGCTCATTTGTTTTGTTTCTTTTAAATAGTTTTGCTTTTCTTTTTAGTAATGTTGCCGTATGCTCACAGCCAAATATTCTGTGCATAAGGAGGCATACAAAGGTCACTTTAACCACTGCTGCATTTTGATATGTGCTGCATATTTTTTCTTAGTATGGATGCACACTGCCATTTCACAAATATATTTATGCTTATATACTTGCATGTAATATGTATATGTGCGTACATATATGTGTACACCTATCAAGAACGCTGTTTGATAAATTTGTTCATGACACAATATTTTATAGACATCTGTCTATACATATTTCTATGAAATTTTTATCACATTCCATTTATGATTATAGTTCTGCATAGTATTTTGTAATTTGCATGTACCATAATATAAATGATTCCCTTTTAATGGGCATTTAGGTTGTTTCCAATGTTTTCACTTTTGTAATTACTATTTCGTCTTGTTTGAAAGTTTTCTTGGGATAAATTCATGGAGGTAAGAATTTCTGGGTTAAAGGGTATGCCCATTTAAAAATTTGAGATATATGGTCAAGTTGTTCCCAGAAATGTGGTGCCATTTTATACCCCCCCCTTTTTTAGAGAGGGATGGGTGAGGGGCATAGGCAGAGGCAGAGGGAGAAAGAGAAAGAGAATCTAAAGTAGGCTTCACACTCAGCCCAGAGCCTGATGGGTGGCGCCATCTCACAACTCAGAGGTCAGGACCTGAGCTGAAATCAAGAGTTGGATGCTTAACCAACTGAGCCACCGAGCTCAGTTGGCTCAGGGGCGCCATTTCATATTCTTACTCCAATGTGCTTGAGGGTGATAACTGTGGAACGTTATGAGCAATACTGGGTTTTCTTAATCTCTTAAGTGTTTGTAAATATAGCATGTCAAAAATGGGATTCTTACTTTAATCTTCATTTGTTTGATATAGTATCCAGAGGTTCCTTGGAGACTCTGTGTGCCCTGGGGATTGATGGGCTGTGTAATCATTCCCCAACTTGGCTGGTAGTGCTTGAAGTTCTTTTTTTTTTTTTTTTAAGATTTTATTTATTTATTTGACAGAGAGAGGTCACAAGTAGGCAGAGAGGCAGGCAGAGAGAGAGAGGGAGAAACAGGCTCCCCACTGAGCAGAGAGCCCGACGCGGGGCTCGATCCCAGGACCCTGAGATCATGACCTGAGCCGAAGGCAGAGGCTCAAACCACTGAGCCACCCAGGCGCCCCAGTGCTTGAAGTTCTTAAGACAGACAAGAGAAACCATGATTTCACCTGGTTACTAGGTGGTTAATGAGCAATGTCTTGAAGACACAAGCCAGATTTACTGGATGGAAGGTCACTTCTCCTTTTCCTTCCAAAGTTTCTCTTTTAAGGCCCAATATAAATAGCTCTTTCCACTCTTTTCTTCCTTTGCTAAAATAATAGCTTACTTGGTCATGGGTCCAAGCTTAATTAATGACTTATTAAGGAGAGTCCAGATCTTTGAAATACTAAGGAAATGTTTTGCCTACCATAGGGCTTTGAAGAGCCCTGACCGGATCCCAGAAATACAAAATCTGGCTTTCTAAAATTTGGGAGGGGGTAGTTAAGAAGGAAGGGAAATTGTTTCATTCCTTCTTGAAGAGTCACTTTCTTTCTCTTTTTCTCTTTCATTCTCTTTTGGTCTTTGACTCCCTACTTCCTTCCCTCAGTCTATCTCAGTTCCAAAGAATCACCTTGGAATTTCTGACCCCCCCCCCTTTTTTTAAATTAGAAGTCTCATTTTTCATTAGATTTTGGTGTTTTGTTCTTCGCAAGACTTAGAAATTTAGGAAATTTTGACTCCTAACTGTTTACCACAGAACATTGAGATCGTGGTGGATAAATTTAGTTCATATATACATGATCACTTTTGGTCTTGCCCCCAAATTCTTTTTTTTTTAAAGATTTTGTTTATTTATTTGACAGAGAGATATCACAAGTAGACAGAGAGGCAGGCAGAGTGAGAGAGAGAGAAGGAGACTCGCCGCTGAGCAGAGATCCTGATGCGGGACTCGATCCCAGAACCCTGAGACCATGACCTGAGCCGAAGGCAGCGGCTTAACCCACTGAGCCACCCAGGCGCCCCTTGCCCCCAAATTCTGAAGGATATAATTCCCAGGGAGAAACCACTGTGAACCAGGGTTTCACCTTTTACAACTAAACTATTATTCTCAGGAGTTACTGGGTTTTTAAACTCTGGTTTCCTATAAAAAATTTAGTTCTAATCAACACCGTGTTAATTTATTAACCTAATGTTGCCTTCACAATATCTTTTTTTTTGTTTGTTTCATGCAGGTATTCTTACACTGAATAAACCAGTATGCTGCATCAAAAATTGATCAAAATGTAACAGAAGAAACAGTGAAGGTGAGAAGAGGCACAGTCTGCCCTCAACCCAAGCACACATTCCCTTTTAGTTAAAATTTCTTCTGTGGGATGTTACTCTAGGCTCTTGAGCTTCTCCTCAGTTCCACTATAAGTTCTGTGCCAGTCACTTGTGTGGGCGACCCTGAGATAAAGGGAAAGAGGGTTTGGGAAAAGAAACAGAGTGATGATTACGTAGAGGCGTAGAGGACATGGAACAATTTTTTGCTGAGGCCTTTGGGCAGTTTGAAAAGAGGAAGAAAAACACATGACCAAGAACCTCAGTGTCTGTGAGGAGGGGGGAACAGAGCCCTAAGTGGGAGCATTGCCTGAGGTGGCTTAGGAAGGCAAGATGTGGACAAATGTGACTTCAATCTTTGATCACCAAAGAGTAAATGATTTGGGTGGTTCCGTGGTGCAGAAAATGTCTGCATAATGTCTTCAACTCAGAAACACATGTATAAGCCTTTCCTTTTAGGCTGCAGGAAAGGAAAATGATGAAGAGTTTTGTAAAGGGGGAGGAGGTACATGAAAATTAATTACACTACTGTTATTATTCATTTAAGCTGCCTAAATTATTATTGATGTTTATTTTTGGTGCTGATTTGCTGTTTCATTTTACAAAAAAAAAAAAATTCCCAAGGATTTTTATAGGCTCTTCTATATTTTTATAAATTAAAAATGAACTTTCAAATTCTCTTACCATGGGAGCATTTTAGTTTGTGTGCTTTTGGTCCCAAGCAATAGACACTTATTATTCAAACAAGTTGAAGACACATCAGCTCTCATTTGGGGACTCCAGACAGAAGAGAAGGTTCAGGACCTGTGACTCAGGGAGGTGGATAAGATTGCCAGGTTCTGTCTAGCTCTTCACTTTCATCCAGGTTATCTGCTTTGCCCAGGGCTGGCTCTTCTCATCCCTGCAAAATGACCTTGTAGCTGTCCAAGCTATCACTTCCAGACACAGCACCTTTCCAGAGGGGAAGCTGTCCATTCCAGGATGCTGTTCCAGAGACCAAAGAAGCCTTTGCCCCCAAAAGCCTGCCAGCAAATCTGCCTGCACTATGTTACCTGCTGCCCATTCTCACTAATGGGTTGGGGACTGTCACGCTTGGATTTAGTTATTCGGGCTTTTCCTGAGAGCCAGGAATGGGTTCCTGGTTCCCAGAGCTGTGTAGGAGTAGAAAGGATGTCCAGACAAAATTGGTCCTCTGCCCTCCCTCTGCGTGGGTAGAAAGGATAAGCATGCCCTGAAATTTTCAGCTTGCAAAGAGAATACTATCCTCTCATGGACTTTTTTTTTTTTTGACCTGCTTCATTATTGCACTTACTATATTTATTTTTAGATGCTGTTCTCAAATATTGAAGATATCCTTGCTGTACCTAAGGAATTTTTAAAAGGCGTGGAAGAATGCCTGCATCCAGAACCTAACACTCAACAAGAAGTGGGAACCCGCTTTCTTCACTTTGTAGGATCAATTTCTGTTTATTTTAGAAGCTCTGCCCCATCCCCCAGATTTTAAGGTTTAGCTTTTGGCACAGTAGCATGTGAGAACTCAGTGTAGAAGTAAAATGTGACACCGAAAGTTTGGGGTCTTTTAAGGCCAATGAAATCTTCCACTGAGAGCCAGGAAAGGGGTGAGGTCCTCACATCATCCATTTTATTCAGTGAAGAACAAACAGCCTTTTCTTTTTTCCAACAAGTTAGTTCTTGGCATCCTCTGTAGCTTTGAATCCTAATGAATATTCAGGCTATTCATAATGAATGGATTTTTATGTTTCCCCCAAACATAGAGCATTTCCCTTTTGAGGCAGAAAATCCTTACTCTTACAATGGCCTGATGAGCCTTTTGTGAGTCAGAATGTTCCCTTGTTAATGGGCTGGTGACAAGCCTGCAGGTGAAGGAGCCCTGTCACTCTAGGTACACAGAAGCTTGTTTTTCAAGGGTAGTTTCTCAGAACGTCGTACTGAGTGGTGCAGAAGAATAACCAGTCAGTCCTCCGTTGTTTCAAATTACACATCATGCTCGTGTAATCATTTTCGTCTCTTTGGACAGGATGGTTGAAATTATTTGTGCAATTGATTTATAAAGTAAGAAGTCACCTATAAAATGAAAATTATTTTCAGAACTGAAGGGCATTCATAGCAAAAAAAAAAATAGTGCTGCTATTTATAACATTCCACTGATGCCAATTTTCACCCACCTGAATTCCTCTCTGTACCAAAATGCCATACAATTGATGTTTTATTTAAAAATGCAAAAGAGTATTTTGTCACAGAAGTCAATTTTTGTTTATTTTTATTTCTATTTAGCCTTTAGAAAGTTAACGGTATGTAATTTTTAGGTCTGTAATTCTGTCTGGAGTGGGCAAAGCTGCATATGTTCTTTTTATAATCAGGAAATATTTCATAAAGGTACTTAATATTAAATGGAGAGAGGCTCCTTGGCGCAGGAAGATCAAGCCGTACTTTCCTTGGGTATGACTGGAAACCACGCATGTTTGTGTCCACTTAATGCAGACTGTTCCTCTTCATGAATGAATTCACATCTTCTGCCAGCTGGAGCGTCTGCTGCCTTAGTCCAGAGCCTCACATGGGAATCTTGCACTCTGACATCCATTTCCTCAGTAACACACTATGAATCTGTCATCCATGAATTTAGCTAAACTATTTCTGAAGCGTATTTCCTTTTGGGTCATACCATCTCTTGAAATAAGTAACTCAAAATATAAGTAACTCAAAATATTTTTTGCTGGCTATATAAAATAGCACTCAGTGTTGCTTTCCAAATGTATGTCATGGAAATTCCAGAGGGTGTACTTGGGCTCTAATATTTGATCAATACATTTTCTGTGTCTTCCTCTTATTGGAGTTGCTTTGGTAGATACTAATCCTAGCTGCTGAGAGAAAAATCTAATGACAGAAGGATGCTTAGAGGTCATGATGGTGAAATTATTCCCTTTTTGAAAGTACCCCTTCTGTGGCAAATACGAAGGTTATTTATATTGTTCCTACTTGATCTCTTTTAATGAAAGCTATAAACACTAGAAGATCTTTATGTTAACCCTGAATCTGCCTACCACTGCCCATTATGGATTGCCCTGCAATGTCCACTCAGTGGTCTTAGTTTTGTGTTTTGGAGCTACACAGTGTTGTAAGTCCCATTACACTATGACAGCTGTCTGAAAGTAGCTACCATTTCCTTACTTTATTATACTAACAAATGATTATTCTTGAAATGACCTCTCATACTTTGTCACAGAGAGTCTCATATTAGAGTAGAGTCTCCAGAGTCCATCATTATTTTAGTCACTTGTTGCTGAATATTCTCTTGTTTGTCCGTGTCCCTCCTAAGCACAGCTGTCCAGATTGGTGCATGTGAACTGCAGGGTACTAGGTCTCTCTATTCCTGCATGATCAGGCACATGCTTTTCCCTGTTCTTAAAATGCTTTCTTCCCTCACCTGCCTGGGAATGATGCATTCATCTCTCTCAACTTTGCTCAGATACTACTTTTTGTTTTTAAAGCTATATCTGAACCCTCTCAGGAAAGCTAAATAATCTCTTCTCTGTAATTTGCTACCATTTGGCTCATTTACTTAGTATTGCATACGTCATATTGGACTCTAGTTCGTATAACCTTTTTTCCTAGATTATTCTTCTTGAATCAGAAAATTGGTAAATGAAGTGTGCTTAGATACATACATAGAGTAGAGCTCCCAAAATATAGTAAACGCTTTGGACACATAAAATATGTTCGCAAACATCACACAGGTTGATCTTTCCAAATAGGTATTACCATGACTCTAACTTATCCTTATTCGAATTCACAGAAAGACAAGTTTCGTTTCTATGATGAATATTGTAGTAACCATGAGAAGGCACAGAAATTGCTTCTCGAACTTAACAAAATAAGAACAATCCGCACATTTCTTTTGGTAAGTATATATATGAGTGTTACCATACGCTGTGATTTGTTGCTAGGCTCTCTAAGGAACCAAGGACTAGCGTCAATGTGGTGCAAAAATTACTCATGGGACAATGCTTTAAATGTGTCCGGACTAGGAGACTAGAGTCCCAAAGGACCCTAATCGTAAGAAGGGAGAGTTGGCAGAAGCTCATGGATGGGAAAACACTGAAAATGGCCTCTCCTGGCTGACTATGAATTGTTTGTGAGAACCTCAGATTCTTAGTGAGATTCTTAGTGAGAGAAGACATTTATGCCAGAGTTCATCATCTCTTGTATATCCCTCAGCTTCCTAGGGTTTCATTTGCTTTTGCTAAGAGAGCTGTAAGTGGGGCCGTCACAGGAAGGAAGAAATTTAAAGATTGAACTTTCTCCTACATAAGTTCCTTACTCACTTTCCACAGATAGAGTAAGAATATATGTTTTTTTTAAAGATTTTATTTATTTACTTGACAGACAGAGATCACAAGTAGGCAGAGAGGCAGGCAGAGAGAGGGAGAAGCAGGCTCCCCGCTAAGCAGAGAGCCGGATGTGGGGCTCGATCCCAGGACCCTGGGATCATGACCTGAGCTGAAGGCAGAGGCTTTAACCCACTGAGCCACCCAGGTGCCAAGAATATATGTTTTATTTCTTTAGGATAGCACAGAGAAATGCATATTTTGGTAGTAATTTGGACAATTTAATTGCCCGTGAGGACCACATTTTAAGTGTACAATTCAATACTATTTAGCCAACTGTGGAGTGGAGGAACCATCCCCACTATCCAGTTATAGAGATTTCTAGCACCCTGAAAAGTCCCTCATGCCTGCTCATGGCTCATCTCTACAACCCCTGTAAACTCTAGGCAATCATTGATTTACTTTCAATCTCTGTAGTTTGCCTTTTCTGGATAGTTCTTATAAATGGAATCGTTCAATGTAATATTTTACACCTGGTTTCTTCTACTGAGTAAATGTTTTGAGGTTCATCTCCATTGTAACATGTATCCATATGCCATTCATTTTTATTGCCGGATAGTATTCGTTGTATGGCTATACCATATTTTATTTATCCATTTGCCGGTGTATGGACTTTGGGTCAGCAAGCAAGTATGATTAATGATGGGCCTTGAAGATCTTTTCAGAGAGAGGTATTAGTATAGAAAAAGTCAGGAAATGTCCAGTTTGAACTGTTTTATAAACGATGGTGAGATGAACATTCATGTACAAGTCTGGATATTTTCATTCTCTTGCATGGATGCTAAGAGTGGAATTGCTAGGTCATAGTAAGTGTATATTTAAGAAACTGCCAAAATGACTGTGTCATATACACCGGCAATGAACGTTTGCAGTTTCTTTATATTTTTGCAAACATGTGGTATTACCAGTTACAATTATAGTTGGGTTAGTGGATGTGTAGTTTATCTCAAGTTGATATTTATTTGCATTTCTCTCATGACCATTGATACCAGGCATGCTTTCAATGTTATTATTAGACATTCATATATCCTGTTGGTGAAATGCTTATTCAAATCTTTTGTTCCATTTTTTAAATTGAGATGTTTATCTTATATTGAGCTATAAGTGTTCTTTATTTTGGAACACATCTTCTGTGTCTGACATATAATTTGTGAATATTTCCACTCAGTGTGGTTTGTTTAAAAATGTTATCTTTTGGACATCAAAATTCTTACATTTTGTTGAAGTAGGATTTATTAAATTTTTTCCATATGAACATATTTTCATTTTATTTAAGAAGTCTGTATTCAGGTTTTATACTTACTTTGTTAATTTTTTTCCCAAGTATTTTGCTCTTTTTGATGCTGCTGTGATCGGAATGATTTTTTCTTTTCTTTTTTTAAATTTTTTATTTATTTCTTATTTTTTTGATAAACATATAATGTATTTTTATCCCCAGGGGTACAGGTCTGTGAATCGCCAGGTTTATACACTTCACAGCACTCACGATAGCACATACCCTCCCCAATGTCCATAAGCCCGCTCCCCCTCTCCCAAGCCCCCTCCCCCAGCAAACCTGTTTTTTTTTTGTGAGATTAAGAGTCACTTATGGTTTGCCTCCCTCCCAATCCCATCTCGTTTCATTTATTCTTCTCCTATCCCCTAACCCCCCATGTTGCATCTCCACGTCCTCATATCAGGGAGATCGTATGATAGTTGTCTTTCTCTGATTGACTTATTTCACTAAGAGGAATGATCTTAATATCATTTTTTGGACTGTTCATTGCTACCATATAAGCATTTGACTTTTATTTATTTTTGTTTATTGTATATTTTTGTATCGTGTGCTTTAAATTCATGTATTAGTTCTAGTAGTTTTTTGGTAGATTCTTTAGGACACTTTACATATAGAATGAAGTCATCTGAGAGTAAAGACAGTTATATTACTTCCTTTTCAATATAGATGTCTTTTTTTCCCCCTGGGTTTTGCACTGGTTAGAACCAGTTTACTATTGAATAGAAGTGATAAGAACAGACATGCCTGCCTTGTTTCTGATCTTGGGGGAAATCAATCAGTTTTTCATCATGAAGTGTGAAGTTTACTGTTGTCACAGATGTCCTCTTCCAGTTGAAGAAGTTCCACTATATTCATAGTTTGTCAAGAGTTTTTATTGGGACTTTTTGCTTTTTCCGACGTAGGTGTTTAAAGCTATGATTTTGTCCTACACACTGCATTAGTTTTATTCCATAAAATTTTACATGTGTTTTCAGTTTCATTCAGTTATTGAAAAGGTCTCATTGCCTTCGTAATATCTGTCGTCTATTCTTTATTTAGAGTTTGTCTTGGAAGGCAGTTCTGCATGGGACTGTGTCCCTGCACATTTTCTGAGCAGTGGTACTGACTGCTTTTGTTCTGGCTGATCTTTAAAGGATGTTTATATCATGATATAAAGGATGTTTATATCATGATATAAAGGATGTTTATATCAGAAGGTAGAGATATTCTCTTCTTCCTAAGTGGCGGGCAGTCACGCCTGCTGCCCTCATGAAAGATGCATGGTTCTTAGACTCACGTCTCCTTTCCTGGTATCCATGTGCATGGGCCACCTGGTCTTTCTTGTGTTGCGATTTGGGAACTGAGCCTTGGCAAACTGGCCCCAAAATAATGATACTCTGGCTACTGCTATTGCTTTCAGGAAAAAAAAAATTCCTGTAGCTCTGGCCTAGGAGTTTCATGTGTTTTTCCAGCATCCAGAAATCTCTGGCCAGTTGACTTTTGAGCTTGTCAGTAGGGTAAAATCTTAGAATGATGAGTTTTAACATTCCGTTACTTTATTTCCCAAGGTTGGAATTTTCCAGATTTCTTCCTGTAGTTGACTTTTTAAATTTAATTCCGTTTTGGTCAGAGAACATAATTAATCATTTAAATCTTTTTAAATTCATTAAGACATTTTTATGGTTTAGCATATGGTCTGTCCTGGAGTTTTTGTTTTTTTGTTTTTTCCCCCTCTCTGTATGCTCCATGTGTGCTTAAAAACTATGCATATTCTGTAACTGTTGGGTGGAATGTTCTATAAATGTTAGGTCAGTTTTGTTCATAGTGTTGTTGTTCTCTTCTTTCTCTTTTCCTCTAGGTGTTCTGTCAGTTATTGAGGGTAGGATATTGAAATCTATAGGTATAATTGTTAAATTGTCTGTCTTGCCTTTCAATTATGTCAGTTTTGTTTTATATGTTTTGGGGCTCTGTTGTTAAATATATATTCATTGAAAGTGCTTACATTTGTATTTCTATTGATCATAAAATGTTTTTCTTTGTCCCTAGGGATATTTCTTTTCTTAAAGTCTGTTTTGGCTGATATTATTATAGCCATGACACTTCTTGTACTGTTTGTGTATCTTTTTTCCAGTATTTTCCTTACAAACTATTTAGGTCTTTGAATCTAAAACATGTCTCTGGGAGACAGTATATAGTTGGATCTTGCCTATTTTTTTTTATTTTACTTTATTTAAATTCAATTAGCCAACTACAGTACATCATTATGGATCTTGATTTTTTTATCCAGCCTGATCATCTCTGACTTTTGATTGGAGTGTTCCATTCATTGATCTTTAACTGAATTATTGGTATTGTTGTATTGACAGGTACCATTTTATTGTTTTTTCTGTATGTGTTTTTGTTGTTGCCCCTCTGTTCCTCCTTTACCTTCCTTAGTGTACTGTTTTATTTCCTCTGTTGATTTTTTTGAACTATTTTTTTGGGGGGGTGATTGCTCTAAGAACAATATTCATCTTAATTTATCAAGTCTATTTCCTGAAGTTGGTTGTTGTTTTTTGTTTGTGTTGTTCTGTTTTGTCTTTTTGTAACTTTCCTGGAGTTGATTTAAGAACCTGTGACTCTTGTATGTGCAACTGCTCTCTCTACTCAATTTTTTGTTTTTTAATTTAGCCTCTCTTTTTAGGGGTCACTCCAGTAACTGCTTAACTTAGTTCTGTCTGTGGTTTGTCAGAGGTGACCAAACATCGTTAATCATCTTGTTTATGGATCTATGTGTTACTTTAGGGGGGGTGGGGGAGACATTCAGAGGGTAGGCAGTTTTCAAGTCAGATCTAGGTTTTCCTTTCCATGGGGACACCACTTCCCCCTTGGGTCTTTTCTACAGATGCACAGCCTGATATGTGCTCCAAAGAGGGCTATAATCTCAGGCCAAAGGAATTGTGGGCATTCTCCATTTTTCTTATATAGTGTGCTAACTTTATTGACAACACCCTCAGGAGTGAGATATTTACTTTCTGCAGCCCCACCTGAAAGCAGGTTTTCAGGGTCTATCACTATGTCAGGGCCCGTGTGATGGGGCCACTGCAGGAGAGCCACTGTGGAAGCACCATTTTGATAGGGCCACTGTGCAGGGCGAGCTGAGGAGGGCGGAAGCACAAGGAGGCAGGGGGAAGGTGGGAGAAGCTCTTGTGAGAATGCTATAGACTCCCACCTTTCGTACCAGAAATTTCCACAGTTTTTCATGAAAAAACACTTCTCTGTTTTTTTTGTTTGACTTTAGTTGATTTCCAGAGCCCTGAAGTTGATATTTTTGACAATTTTGCTGAGTTTACAGTTGTTTTTTTTTAGGAAGAGGATTTACTGATCCCTTTTCTCTGCCACAGCCAGAAGAGGCTTCTATGCCACTAAAATTTTAGAGCTTTTTAGGAGGTGTTAAAGCTTCATTGTCTTAGTGAATCCAGTCTGTTCTCAGCACAGTTGACTCTTTGATCCCCTTGATCTAGTTTATTGACTGAATTGTGTCAAGCCATGCCAGTCAAATCCGAAGAGTGTTGGTTTTTAGATGATCCTGCAGCATAGTCTGGTAGGAAACCTGGCTTTTATAATACCTGCTCTGGTACTAAGTGATCTCTAATTACCTGAATGACTTTAAGAAATTGATTTTATCGCTTTTGTCATTTACCATCTCCATAAAATGGGGGATAATAACAGTCACCCTTGGGAAGACAGGTAAAAGTTTACAGATTTGGTCGTGGTATTATTTGGGTACTTGGATATGCTGGCACAGTTTTCATCATCAGGGAGATCTGTGGGAGTTCATTTAGAAGATATTTTTTGTAGACGCATGGAGAGAGAGTTGGCTTTCATAAGCCAGTCTAAAGTGACAACCCACCTCTGCTATTATGAAGACAGTTCATGATCTGTACAGTCCTCTTAGACAAGGAAATAACAGTGTGTTAAGCAGTCATGAATTTCTTAGGGTTCCTCAACACAGGGCTAGGGAAAGGGGTGGCTGTGTTTATAAGGGGCGCTAACGTATGTAAGGATGCTGAAACATCACTGGAAATACAGTGAGATGTACATTGTTGTGTTTCATACAGTTCCTCTGGGGACAACACCGTGCGGGGTTGGAAAAAATATTTTGATAAACTGTTTGCAATGGGGGGATGAAGCCCTTAAAGAGCATTTATTTCTATTATTTATTTCTGTTGGAGCAGAGGTCAATCTTATAAACAAATTACATGCTGCAGGTGAGATACTTGACAATTGAAAAGGAGAAATCTAATTTAGTTTTTAAAACAAAATAATTTTAAGGCCAAAAAATTAAAGGAGCTGCAAAATGTGTGTCAGGGTAACGTACATTCATTGATCTGAATTTCAGTGGAGTTTGTGATGTCCCTTCTGAAGGTGGCTCTCACGATCTCTGCAGTTCTCATTTCCTGGTCATTCTGAACCTGCTGTACCAGAAAGCTGAAGATCAAAAGGCGATTTTTTTTTTTTTTGTGTATAAACAGGAGTTGCTGAAGCGGACTCCAAGGAAACACAGTGTCTACGCAGCAGTAACGGAAGCCCTCCAAGCCATGGAAGCTGTCTACCCCAACATAAACGAGGCCAAGAGGCAGATAGAGAAGTTAGAAGTTTAGAGGAATGGCAGTCTCACATTGAAGGCTGGGAGGTACATTTACTCTACTCAACAGTGGAGCTTAAAATAGTTGTGTTATGTCTTATGCTGCATGTAGAATTGTTGACATTGGATGGAGCCATAAATGGTCATTTTCCCAGATAATGCCAGAGGGCTATAACCATTTCTGCAAAGTGCTGTCATTATTATTTTTAAATATCTTTAGAGTGGCAAGTTAATTGACTTAACGTCAACCTGAAAGCTTTGTCATAGAGCCTTCTGATGTTGTGTGGGTTATAAGCTTTGGTATTTCAGTATTTGTGCATCTTGATTATCCTTTTCCCTGCCTTCCTTTGGTCAATAAGTACATAGCCTGAAACCTGGAGAGAGTAAGGAAGGGGAGTAACGCCCAGTATGTGTTCTATGATACTGTTATTTTCAGATTCTAAATTAGGTGTTTGATGATGAATTTCATCATGTTAAGGTCACTTAATCTCTTAAACTGCATTTCTTTGCAATTATTTCATCATTTCTAAATGAAGAAACTCTCTTATGATGTGATTTTCAAGGTCCATTCAAGATGAAAAGTCTTACGGATTTATGACTCATTAAAGAAAGATTTTTTTAGATGATAAAAGAAGCAAACAAAGAGTGATATTCAGACTCTGTTATATGTTTTCATCCATGGTAACTTTGAATCCCTGTTATTTCATGGGGTTGGAGCCCTATGTTATTTTAGTGCTATATAAAGCATAAACTGAAATTTTGTCTTTAAATTGACTTAATTGAGAAGAGATGAGCTTTCAACTGGGAACATTTAGTTTTATAAAGTAAAGCAATTAAGACATTTTTTAAAGGGATAGAGAAGATTTAAAATGTTTCCAACCAAATAATGTTTTCACACAAATTCGAGTGAATTGCTTTCTATATTTAGGACCTTATAATTGACTGATTTGTTTCATATCTTCAATATGTTAGTTTCCGTTTTGATCTAAAATTAAATCCATTCAAAAATTATATCCATTCAGATTTGCAAAGGAACCTCAAACGTTGACCTCCGGGAATTCCCCAGTTTATCCACCCATCACCATGAAAGTTTTCAAATCCAGCTGGGATGGAAGTTTTCTCTTCATCTATATTCTTTCATTTCAAGTGTCCAGGGGGACCTCCCATTTCAGCATGAATGCTAATTATTTCAGTCAGTTAAAATGGTTGTGTGTTTTGCAGTTGATTCATGATGATAATTCCTTTCTTGGGGAGCGGTTGTCCTGCTGGGTTGAGAAAAATGGACTGAAGTTTGCTTTTGTCGTTCTGTTGTCACGCGAGCATTGGAAGAAAAACTGAACATGCTTTAAATTGCAGGGTTTCTCATTGATATTTGCCAAGCCTTTTCCCAAAACAAAACCTCACAGGTTCTTCTCGGTACTCTAGGGGAATGGAATCTGTCATAATTTTGTTCCTCCTCATGTATATTCTAAAAAAAATTGTATCTACTGCAGAATTAAGAGATTCTTTATAAAGTTGATATTTCTTGCTCTGGGCATGGCAGTTACTCAGAGGAAGAATGTGTGTGGATCATGTTCCGTTACTTACAGCCCCTAACAGGGGGTGCCTCAATCTCACCAGCGCTCTCTGTTTACAACCAACAGTTGAAGTGCAAGAGGAAAATGCAGCATCGGGACAGAGAAAACTGGCTGCAGGAAATTAGATATAACTACAGTCCCAGCAGGCACAGAGGAGACCATATGAGTGTCAGGTCCCAAAAAAGGGCAGCGACGCAGATTCTATTTGAGTAGGATTTGAATATAATTGCATAAGACACAGCCAGGCTACTTTGGGGGGTTTTGGGACATTGAGGGAACGGAGCTTGGAGGAAGGCCCAGCTAACTGGTTGGCAACTTTTGATAAGAACATGATTCCTCATCTCAGTCCACCAGCTTGGAGAGAGGGGGAAAGCTCTTATAATACTCACACCTGGTCTGTTCCTGGAAGCTTTGGAGAAACTGCTGATAGGACTCCCGATTTGTCCAGGAGAGAGGGGTAGTCTTACAGGATGAATGCAGGCCCTGGGAGGGAAGGATGATAGTTACAGAGCTTTCTCTGAATTGCAAACAAAGATTACTGCTCAGCTTGCAGACAGCTTTGTGTATGTTTAAAGTAGCTCTCATGGGGTTAGGACATGGCCAAGGGCAGATGTCAGGTGGCATGCTGGCCAAGAATGGACAGTTTCTTAAAAAGCCTTTGAGGTGAGAAGTCTTGAGCTAAGAAGGCTGGGAAACAACTCCCTGTCTAGTTCCTTCCCCAAGCTCCTGCAGACCCTTGAGGACCACCTGAGGGATGACACCCTCGCTCCAGTAACTATAAAATTTCTTGAATGGGATCTGAATCTGATACAGCATGAATTAGCATTGTTTTCACCTTAGGTGGATTATTTATTTCATGTAAGTCACTTAATTATCCAGTCTTATTTTCTCTTTAATCAGATGAAGGCTTTTTGTAGTAAAATCTGTCTGGTATCTTGCCTGTCTAATATTTTGTGCTATAAATTATCTTTACATTCCTTTATGTTGAATTTAGGTAAACAAGTGATTGAAATCTATGGTCCCAAATTAGATGACACAGAGGTGAAACATGATTTTCTCTAGTCCGGATTCTAACCCTTACTTTGGGGATGATATATCAGACCTCTCCCACATACTATGTGGATTATTACAGGAGTCAAACGAAATAAGTGGAAGTGCTTTGAATACTGTAAAATCCTATGCAAATGAGAAGTATTTTAAAGCTCTGGTTCAATGGTAGGATTTTTACCGTTGAGAAATTCCTATTTCTCTAATACAAGCTCCTGACTACTGAAGGTATTATATCACTTCACTTAAGGTTAGATACCTCCAAGTCACAGAAACTAAAAGAAAAATTAATTTAAAAAGATATGGAGTAGCTCACAGAATCAGTAGAAAAGCTACACTCTCAAGGGTGTCTAGGCAGCCAAAACAGGTAGGTAGGTTCATCAGTGCCCTGAGTAAAATGGATAGACTCTAATAATGTTTTCTACTGTTCTATTACATCACTCAAGATTCAAGATCAAAATCTAAGATTCCTGTAGTCTTGCCTAGGGGAGGACAGAGGTCCTTGTTGGCCAGTCAGCCACTTTCCTTTTGAGGAAAGGCTGATCTTCCATTGTATGCAATCTTGGTGAGCCCTTAACAGTTGGCTGAGGTATTATAATCCCCATTACACAGATTTAAAAAGTGAGGGCCCATATGATTTACCCCAAGTGCTTACAGCTAATGGATGGCAGAGTTTAAACCTATATTCCTTGTCACCGTGTAATATTGTATCTACTCAGAAAAAAATTAAGCTAATTCTTTAGATTATGTTGATTGCTTGCCATTTAGAAGTAAATTGACTATAGAAATTAGGTGTTTGTCATCATTTACATAGTGACTGCCATTATAGAAGATCTGTAGTTTAATTGCTCATATTTGAAGTTCTGCCTTTTATTAGTAATTTATGATATCTCAGTTTTATGTCTTCTCCAACATTCAGAGCATTGCACAGGATATTCTACCAAAGGTAATTGTAGGGCAGTGATCAGTGTGCTTGGAAAGGAAGTTCATTAGTCAGAGTCACTGATTCATTTCATAGAGCAGGACCAGTCGCCGTCTTGGTCTGCTTTTTGGCTGATTGATAGTATTGTAATGGTAACTCTAATCTTTGGAGTCCTAATGAACTCTGTAGACAAGGGAGAATCAAAAAGCATTATATCACTTGGTAATTCAGCTTTATATCTGTGATAGCCCTGTTTGGAATAGATCTCTCAAATCTGAAAACAATCATATTAAAAGATAAGAGGGAGAATTATTAATATATGAAGGTGCTGGAAAAAATAAGATCAAAATAGTTACTGCATTTTATGAAATAGAAACAGAATAGAAATTTGACACCTCTTGGCTTTCTGCGTGGAGAAATATAATGGCACAAAACCGTTTTAACATCCATTTCCTGCTTTTTATATATGATTGTGTCTGACAGTATATTGACTTCAAGTCATGTTCTCTTACTTTATGAGTCTAACAGACGTTGTGATGAGAATTTTTTTTTCTTTTCTACAAGGTGATTTGGTAGATACAAATTTGTCTACTGCCTTGAGACAGAATTGATTTATAGATGGCCCTTGTTACTTAAGGATAGTTGGTTTGGGAAGAAGGCCATTGAAAGTCAATCTATGTAGAAAGGGAGCAGAATTTCCTAAGTGGGAGGGGGGAAGCTTGATTGGGACTTCATTTCGAAAAAACGAACATTTATGTTATTAGTTTTATGTAATAGATGACAGAATCTAGGTTAAAACATCAGTTAATAAATTGAATCTCAAAAAGAGTGAACCAAATCCTGAATCTTGCTGTGGGACATACATTTTATGATATTCTATGATAAAATGATGTGATATTCTTCATTTCATGTTTAACTTTTCTAGTAGTTTTAAAAGGTTTTTTGAAAGAATATTCAAATGCTTCATTCATTTTCTCGAGACACTCCTTTGATACTGAAATCATTCTCTTATGAGACGCCCACCTAGTTGTCATTCTTGTCAGTTTTCTTTTCTTCCACAGTAAGTGGGTCTAGCTCTTGTTAGATCTTCATCTGTCAGTGCTTTGTATATGATTGGGGGAAGTTTCAGGGCCTCCTGTCATCCTCCTCCTTTGCCAAGATTATGCCTTCTCTCTGCAGTCTGCGTTTTTCCAGTATTGACATTCAACATTGAGTTGACAAGATGAATGGGGTAGACTCTGGTGTTAAGCAGGGAGCGCTGACAGTGGAGTCAGATAATTAGTGACTAGTTTCCTATTATAGTGATTTTTTGCCTCCTCATAGCTGCAAAGAATCAGTAATGAACCCTTCCATAACATATTAAGAGAACTTAACATAAAAAGATTTACCTTTCAAATAATCCAGATGTGGTTTAGCAATAGTATTTTCATTGGGTCTTTTTCAGAGGTGGGGCTTTGTTCTATTGTTGCAGTGCTTCATAAATCATTTTAATGTTTGAAGACACACTGGAAATTAGAAAAGGGGCCATAAAATAAATCCACACGCTCCTGACTGTCTTTTCTGGGTGTTGTCATTTTCTGAAAGCATACTTTGTCACCTAACTTGTGTCCACCTATGGAAATTCATCATATTCCACATTAAATTAAATTACATTAAATTCTGTAATGGCACTTTGAATTTACTAGTCTTTCATGTATGCTGACTATATAATTCACACCTGATTATACCTCCAATTCATAGAATCAAAATTATTCAGCTTCTTAACAAATTAGATTCTGAATTGTCACCATTTTCTGGCTGGATCTTGACCATGAGACACCCACAGTGGAAAGAGGAGCCTTTGGTGAGGAGTGTTGCCAACATGGACTGCCGCTGGGTCCTGGCTTTAGTGACTGAAGTCATGGTTTGCTCTATCCATTTCATACTGATCTTTTCACCCTATCAGAAGGTGATACTGAAATGGTGTACTTTGTCTGACAAAGAAAATCCCTAAAGAGTGATTGAAACCTGAAACCACGACATGGAATGAACTATATAGTTAATGATAAATAATCACACACACACAGTTATCTCTAAGAGTGTTAATTCAGGCCAGCTCTCATTTTGTTGCTACTCTGTTACTGCAGTGATCACACTGCATTTAATTCTATGCTTTCATATCTGTTTCTTCCACTAGAATCTGGAACAGGGGTCAAGTCCCAAGCCTTTGCACCTGCTGGGACCAAGGTGAAGGAGGAGGGATGAGATGGGTTTCCACAGACTGGACTAGAAAGAGAAGCTTTTGGAAGGAGAGGCACTGGATGAGTAGATTCCCACCCATGGTGCAGTTATTAATGGGTGGTTCCTTCTCCCCTTGAACGGCCACTCAGCCTCCCTTTCCTGATTTAATAAAAGTGGTCAGAAAAAAAGAAAAAAAAATAAAAGTGGTCAGGATGAGAACCATCCATGGAACGTCTTGCTGGGGCTTTGCTGTATTTAGTTCTATATATATAATTCATCACAGGTGTGATTTTACATGGTAAAATCTTCTTAAAGGGAAATGCATGTTAAAAAGGATAAATCATCTAGATGAAAAAAGCACATTATTTTGGTTATTATTTAAGGGATTGCTGAGACAGCAAAAGTCTGAATCATATAGATAAACATTATTTAAAAATATCTGTACTGGGGCGCCTAGGTGGCTCAGTGGGTTAAAGCCTCTGCCTTCGGCTCAGGTCATGGTCTCAGGGTCGTGGGATCGAGCCCCACATTGGGCTCTGCTTAGCAAGGAGCCTGCTTCCCCCCTCTCTCTCTGCTTGCCTCTCTGCCAGCTTGTGATCTCTCTCTGTCTGTGTCAAATAAATAAGTAAAATCTTTAAAAAAAAATTCTGTATTGAATATGTACATATACATATTACATTTTGGGCAATAGCTTTCAGATAGTCCAAATTAATGATTTATACAAGCCCTCTTGCTTTTTTTTAATATTTTATTTATTTGACAGAGAGAAATCACAACTAGGCAGGCAGAGAGAGAGGAGGAAGCAGGCTCCCTGCTGAGCAAAGAGCCTGATGCGGCACTGTATCCCAGGACCCTGGGATCATGACCTGAGCCGAAGGCAGAGGCTTTAACCCACTGAGCCACCCAGGTACCCCCTCTTACTTTTTTGTTTGTTTGTTTGTTTATTTGTTTCCGCCTTCAACATCTACGTGGTGACCCATGAAAGACTGTACAAAACTGATCTAACCAAATATCTTTCCCTTTTATCTTCCTTCCTCCTGTCCTCCCTCCATATTTCTTTTTTTAAGATTTTATTAATTTATCTGACAGAGAGAGATCACAAGTAGATAGAGAGGCAGGCAGAGAGAGAGAGGGGGAAGCAGGCTCCCTGCTGAGCAGAGAGCCCGATGCGGGACTCGATCTCAGGACCCTGAGATCATGACCTGAGCCGAAGGCAGCGGCTTAACCCACTGAGCCACCCAGGCACCCCTCCCTCCATATTTCTTCCTTCCTTCCTTCCTTCCTCCTTTTCTCCCTCTCTCCCATCTCCCTCTCTCCCTCTTGCTTCCTAAAACTTTACAGAGAAGCCAACTTGCTAGAGATTTAGGAAATCTCTAATTCAGGAAAAAATGTTTAACACATTGTTCGGCATGTTATATAAATGTTAAAACCCTAACTTTAGTATTCATCTAGAGAAAAGTGTTTATCATATATGATTGTTCAATGAATAAATATGGAATTGCCAAAGAACAGATTTCTAGATTTAAAAATTAGCATCAATTTTCAAAATGAAGATAAAACACTAACTAGGTTATGTAACATTACTTAGGTATAATTGAATATTCACCAGTGATGAAATATACCAGAGGTGACCATGTGGTATATTTGCGACCATGGTAACACGATCAATGCCTATCTGCCCTGGAACTAGGAAGCAGTCAGGACTACCTCACGCAGAGACCTGTGCTCACCTCTATCTCCCTGTCAGCAGGATTGCCATAGGATGCACTTGAGCACCTGGATTCAGGTACTCAAAGCCTCCAGGGCAATTTTACTTAAGAGTGTTCCACATGCATCAGCATTTACTGGAATGACGTGGGACCTACCCCAGCTTTACTCAGTTTCAATCTCCGAAGGTAGGACCAGGGAACCTGGGAATTTGAAGAAGCATATCAGGTGTGTCTCCCAAACTCTAACCTTTGAGACCCATTGCCCTAGAGGCTTTGCTGTCTTCTGATGATCTGCCTGGCTTGTTTTACTGCTTCCACATTTTTTATATTCTAGTTCACTTGCCTGACATTGTCATCTTGATAGACTTTAGTGCTCCTGACTCTTACCTAGTAATCTGATGTTCATAGCCATACTATATTTCAATTTCTTCGGTGAATTTTGTAGCTTGACTTCTTTATTTCTAACCCCAGAAGCTCTCCTGGGATTTCTAGGTAAATGAAAAAAAATTGCATGTAATTTCGAAATATCATACATTTCATTTACTTTAAAGATAAAGTCATGAGGGTTTTGTTTTGTTTTCCTTTGTTTTAGCTACAGAGAAAGGTAGATTTATCATGTAAGCAAGGGGAAATTAACACAACATTATTTAAAAAGAGATGCTTATTAAGTGTCTACTTGTACATGGGATGGATTTGAAGTGAGAGGCATATATCATGACTATACAGAAGACGGTATATACACTTGGTCAAATTTTTAATATTTCTAACATTGTACGTCTCTGTAGTTAAGAGATTCTTACTGATTTCTAGTTGCCATTGTCCTAGTAATAATGCACAGATTCAATCATGGTAAATCAAGGGCACAATGGTTCTTCTTGACCATTTACAGCTTATACACATGGTATAAAGAGAAATGCTATAGGCCATTCATTTAGAAGGAGTTTTTTTAGACAAATGTGTAGGTTCAACAAAGATTCCTTTAAGTGCATAAGCCATCCTCTGGGAATTATTTAATGGCCATTTCATGTGATAATAGTAGATTACTATTATCTAATACTATTACTATTCTACTCTGGTAGAAGATGGTAAAGGTACCTAATGTACTGATTCTTAAAGCTTGCTGTTAAATATTAAAGACATATCATTACAGGGATAGAAACGTCTCGGTATTATTTAGTAAAATATAATAGGAGTGATGTTATGTTTATATTGTGAGATATACTTTAAAAGATAACAAGATTGTTGGGCTCTATGTCATTACCCCAAAAAGTTTCATTAATAGATTATTAAACAGATGCTTTGGGCTGTTTTTGAAAAGAAGTGTTTTACCTCACAGAGGTCAATTAATATTATTCTGGTTTTTGATCAGGAGCTAGGAGCTAATGGGAACTTATGGTAATGACTTAAACATAATGTAGTTTTTAAAGATTTTTTAAAAATTGTATTTATTTGAAAGAGAAAGAGAGCACAAGTGGAGGGACAGGGACAGGGAGAGGCAGGCTGAGCCTGGCCCAGGGCTCCATTCCAGGACCTTGGGATCATGACCTGAGCTGAAAAGAAACAGTTAACCAACTGAGCCACTCAGGTGCCCCCAAACATAATGTATTTGTATATTAGTAAGGGCTATGATACCAATCTAGATTAAATCAAAAGTCAAACTATTTAAGCATACAATAGAGGAAAATGATCCAGAGGCGTTGTTGACTAATGGAGCACTTGGAATTAGCTGTAAGATGGGATTGCCATAAATGTGTTAATCCAATCTTATAGAATCAAGATATATATTGTAGGGGTCTGGAGAAATACTGATATGACTACATGATTTATTCGGCAGCTTGCATCTGGGTGGTCGTGTTCACTTCTGGGGATGTTCCATATTGAGGGAGACCCTCACAAACTGGAGAAGGTTCAGAAGAGATCTTCAGGGATCTTGCAGATCTTTCCATAGTTTGGCTATTGTGGACATTACTGCTATAGACATTTGGGTGCATGTACCCCTTCAGATTACTACATTTGTATCGTTAGGGTAAATAGCCAGGAGTGAGAGTGCTAAGTCATAGGGTAGCTCTATTTTAAACCTTTTGAGGAACCTCTATACTGTTTTCCAGAGTGGCTGCACCAACTTGCATTCCCACCAACAGTGTAGGAGGGTTCCCCTTTCTCCCCATCCTCTTCAACATCTATTGTTTCCTGACTTGTTAATTTTAGCCATTCTCATTGGTATGGTATGGTATCTTACTGTGGTTTTGATTTGTATGTCCCTGATGCCGAGCGATGTTGAGTTCTTTTTCATGTGTCTGATGGCCATCTGGATGTCGTCTTTGCAGAAATGTCTGTTCATGTCTTCTGCCCATTTCTTGATTGGATTATTTGTTCTTTGGGTGTTGAGTTTGGTAAGTTCTTTATAGATTTTAGGTACTAGTCCTTTATCAGATATGTCATTTTCAGATATCTTCTCCCATTCTGTCAGTTGTCTTCTGGTTTTGTTGACTGTTTCCTTTGCTGTGCAAAAGCTTTTGATCTTGATGAAATCCCAATAGTTCATTTTTGCCCTCACTTGCCTTGCCTTTTCTGATGTTTCTAGGAAGAATTTGCTGCAGCTGAGGTTGAAGAGGTTTTGCTACCTGTGTTCTTCTCAAAGATTTTGATGGATTTCTGTCTCACAATGAAGTATTCCATCCATTTTGAGTCTATTTTTATGTGTGGTGTAAGTAAATGGTCCAGCTTTATCCCTCTGCATGTGGCAGTCCAATTTCCCCAACACCATTTGTTGAAGAGACTGTCTTTTTTCCATTAGACGTTGTTTCCTGCCTTGTCAAAGATTAGTTGACCATAGAGTTGAGGATCCATTTCTGGGCTCTCTATTTTGTTCCATTGACCTATGTGTCTGTTTTTCTGCCAGTCCCATACTGTCTTGATGATTATAGGTTTGTAATAGAGCTTGAAGTCCGGAATTGTGATTCTGCCAACTTTAGTTTTCTTTTCAACATTCCTCTAGCTATTTGGGGTTTTTTCTGGTTCCATATAAATTTTAAGATTATTTATTCCATTACTTTGAAAAAAAATTGATGGTATTTTGATAGAAATTGCATTAAATGTGTAGATTGCTATAGGTAGGTAGCATAGACATATTCACAATATTTGTTTTTCCAACCTATGAGCATGGAACACTTTTCAATTTCTTTTTGTCCTCCTCAATTTCTTTCATGAATACATTATAGTTTTCTGAGCACAGATTCCTTGCCTCTTTGGTTAGGTTTATTCCTAGGTGTCTTATGGTTTTGGGTGCAATTGTAAATGGGATCAACCCTTTAATTTCTCTTTCTTCTGTCCTGTTGTTGGTGTATAGAAATGCAACTGATTTCTGTGCACTGATTTTATATCCCTACATTTTACTGAATTCCTGTGTGAGTTCTAGCAGTTTTGGAGTGGAGTCTTTTGGGTTTTCCACATAAAGTATCCTATCTGCAAAGACTCAAGAGTTTCACTTCTTCTTTACCTATTAGGATGCCTTTAATTTCTTTTTCCTGTCTGATTATTGAGGTTAGTACTTCTGGTATTATGTTTAATAGCAGTGGTGATAGTGGACATCCCTTCTGTGTTCTTGACCTTAGAGAAAAAGTTCTGTTTTTCTCTGAGAACGGATATTGAGAATGGATATTTGCTGTGAGTTTTTCATAGATGGCTTTGATGATATTGAGGTATGTACCCTCTATCCCTACACTGTGGAGAGTTATGATCAAGAGAGGATGCTGTACTTTGTCAGATGCTTTTTCAGCATCTATTAAAAGTATCATATGGTTCATGTTCTTTCTTTTATTAATGTATCACATTGATTGATTTGCAGATGTTGAACCAACCTTGCAGCCGAAGAATAAATCCCATGTGGTTGTGGTGAATAATCCTTTTAATGTACTGTTGGATCCTATTGGCTAGTATTTTGGTGAGATATTTTGCATCCATGTTCATCAAGGATATTGGTCTATAATTCTTTTTGATAGGGTCTCTGTCTGATTTTGGGATCAAGGTAATGCTTGTTTCATAAAATGAGTTTGGAAGTTTTCCTTCCATTTCTGTTTTTTGGAATAGTTTCAGGAGAATAGGTGTTAATTCTTTAAATGCTTGGTAGACATCCTTAGAAGCCATCTGGCCCTGGGCTTTTGTTAGCTGGGAGATTTTTTTCTTTTAAATGACTGCTTCAGTCTCCTTACTGGTTATGGGTATGTTCAGGTTTTCTGTTTCTTCCTGGTTTAGTTGTGGTAGTTTATATGTCTCTAGGAATTCATCCATTTCTTCCAGATTGTCAAATTTGCTGGTGAATAGTTGCTCATAATATGTTCTTATATTTGTTTGTATTTCTTTGGTGTTGGTTGTGATCTCTCCTCTTTCATTCATGTTTTTATTTATCGGGGTCCTTTCTCTTTTCTTTTTGATAAGTCTGGCCAGGAGTTTATCAATCTTATTAGTTCTTTCAAAGAACCAGCTCCTAGTTTTGTTGACTTGTTCTACTGTTTTGTTTTTTTGTTGTTGTTTGTTTTTGGGTTTTTTTGTTTGTTTGTTTGTTTCCATTTCATTGATTTCTGCTCAGATCTTTATGATTTCTCTTCTCCTGCTGGGTTTAGGCTTTCTTTACTGTTCTTTCTCCAGCTCCTTTAGGTGTAGGGTTAGGTTGTGTCCTTGAGACCTTTCTTGTTTCTTGAGAAGGGTTGTATTACTATATACTTTCCTATCAGGACTCCCTTTGCTGTTTCCCAAAGATTTAGAACAGTTGTGTTTTCATTTTCATTTATTTCCATGATTTTTTAAAATTCTTTAATTTCCTGGTTGACCCATTCACTCTTTAGCATTATTCTCTTTAGTCTCTATGTATTTGAGTTTTTTTTCCAACTTTCCTCTTGTAGTTGAGTTCTAGTTTCAAAGAATTGTGGCCTGAAAATATGTGGGGAATGATCCCAATCTTTTGATGCCAGTTGAGACCTGATTTGTGGTCCAGGATGTGATCTATTCTACAGAATGTTCCATGTGCACTAGAGAAGTATGTGTAATCTGTTATTCTGGGATGGAATGTTCTAAATATAACTGTGATTTCCATAGGGTCCAATGTGTCATTTAAAGGCTTCATTTCCTTGTTGATCTTTTCCTTAGATGATCTGTCTATTTCAGTGAGGTGTTGTTAAAGTTGCCTACTATTATTTTATTATTATCGATATGTTTCTTTGATTTGTTATTAATTGGTGTATATAATTGGCTGCTCCCATGTTAGGGGCATAGATATTTAAAATTGTTAGATCTTTTTGGACAGACCTTGTAAGTATGATATAGTGTCCTTCCTCATCTCTTACTATAGTCTTTGGCTTAAAATCTAATTTATCTGATGTAGGGATTGCTATGCCAACTTTCTTTTGATGTCCATTAGCATGGTAACTTGTTTTACACCCCCTGACTTTAAATCTGGAGGTGTCTTTAGGTCTCAAATGAGTTTCTTGCAGACAGCATATCGATGGGTCTTTTCATTCTTGTTCTTTTCTTTTTTTTTAATCCATTCTGATACCCTGTGTCTTTTGACTGGGGCATTTAGCCTACTTACATTCAGAGTAACTATTGAAAGCTCTACATTTAGTGCCCTACTATTGCCTGTAAGGTTACAGTTACTGTATGTTGTCTTTGTTCCTTTCTGGTCTGTTACTTTTAGGCTCTGTCTTTGATTAGAAGACCCCTTTCAGTATTTCCTGTAGGGCTGGTTTGGTGATTGCAAATTCTTTTAGTCTTTGTCCTGGAAGCTTTTTATCTCTCCTTCTATTTTCAGTGACAGCCTAACTGGATATAGTATTCTTCATTGCATATTTTCCTCATTATTTTACTCTGATTATATCATGCCAGCCCTTTTGGCATGATCTCTGTAGCTTGGTCTGCTTCCAATCTAATATTTTTACTGTTGGAGTTTACAGACCTCTTGTCCTGGGCTGCTTTCAGGATTTTCTCTTTGTCACTGGGAATTGTAAGTTTTACTATTAGATGATAGGGTGTGGGCCTATTTTTATTGATTTTTTTAATTTATTTTTATCTTTTTATAAACATATATTTTTATCCCCAGGTGTACGGGTCTGTGATTCACCAGGTTTACACACTTCACAGCACTCCCCATAGCACATACCCTCTCCAATGTCCATAACCCCACCCCCCTCTCCCGACTCCCTTCCCCCCTATTTTTATTGATTTTGAGGGGGGTTCTCTGTGCCTCCTGGATTTTGGTGCTTGTTCCCTTTACCCAGTTAGGGAAATTAATTCTCTGCTATAATTTGTTCCAAAATAACCTTCTGCCTCTCTCTTTCTTTCTTCTTCTGGGATCCCAATTATCCCAATATTATTTCATCTTACGGTATCATTTATCTCTCAAATTCTGCCCTTGTGGTTCAGTAGTTGTTTGTCTCTTTCTTAGCTTCTTTATTCTCCATTATTTGGTCTTCTAAATCACTTAATTCTCTCTTTTGCCTCATTTATCCTAGAAGTAAGAGCCTCCATTTTTTTATTACACCTCATTAAAATCTTTTTTCGATTTCAACTTAGATTTTCATTCTTGTATTCCTCCAGAAAGGGATTTTTTTCTCCAGAAAGGGATTCTATAGGGTCTTCCATGCTTTTTTCAAGCCAAACTAGCTCCTTGATAATCATCATTCTGAACTGTAGTTCTGAGATATTATTAATGTTTGTATCGATTAGATCCCTAGGCACCGGTACTGCCTCTTGTTCTCTCTCTATCTCTCTCTCTCTCTCTCTTTTTTTTTTTTTTTTTTTGTGGTGAGTTTTTCCACCTTGTCATTTTTTCCAGATAAAAAAGATGTTCTCTCGAACAAAGGGTGGCAGTGATCCCAGAAAATTATATACTAACCAAGTCAGAAGAGACCCAAAATTGGGAGGAAAACAAAGGAGGAAAAAAGGAAAATAGAAAAAATTATATATATTAGACTGGTGAATAGAACAGACAAAATAACGTAAACATGATGAAAGGATGGAATATGACTGTAAAGCTGAAAATTTAAAAAGATTCTAAAATAGGAAATGATAAATTCTTTAAAAAAGGAGGAAAAAAGAGGAAAGAATGTGATCAGGCTGGAGACTAGAACAAAGACATGTGCTAGATTTAGGGTATATTTTGATCTATTAGAAGAATCTGTGTTCCAAAATTTTAAAGAAAAAAAAACCTGTATATATCCAAAAAATAAAGTTAAATACAATGAAGGGATAGAATATGAGTATAACAATGAAAATTTAAAAAGATTTTTAAAAAGGTATTGATAAGATAAAATAGTTAAAAAACGTTAAAATAAGATGGAGGAAATTTTTACAAATAGAATAAGGAAAAAAAAATTTAAAAAGTTAACTTTCAAAGATTAAAGAATCATGGTAAAAAAGTCATGAATTCTATGTGTTGCTTTCCCCTAGCTCTGGAGTTCTGCAGTTCTTATTGAGTAGGGGACTTATTCTTGGCTAGATGTTCTTGCACATCTACTGGGGAGGGGCCTGTTGCCATGATTCTCAGATGTCCTTGCCTGAGGTGGAACTGCACCACCCTTGCCAGGGGCCAGGCTAAGTAATCTGCTCGTGTTTGCTTTCGGGAGCTTTTGTTTCCTGAACACTTTCTGTATAGCTTTGGAGAACCAGAATGAAGATGGTGGCCTCTCAATTTCTGGCCCTGGAGGAGCTGAGTGCTTGGGGGCCCTACTGCTCAGTGTACCCTCAGAGAAAAGCAGTTAATCCCTCTGTCTCCCTGGTCTCTGGCTGCACTCCAAGCTCACCCATCCTGTGACTGAGTTTTTCTATCTCTGTGGAATGGCCCCATTTGGAGTCTCCAAACCCAGCTGATTCCGGCACTGTGCTCCTACGCAGCTCCTCTTTGAGGAGGAAGGGGAGCTGGCGCTTCCCCCCCCCCGCAGTCTGTCTTCCCATCTGTTGCCTCAGATTCACTTCTCTGCACGTTCTACCTTTTGGAAAGTGGTGTGTTTTCTCTTCTTAGAATTACTGGTCGTCTTCTCCTTGATCTCCGGTTGAATTTGTAGGTATTCAGAATGGTTTGATGACTCTCTAGCTGAATTCCTGGGACCTGATGATATTTAAGTCTTTTACTTCTCCCCCATCTTGCTCCTCCCTTGCAGCTCCCATTTAATTAGATAAAAACTTAGCTTCTTTGCTTTACTTTTTTGGGCTACCATGAGGAATAATGTAACGTGACGTATTTTGTACGTTTCGTAAAATTGTTATCAATAAAACCGCTTTCATAACATTGTATAGGTCCTTGTGCAAGAATCAATGTGATGTTTCCTTATTTCCATTTTTAATAGTATTCTATCGTAATTTTTTTCTGAGGTAGGGATAGTACTTAAGTAAGAAATCATTGCCACTGAAATTGGGATTTATATTCGAATTTGATGACAGTTTTTACTTAATTATCACATGAGGAAGGACATGAAATTGTATAAATTTTTGATAGATCTCTAGTTATATGTCCACCTTTATGATGAAAGACGAGAAAAAGGGAAATGTCTTAAATCTAAAGTATTTTGTAATGGATGGTCACCAGAGGGGAGGTGAGTCCGGGGGAAGCGTGAAAGAGGTGAGGGGGATTAAGAATACACTTATCGTGATGGGCACTGAATAAGGTATGGACTTGCTGAGTCACTATATTATACAATTGAAACTACTATAACACTGTTTGGTAACTCTCCTGGAATTAAAATTATTTTTTTTTTAAATTTAAGTTAAATATAAAAACAAAAAATAAAATATGTGTGTAGGGATGCCTGGGTGTCTCACTCATTTAAGCCCCTGCCTTCGGCTCAGATCATGATCCCAGGGTCCTGGGATTGAGTCTGCTTCTCCCTCTGCCTGTTGCTCCCCCTGTTTGTGCTCTCTCTGTCTCTCTCTCTCTCTGACAAATAAATAAGATCTTTAAAAAAATAAAGTTAGTAAAAAATAAAAAATAAATAAAATGTGTTTGTAATGCAGATACTCAGCACAATCACATTCTCTTAACTTCCCATTTGGGAAATTTCTTACTGACATGTATGAGTTATCACTGTAATTTAAATTTTTATAATCAGATAAACCGTATCAATGATTACTGTGGAAATATGAAATTTACAATTCGTGGTCTGATTTTTAAATATCAAAAACAAAAATAAAAGCATGAGTTGAAAAAGAATCAGATATTTATCCCTAGATTTAAGGACCAGACATATTGAAAACAGAGCATGCTTATCAGCCATCTACTGAAAAATTTTTTTTTTTGTTTTTTGTTTTGTCTAACTCAGTGCATTAGTTGTTATAGTTTAGGATGTAGAAACAAATACACTTCCACTTTTATAATGGCTCAAAGGACAGACTTTTAATCAGCTCACACAACCATCCAATGCTTGTACTCTGCTTCATTGGGCAGCTTTCCTCTGTTCATGATTCAGGTTCTTTCCATCTGTGTGTCCTCTCAGTGGTTAGTTCTTGTGTGAAGACTTAGTTTTGTCACTAGTCATCTGAGCTTAGCATGCACTCAGTGAAGGCTTATTTAAGGAACAAGTGTACCTATGCTAACTTTTACCTTGGGTTAAAGCTGTATGGAAGGTTGCTCTCTTTAAATAGTTTTTTTTTTTCTTTAATTTCTTCTTTTTTCTTCTCTCCATCCAAGGAGTGGATAAATGAGTTGAGACCCGTTAAAAATTTAGAGAATTTAATGTACTTTGTGATATATCCGTGGAGCTCTTTTCCCATACCAGGGGAAGAGAGGAGGGGGAGAGAAGTGTTAGAGACATGAATTTTATGCATCAGTTTGAAATCATCTCCTTGTAAAAGAGCATAGGTAACATGTATCATCCATGCTTATGTATGCCTGCATGTGTAAGAAAGCTAAAAGAAGACCCAGAGTCTCCTAACCACAGTTGTATCTGCTGAGACTGATGAGGAGGAGTCTGGGAGGAAAAGAGACCTCCATCCAGTGTATAAATATTTATGGTGTTTCAACTTTTATTCTGTCTGTATATTGTATCTTGAAATAAAAACAGACTTTTAATGAGAAAAAGAATTACACACAAAAGTTTCTGTTAAGTAATCAGACATTATATCTCTCTCTCTCTTTTTCTTTTTTTTAACCTAGGGATCCAAGATCACTGACATCTGCACTGAGATGCTAATGTGTGGCGTCTTGCTGAAAATTTCTTCTGGAAATATTCAAGAACGGGTGTTTTTTCTTTTTGATAATCTTCTGGTGTATTGCAAAAGGAAAGACAGGTAAGGTGATAAACAGGTACTACTTCAGAAATAACTTATTAACCTTGGAAAATATTTTTTAAGAAAAAAGAAATTATCAGTCTCACAGTTTCAACCTTTTCCTCTGTGCTCCCGGGAACTCAGGATCTCCTCAGTAAAATTCACATACTCTTAGCCTGTTTTCTGATTCTTCTCGTTACCTTCTTGTAAAACCTGACTGAAATGTGACTGTCGTTCAATAACACTACCTTCCCAGGAAGCTTTTGGAGGAAAAAAAAATTTTCTGTTGCTACCCAACATGCCTCAGGCTCTGTAGGAAAGGTGAATATGTCTTCCGTGTTTCCCAGTGCTGTTTCCCAGTCATTTCCTCCCCTTCCTTGGAAATATTTTCCTTGATTTCCCCATCTAGTATAGCTTCCCGGCAATTTTATTTCAATACCTAGAACATTCTTGCTAATAGTTTCTTCATTATTTATTTATTTGTTGCCACCTTTGCTGGATTAGACGGTAAAATCAATGGGAATACTGGTCTTGCTACTTATTCTGTGCTATTTCCCCAGAGACTGGACCTGCCATGTACCATGTAATAGACACTCAAGAGGTATTTGTTGAATAAGTGAATAAATGAATGAATAAGTGAGTGAATGAAACCCATGCAAGTTCCTGGTATAGCTTAGTTATCATTAATTTAAGTAATTTAATGTAGCAGTGTTACTGATGCATATTATTTTTTTTAAAGTAGAGATATAATTTTTTCTTCAGGAGGTACTTAATATATAGGATGTTTCCTTGAACTTCTGGTGAAATGTTTTACAGTTATTTAAGCAAAATAATAAAGCTGAACTTAATTGGGAAATTTCCTGAGCCTTTCTTTACTTCTTCCTAACCATATCTAGGATACATTATTTTCAGTTGAAAGGTACTAAAAGGCTTCCTGAAATTTAAAGGTGAAACAGATGGGTTGAGGATGCTGGGTTTGCATGAGTGTTTATTCTAGGTTCAGAAATGAGGACAGTGTAACCAAAGATTTTTGGTAACATGAAAATGAGAAACTCAAAAACTGACTGATTTCTGAGGCAAGATTAAGGGAACGTCATTCTTCATCTTTTGAAATGGGATTTCCTAAGTCAATGAACAAGATGTCAAGAGCAAGTTCTCTGAGCTGGCAGCTGTATTGATGACATGGGAGTTCTGCCTCTTGGATTATAGTATCAGAATGCCCTAGCAGGAGACATGAGTTCAAAAATACAGTGATGCTGAGAAAGCATAGAACTACCCATGTGTCTTGCTGAAAGGGAACAGGTTAGGGTTAAAGTCAAAAGATAGTTATGGGGTGCCTGGGTGGTGCAGTTGGTTAAGTGTCTAACTCCTGGTTTCAACTCCGGTTATGATCTCAGGTTTGTGAGACTGAGCCCCATATCAGTCTCTGCATCAAATTGGTGTCAGCTTGAGTTTCTCTCTCTCTCACTCTGCCCTTTCCCAATCTCACACATGCTCTCTCTCTTTAAAATAAATAAAGAAATAATAAATCTTTCAAAAAAAGATAGTTGTTGTTAATCCCTGCCTTAATGAGCTTTGTTTTTTAAAAAAGATGCTTTTTACCACATATGAAAATGAATCATTTTGACTATTTTTTTTACTATGCTCTTCTAAATTCTTTGTATTTTGCAGCAAGATTGGGACTCATAGAAATACGTTTCAGGAAGATGTAGAAAAGGCTGTTAATTTTACTTGTATATAACTCATTAAGATATTATAACGTGCTTCAAGTTGTTTAGGTACAATTGTTTTTATCCAGCTTTATGGAGGACTAGTTGACAAGTAACATTGTAATATATTTTAATTGTACTACATGATGATTTGATATACATCATGAAAGGATTTTACCTATGAAGTCAATTAAGACATCCATCTAGGTGCAGTTATTAAAGGCATCCATTTGAGAATGAGTTTTTTTTTTATTACAATTGATCTCATACATGCCTGCTTTCAAGTGCAAAGCTTTTGCAAGATTAGCCATGTACAGTGATGATATCATTTATGGTCTTATGACTTTCCTTGTTAAATTGGTAAACAACAGAAAAGATTTTGTAAAATTAAAATCCTGAAGGTTTTTTTTTTTTTGTTTTTTTTTTTTTGAGAGAGAGAGAGATAGTGAGCAGCAGGAGGGGCAAAGGGAGAGGGAGAGAAGCAGACTCTCCCCATTGAAGTGCAGAGCCTGACATGGGGCTTAGTCCCAGGACCCTGAGATCATGACCTGAGCCAACATCAAGAGTTGGATGCTTAACTGACTGAACCATCCAGGTGCCCCTAAAATCCTAGTTTTTGAGCAAATATCCTTAATGGGTATATAATATGGACAAAATGCATAGTGACTAGAAATGGAAATACTGCATAAAAATGATTGTCTATTCACTTCCCAAAATGAAGTAGTAAGACTAATACCATCTAGTCCCTTCATTTTAGGATACTTCATCCCCTTAACCAAGTACTATTGAAGCTCTAAAGATTGTTTAGTGAGTATGAGTAAACTGAACCTTTTCCAAATTTCCACAGTATTTTAACTGCAAAACCTGGGGACTTGATGAATTGAATTCTAGATTTACATTCACAAAAGACAAGAGTGCTGATTAGGAATCTCAGCTCTGGAATTTACTAATGCTATTAATCTCAGGAGAAACTAGTATTTAAAAAAAATAATGTATAATAGTTAATACATAAAGCATGATATGGCTTAGTTTGGCTTGTTAATGAGCTCTATAAGTATGATAATGTATTTTGCTTTCTGCAATTTATATTTTGTATACAATATAGTTTGTAAATTATTTATCCATATGTATAGGAATAGTTTATTCATTTAACTGTTGCATAATATTCCATTGGTTGAATATTATCACAACTATATTGATAACAACTTAATTACTCACTCTCTTATCAGTGGACTTTAGGTTTCTATTTGTTTGTTTTAGTTTTTCTGCCATTATGAACGTTCCTGCAATGTGTATCTGATAACCACTAAAACAATTAATTAGAAGGGAAATCAGAAAATTGGGATATCAAATATTCTCCATTAAAACATAGAGCAAAATTATTTTCAAAGCAGAAGCTTTTCAGTTGATACACTTTAATAGAACCACCTTCTGAAGGGACCGAAGAGCTCTCTTTTTAAGCCAAGTGTTAACAATATTGATCAGACACTTAGTGGAATTTCATACTGAGTGTTACTATCTATGGGTCAAGAGAAATTTAAAAGCCTATACAGAACTCACAAGATCACAAAGTAAATTAATGCTTTGGAAAATAGGACCCAGTGTTAGATTCCACACCATGATTCTTTGCCTGTGAATAAAACTTTTTTAAAAATGATTGAAGTATGATGTATCAACTTACAAGAAACTCTCTTTTGCAAGAGACCACAATAATATGTCCTACCTGGGAGAATAAGCAATTATCTACATACTAAACTTCTCGGCATTCTTCTCTATCCTGGCTTTCTATGATGCCAACTTGCATACTATATGGCCTGAATCCCTAATTGGTAGCATTTATTTAGGGTTATTAGCAAAGGACATTTAGAGGTGACTTTCATAATGAACATAGGAGTGCAAGATGGTGAAGGCCTGGGCCGACAAACCCTAATCAGGTTAACTAATCTATTTAATTAGTTTCTTTCAGTAGGGATGAAGGACTACTAAGTTCTGATGAGGCTTTAGACAGATGAGCTAGGAATATAGATTCTCTTTCAAGGAAGGAACTCAAGACTGGGACAGCACCTTGTGACCCCTCCCTGTACCTACTCCTCCTTCTTCAGGGCTGATATCTAACTGCAGGGGTGGGGAGGAGAGGGACGCTGAAGTTGGTGAATATTTATGCCTTCACTTTTGTCAGATGTGTCTGTACAACAAATGGAACAAATGAATAATTATTTCAGTATATTAAATTATTAGGCAGACTTTTGTCAATGAGTCAAATGGAATAGTTCAAGTTAATTGAAATCTTTTGAGTGACTAGGTATTCTGGAATCCTCCTGAATCATTTCTTAGAATCTTTCCTCTTTAATTAAAAAAACCTGTTTTTAAAATAATCTCTCCTGAATGTTCAGTGATTCAACTACAAACACATTTAGCCACATAATTCATTATTATAAATGTTCATCTATAAACCTGGATATTTTAACTTCGTGTTACATTTAAAGATTAAAGACCAGTCTTAGACACACTATACCAAAGTTCTGGAATATTTGAGAGAGGAGGAAGCAGGCTCCCTGCCGAGCAGAGAGCCTAACACGGGGCTCCATCCCAGGACCCTGGGATCATGACCTGAGCTGAAGGCAGAGGCTTTAACCCACTGAGCCCCCAGGCGCCCCCATGCTTAAAACTTTTGATGACAAGTTTAAATGTTCCCCCGCCTATTTGAATATATTATAAAAATACTAGGTATTTTTGCATACTGTAGGTATAAGTAAAATACTTTTCTAAGTAAAGGACTCCATCAGACACTGATCACAATGATTTAGCTCAAAACTTGCAGAAGAAATAATTGCGTTTGGAATGAGACTAAGCTTTTAGCCAGTGTGTAACTATTTAAATCTTTTGAAAAATAAACTTGATTACACTCTTACTTATAATGTTTTATAAATTGAATTACATCAGTTATATCTTAGAATACAAAAAAATAATGCAATAATGTTATGACATGTAGAAATGTGAAAATTTGTTTGTTTTAATATATCCATGTTATCCATTACTGCTTATGTTGAAGGAAGATGGTTGCCATTGAGTTTGTCTCCAAATTTCTATTCCTCCATTGTCTAGACCCAACTCTCATTTTGGTTAATTCTAATTTAATTATTCTTTGAAGATTCTTTCTGAGATATTAGTTTGAACATGATGCATAAAAAGTATCCAACTTAAGACCTACCTAGGAAAGCTTTTGAACTTTCTGCAGTTAACTTCCTTGGTAATTTTCATAGTATACGCTTAGACATTCATTCGGAAAGTAACAACAGGTCATTTATATTCTTTCTTAAGAACTAATTTATTTGTGTAGTTGGAGAGAGGGCAAAATGGTAACCTTTAGAAAATGTGGTCTGTAGTGGAGTTAGGCAAACCACAAATTTCAATACAATGGTCAAATGTGAATTGAATAAGATGGAAATTTTTTATTCTTTAAGGTGTTCTTTAGTGTGAATTGATTTTCTTAAGGAAATATTTCAGCTGTCATTTTCAATATAAATATTTTAGACCATTTAAAGATATTAAACTCATTGAGTTTTTTAAATTAAATTTTGCTTATTAGAGAAAATTTGGAAATAATAGAGAAATAAATTGCAAATACTAGGTAATTTCATCACCTAAAAAGAAGTAAATGAGAATTTTTAAATATTTCCATTTTCTTTTTATGCATAGATTTTTAAAATGCTGGGGCACCTGGGTGGCTCAGTAGGTTAAAGCCTCTGCCTTCGGCTCAGGTCATGATCTCAGGGTCCTGGGATCCAGCCCAGCATCCGGCTCTCTGCTCAGCAGGGAGCCTGCTTCCCTTCCTCTCTCTCTGCCTCCCTTTATGCCTGCTTGTGATCTCTGCCTGTCAAATAAATAAATAAAATCTTTAAAAAAAAAAAATAAATAAAATAAAATGAAATGCTTAAAAACATGAACCTCTATAGTTTTGTATCCTCTTTTCAGTTAAGTAGAATCATTTTTTGAATTGTAGTCATCTTTGTCTTCATGTCTTATCATCCACATAAGATATATTTATTGTTACTTAATCATCGATAAAATAGACAAACCATAATTACCTTTACAACCATGCTACTGCAGTATAAGCGCTATTGAATACTTTCTTAATAAAAAAGTAGCATAACTTTACAATGTTGAAAAGACTACCAAGAAATATTAGTTCCTTCTTGATACAGTTAAATTTTCAATGTTATTAATTTAAAGGAGTGTTCCTGGGAATTGAAAAAAGGTCAGTGGGGTCACTTCTAGTTTTAAAAGGAAAAATCTGTTACAACCTTTAAAATTTTTTTTTTTGCCATAAATAATGTCAAATGATTTTGGATGCCAGAAAATCTTATTTGATAGAATCAAAGATTTATTCCAAAAAGTAATTTTTTTCAGCATTAATTATTCATAATGTGAGTAAATTGTAATTTTTTAAAATTTCTCCTAGAAATTTATGCATTCACACCATTGATCATCAGGATAAGGGTTAAATACATTGTTTAGATATCAGTTTCTTGATGTTTTGAATAAATTTTTTGGCAGTTTCTTCTATTTCCTAGCTTGAGTATACAGTACGTGGCTAGCTTTCATCTCATTAAAACTCACACTATAGAAAAGATACCAGTATTTCCACTGAGAGTTATAGTAGTATCAGTTTTTGAAAAACCTCATCTCTCTATGTAAAACTATGCTGAGTTAAGAGTGAGGAATTTGCAAACTGTATAACTTCAAAGTAATTAGTGAGTTGTTCAGGGCTGCCCCTTGGATTTTTCTCTTTTTGGGAAAAACATCGGTGCCTGGAGACAGTTCAGTTTGGATATTCTACATTTAATGAATGACAATTTTAAATCCATTCCTTTTTAACACTTCCTGTAGAATTATATTTTAGATCCATTGAAGTTTGCAAATTCCTGCATATGGCATTAATAAATTATTCTTTCATTAAAAAATATTTTTAAATTTCTACTAAGGAAAAGCACTGTTGGGCTTTTCTGTGTTTTGTTTTAGGATTTAATTTATTAGAGAAAGAGAGAGAGAGCATGGAGGAGAGGGGCAGAGGGAGACACAGACTCCCTACTGAGCAGGGAGCCTGCCGTGTGGGCTAATGGGGCTGGATCCCAGGACTCGGATCATGACCTGAGCTGAAGGCAGATGCTTAACCAATTGAGCCACCCACACATCCCTTCCATGCTCTCTATGTTACTGTTCTTAATAAATAAGTTGAATTCAAATTTATATTTTAGAATGAAGTTATTAAAAATGTGCTTGATTGAAATTATGAAGCCATTTTTATATCACTAATTCTTATTTTGAAAGAAGTGGTAATTTGGTAACGGATATCATTGTGATCTTTATACATTTTGAGGCCTGTTGTATGTATGTATACATTCATGTTTACACATATGTTTAAAATTATTTATGATTTTTAAAATTAGTGATAGAAAGTGGCTAGCACATAAACTTTAAAAAGGAACATTATCCTTTCAATTTATTTATTTATAAAGATTTTATCTATTTGAGAGAGCAAATAGATTTTTTTTTTTTTTTTTTTACCAAGAAATGGATATATAGGCTAAGAAGTAGACAAAGCGAGATAGGATTCCTGGTTTTGATGCTGAGCAAACAACTTTGGACCAATGACGAATCCTCTTTAAGTATTTTTATCCATAAAATGAAGAGGACAGTACCCTCTCATTCATAGGGTTGCTTTGAGAATATATCCAAAATTCTAAGCACAGAATATTCCTGCCTTCAAGAAATAGCGTTCACGTAAATAATCATAGGTGAAAGAAAGAGGTGAACTAGAAACAAACTGATGGTTATCAAAGGGGAGGAAGGTGAAGGGATGGGTAAAATCAGTGATGGGGATGAAGGAGGCACTTGCAATGAGGCACTGGGTATTGTATGAAAGTGTTGAATCACTATATTGTACACCTGAAACTAACATTATACTACATGTTAACTGGAATTTAAATAAAAACTAAATAGTGTTTACTATAATGCTAGATTTGCTTCACAAAATCGTATCTTTTTGGAGATACCTTTTATCTATTTGAGAGAGAGGGGAGAGAGAGGAAATGAGCAGGGTGAGTGGCAGAAGGAGAAGCAGACTCCCAGCTGGGCAGGGAGCCTGATGTGGGGCTGGATCCCAGAACCCTGGGATCATGACCTGAGCCGAAGGCAGACACCTAACCAACCCCCAGGCATCCCCTGTCTTTCCAATTTAAATTATTAGGTGATATAACCTATTCTTTCAAAATACTATATTGCTGCAGCAATTAACCCATTACTTGACTTGGCAGAGTGTTAACAGTCAGTTACAGTCTTGCTTTCTGTTCACGAAGCAATGACCACATGCAATCTCATGCTGACTTGTCTAGCTCTTTTTTTTTAAAGATTTTATTTATTTGACAGAGATCACAAGTAGGCAGAGAGGCAGGCAAAGAGAGAGAGAGGGAAGCAGGCTTTCTGCAGAGCAGAGAGCCCGTGCGGGGCTCGATCCCAGGACTCTGAGATCACGACCTGAAGGCAGTGGTTTAACTCACTGCTACCCAGGCGCCTTGACTTGTGTAGTTCTGAGTTTAATCATTTATTTTCCAAGGGAAGTCTGAATGCACAGGTTGTAATGGTTAGGCAAGGCTTCATGAAGGATTTGGGTATACTGTAAAGGGAAGAAGGAGTTGCTTGTGGCAGAGAGCAGAGCTGGGTTGCTTGATGGGAGCATCAGCCTGCAGAATAGTAAGTTCTGTAAGTAAGTAAGTATTGTAAGTAAGTATTGTAAGTAAGTACTGTAAGTAAGTATTGACAGGACAAGGAGAAAAGCTGCAAAGGGTGGCCTGGCCACAGAAGAACGCAGTCGAAAATGGCATTGTTCGATAGGGTGGGGTCAGTTTAAGGAGAAGCACAAAAGCAAGCTTCCATGTTTTCACTTGGTTCAGTGGTGAGCTACCAAAGGCTTTTGAAGTAAGGAATGGCCTGATGAAATATTGAAGGAAGAGTCAGCAGGGTGTGGAGAGAGCAAGGCCAGGATCAAATAATCCAGGGAGGAAGGGAAGGAAGGAAGACCCAGCTTACAGGGGTGACTGGCCCAGGACTTCGGTATGCAGGGTCAAGAGCATCAGCCTGGCACATGAACTTGTGTTTCCTCGGTTATTCTATAGGAAGAATACATTATGTTCATTTTAAAATAAGTTCAATATTTTATCACTGCAGGTTGCGTGTGGTTCTTGTGATTTTCTTTACCTGGAGTATGATTAAAAGAGGAGTAGCACTAGTGGGACTGTGGGATCTTTTAAGAGGCAGTGCTGGCTTCACTCAGCTAATCTCGGTCTGATTGTGGAAGGGAGGATCCTGAGTCTGAAAAACTGATGCTTGTTTGTGATACGGGCCCTGTAAGGTGACACATTCGTGGAGGAGGGTGTGTAGACATGTACAATTTGATCTTTTTTCCCCACCAATTTATCAGGATTTCTCACTTAGTGATTTTTTTGTAGGAGGGAACAAGGCATTAAAGCCATTGATACCTATCTGACATGTATTACTAGGTAATTCAGCTAGGAAACAGAAATGCTTGTGTTACTACTAATTTCTTTACCAAATAACTGATAAGACAAAAAGCAGTGTTATTCCTTTTTCCCAGAGACTTAGGAGCAAAATACCTCATTGCTGATAAAATTTCAGGACACAAAGAACCGTTTCTTCCAACTTCAGAAATTTTCCCTTGAAGAACATGCAAAACTTCTACTTCTATTAAAATATTCATAGTACACATTTGTTTGAGAACTTCCAAAGCATTTCAAATACTTAACTCCTTTGATTGACCTGGGATGGAGAGCCTGTGAGAAAAATTTAAAACAAAGATTATGAATACATAGCTGATTCTTTTAAGTTTTGTTGAATCTAGCAATCAATTCAGATAGCATAGCAAATCATTTCAAAGGTAAAATAAATGTTTCATCAAGTTGAACCTTTATTTTTTCAGAATGGCTATGCGTATAGATAAATCTGAAGTGAAAAAGGAAGGAGGGAAAGAAGGAAGGGAAAAACGAAAGCAAAGCAAGCAGACAAGCATGTTCTGTTAATTTGTTTATGTTAACAGGCTCTATTCTTAATAAAAATTATTCTGGGGGCGCCTGGGTGGCTCAGTGGATTAAGCCGCTGCCTTCGGCTCAGGTCATGATCTCAGGGTCCTGGGATCGAACCCCGCATCGGGCTCTCTGCTCTGCAGGGAGACTGCTTCCTCCTCTCTCTCTGCCTGCCTCTCTGCCTACTTGTGATCTCTCTCTCTGTCAAATAAATAAATAAAATCTTAAAAAAAAAGATTTAAAAAAATAAAAATTATTCTGTTACTGACAAATGGTAATTCCTCCTCCATTGTAAAAAATAAAAATTCTAGTAAAAAATTTTGTAGTTAGAAGACTGAAAATAAAAATCACAGAAATCTTGTGATTTATGTAGGTCCGATGATAAAGCCACCCATTAACTTCCTTTTGACCCCTTCTCTTCCCCTATGCTCCAAATTCAGGTATTTTTTTATGGTTTTATTTATGTGTGTGTGTGTGAGAGAGAGAGAACTAATGCACATTGGGAGGGGCAGAGGGAGAGAGAGAAGCAGACTCCCTGCTAAGCAGGGAGCTCGATTCAGGACTCCATCCCAGGACACTGAGACCATGACCTGAGCCAAAGGCAGGCACTTAACTGACTGAGCTACCCAGGTGCCCTGTGGTAGAGAGCTCTGTATCTGCAACCCCCTGCCCATGCTTGATGTGCAATAAATTTTGGTCTCATGCAGGCAAGAGTGAGTGAGGAGACTTTTTCAGTTACCTGTCCTTGGTTTCCTTTTCGATAGGTTTAAAATTAGGAATGGAGCAAGACACCTGGGTAGTGATCTCAGAACAGGGCGAGAAACTCTACAAGATGATGTGCAAACAAGGAAATATGACCAAAGACAGAAAAAGAAAACTGACCACATTCCTTAAATGCTTCCTTGGAAGGTAAGGTCCATAGTCTGGGTGCATGGATTTCTTTCATATTTTCACTATGTCATGTATCAACTACCCTTCCTTCAATGATTTGCTTTTCTTCTTTAAAAAAAATATTCCGGGGCGCCTGGGTGGCTCAGTGGGTTAAAGCCTCTGCCTTCAGCTCAGGTTATGATCTCAGGGTCCTGGGATCGAGCCCCGCATCGGGCTCTCTGCTCGGCGGTTAGCCTGCTTCCGTCTCTCTCTCTGCGTACTTATCATCTCTGTCAAATGGATAAATAAAATCTTAAAAAAAAAAAACAACATTCCTCTGGGCATTTTTGAATATCTTTTTACTGTCAACATTTCCTGGATGATAGTGAGGTGAAGGAATGGACCTAGAGCCCGCAATCATGGAAGATTTTAGACCTCTATCCATCCATCCCTGACGTCAACAATTTCAGATGTATGGTGTTCTGAGGGGGAAGCAGACACTGGGGTCAGGCAGGGCTGGCAGGAAGCAGGTTCACTGAAGGGGGAGGAAGTCTAGCAAGGATGTGAGTACAGGGCCTACAAGTCAGAGAACCAAAGAATGTAAGACACAGAGTCCAAACCCGAGACTCATCAGCACTTTGACAACTGGGCTCAGGTTGAAGGACCATCGATGAGGAATCTGAAAAAGAGGGTCCTGCAAGGGGCCTGGCACAGAGCAACAGGCAGAGAGGTTGCCTGGGTTTTGAGCATAGACCCACTGTCAGTCCACTGGGGTCTGCGGGCAGCAGCACGTGGAAGTCCCTGCCGGGTGAAGGGTGCAGAACCAAAGGGAAGGGCGGCTGCCTTAAGCTATGCCCCGTGTTGGCTGTTTCCATATATTTCTAATCCTCAGATGCATACTCTGCATTTATAATCTTTATATTTTTTAAAGATTCAGAAACCAGCTCTCAGGGAGTTTACCAGGCCCGCCTTCATACAACCAGTGAATGCCAATGTCAACTCTGTAGAAGCAGACTGGAGTGGTAGTTCAAAGCCCACACTTCGCAGTCAGACTGTCTCCATGCAAATCTGGTCCTACCTCTGGCTAGTTGAGCGATGTGGGAAGTTTAAATGTCTTTTTCCTCTCTAAACATGAAGATGATCATAGTGCTTACCTGTAATGCCTACCAGAATGTCTTCTCGATAAGTTATGCAGATACCATAAAATAACCATAGGCCACACCGGCTGCCAACCCAGGTAGAAGAATATAAGCCAGGAAACCCTGGCCTGCAGGGCAGCATGGGGCCCCTCCTTCAGGGGCTGGGGTCCTCACAGCAGAGCACTCAGCTGCCAGTAAGCTGCTGTTGCTGTCCTTGGTAGGCCCCCAGCTGATGGCTCTTGTGGGAGAGAAACCCACCTCTGGGGCATAACTTCCGGGGTTGTCAGAGGAACATGCCTGTTTATAGGAGTCACTTCAAGCTATAGCTTCTCACCAAGAATGTATTCATATTCCATATAGCCATCAGGAGTCATTTTGGCCATGATCAATGCTGCCTGGTAACCCAGCAGATGCCCTGCCTCCATCAGGTTCCAGGGAAACAGAGCTCCAAGGCTGACCCAGGGTCAAGTTTTCCTAATTAAAGGAGCTGGAGTCTTGTTAACTAAAGAGTTAACACGTGGGTGGAGTGTGGAGAGGGTGGCTGGGTGATGGACAGTGGGGAGGGTTTGTGCTCTAATGAGCGCTGTGAAATGTGTAAGCCTGATGATTCACAGACCTGTACCCCTGGGGCAAATAATACATTATATGGTAATAAAAATAATAATAATAATAATACTAAAAAAAAGAGTTAACATGATCTTACACGGCCAAAGTGCTAGTTAGTTACAATGATATGTGAGCGTTCTCCACAGTGCCTGATACACAGGAGAGACTTGGTAAATTTTAGTTTGTTCATTGTGGCTTTTTCCATAACAGCACACTAGCTTAGTTACTAGTTACTAATTATAGACCAAGTTTGAGATTGTTTTTGACTGGATCAGGATCCTTTCGCAGAGTGTTGATGGGATCTTGTGATTTCTGTAGGTCCCATGATAAAGCCAGCCAGTAACTTCCTTTCTTATCCCTTCTCTTTCCTTCCCCTATGTTCCTAATTAATAGAAGTTCTTACGGTGTGTTCTTTTCCTCATTTTAATTTGGCATATTCAGGAATCTGCTGACATCAGAACAGAGAATGATGCTTTCGCTACATACCAACCAGCTCAACCCATTTGTCAACCACTGACGTTTCATAAGTGCTCAAAATGTGCCATACACTGTGCTGAGCTCCTGACATACATCAGCTCATTTAATCCTGTGACGGCACTGTGGAGTTGATATGCTTTTTTTTCCCCAAGATTTTACTTATTAGAGAGAGAGAGAGAGAGGAGCAGAGGGAAAGGGACAAGCAGACTCCATGCTGAGTGCAGAGCCCGATTTGGTGCTTGATCCCAGGACCCTGAGATCATGACCTGAGCCAAAGGGAGATGCTTAACTGACAGAGCTACCCAGACATCATGGAATTGGTATTATTATTTTTGTGCTATTGAAGAAAAAACTGAAGTTTTACTTCTTTTTAAAATTTTCTTTCTTTTGGATGGCTTTAACAACTTCTTCTGCCTTAAAATGTACTTTTTAGACTAGATATCCATTTTTAGAATTCCATGCCCCTCGGTTATTTGACTTTAGCCATAGGTGTTGCTTTTGGTTTTGAAATAAATGGAAAAGTAATTTCCTGACACCTTGTATAGCTTGTCTTCTCTGACCTCCGTGCAAAGTTGAAACCATTCTAAAATGTATCCATTACTTTATGTAAATTTCAAATGTTATATTTTTATAACATGAGCACAATAAAGTATTTTATTGTAAAATGTTTCTCTACTTAGTGTTCTTTTACTGATACCACATGGCCCAAAAAACAGTACCAAGCTGGTGCTTTCCTGTGTTATAAAATATCATCCTACTTATCTGTGATGTGGGGCTCCACCCCACACCCCAAAATGGTGAAAGATGTGGTTTGTTCATCCTCCCTGGCCTTTCACAGCCACAGCAGATGGATGTGGTAGACAGTTCTGATGGGTGGTTTTGTGCTGGAATATTCCTTTTTTTAAGATTTTATTTATTTATTTGAGAGAGAGGGAGAATCAGAGAGAGAGAGCACAACAGGCGGGAGGGTCAAAGGGAGAAACAGATGTCTCAGTGAGCAGGGAACCCAATGTGGGGCTCGATTCCCAGACTCCAGGAACATGACCTGAGCCAAAGGCAGATGCTTAAGCGACTAGGCCACCCAGGTCCCTCCATCCCCACCCCCCAGCTGACATTTAAATTCAAGAATGAATTTATTAAAAACCGTATTTATAAAAAAAAAACAAAAAACGTATTTATTTATTTGTTTATGTATTTTTAAAGGTTTTATTTATTATCTGAGAGGAGAGAGAGAGAGAGCACAAGCATCGGGAGGGGCAGAGGGAGTGGGAGCAACAGACTCCCTGCTGAGCAGAGAGCAGGAGGTGTGACTGATCCCAGGACCCCGAGATCATGACCTGAGCCAAAACAACCAACTGAGCCACCCATGTGCCCCACTAAATAACTTCAAAATTTGAAAACAGTATAGTAAAACTATTGGTGTGTACTAATTTTATATTGCTGCAGAATAAATAAATAACACACCTAGTGCCTTGAAAGAACACCTATTCATTAGCTCATAATTCTATACGTCAGAAAGAAGTTGAGGGGGAGCAATGCTGGGCTGTCTGCTTAGGGTCTCACAAGGTCAAAATCAAGACCAACATCAAGTGCTGAGCCTTATCTTACGGGTCTGAAGAAAAATTCACTTGCAAGCACATTCAGGTTGTTGACAGAATTCAGTCCCCCGTGATTGTAAGAATAAGTCCTACTTCTGTGCTGGCTGTTGGCCAGGACCACTCTCAGAAGCTGCCTGTGTTCCTTGGTACATGGCCCCTCTATCTTCTAAGGCAGCAGTGGCTCACTGAATCTTTCTTGTGCTTTTAATTTGTCTCTTACTCTTGTGCCACCAGCCTGAGAAAACTCTCTGCTTCAAAGTACTCAACTGACTGGGTCAAGCTCACTTGAATAATTTACATATTTTGAGGTCAACTGACTTGGAATTTTAGTTTCCTATACAAAATTCATCCATACCACTACCCAGATTAGGATTTGGTTACAAAACCAAGGGATGGGATTCTTGATAATGGGGTAAGAGAACACGTTTAGAATTCCATCTACCATATGGGGTGTGCAGTTTTTTGGGGTTTGCCTTCTTAGACTTCAAACACACTGGTTTTCTGTGCCTAGAAAGCCATATTCCAGTCTATCTCTTATATTCAGTCATTATTATTCTGTTTATTTTGTCTGTTTGCTATCTTTAGGATCTTGTTGTATTCTCTTTACAGTTAAAACTACTCTAAGAATTTCCCTTGGTGTTTATTAGAGGTCTCAGTAAGTTGAATAGGTATTATATAATAGGGTTTAGGTAAGCATGAATGAATGGAAATGAGTTTTCTAGGATAGAGTAAAATTTAAATAATTTGGGGCTTCGCATATGTGAAAAAATGCAAGCTTAAATGCCCTGCAAATATTTCTTTATATTGAGGCTCCTTCCAAAGCTGCTTGATGAAAGCATGGTAGAAATAGACTTCTTGGGGAGGCAGGTGTGGGAAAACTCTTTAACTATTTCACTGGATTTCTATTGCAGTGAATTTGTGTCATGGCTCTTGGAAATTGGAGAGATTCACAGGCCTGAGGAAGATGTACACTTTGGACAAGCATTATTAGAAAATGGAATCACCCACCATGGTAATTATTTTGTTAATTACTAAGTTATTCTCTTTGGCCACCAGTTGGAAGCATCTTGATTCTGTTAATCAATCTGGCTTATAGTAAATGTCTACATTATAGGATGCTTATGTATTTTTAACATTTCAAGTACCTAATATATATAGAACTGCAGTTCTGGGAATTTTGTGGAGTATGGGTTTATGGTGATATATTTGCTAATTTTAATGTGAATGGCTACGAAACAGGCAAAAATTAGAAATACGGGTAAGTATTTACCTGGGATAGTGGAGGAAGACATGGCAAGTTCTTTTTAATTTTTTTATAGATTTTATTTATTTATTTATTTGATAGACAGAGATCACAAGTAGACAGAGAGGCAGGCAAAGAGAGAGGGAAGCAGTCTCCCTGCTGAGCAGGGAGCCCGATGTGGGACTCGATCCCAGGACCCTGAGATCATGACCTGAGCCAAAGGCAGCAGCTTAACCCACTGAGCCACCCAGGCGCCCCGTGGCAAGTTCTAATTGGAGTATTTGGGGCTGCATTATGAGGGAAAGGGCCTCATGTAAGGCATTGTAGAATGAGTAGAACTCTGACAGGGCAGAAGGGAAGAAAACTGAAAACTGTTGGATGTGGGAGATGAGGAGTGAAGAGCAAGATCAGGTTACTGTGAGATTTCTGTCTGGTTGACAGGGATGATTATTCAGAAGGAGCAGGGTGGGAGAAGATAAAGGGTTTTTGTCAGGATCGTTATAAGACATCCACAGGGGAACACCCAGCAAGAGTTTGAAAATATATGTGTAAAGCTCAGTGTATACAATCGTAGGAATCATTTCAAGAGAGCACCAGTTTCCTGAGAAGATAAGTAACAAAGAAGAATGCAGTGATAATGGGACTGAGAAGTAAAGCTTGAAGAATTTCTAATGCAAAATGTGGGAGAGGAGAAAAAGAGGGAATTATGAATAAACATAGGTATTTGACTAAGCTACTTCAATGTTCTTTTTTTTTTTTTTTCCCAGTTAGAGTGGGATGAAACTGAACTAGATTCTCCCAGTTTTTCCTCACCATTCTGGGTGCCCTGTGAATTCTACCAAAATAGATCGCTAATCAGACCACTTTTGTCACTTCCAAGATCCCCACCTTCTTCCCAGTTACAACTTCTCCTTCCTTGCTCCTGCTTTTGTCCACCATCCCTATGACACAGCCTCCAGGAAACAGCTGGAGACCTTTTAAAACAAATGTAAGCGCAAAGCATTCTCCTGCTATAATCATCTCCTGGCATCCCATTACACTCAAAGAAAAGTCTGGAACCTCTTCCTTACTATGGTCCAGATCTCTTACCATGGCCCACAAGGCCCCACATAATAGGGCCCCTGACTTCCTCTGTGAGTTGGCAAATAATGTTGTACCCAGCTCATTACACTGTGGCCCCTGTGGTTTTCTGTCTCTTCCTTAAACACTCTGGGATGAATCTTTGCTCTTGCAATTCTCATTCAGCTATTATTTATTAATTCCTAGTATATACCAGGGAGTTTTCTAGGTGCTGGAGGGACAGCACTGAATGAAATGACAAGAGTCGCAGTATTCATGACTCATGTCTTCAGTGACACTCTTTGAGAATCTTATCCTATTACCATAAACTGTGTTTTTAATTTTTGAAATTATCTTCATGAACTTATCACTCTCTAAATTATCATGCTATTTTATTTGTTTATTATTTCTCTCTTTACTTCCCATATTGATTCTGGCCCCCCATCAAAATAGAAGTACTATAGGAACAGGATACGTGGAGTGCCCATCACATGTGGGTGCTCGATAAATATTTGCTCAGTGAATGAATAAAGGAGTAATTATATTGTTAGTAAATAGATGATAATAGTGATAAATTGTAGGTGATTTTGTACTTGATTCTTTTTTTTTTTTAAAGATTTTTATTTATTTGACAGATAGAGATTACAAGTAGGCAGAGAGGCAGGCAGAGAGAGAGGAGGAAGCAGGCTCCCAGCTAAGCAGAGAGCCCGATGCGGGGCTCGATCCCAGCACCCCGGGATCATGACCTGAGCTGAAGGCAGAGGCTTTAACCCGCTGAGCCACCCAGGCGCCCCTGTACTTGATTCTTTAGCACCGTGAAAACATACCACATATCATCTAGTGTGCTAAAACACATCATCCAAAAATTATAGGTAAAAATGAAAAGATGTTGAGTTAGAGGACTTTCCTCTTGGATGCTTCTCTTTCCTTTCTTCTAACCCCAAGCCCAAATGTATATGTGAGTCAAGAAGGGAATATGTTGTGTTTTGTCCTGCAGTCTACTGAAGCTCAAGTAGGTGGACTATCGAGAGGTTTTACATACAATCATAGACCTTCAGAAATCTGGTGATTCCTTTCTCATTTAGGCTACGTACTTCCAGGAACTATATCTTCCCAGTAGAGCAAAGAAGGGAAAATCTATGTATGAACTATTTGTTTATTCCTTTCCTTACTGACTCTTTCCTTCATTCTGTGTGTAAGATATTATGCTACCTAGCATAAAATTATCATGTTATGGCCTTTATTTCTTATGGCCTAATAGTTTTAACTATCTTTTTACCTTATTCATCAAGCAATCCAGGTGTTGACATATTTCCTTTCAGAAAGGTAGAAATCCACCAGGATGGGATAATTAACTTTTTGCTGAGAACACTGAGAAGAAAAACTGTATTGGTTAGCAATAGATGCTCTAACAAATTTAAACCTCAGTACAGTCCCATTCTAGAAGGTACATTTTCTCTCAGGTAAAACCAGTCACTGGTGGAGGATGTTGGAGGCACCAGGGTTTTTTGTCCTGGAAGACAGGCTCACTTTCCTTCAGTGCAGGGCTCTTAACAGTCATTTTGAAGGAGTGTTGGAGTTTTTGGATTGTTTGTTTTAAATGGGCCTGTACACTCCATGTTTTCCCTTACATTTGTGTGCATGTCCTTAGATGCAAGTCAGTTCCATGACCACTCCTTATTGCAAGAGAAAATTAGAAAAGTAGTGTAGGTTCATGCGCAACGGAAATAAAAGCTAAACCAATTTGGTAAACAGCGATCCAATGCCTGCCACTGAAGTATAGCTCTCTGGTCAGTATATAATCTAGGGAATTATATTAAAGCCAGAGTAATTATACAAACGTGACGATGTTAATACTGATATCAGCATATAATAGTCATAAAAATGACTTGTCACTCCACCATTGACTGCTTTTTACCTTTGTCAAATCCCCATTGGACAAATTGGGGTCGGTCTATTTCTGGGTCCTTGATTCTGTTTTACTTAACTATCTTTATTCTGTTCCATTTGTCTATCCCTTCACCAACACCACACACTTTTGATTAATCTAGCTATAGATCTTGAAATTCGGTAGAAGGAATCATTTGGTTTTCTTCTTCAGTTTTATTTCTCTTCTTTTTCTAGGTTCTGAAGCAGAGAGCTTATTGTTCTGAGACGCCTTTTGTTTTTAGACAGGGAGAGACTGAGAAAGAGAGAGAGACAGGGAAGGGGTGCAGAGAGAGAGAGAGAGAGAGACAGGGAAGGGGTACAGAGAGAGAGAGAGAGAGAGAGAGATTATTAAGCAACCTCCATGCCCAGCACCAGCACAATGCAGCTTCAGTCTCACAACCCCGAGTCTGATCATGACCCGAGTCAAAATCAAGAGTTGGACTAACTGAACTAGAAACCCATATGCTCCTCCTCCTTTCTAACATATGCACTGAGTGCTCTACATTGTGCTGTTCAATGATTTAGCTGTGTCCCACAAACTTTCATATGTTGTATGTCCATTTTCCTTCACTTCAGTGCATTGAGATTCTAGCTTTGATCTTTGATCATCTAGAATGTTACTTTCTCAGTGTTTGGATATTTGTTATATTTCTCATTTGGATACCTAGTTGGCTTTTTAAAAAAAAAAATTTTTTTTAATATTTTATTTACGTGACAGAGAGAAATCACACCAGACAGAGAGGCAGGCAGAGAGAGAGGAGGAAGCAGGCTCCCCACTAAGCAGAGAGCCCGATGCGGGGCTGGACCCCAGAACCCTGGGATCATGACCTGAGCTGAAGGCAGAGGCTTTAACCCACAGAGCCACGCAGGCGCCCCCCTACTTTGCTTTTTAAAAAGAAACTGAGTGGAAGTGTTGGGTCAATATACTGTGCACCCAAAATGCATATTCTGCTGCTTGTTCACTGGAATTTAAATCCAGGCCTTGAAAAAGAAAAGGAACTGTGAACTGTTTTCAAAAGGGAGCTCTATCATCTTCCATTCCCAACAGCGATGCAGGAGCGATCCAGTCATTCCACATGCTGCCTTGCATGGGGTAGTGGGGTCTCTCTCTCCCTCTCAGATGCATTTGTTTTGCATGATGGTGATAGGTGTCAGTGAGAGCTCATTGGAGTTTGAATTTTAATTTCCTCGATGGCAACTTTTCATGTGATTTCCGTCTATATACTCTTTGGTAAAGTGTTTCGGTCTTTTGCACAATTTTTTGTTTGTTTTTTTTTTCTGACTGGATGGCTTGCTTATTTGGGGGTCAACTTTTGAGGTTCTCTACTTGAGAAAGGAGTGCTTTATCAGGTCTGTGGTTTGCACCTATTTTCTCGAGTTTGTAGCTTACCTTTTAAAGTCTTCTTAACAAGGTGTTTCATACAGGACAGACTTCCAATTCTGATTGTTGGATCATGTCTAATGAATCAACTTTTCCTGTATGGAAAATGATTTGATGTCCAGTCGGAGAACTCTTTCCCTAGCTGTCCATTCTGGAAATTGTTTCCCTATAAGATTTATCATTGTACATGTAAGGCGGTGATAAATTTTGAGTTAATTAAAAAAATTATTTTTTTTTCATTTTGAGAGTGAGCATGACATGAACGGGGCTTGGGGTGGAGGGAGAAGGGAAAAGAGCATCCTTAAGTAGGCTCCCCAGTGAGCTTGGAGCCTGATTTTGTCCCGGGACCCTGAGAGCATGACAAGAGCCGAAATTAAGAGCTGGCTGCCTCAGCGACTGAGTCACCCAGGCGCCACGAGTTCAGTTTTGTACAGAGAATGAGACTTCGATTGTGGTCCTCGTCCTCTTCGTCCTCCACCTCCACCTCCTCCTCCTCTCTGCACCTCCATCTTCTTCTTCTCCTCCTTCTTCTTTGTCTCTGGAAGTCCACTTGCTCTAGCACCATTTATTCAAAACGCTGTCACTCCTCCATTGAACTGCTTTTCCCCTTTGTCAGAACCCCATTGACATGTAGGTTGTTGGTCTCTTTCTGGGTTTGATCCTGTGCCACTTATCTATCTTTATACTGTTCCAATTGTCTATACCTTCACCAACACCACACACTTTTGATTACTGTAGCTGTAGATCTTGAAATTGGGTGGAAGGATTCCTTTGGTTTTCTTCTTTAGTTTTATTTTCTCATCTTTTTCTAGGTTCTGATGCGGAGAGCTTATTGATTTGAGACAGGGAGAGACTGAGAGAGAGAGAGAGAGAGAGAGAGAGAGAGAGAGAGACTGGGAAGGGGTCCAGAGAGAGACAGAGAGAGAGAGAGGGATTATTAAGCAGCCTCCATGCCCAGCACCAGCACAATGCAGGTTCAGTCTCACAACCCCGAGTTTGATCATGACCCGAGTCAAAATCAAGAGTTGGACTAACTGACTGAGCCTCCCAGATGCTCCTCCTCCTTTCTAACATAGGCAGTGATTGCTCTACATGGTGCTGTCCATTGATTGTGCTGTGTCCCACACATTTTCATATGTTGTATGTTCATTTTCCTTCACTTCAATGCATTGAGATTTGATTTTTGATCTTTGATCATCTAGAATGTGACTTTCTCAGTGTTTGGATATTTGTTATCTTTCTCCTTTGGATACCTAGTTTGCATTTTAAATGTTTTTTTTTTTTTTTTAATGTTGAAATTGTACTTCCGAGAAATTGATCGATAGGGTTGTCTTTGTTTCAGGTGTACAATAGAGCGATTCCCCTCCCCTAGCCCACCTGCTGTCAGCTCGGGTTGCAGGCACTGATGTGCCTTGGAGACTCAGGTGCACCTCCCCCACCCCTCCTCCCTTCAGCTCCTGTTGCCAGGCACTGGTTTGCGTTGGAGACGGAACCCTCGTAGGGGTTCCAAGCACTTCCTAGTGGCCCAGAAGACACTGGTGATCGGAGACCAAGCCACAAGGCTCTTTGGAGCCAGCTGGTGGCCATCCAAATGCCTCCCCACACAGTTCTGGAGCCGCTGTGGGCTGTCCTGGAGCAGCTGTGGGCTGCTGGGTTGGTGATAGACGAACGTTGGCCACATGTGCCACGAGTCTCTGGGTTTCGCTGGGAGATCCTGGTGTGCACTGCAGTGGTGGTGTTCCTGGGAAAGAGTGCACTCAGCTTCCGAAGAAGAAAGTGGCAGTGTGCCCAGAACGAGGATGTGTCTGGAAAAGGCATGGAGAAGACCGAACCGGACGCACAAGCCCGTGGAGCTGTCGCATCATCCGAGCCGAAGGCCAGTCCTCTCCCGTTCCAGCTTCTTGCTCTGGCTGCCCTGAATCAAGATGCCGGGTATTGGTCAGTGGGAAACACCACGCAACTGCTGAAGGGAGTTCGGGAAAGGCTGTTGAAGAGCCCTCAGCAGCTGCCTCATGAAAATCCCATCTGTGGAGCAGCCCAGGAAGATGGAGAAGCCCTGGTGAGGAAAACACCAGAAGGCTTCAAGGACAGCCGTGATCTGCAGGCAAGTGCAGACCCGCTGGTTCAGGAGATTGGCAGCTGTGGACAGAGAGTGCAGGACGAGGCAGGGCAGGCAGGCAGGCCAGAGCTTCCTGAAGGAGGAGTGCGGCGGCAGGCCAGCGCTGAGGGCCAGAGCCAACAGCACACCCTCAGCCAGATCCTCCTGAAGGGGATGCATGTGCTAGAGCTGCTTGGAGATCATCTGGAAGGTGGGGGCTCAAGGAGGCAGGTGGAGACTGGCTCCTCCTCCCCTGACCACGTGCCCTCAGGCGGGAGCCCCGTGAACCAATTCAAGCCGTCCAGGGCACTGAAGAAGGCACGTCAGAGGAATGAAGAGCTCCCAAGAAACCCAACAAGCCACCAAGCTGAGCAAGGACCTGTTCCCCTTCGGAACACCCTCCTGGACGGTGAGATTCCAAAGTTGCGCCTGAAGCTTGAGGCAGAGCCGAAGCTGTGCGAAGAGCACCTCAGACACCTGGAGAGGAAGATGATGGAGGAGAAGGCACGCTGCCTGCAAGTGAAGAACGAGCTTGCCAAGGTGCGCAGGAAGGCGGATGCTGCCCACTGGCACTTGGGCCTCTATAGGAACATGGCCGCCGACCTGCACCGAGAATGGCAGCAAATCGCCTCCTTGCATGAGCGGGAGCGCCTCCTGGTGGAGAAGAGGAGTGAGGAGAGCCAGAAGGCTGTCCTGTGGGCAGAGAGGGAGTTCCAAAGGCTCCAGGCCCAAAACCATTGCCTCAGGCAGAAGCTGGCCAACTCTGGGCCCAAGGTCCAGCCTGTCTCCGGGGGGCCTCCTGCTCCTGCTCCTGCTGTTCCGGGCACAGCCTCCCAATACCCTCAAGGGCCAAAGGCTCCCCTGAAACCCAGGAAGCCCAAGAAGGGAGCAAGGGTGCACTGGCCAGACTCCAAGTTCTCGGGTCCCCTGCAGGTCTGATTCCCTTGCCCAGCAGCCACCAACACTCACAACCAGAGCACAAAAGCTCCTGTGCTTACCCCTTCAGCCATACCCATGGCTCCTTTGACTTGAGATCCACCCCATCCTTTAGCCTGATGCTCCATATTCCCTGGAGCCGTATGAGTGTGAGAGAATATTTTTCAGTGTTCAGAGTAACACAAATAAAAATAAAAATATCCAATGGCTGAGACTACTGCTACTGAGAATGGATTTGATTAAGGGATTCTATGCCAAGCAAGGGACGGTTTGAAGTGTCTTGTATCGATCCCTTAATCGTCCCAATAACCCAGTGTGTCATGTCTGACTGAGGTTCAGACAGGGGAATCAACTTGCCCCAAGATCACACAGCTAGTGAATTTCAGAGCTCCCGTTCCAAACCAGTGTTGTCTAATGATCACCTGCTGTGCCAATAACTTCTACTACTATGCCTACTACTGTTCTTCTTCTTCTTCTTCTTCTTCTTCTTCTTCTTCTTTGGAGAGAAAGAAAGGGTGACGGCGCACACATACACACACACACACACACAAAGGAACGCACACACATGCAGGCGGGGGAGGGGCCGAGTTAGAGAGATTCCTCGACAGGCTTGGGACTCAAGTGCTGAACCAGACGCTGGTCTGGATTTCCCAGATCACGTGATCAGCCCTGAACCGAAATCAGGAGCCAGACACTGAACTGACAGGCACCCTTGGGCAAGGAACTTCTAGGCAAGCTGCTGAAGGATCCCAGAAGGGCTTGGTAAAATGTTCCCCTCGTTCACGTCCTAGGATGTGATGATTCTATGCAAAGATAATAGTGCATATAATATAATCTAACATAATATATAATAATAGAAGGATGCAGAGATTATAGTGGTGGCTAGCTGAGGTCAAGTCCCAGCCAAGTAGGGAGGGCAGCCTTTAAGGGTCTCCAACGATTCCCATCTTGGGTACACATCGTTTTGTGTTCCATAGTCTACCTCTTGCTTCGAGTCAGAACTACTGACTCCCTTGTAAAGGACAGAATGTGGCCAAAGTGATAGCATGTCCCTTCGGAGGTGAGTTTACAAAGAGACTGGTCTCCTCTTGGGCTTGCCCGCCCTCTGTCCCTCCCTCCCTCATCTGTTCCCAGGGAAGCCAGCTGCTCCTTGGGAGCTTTATGCTGGAGAGGCCCATGGGGCAAGGAATGACTCTTTCTTGCTTCCAGCAATGGAGGGCCTCTGGCTGCTCACAGCCAGCTGAGTGAGCTCAAAAGCAGACTTACCCCCAACAAGCCCGCAGATGACTGAAGATCCAGAGGCCCTCTGGACTGCAGCCTTGTGAGAGATCCTGAGCCACAGGGACCTGGCTAGTTGCACCTGGATGGCTGGCCCACAGAAACCATATCAGGTTATGAATGTTGTTTTAGGCCCATTGGTTCGGGGAAAACCTTCAAGAAAGACAGGAGTGGGAAGCCAAATGTTTGGCTTCTGACCCACCCCCCGTCTCCTGGGGTTGAAATTCCAGGGAAATCAAGAGATGGTAGAAACTCCTGAGAGATGAGGGTAAACAATGGAAGAGAGAGGACATCTATTCTGATCGCCATGGATCTCTCTGAGAGGACATCCTCCCACTTGATCCTCCTGTGTCGAAGGGTGGCAAATGCAGGGGGAGACACCTGGCAGTGCGGTCCAAGTCGGCTGAGAGCACTCGACCCAGCCCCACAGAGCCTCCTAGAAGGCAGAGAACGAGCCCAGAAGTTCCCTGGGGCCCCTAGAGAAGGCCCCGAGAGAATGAGATGAGTTGAAAGCCTGGGACCTGGTCGTTGGACTTCTAGACTGGAGGGGAGATGGCCTGTGGAAGGGCCACTGCCCACAACCCCTGTTGGAACAGACCCCTCCTGTCTGCTTTGGGAGACTGGGGGTGAATATGAGAATGAATTCATGTAGAAGAGATGGTGTTCTGATGCTTGGTTTCAACTTCTTGAAATCCTTTCAACTTCTTGAAATCGTTGACATTCCTTTTCTCCTTGTCCCCAGGACCACCATGAATGGGAAGGGGCCTTCAAAGAAGCAAGATGAGAACATCTCTTACAAGGCTGTCCAGTGTCAATATCCAACCACTGCAGTCACTTCTACCCCCTTGGCAGCCCCACTGCTTCCATCAGGACACAGATCCGTTCCTGTACAGGTTTTGGAGCAAACGTAAGTTTGGATTTCTCGCAGAGAAATGCCAAGAGTGCAATGACTGGGGTCCTAGGGTGGTTGCAAATCTAGTTTTCAGAGGAACTGTGTGGAGGGTTGGGTCACTGTACTGTGCACCCGAAAAGCATATTCTACTGCTTGTTCCCTGGAATTTAAATCCAGGCCTTGAAAAAGAAAAGCAACTGTGAACTGTTTTCAAGAGGGAGCTCTATCATCTTCCATTCCCAACAGCGATGCAGGAGCGATCCAGTCGTTCCACATCCTGCCTTGCATTGGGGAGTGGGGTCTCTCTCTCCCTCTCGGGTGCATTTGGTTTGCATCATGCTGATAGGTGTGCAGTGAGAGCTCATTGGAGTTTGAATTTGAATTGCCCCGATGGTAACTTTTTATGGGATTTCCATCTGTATACTCTTTGGTAAAGGGTTTCGGTCTTTTGCCCATTTTTTTTGTTTTTGTTCTTTTCAGACTGGATGGCTTGCTTCTTTGGGGGTCAACTTTTGAGGTTCTCTCCTTCCGACAGGAGTCCTTTATCAGGTATGTGGTTTGCACCTATTTTCTCCCAGTTTGTAGCTTCCCTTTTGGGTCTTCTTCACAAGGTGTTTCACACATGACAGACTTCCAATTCTGATTGTTGGATCATGTCTAATGAATCAACTCTTCTTGAACGGAACATGATTTGATGTCCAGTCGGAGGATTCTTTCCCTAGCTGTCCATTCTGGACATTTTTTTCCCTAGAAGATTTATCATTTTACATAGAAGGCGGTGATTAATTTTGAGTTAATTTAACAAAATTTTTTTTCTTTTTGAGAGAGTGAGCATGCGCATGAGTGGGGCGTGGGGTGGAGGGAGAAGCGAAAAGAGCATCCTTAAGCAGACTCCCCAGTGAGCTTGGAGCCTGATTTTGTCCCGGGACCCTGAGAGCATGACAAGAGCCGAAATTAAGAGCTGGCTGCCTCAGCGACTGCGTCACCCAGGCGCCACGAGTTCAGTTTTGTACAGAGGATGAGACTTCGATTGTGGTCCTCGTCCTCCTCGTCCTCCACCTCCACCTCCTCCTCCTCTCTGCCCCTCCCTCTTCTTCTTCTCCTTCTTCTTCTTTGTCTCTGGAAGTCCACTTGCTCTAGCACCATTTCTTCAAAACGCTGTCACTCCTCCATTGAATTGCTTTTCCCCTTTGTCAGAATCCCATTGACATGTTGGTGGTTGGTCTCCTTCTGGGTTTGATCCTGTTCCACTTATCTATCTTTATACTGTTCCATTTGTCTATCCCTTTACCAACACCACACATTTTTGATTACTATAGCTGTAGATCTTGAAACTGGGTGGAAGGATTCCTTTGGTTTTCTTCTTTAGTTTTATTTTCTCATCTTTTTCTAGGTTCTGACGTGGAGAGCTTATTGTTTTGAGACTGGGAGAGACAGAGAGAGAGAGAGAGAAAGACAGGGAAGGGGTACAGAGAGAGAGAGAGAGAGAGACGGATTATTAAGCAGCCTCCATGCCCAGCACCAGCACAATGCAGGTTCAGTCTCACAACCCCGAGTTTGATCATGACCCGAGTCAAAATCAAGAGTTGGACTAACTGACTGAGCCTCCCAGACGCTCCTCTTCCTTTCTAACATAGGCAGTGATTGCTCTACATGGTGCTGCCCATTGATTGTGCTGTGTCCCACACATTTTCATATGTTGTATGTTCATTTTCCTTCACTTCAATGCATTGAGATTTGATCTTTGATCTTTGATCATCTAGAAGGTTACTTTCTCAGTGTTTGGATATTTGTTATTTTTCTCCTTTGGATACCTAGTTTGCTTTTAAGTATTTTTTTTAATGTTTAAATTGTACTTCCGAGAAATTGATCGATAGGGTTGTCTTTGTTTCAGGTGTACAATAGAGCGATTCCCCTCCCCTACCCCACCTGCTGTCAGCTCCGGTTGCAGGCAGGGATGTGCCTTGGAGACTCAGGTGCACCTCCCCCACCCCTCCTCCCTTCAGCTCCTGTTGCCAGGCACTGGTTTGCGTTGGAGACGGAACCCTCGTAGGGGTTCCAAGCACTTCCTAGTGGCCCAGAAGACACTGGTGATCGGAGACCAAGCCACAAGGCTCTTTGGAGCCAGCTGGGGGCCATCCAAATGCCTCCCCACACAGTTCTGGAGCCGCTGTGGGCTGTCCTGGAGCAGCTGTGGGCTGCTGGGTTGGTGATATCCGAACGTTGGCCACATGTGCCACGAGTCTCTGGGTTTCCCTGGGAGATCCTGGTGTGCACTGCAGTGGTGGTGTTCCTGGGAAAGAGTGCACTCAGCTTCCGAAGAAGAAAGTGGCAGTGTGCCCAGAACGAGGATGTCTCTGGAAAAGGCATGGAGAAGACCGAACCGGACGCACAAGCCCGTGGAGCTGTCGTATCATCCGAGCCGAAGGCCAGTCCTCTCCCGTTCCAGCTACTTGCTCTGGCTGCCCTGAATCAAGATGCCAGGTATTGGTCAGTGGGAACACCACGCAACTGCTGAAGGGAGTTCGGGAAAGGCTGTTGAAGAGCCCTCACCAGCTGCCTCATGAAAATCCCATCTGTGGAGCAGCCCAGGAAGATGGAGAAGCCCTGGTGAGGAAAACACCAGAAGGCTTCAAGGACAGCCGTGATCTGCAGGCAAGTGCAGACCCGCTGGTTCAGGAGATTGGCAGCTGTGGACAGAGAGTGCAGGACGAGGCAGGGCAGGCAGGCAGGCCAGAGCTTCCTGAAGGAGGAGTGCGGCGGCAGGCCAGCGCTGAGGGCCAGAGCCAACAGCACACCCTCAGCCAGATCCTCCTGAAGGGGATGCATGTGCTAGAGCTGCTTGGAGATCATCTGGAAGGTGGGGGCTCAAGGAGGCAGGTGGAGACTGGCTCCTCCTCCCCTGACCACGTGCCCTCAGGCGGGAGCCCCGTGAACCAATTCAAGCCGTCCAGGGCACTGAAGAAGGCACGTCAGAGGAATGAAGAGCTCCCAAGAAACCCAACAAGCCACCAAGCTGAGCAAGGACCTGTTCACCTTCGGAACACCCTCCTGGACGGTGAGATTCCGACGTTGTGCCTGAAGCTTGAGGCAGAGCCGAAGCTGTGCGAAGAGCACCTGAGACACCTGGAGAGGAAGATGATGGAGGAGAAGGCACGCTGCCTGCAAGTGAAGAACGAGCTTGCCAAGGTGCGCAGGAAGGCGGATGTTGCCCACTGGCACTTGGGCCTCTATAGGAACATGGCCGCCGACCTGCACCGAGAATGGCAGCAAATCGCCTCCTTGCATGAGCGGGAGCGCCTCCTGGTGGAGAAGAGGAGTGAGGAGAGCCAGAAGGCTGTCCTGTGGGCAGAGAGGGAGTTCCAAAGGCTCCAGGCCCAAAACCATTGCCTCAGGCAGAAGCTGGCCAACTCTGGGCCCAAGGTCCAGCCTGTCTCCGGGGGGCCTCCTGCTCCTGCTCCTGCTGTTCCGGGCACAGCCTCCCAATACCCTCAAGGGCCAAAGGCTCCCCTGAAACCCAGGAAGCCCAAGAAGGGAGCAAGGGTGCACTGGCCAGACTCCAAGTTCTCGGGTCCCCTGCAGGTCTGATTCCCTTGCCCAGCAGCCACCAACACTCACAACCAGAGCACAAAAGCTCCTGTGCTTACCCCTTCAGCCATACCCATGGCTCCTTTGACTTGAGATCCACCCCATCCTTTAGCCTGATGCTCCATATTCCCTGGAGCCCTATGAGTGTGAGAGAATATTTTTCAGTGTTCAGCGTAACACAAATAAAAATAAAAATATCCAATGGCTGAGACTCCTGCTACTGAGAATGGATTTGATTAAGGGATTCTATGCCAAGCAAGGGACGGTTTGAAGTGTCTTGTATCGATCCCTTAATCGTCCCAATAACCCAGTGTGTCATGTCTGACTGAGGTTCAGAGAGGGGAAACAACTTGCCCCAAGATCACACAGCTAGTGAATTTCAGAGCTCCCGTTCCAAACCAGGGTTGTCTAATGATCACCTGCTGTGCCAATAACTTCTACTACTATGCCTACTACTGTTCTTCTTCTTCTTCTTCTTCTTCTTCTTCTTCTTCTTCTTCTTCTTCTTCTTCTTCTTCTTCTTCTTCTTCTTCTTCTTCTTCTTCTTCTTTGGAGAGACAGAAAGGGTGACGGCGCACACATACACACACACACACACAAAGGAACGCACACACATGCAGGCGGGGGAGGGGCCGAGTTAGAGAGATTCCTCGACAGGCTTGGGACTCAAGTGCTGAACCAGACGCTGGTCTGGATTTCCCAGATCACGTGATCAGCCCTGAACCGAAATCAGGAGCCAGACACTGAACTGACAGGCACCCTTGGGCAAGGAACTTCTAGGCAAGCTGCTGAAGGATCCCAGAAGGGCTTGGTAAAATGTTCCCCTCGTTCACGTCCTAGGATGTGATGATTCTATGCAAAGATAATAGTGCATATAATATAATCTAACATAATATATAATAATAGAAGGATACAGAGATTATAGTGGTGGCTAGCTGAGGTCAAGTCCCAGCCAAGTAGGGAGGGCAGCCTTTAAGGGTCTCCAACGATTCCCATCTTGGGTACACATCGTTTTGTGTTCCATAGTCTACCTCTTGCTTCGAGTCAGAACTACTGACTCCCTTGTAAAGGACAGAATGTGGCCAAAGTGATAGGATGTCCCTTCGGAGGTGAGTTGACAAAGAGACTGGTCTCCTCTTGGGCTTGCCCGCCCTCCGTCCCTCCCTCCCTCATCTGTTCCCAGGGAAGCCAGCTGCTCCTTGGGAGCTTTATGCTGGAGAGGCCCATGGGGCAAGGAATGACTCTTTCTTGCTTCCAGCAATGGAGGGCCTCTGGCTGCTCACAGCCAGCTGAGTGAGCTCAAAAGCAGACTTACCCCCAACAAGCCCGCAGATGACTGAAGATCCAGAGGCCCTCTGGACTGCAGCCTTGTGAGAGATCCTGAGCCACAGGGACCTGGCTAGTTGCACCTGGATGGCTGGCCCACAGAAACCATATCAGGTTATGAATGTTGTTTTAGGCCCATTGGTTCGGGGAAAACCTTCAAGAAAGACAGGAGTGGGAAGCCAAATGTTTGGCTTCTGACCCACCCCCCGTCTCCTGGGGTTGAAATTCCAGGGAAATCAAGAGATGGTAGAAACGCCTGAGAGATGAGGGTAAACAATGGAAGAGAGAGGACATCTATTCTGATCGCCATGGATCTCTCTGAGAGGACATCCTCCCACTTGATCCTCCTGTGTCGAAGGGTGGCAAATGCAGGGGGAGACACCTGGCAGTGTGGTCCAAGTCGGCTGAGAGCACTCGACCCAGCCCCACAGAGCCTCCTAGAAGGCAGAGAACGAGCCCGGAAGTTCCCTGGGGCCCCTAGAGAAGGCCCCGAGAGAATGAGATGAGTTGAAAGCCTGGGACCTGGTCGTTGGACTTCTAGACTGGAGGGGAGATGGCCTGTGGAAGGGCCACTGCCCGCAACCCTTGTTGGACCAGACCCCTCCTGTCTGCTTTGGGAGACTGGGGGTGAATATGAGAATGAATTCATGTAGAAGAGATGGTGTTCTGATGCTTGGTTTCAACTTCTTGAAATCCTTTCAACTTCTTGAAATCGTTGACATTCCTTTTCTCCTTGTCCCCAGGACCACCATGAATGGGAAGGGGCCTTCAAAGAAGCAAGATGAGAACATCTCTTACAAGGCTGTCCAGTGTCAATATCCAACCACTGCAGTCACTTCTACCCCCTTGGCAGCCCCACTGCTTCCATCAGGACACAGATCCGTTCCTGTACAGGTTTTGGAGCAAACGTAAGTTTGGATTTCTCGCAGAGAAATGCCAAGAGTGCAATGACTGGGGTCCTAGGGTGGTTGCAAGTCTAGTTTTCAGAGAAACTGTGTGGAGGGTTGGGTCACTCTACTGTGCACCCGAAAAGCATATTCTACTGCTTGTTCCCTGGAATTTAACTCCAGGCCTTGAAAAAGAAAAGCAACTGTGAACTGTTTTCAAGAGGGAGCTCTATCATCTTCCATTCCCAACAGCGATGCAGGAGCGATCCAGTCGTTCCACATCCTGCCTTGCATTGGGGAGTGGGGTCTCTCTCTCCCTCTCGGGTGCATTTGGTTTGCATCATGGTGATAGGAGTGCAGTGAGAGCTCATTGGAGTTTGAATTTGAATTGCCCCGATGGTAACTTTTTATGGGATTTCCATCTGTATACTCTTTGGTAAAGGGTTTCGGTCTTTTGCCCATTTTTTTTGTTTTTGTTCTTTTCAGACTGGATGGCTTGCTTCTTTGGGGGTCAACTTTTGAGGTTCTCTCCTTCCGACAGGAGTCCTTTATCAGGTATGTGGTTTGCACCTATTTTCTCCCAGTTTGTAGCTTCCCTTTTGGGTCTTCTTCACAAGGTGTTTCACACATGACAGACTTCCAATTCTGATTGTTGGATCATGTCTAATGAATCAACTCTTCTTGAACGGAACATGATTTGATGTCCAGTCGGAGGATTCTTTACCTAGCTGTCCATTCTGGACATTTTTTTCCCTAGAAGATTTATCATTTTACATAGAAGGCGGTGATTAATTTTGAGTTAATTTAACAAAATTTTTTTTCTTTTTGAGAGAGTGAGCATGCGCATGAGTGGGGCGTGGGGTGGAGGGAGAAGCGAAAAGAGCGTCCTTAAGCAGACTCCCCAGTGAGCTTGGAGCCTGATTTTGTCCCGGGACCCTGAGAGCATGACAAGAGCCGAAATTAAGAGCTGGCTGCCTCAGCGACTGAGTCACCCAGGCGCCACGAGTTCAGTTTTGTACAGAGGATGAGACTTCGATTGTGGTCCTCATCCTCCTCGTCCTCCACCTCCACCTCCTCCTCCTCTCTGCCCCTCCCTCTTCTTCTTCTCCTTCTTCTTCTTTGTCTCTGGAAGTCCACTTGCTCTAGCACCATTTCTTCAAAACGCTGTCACTCCTCCATTGAATTGCTTTTCCCCTTTGTCAGAATCCCATTGACATGTTGGTGGTTGGTCTCCTTCTGGGTTTGATCCTGTTCCACTTATCTATCTTTATACTGTTCCATTTGTCTATCCCTTTACCAACACCACACATTTTTGATTACTATAGCTGTAGATCTTGAAACTGGGTGGAAGGATTCCTTTGGTTTTCTTCTTTAGTTTTATTTTCTCATCTTTTTCTAGGTTCTGACGTGGAGAGCTTATTGTTTTGAGACTGGGAGAGACAGAGAGAGAGAGAGAGAAAGACAGGGAAGGGGTACAGAGAGAGAGAGAGAGAGAGACGGATTATTAAGCAGCCTCCATGCCCAGCACCAGCACAATGCAGGTTCAGTCTCACAACCCCGAGTTTGATCATGACCCGAGTCAAAATCAAGAGTTGGACTAACTGACTGAGCCTCCCAGACGCTCCTCTTCCTTTCTAACATAGGCAGTGATTGCTCCACATGGTGCTGTCCATTGATTGTGCTGTGTCCCACACATTTTCATATGTTGTATGTTCATTTTCCTTCACTTCAATGCATTGAGATTTGATCTTTGATCTTTGATCATCTAGAAGGTTACTTTCTCAGTGTTTGGATATTTGTTATTTTTCTCCTTTGGATACCTAGTTTGCTTTTAAGTATTTTTTTTAATGTTTAAATTGTACTTCCGAGAAATTGATCGATAGGGTTGTCTTTGTTTCAGGTGTACAATAGAGCGATTCCCCTCCCCTACCCCACCTGCTGTCAGCTCCGGTTGCAGGCAGGGATGTGCCTTGGAGACTCAGGTGCACCTCCCCCACCCCTCCTCCCTTCAGCTCCTGTTGCCAGGCACTGGTTTGCGTTGGAGACGGAACCGTCGTAGGGGTTCCAAGCACTTCCTAGTAGCCCAGAAGACACTGGTGATCGGAGACCAAGCCACAAGGCTCTTTGGAGCCAGCTGGGGGCCATCCAAATGCCTCCCCACACAGTTCTGGAGCCGCTGTGGGCTGTCCTGGAGCAGCTGTGGGCTGCTGGGTTGGTGATAGACGAACGTTGGCCACATGTGCCACGAGTCTCTGGGTTTCGCTGGGAGATCCTGGTGTGCACTGCAGTGGTGGTGTTCCTGGGAAAGAGTGCACTCAGCTTCCGAAGAAGAAAGTGGCAGTGTGCCCAGAACGAGGATGTCTCTGGAAAAGGCATGGAGAAGACCGAACCGGACGCACAAGCCCGTGGAGCTGTCGCATCATCCGAGCCGAAGGCCAGTCCTCTCCCGTTCCAGCTACTTGCTCTGGCTGCCCTGAATCAAGATGCCGGGTATTGGTCAGTGGGAAACACCACGCAACTGCGGAAGGGAGTTCGGGAAAGGCTGTTGAAGAGCCCTCACCAGCTGCCTCATGAAAATCCCATCTGTGGAGCAGCCCAGGAAGATGGAGAAGCCCTGGTGAGGAAAACACCAGAAGGCTTCAAGGACAGCCGTGATCTGCAGGCAAGTGCAGACCCGCTGGTTCAGGAGATTGGCAGCTGTGGACAGAGAGTGCAGGACGAGGCAGGGCAGGCAGGCAGGCCAGAGCTTCCTGAAGGAGGAGTGCGGCGGCAGGCCAGCGCTGAGGGCCAGAGCCAACAGCACACCCTCAGCCAGATCCTCCTGAAGGGGATGCATGTGCTAGAGCTGCTTGGAGATCATCTGGAAGGTGGGGGCTCAAGGAGGCAGGTGGAGACTGGCTCTTCCTCCCCTGACCACGTGCCCTCAGGCGCGAGCCCCGTGAACCAATTAAAGCCGTCCAGGGCACTGAAGAAGGCACGTCAGAGGAAAGAAGAGCTCCCAAGAAACCCAACAAGCCACCAAGCTGAGCAAGGACCTGTTCCCCTTCGGAACACCCTCCTGGACGGTGAGATTCCGACGTTGCGCCTGAAGCTTGAGGCAGAGCCGAAGCTGTGCGAAGAGCACCTGAGATACCTGGAGAGGAAGATGATGGAGGAGAAGGCACGCTGCCTGCAAGTGAAGAACGAGCTTGCCAAGGTGCGCAGGAAGGCGGATGCTGCCCACTGGCACTTGGGCCTCTATAGGAACATGGCCGCCGACCTGCACCGAGAATGGCAGCAAATCGCCTACTTGCATGAGCGGGAGCGCCTCCTGGTGGAGAAGAGGAGTGAGGAGAGCCAGAAGGCTGTCCTGTGGGCAGAGAGGGAGTTCCAAAGGCTCCAGGCCCAAAACCATTGCCTCAGGCAGAAGCTGGCCAACTCTGGGCCCAAGGTCCAGCCTGTCTCCGGGGGGCCTCCTGCTCCTGCTCCTGCTGTTCCGGGCACAGCCTCCAAATACCCTCAAGGGCCAAAGGCTCCCCTGAAACCCAGGAAGCCCAAGAAGGGAGCAAGGGTGCACTGGCCAGACTCCAAGTTCTCGGGTCCCCTGCAGGTCTGATTCCCTTGCCCAGCAGCCACCAACACTCACAACCAGAGCACAAAAGCTCCTGTGCTTACCCCTTCAGCCATACCCATGGCTCCTTTGACTTGAGATCCACCCCATCCTTTAGCCTGATGCTCCATATTCCCTGGAGCCCTATGAGTGTGAGAGAATATTTTTCAGTGTTCAGCGTAACACAAATAAAAATAAAAATATCCAATGGCTGAGACTACTGCTACTGAGAATGGATTTGATTAAGGGATTCTATGCCAAGCAAGGGACGGTTTGAAGTGTCTTGTATCGATCCCTTAATCGTCCCAATAACCCAGTGTGTCATGTCTGACTGAGGTTCAGACAGGGGAAACAACTTGCCCCAAGGTCACACAGCTAGTGAATTTCAGAGCTCCCGTTCCAAACCAGGGTTGTCTAATGATCACCTGCTGTGCCAATAACTTCTACTACTATGCCTACTACTGTTCTTCTTCTTCTTCTTCTTCTTCTTCTTCTTCTTCTTCTTCTTCTTCTTCTTCTTCTTCTTCTTCTTCTTCTTCTTCTTTGGAGAGACAGAAAGGGTGACGGCGCACACATACACACACACACACACAAAGGAACGCACACACATGCAGGCGGGGGAGGGGCCGAGTTAGAGAGATTCCTCGACAGGCTTGGGACTCAAGTGCTGAACCAGACGCTGGTCTGGATTTCCCAGATCACGTGATCAGCCCTGAACCGAAATCAGGAGCCAGACACTGAACTGACAGGCACCCTTGGGCAAGGAACTTCTAGGCAAGCTGCTGAAGGATCCCAGAAGGGCTTGGTAAAATGTTCCCCTCGTTCACGTCCTAGGATGTGATGATTCTATGCAAAGATAATAGTGCATATAATATAATCTAACATAATATATAATAATAGAAGGATGCCGAGATTATAGTGGTGGCTAGCTGAGGTCAAGTCCCAGCCAAGTAGGGAGGGCAGCCTTTAAGGGTCTCCAACGATTCCCATCTTGGGTACACATCGTTTTGTGTTCCATAGTCTACCTCTTGCTTCGAGTCAGAACTACTGACTCCCTTGTAAAGGACAGAATGTGGCCAAAGTGATAGGATGTCCCTTCGGAGGTGAGTTGACAAAGAGACTGGTCTCCTCTTGGGCTTGCCCGCCCTCCGTCCCTCCCTCCCTCATCTGTTCCCAGGGAAGCCAGCTGCTCCTTGGGAGCTTTATGCTGGAGAGGCCCATGGGGCAAGGAATGACTCTTTCTTGCTTCCAGCAATGGAGGGCCTCTGGCTGCTCACAGCCAGCTGAGTGAGCTCAAAAGCAGACTTACCCCCAACAAGCCCGCAGATGACTGAAGATCCAGAGGCCCTCTGGACTGCAGCCTTGTGAGAGATCCTGAGCCACAGGGACCTGGCTAGTTGCACCTGGATGGCTGGCCCACAGAAACCATATCAGGTTATGAATGTTGTTTTAGGCCCATTGGTTCGGGGAAAACCTTCAAGAAAGACAGGAGTGGGAAGCCAAATGTTTGGCTTCTGACCCACCCCCCGTCTCCTGGGGTTGAAATTCCAGGGAAATCAAGAGATGGTAGAAACGCCTGAGAGATGAGGCTAAACAATGGAAGAGAGAGGACATGTATTCTGATCGCCATGGATCTCTCTGAGAGGACATCCTCCCACTTGATCCTCCTGTGTCGAAGGGTGGCAAATGCAGGGGGAGACACCTGGCAGTGTGGTCCAAGTCGGCTGAGAGCACTCGACCCAGCCCCACAGAGCCTCCGAGAAGGCAGAGAACGAGCCCGGAATTTCCCTGGGGCCCCTAGAGAAGGCCCCGAGAGAATGAGATGAGTTGAAAGCCTGGGACCTGGTCGTTGGACTTCTAGACTGGAGGGGAGATGGCCTGTGGAAGGGCCACTGCCCGCAACCCTTGTTGGACCAGACCCCTCCTGTCTGCTTTGGGAGACTGGGGGTGAATATGAGAATGAATTCATGTAGAAGAGATGGTGTTCTGATGCTTGGTTTCAACTTCTTGAAATCCTTTCAACTTCTTGAAATCGTTGACATTCCTTTTCTCCTTGTCCCCAGGACCACCATGAATGGGAAGGGGCCTTCAAAGAAGCAAGATGAGAACATCTCTTACAAGGCTGTCCAGTGTCAATATCCAACCACTGCAGTCACTTCTACCCCCTTGGCAGCCCCACTGCTTCCATCAGGACACAGATCCGTTCCTGTACAGGTTTTGGAGCAAACGTAAGTTTGGATTTCTCGCAGAGAAATGCCAAGAGTGCAATGACTGGGGTCCTAGGGTGGTTGCAAGTCTAGTTTTCAGAGAAACTGTGTGGAGGGTTGGGTCACTCTACTGTGCCCCCGAAAAGCATATTCTACTGCTTGTTCCCTGGAATTTAACTCCAGGCCTTGAAAAAGAAAAGCAACTGTGAACTGTTTTCAAGAGGGAGCTCTATCATCTTCCATTCCCAACAGCGATGCAGGAGCGATCCAGTCGTTCCACATCCTGCCTTGCATTGGGGAGTGGGGTCTCTCTCTCCCTCTCGGGTGCATTTGGTTTGCATCATGGTGATAGGAGTGCAGTGAGAGCTCATTGGAGTTTGAATTTGAATTGCCCCGATGGTAACTTTTTATGGGATTTCCATCTGTTTACTCTTTGGTAAAGGGTTTCGGTCTTTTGCCCATTTTTTTTGTTTTTGTTCTTTTCAGACTGGATGGCTTGCTTCTTTGGGGGTCAACTTTTGAGGTTCTCTCCTTCCGACAGGAGTCCTTTATCAGGTATGTGGTTTGCACCTATTTTCTCCCAGTTTGTAGCTTCCCTTTTGGGTCTTCTTCACAAGGTGTTTCACACATGACAGACTTCCAATTCTGATTGTTGGATCATGTCTAATGAATCAACTCTTCTTGAACGGAACATGATTTGATGTCCAGTCGGAGGATTCTTTACCTAGCTGTCCATTCTGGACATTTTTTTCCCTAGAAGATTTATCATTTTACATAGAAGGCGGTGATAATTTTGAGTTAATTTAACAAAATTTTTTTTCTTTTTGAGAGAGTGAGCATGCGCATGAGTGGGGCGTGGGGTGGAGGGAGAAGCGAAAAGAGCGTCCTTAAGCAGACTCCCCAGTGAGCTTGGAGCCTGATTTTGTCCCGGGACCCTGAGAGCATGACAAGAGCCGAAATTAAGAGCTGGCTGCCTCAGCGACTGAGTCACCCAGGCGCCACGAGTTCAGTTTTGTACAGAGGATGAGACTTCGATTGTGGTCCTCGTCCTCCTCGTCCTCCACCTCCACCTCCTCCTCCTCTCTGCCCCTCCCTCTTCTTCTTCTCCTTCTTCTTCTTTGTCTCTGGAAGTCCACTTGCTCTAGCACCATTTCTTCAAAACGCTGTCACTCCTCCATTGAATTGCTTTTCCCCTTTGTCAGAATCCCATTGACATGTTGGTGGTTGGTCTCCTTCTGGGTTTGATCCTGTTCCACTTATCTATCTTTATACTGTTCCATTTGTCTATCCCTTCACCAACACCACACATTTTTGATTACTATAGCTGTAGATCTTGAAACTGGATGGAAGGATTCCTTTTGTTTTCTTCTTTAGTTTTATTTTCTCATCTTTTTCTAGGTTCTGACGTGGAGAGCTTATTGTTTTGAGACTGGGAGAGACAGAGAGAGAGAGAGAGAGAGAAAGACAGGGAATGGGTACAGAGAGAGAGAGAGAGAGAGACGGATTATTAAGCAGCCTCCATGCCCAGCACCAGCACAATGCAGGTTCAGTCTCACAACCCCGAGTTTGATCATGACCCGAGTCAAAATCAAGAGTTGGACTAACTGACTGAGCCTCCCAGACGCTCCTCTTCCTTTCTAACATAGGCAGTGATTGCTCTACATGGTGCTGTCCATTGATTGAGCTGTGTCCCACACATTTTCATATGTTGTATGTTCATTTTCCTTCACTTCAATGCATTGAGATTTGATCTTTGATCTTTGATCATCTAGAAGGTTACTTTCTCAGTGTTTGGATATTTGTTATTTTTCTCCTTTGGATACCTAGTTTGCTTTTAAGTATTTTTTTTAATGTTGAAATTGTACTTCCGAGAAATTGATCGATAGGGTTGTCTTTGTTTCAGGTGTACAATATAGCGATTCCCCTCCCCTACCCCACCTGCTGTCAGCTCCGGTTGCAGGCAGGGACGTGCCTTGGAGACTCAGGTGAACATCCCCCACCCCTCCTCCCTTCAGCTCCTGTTGCCAAGCACTGGTTTGCGTTGGAGACGGAACCCTCGTAGGGGTTCCAAGCACTTCCTAGTAGCCCAGAAGACACTGGTGATCGGAGACCAAGCCACAAGGCTCTTTGGAGCCAGCTGGGGGCCATCCAAATGCCTCCCCACACAGTTCTGGAGCCGCTGTGGGCTGTCCTGGAGCAGCTGTGGGCTGCTGGGTTGGTGATAGACGAACGTTGGCCACATGTGCCACGAGTCTCTGGGTTTCGCTGGGAGATCCTGGTGTGCACTGCAGTGGTGGTGTTCCTGGGAAAGAGTGCACTCAGCTTCCGAAGAAGAAAGTGGCAGTGTGCCCAGAACGAGGATGTGTCTGGAAAAGGCATGGAGAAGACCGAACCGGACGCACAAGCCCGTGGAGCTGTCGCATCATCCGAGCCGAAGGCCAGTCCTCTCCCGTTCCAGCTTCTTGCTCTGGCTGCCCTGAATCAAGATGCCGGGTATTGGTCAGTGGGAAACACCACGCAACTGCTGAAGGGAGTTCGGGAACGGCTGTTGAAGAGCCCTCACCAGCTGCCTCATGAAAATCCCATCTGTGGAGCAGGCCAGGAAGATGGAGAAGCCCTGGTGAGGAAAACACCAGAAGGCTTCAAGGACAGCCGTGATCTGCAGGCAAGTGCAGAACCGCTGGTTCAGGAGATTGGCAGCTGTGGACAGAGAGTGCAGGACGAGGCAGGGCAGGCAGGCAGGCCAGAGCTTCCTGAAGGAGGAGTGCGGCGGCAGGCCAGCGCTGAGGGCCAGCGCCAACAGCACACCCTCAGCCAGATCCTCCTGAAGGGGATGCATGTGCTAGAGCTGCTTGGAGATCATCTGGAAGGTGGGGGCTCAAGGAGGCAGGTGGAGACTGGCTCTTCCTCCCCTGACCACGTGCCCTCAGGCGCGAGCCCCGTGAACCAATTAAAGCCATCCAGGGCACTGAAGAAGGCACGTCAGAGGAAAGAAGAGCTCCCAAGAAACCCAACAAGCCACCAAGCTGAGCAAGTACCTGTTCACCTTCGGAACACCCTCCTGGACGGTGAGATTCCGAAGTTGCGCCTGAAGCTTGAGGCAGAGCCGAAGCTGTGCGAAGAGCACCTCAGACACCTGGAGAGGAAGATGATGGAGGAGAAGGCACGCTGCCTACAAGTGAAGAACGAGCTTGCCAAGGTGCGCAGGAAGGCGGATGCTGCCCACTGGCACTTGGGCCTCTATAGGAACATGGCCGCCGACCTGCACCGAGAATGGCAGCAAATCGCCTCCTTGCATGAGCGGGAGCACCTCCTGGTGGAGAAGAGGAGTGAGGAGAGCCAGAAGGCTGTCCTGTGGGCAGAGAGGGAGTTCCAAAGGCTCCAGGCCCAAAACCATTGCCTCAGGCAGAAGCTGGCCAACTCTGGGCCCAAGGTCCAGCCTGTCTCCGGGGGGCCTCCTGCTCCTGCTCCTGCTGTTCCGGGCACAGCCTCCCAATACCCTCAAGGGCCAAAGGCTCCCCTGAAACCCAGGAAGCCCAAGAAGGGAGCAAGGGTGCACTGGCCAGACTCCAAGTTCTCGGGTCCCCTGCAGGTCTGATTCCCTTGCCCAGCAGCCACCAACACTCACAACCAGAGCACAAAAGCTCCTGTGCTTACCCCTTCAGCCATACCCATGGCTCCTTTGACTTGAGATCCACCCCATCCTTTAGCCTGATGCTCCATATTCCCTGGAGCCGTATGAGTGTGAGAGAATATTTTTCAGTGTTCAGCGTAACACAAATAAAAATAAAAATATCCAATGGCTGAGACTACTGCTCCTGAGAATGGATTTGATTAAGGGATTCTATGCCAAGCAAGGGACGGTTTGAAGTGTCTTTTATCGATCCCTTCATCGTCCCAATAACCCAGTGTGTCATGTCTGACTGAGGTTCAGACAGGGGAAACAACTTGCCCCAAGATCACACAGCTAGTGAATTTCAGAGCTCCCGTTCCAAACCAGGGTTGTCTAATGATCACCTGCTGTGCCAATAACTTCTACTACTATGCCTACTACTGTTCTTCTTCTTCTTCTTCTTCTTCTTCTTCTTCTCCTTCTTCTTCTTCTTCTTCTTCTTCTTCTTCTTCTTCTTCTTCTTCTTCTTCTTCTTTGGAGAGACAGAAAGGGTGACGGCGCACACATACACACACACACACACAAAGGAACGCACACACATGCAGGCGGGGGAGGGGCCGAGTTAGAGAGATTCCTAGACAGGCGTCGGACTCAAGTGCTGAACCAGACGCTGGTCTGGATTTCCCAGATCACGTGATCAGCCCTGAACCGAAATCAGGAGCCAGACACTGAACTGACAGGCACCCTTGGGCAAGGAACTTCTAGGCAAGCTGCTGAAGGATCCCAGAAGGGCTTGGTAAAATGTTCCCCTCGTTCACGTCCTAGGATGTGATGATTCTATGCAAAGATAATAGTGCATATAATATAATCTAACATAATATATAATAATAGAAAGATGCCGAGATTATAGTGGTGGCTAGCTGAGGTCAAGTCCCAGCCAAGTAGGGAGGGCAGCCTTTAAGGGTCTCCAACGATTCCCATCTTGGGTACACATCGTTTTGTGTTCCATAGTCTACCTCTTGCTTCGAGTCAGAACTACTGACTCCCTTGTAAAGGACAGAATGTGGCCAAAGTGATAGGATGTCCCTTCGGAGGTGAGTTGACAAAGAGACTGGTCTCCTCTTGGGCTTGCCCGCCCTCCGTCCCTCCCTCCCTCATCTGTTCCCAGGGAAGCCAGCTGCTCCTTGGGAGCTTTATGCTGGAGAGGCCCATGGGGCAAGGAATGACTCTTTCTTGCTTCCAGCAATGGAGGGCCTCTGGCTGCTCACAGCCAGCTGAGTGAGCTCAAAAGCAGACTTACCCCCAACAAGCCCGCAGATGACTGAAGATCCAGAGGCCCTCTGGACTGCAGCCTTGTGAGAGATCCTGAGCCACAGGGACCTGGCTAGTTGCACCTGGATGGCTGGCCCACAGAAACCATATCAGGTTATGAATGTTGTTTTAGGCCCATTGGTTCGGGGAAAACCTTCAAGAAAGACAGGAGTGGGAAGCCAAATGTTTGGCTTCTGACCCACCCCCCGTCTCCTGGGGTTGAAATTCCAGGGAAATCAAGAGATGGTAGAAACGCCTGAGAGATGAGGGTAAACAATGGAAGAGAGAGGACATCTATTCTGATCGCCATGGATCTCTCTGAGAGGACATCCTCCCACTTGATCCTCCTGTGTCGAAGGGTGGCAAATGCAGGGGGAGACACCTGGCAGTGTGGTCCAAGTCGGCTGAGAGCACTCGACCCAGCCCCACAGAGCCTCCTAGAAGGCAGAGAACGAGCCCGGAAGTTCCCTGGGGCCCCTAGAGAAGGCCCCGAGAGAATGAGATGAGTTGAAAGCCTGGGACCTGGTCGTTGGACTTCTAGACTGGAGGGGAGATGGCCTGTGGAAGGGCCACTGCCCGCAACCCTTGTTGGACCAGACCCCTCCTGTCTGCTTTGGGAGACTGGGGGTGAATATGAGAATGAATTCATGTAGAAGAGATGGTGTTCTGATGCTTGGTTTCAACTTCTTGAAATCCTTTCAACTTCTTGAAATCGTTGACATTCCTTTTCTCCTTGTCCCCAGGACCACCATGAATGGGAAGGGGCCTTCAAAGAAGCAAAGTGAGAACATCTCTTACAAGGCTGTCCAGTGTCAATATCCAACCACTGCAGTCACTTCTACCCCCTTGGCAGCCCCACTGCTTCCATCAGGACACAGATCCGTTCCTGTACAGGTTTTGGAGCAAACGTAAGTTTGGATTTCTCGCAGAGAAATGCCAAGAGTGCAATGACTGGGGTCCTAGGGTGGTTGCAAGTCTAGTTTTCAGAGAAACTGTGTGGAGGGTTGGGTCACTCTACTGTGCACCCGAAAAGCATATTCTACTGCTTGTTCCCTGGAATTTAACTCCAGGCCTTGAAAAAGAAAAGGAACTGTGAACTGTTTTCAAGAGGGAGCTCTATCATCTTCCATTCCCAACAGCGATGCAGGAGCGATCCAGTCGTTCCACATCCTGCCTTGCATTGGGGAGTGGGGTCTCTCTCTCCCTCTCGGGTGCATTTGGTTTGCATCATGGTGATAGGTGTGCAGTGAGAGCTCATTGGAGTTTGAATTTGAATTGCCCCGATGGTAACTTTTTATGGGATTTCCATCTGTATACTCTTTGGTAAAGGGTTTCGGTCTTTTGCCCATTTTTTTTTGTTTTTGTTCTTTTCAGACTGGATGGCTTGCTTCTTTGGGGGTCAACTTTTGAGGTTCTCTCCTTCCGACAGGAGTCCTTTATCAGGTATGTGGTTTGCACCTATTTTCTCCCAGTTTGTAGCTTCCCTTTTGGGTCTTCTTCACAAGGTGTTTCACACATTACAGACTTCCAATTCTGATTTGTTGGATCATGTCTAATGAATCAACTCTTCTTGAACGGAACATGATTTGATGTCCAGTCGGAGGATTCTTTACCTAGCTGTCCATTCTGGACATTTTTTTCCCTAGAAGATTTATCATTTTACGTAGAAGGCGGTGATTGATTTTGAGTTAATTTAACAAATATTTTTTTCTTTTTGAGAGAGTGAGCATGCGCATGAGTGGGGCGTGGGGTGGAGGGAGAAGCGAAAAGAGCGTCCTTAAGCAGACTCCCCAGTGAGCTTGGAGCCTGATTTTGTCCCGGGACCCTGAGAGCATGACAAGAGCCGAAATGAAGAGCTGGCTGCCTCAGCGACTGAGTCACCCAGGCGCCACGAGTTCAGTTTTGTACAGAGGATGAGCCTTCGATTGTGGTCCTCGTCCTCCTCGTCCTCCACCTCCACCTCCTCCTCCTCTCTGCCCCTCCCTCTTCTTCTTCTCCTTCTTCTTCTTTGTCTCTGGAAGTCCACTTGCTCTAGCACCATTTCTTCAAAACGCTGTCACTCCTCCATTGAATTGCTTTTCCCCTTTGTCAGAATCCCATTGACATGTTGGTGGTTGGTCTCTTTTTGGGTTTGATCCTGTTCCACTTATCTATCTTTATACTGTTCCATTTGTCTATCCCTTCACCAACACCACACATTTTTGATTACTATAGCTGTAGATCTTGAAACTGGGTGGAAGGATTCCTTTGGTTTTCTTCTTTAGTTTTATTTTCTCATCTTTTTCTAGGTTCTGACGTGGAGAGCTTATTGTTTTGAGAGAGAGAGAGAGAGAGAGAGAGACAGGGAAGGGGTACAGAGAGAGAGAGAGAGAGAGAGAGAGAGAGATTATTAAACAGCCTCCATGCCCAGCACCAGCACAATGCAGGTTCAGTCTCACAACCTCGAGTTTAATCATGACCCGAGTCAAAATCAAGACTTGGACTAACTGACTGAGCCTCCCAGATGCTCCTCCTCCTTTCTAACATAGGCAGTGATTGCTCTACATGGTACTGTCCATTGATTGTGCTGTGTCCCACACATTTTCATATGTTGTATGTTCATTTTCCTTCACTTCAATGCATTGAGATTTGATCTTTGATCTTTGATCATCTAGAAGGTTACTTTCTCAGAGTTTGGATATTTGTTAGTTTTCTCCTTTGGATACCTAGTTTGCTTTTTAAATATATTTTTTTAAATGTTGAAATTGTACTTCCGAGAAATTGATCGATAGGGTTGTCTTTGTTTCAGGTGTACAATAGAGCGATTCCCCTCCCCTACCCCACCTGCTGTCAGCTCCGGTTGCAGGCACTGATGTGCCTTGGAGACTCAGGTGCACCTCCCCCACCCCTCCTCCCTTCAGCTCCTGTTGCCAGGCACTGGTTTGCGTTGGAGACGGAACCCTCATAGGGGTTCCAAGCACTTCCTAGTGGCCCAGAAGACACTGGTGATCGGAGACCAAGCCACAAGGCTCTTTGGAGCCAGCTGGTGGCCATCCAAATGCCTCCCCACACAGTTCTGGAGCCGCTGTGGTCTGTCCTGGAGCAGCTGTGGGCTGCTGGGTTGGTGATATCCGAACGTTGGCCACATGTGCCACGAGTCTCTGGGTTTCGCTGGGAGATCCTGGTGTGCACTGCAGTGGTGGTGTTCCTGGGAAAGAGTGCACTCAGCTTCCGAAGAAGAAAGTGGCAGTGTGCCCAGAACGAGGAAGTCTCTGGAAAAGGCATGGAGAAGACCGAACCGGACGCACAAGCCCGTGGAGCTGTCGCATCATCCGAGCCGAAGGCCAGTCCTCTCCCGTTCCAGCTTCTTGCTCTGGCTGCCCTGAATCAAGATGCCGGGTATTGGTCAGTGGGAAACACCACGCAACTGCTGAAGGGAGTTCGGGAAAGGCTGTTGAAGAGCCCTCAGCAGCTGCCTCATGAAAATCCCATCTGTGGAGCAGCCCAGGAAGATGGAGAAGCCCTGGTGAGGAAAACACCAGAAGGCTTCAAGGACAGCCGTGATCTGCAGGCAAGTGCAGACCCGCTGGTTCAGGAGATTGGCAGCTGTGGACAGAGAGTGCAGGACGAGGCAGGGCAGGCAGGCAGGCCAGAGCTTCCTGAAGGAGGAGTGCGGCGGCAGGCCAGCGCTGAGGGCCAGAGCCAACAGCACACCCTCAGCCAGATCCTCCGGAAGGGGATGCATGTGCTAGAGCTGCTTGGAGATCATCTGGAAGGTGGGGGCTCAAGGAGGCAGGTGGAGACTGGCTCCTCCTCCCCTGACCACGTGCCCTCAGGCGCGAGCCCCGTGAACCAATTAAAGCCGTCCAGGGCACTGAAGAAGGCACGTCAGAGGAATGAAGAGCTCCCAAGAAACCCAACAAGCCACCAAGCTGAGCAAGGACCTGTTCACCTTCGGAACACCCTCCTGGACGGTGAGATTCCGAAGTTGCGCCTGAAGCTTGAGGCAGAGCCGAAGCTGTGCGAAGAGCACCTCAGACACCTGGAGAGGAAGATGATGGAGGAGAAGGCACGCTGCCTGCAAGTGAAGAACGAGCTTGCCAAGGTGCGCAGGAAGGCGGATGCTGCCCACTGGCACTTGGGCCTCTATAGGAACATGGCCGCCGACCTGCACCAAGAATGGCAGCAAATCGCCTCCTTGCATGAGCGGGAGCGCCTCCTGGTGGAGAAGAGGAGTGAGGAGAGCCAGAAGGCTGTCCTGTGGGCAGAGAGGGAGTTCCAAAGGCACCAGGCCCAAAACCATTGCCTCAGGCAGAAGCTGGCCAACTCTGGGCCCAAGGTCCAGCCTGTCTCCGGGGGGCCTCCTGCTCCTGCTCCTGCTGTTCCGGGCACAGCCTCCCAATACCCTCAGGGCCAAAGCTCCCCTGAAACCCAGGAAGCCCAAGAAGGGAGCAAGGGTGCACTGGCCAGACTCCAAGTTCTCGGGTCCCCTGCAGGTCTGATTCCCTTGCCCAGCAGCCACCAACACTCACAACCAGAGCACAAAAGCTCCTGTGCTTACCCCTTCAGCCATACCCATGGCTCCTTTGACTTGAGATCCACCCCATCCTTTAGCCTGATGCTCCATATTCCCTGGAGCCGTATGAGTGTGAGAGAATATTTTTCAGTGTTCAGCGTAACACAAATAAAAATAAAAATATCCAATGGCTGAGACTACTGCTACTGAGAATGGATTTGATTAAGGGATTCTATGCCAAGCTAGGGACGGTTTGAAGTGTCTTTTATCGATCCCTTAATCGTCCCAATAATCCAGTGTGTCATGTCTGACTGAGGTTCAGACAGGGGAAACAACTTGCCCCAAGATCACACAGCTAGTGAATTTCAGAGCTCCCGTTCCAAACCAGGGTTGTCTAATGATCACCTGCTGTGCCAATAACTTCTACTACTATGCCTACTACTGTTCTTCTTCTTCTTCTTCTTCTTCTTCTTCTTCTTCTTCTTCTTCTTCTTCTTCGAGAGAGACAGAAAGGGTGACGGCGCACACATACACACACACACACTCAAAGGAACGCACACACATGCAGGCGGGGGAGGGGCCGAGTTAGAGAGATTCCTCGACAGGCTTCGGACTAAAGTGCTGAACCAGACGCTGGTCTGGATTTCCCAGATCACGTGATCAGCCCTGAACCGAAATCAGGAGCCAGACACTGAACTGACAGGCACCCTTGGGCAAGGAACTTCTAGGCAAGCTGCTGAAGGATCCCAGAAGGGCTTGGTAAAATGTTCCCCTCGTTCACGTCCTAGGATGTGATGATTCTATGCAAAGATAATAGTGCATATAATATAATCTAACATAATATATAATAATAGAAGGATGCAGAGATTATAGTGGTGGCTAGCTGAGGTCAAGTCCCAGCCAAGTAGGGAGGGCAGCCTTTAAGGGTCTCCAACGATTCCCATCTTGGGTACACATCGTTTTGTGTTCCATACTCTGCCTCTTGCTTCGATTCAGAACTACTGACTCCCTTGTAAAGGACAGAATGTGGCCAAAGTGATAGGATGTCCCTTCGGAGGTGAGTTTACAAAGAGACTGGTCTCCTCTTGGGCTTGCCCGCCCTCCGTCCCTCCCTCCCTCATCTGTTCCCAGGGAAGCCAGCTGCTCCTTGGGAGCTTTATGCTGGAGAGTCCCATGGGGCAAGGAATGACTCTTTCTTGCTTCCAGCAATGGAGGGCCTCTGGCTGCTCACAGCCAGCTGAGTGAGCTCAAAAGCAGACTTACCCCCAACAAGCCCGCAGATGACTGAAGATCCAGAGGCCCTCTGGACTGCAGCCTTGTGAGAGATCCTGAGCCACAGGGACCTGGCTAGTTGCACCTGGATGGCTGGCCCACAGAAACCATATCAGGTTATGAATGTTGTTTTAGGCCCATTGGTTCGGGGAAAACCTTCAAGAAAGACAGGAGTGGGAAGCCAAATGTTTGGCTTCTGACCCACCCCCCGTCTCCTGGGGTTGAAATTCCAGGGAAATCAAGAGATGGTAGAAACGCCTGAGAGATGAGGGTAAACAATGGAAGAGAGAGGACATCTAGTCTGATCGCCATGGATCTCTCTGAGAGGACATCCTCCCACTTGATCCTCCTGTGTCGAAGGGTGGCAAATGCAGGGGGAGACATCTGGCAGTGTGGTCCAAGTCGGCTGAGAGCACTCGACCCAGCCCCACAGAGCCTCCTAGAAGGCAGAGAACGAGCCCGGAAGTTCCCTGGGGCCCCTAGAGAAGGCCCCGAGAGAAGGAGATGAGTTGAAAGCCTGGGACCTGGTCGTTGGACTTCTAGACTGGAGGGGAGATGGCCTGTGGAAGGGCCACTGCCCGCAACCCTTGTTGGACCAGACCCCTCCTGTCTGCTTTGGGAGACTGGGGGTGAATATGAGAATGAATTCATGTAGAAGAGATGGTGTTCTGATGCTTGGTTTCAACTTCTTGAAATCCTTTCAACTTCTTGAAATCGTTGACATTCCTTTTCTCCTTGTCCCCAGGACCACCATGAATGGGAAGGGGCCTTCAAAGAAGCAAGATGAGAACATCTCTTACAAGGCTGTCCAGTGTCAATATCCAACCACTGCAGTCACTTCTACCCCCTTGGCAGCCCCACTGCTTCCATCAGGACACAGATCCGTTCCTGTACAGGTTTTGGAGCAAACGTAAGTTTGGATTTCTCTCAGAGAAATGCCAAGAGTGCAATGACTGGGGTCCTAGGGTGGTTGCAAGTCTAGTTTTCAGAGAAACTGTGTGGAGGGTTGGGTCACTATCCTGTGCACCCGAAAAGCATATTCTACTGCTTGTTCCCTGGAATTTAAATCCAGGCCTTGAAAAAGAAAAGGAACTGTGAACTGTTTTCAAGAGGGAGCTCTATCATCTTCCATTCCCAACAGCGATGCAGGAGCGATCCAGTCGTTCCACATCCTGCCTTGCATTGGGGAGTGGGGTCTCTCTCTCCCTCTCGGGTGCATTTGGTTTGCATCATGGTGATAGGTGTGCAGTGAGAGCTCATTGGAGTTTGAATTTGAATTGCCCCGATGGTAACTTTTTATGGGATTTCCATCTGTATACTCTTTGGTAAAGTGTTTCGGTCTTTTGACAATTTTTTGTGTTTTTGTTCTTTTCAGACTGGATGGCTTGCTTCTTTGGGGGTCAACTTTTGAGGTTCTCTCCTTCCGACAGGAGTCCTTTATCAGGTATGTGGTTTGCACCTATTTTCTCCCAGTTTGTAGCTTCCCTTTTGGGTCTTCTTCACAAGGTGTTTCACACATGACAGACTTCCAATTCTGATTGTTGGATCATGTCTAATGAATCAACTCTTCTTGAACGGAACATGATTTGATGTCCAGTCGGAGGATTCTTTACCTAGCTGTCCATTCTGGACATTTTTTTCCCTAGAAGATTTATCATTTTACATAGAAGGCGGTGATTAATTTTGAGTTAATTTAACAAATTTTTTTTTCTTTTTGAGAGAGTGAGCATGCGCATGAGTGGGGCGTGGGGTGGAGGGAGAAGCGAAAAGAGCATCCTTAAGCAGACTCCCCAGTGAGCTTGGAGCCTGATTTTGTCCCGGGACCCTGAGAGCATGACAAGAGCCGAAATGAAGAGCTGGCTGCCTCAGCGACTGAGTCACCCAGGCGCCACGAGTTCAGTTTTGTACAGAGGATGAGCCTTCGATTGTGGTCCTCGTCCTCCTCGTCCTCCACCTCCACCTCCTCCTCCTCTCTGCCCCTCCCTCTTCTTCTTCTCCTTCTTCTTCTTTGTCTCTGGAAGTCCACTTGCTCTAGCACCATTTCTTCAAAACGCTGTCACTCCTCCATTGAATTGCTTTTCCCCTTTGTCAGAATCCCATTGACATGTTGGTGGTTGGTCTCTTTTTGGGTTTGATCCTGTTCCACTTATCTATCTTTATACTGTTCCATTTGTCTATCCCTTCACCAACACCACACATTTTTGATTACTATAGCTGTAGATCTTGAAACTGGGTGGAAGGATTCCTTTGGTTTTCTTCTTTAGTTTTATTTTCTCATCTTTTTCTAGGTTCTGACGTGGAGAGCTTATTGTTTTGAGAGAGAGAGAGAGAGAGAGAGAGAGACAGGGAAGGGGTACAGAGAGAGAGAGAGAGAGAGAGAGAGAGAGATTATTAAACAGCCTCCATGCCCAGCACCAGCACAATGCAGGTTCAGTCTCACAACCTCGAGTTTATTCATGACCCGAGTCAAAATCAAGACTTGGACTAACTGACTGAGCCTCCCAGATGCTCCTCCTCCTTTCTAACATAGGCAGTGATTGCTCTACATGGTACTGTCCATTGATTGTGCTGTGTCCCACACATTTTCATATGTTGTATGTTCATTTTCCTTCACTTCAATGCATTGAGATTTGATCTTTGATCTTTGATCATCTAGAAGGTTACTTTCTCAGAGTTTGGATATTTGTTAGTTTTCTCCTTTGGATACCTAGTTTGCTTTTTAAATATATTTTTTTAAATGTTGAAATTGTACTTCCGTGAAATTGATCGATAGGGTTGTCTTTGTTTCAGGTGTACAATAGAGCGATTCCCCTCCCCTACCCCACCTGCTGTCAGCTCCGGTTGCAGGCACTGATGTGCCTTGGAGACTCAGGTGCACCTCCCCCACCCCTCCTCCCTTCAGCTCCTGTTGCCAGGCACTGGTTTGCGTTGGAGACGGAACCCTCATAGGGGTTCCAAGCACTTCCTAGTGGCCCAGAAGACACTGGTGATCGGAGACCAAGCCACAAGGCTCTTTGGAGCCAGCTGGGGGCCATCCAAATGCCTCCCCACACAGTTCTGGAGCCGCTGTGGGCTGTCCTGGAGCAGCTGTGGGCTGCTGGGTTGGTGATATCCGAACGTTGGCCACATGTGCCACGAGTCTCTGGGTTTCGCTGGGAGATCCTGGTGTGCACTGCAGTGGTGGTGTTCCTGGGAAAGAGTGCACTCAGCTTCCGAAGAAGAAAGTGGCAGTGTGCCCAGAACGAGGAAGTCTCTGGAAAAGGCATGGAAAAGACCGAACCGGACTCACAAGCCCGTGGAGCTGTCGCATCATCCGAGCCGAAGGCCAGTCCTCTCCCGTTCCAGCTTCTTGCTCTGGCTGCCCTGAATCAAGATGCCGGGTATTGGTCAGTGGGAAACACCACGCAACTGCTGAAGGGAGTTCGGGAAAGGCTGTTGAAGAGCCCTCAGCAGCTGCCTCATGAAAATCCCATCTGTGGAGCAGCCCAGGAAGATGGAGAAGCCCTGGTGAGGAAAACACCAGAAGGCTTCAAGGACAGCCGTGATCTGCAGGCAAGTGCAGACCCGCTGGTTCAGGAGATTGGCAGCTGTGGACAGAGAGTGCAGGACGAGGCAGGGCAGGCAGGCAGGCCAGAGCTTCCTGAAGGAGGAGTGCGGCGGCAGGCCAGCGCTGAGGGCCAGAGCCAACAGCACACCCTCAGCCAGATCCTCCTGAAGGGGATGCATGTGCTAGAGCTGCTTGGAGATCATCTGGAAGGTGGGGGCTCAAGGAGGCAGGTGGAGACTGGCTCCTCCTCCCCTGACCACGTGCCCTCAGGCGCGAGCCCCGTGAACCAATTCAAGCCGTCCAGGGCACTGAAGAAGGCACGTCAGAGGAATGAAGAGCTCCCAAGAAACCCAACAAGCCACCAAGCTGAGCAAGGACCTGTTCCCCTTCGGAACACCCTCCTGGACGGTGAGATTCCGAAGTTGCGCCTGAAGCTTGAGGCAGAGCCGAAGCTGTGCGAAGAGCACCTCAGACACCTGGAGAGGAAGATGATGGAGGAGAAGGCACGCTGCCTGCAAGTGAAGAACGAGCTTGCCAAGGTGCGCAGGAAGGCGGATGCTGCCCACTGGCACTTGGGCCTCTATAGGAACATGGCCGCCGACCTGCACCGAGAATGGCAGCAAATCGCCTCCTTGCATGAGCGGGAGCGCCTCCTGGTGGAGAAGAGGAGTGAGGAGAGCCAGAAGGCTGTCCTGTGGGCAGAGAGGGAGTTCCAAAGGCTCCAGGCCCAAAACCATTGCCTCAGGCAGAAGCTGGCCAACTCTGGGCCCAAGGTCCAGCCTGTCTCCGGGGGGCCTCCTGCTCCTGCTCCTGCTGTTCCGGGCACAGCCTCCCAATACCCTCAAGGGCCAAAGGCTCCCCTGAAACCCAGGAAGCCCAAGAAGGGAGCAAGGGTGCACTGGCCAGACTCCAAGTTCTCGGGTCCCCTGCAGGTCTGATTCCCTTGCCCAGCAGCCACCAACACTCACAACCAGAGCACAAAAGCTCCTGTGCTTACCCCTTCAGCCATACCCATGGCTCCTTTGACTTGAGATCCACCCCATCCTTTAGCCTGATGCTCCATATTCCCTGGAGCCGTATGAGTGTGAGAGAATATTTTTCAGTGTTCAGCGTAACACAAATAAAAATAAAAATATCCAATGGCTGAGACTCCTGCTCCTGAGAATGGATTTGATTAAGGGATTCTATGCCAAGCTAGGGACGGTTTGAAGTGTCTTTTATCGATCCCTTAATCGTGCCAATAACCCAGTGTGTCATGTCTGACTGAGGTTCAGACAGGGGAAACAACTTGCCCCAAGATCACACAGCTAGTGAATTTCAGAGCTCCCGTTCCAAACCAGGGTTGTCTAATGATCACCTGCTGTGCCAATAACTTCTACTACTATGCCTACTACTGTTCTTCTTCTTCTTCTTCTTCTTCTTCTTCTTCTTCTTCTTCTTCTTCGAGAGAGAGAGAGAGAGACAGAAAGGGTGACGGCGCACACATACACACACACACACACACAAAGGAACGCACACACATGCAGGCGGGGTTGGGGCCGAGTTAGAGAGATTCCTCGACAGGCTTGGGACTCAAGTGCTGAACCAGACGCTGGTCTGGATTTCCCAGATCACGTGATCAGCCCTGAACCAAAATCAGGAGCCAGACACTGAACTGACAGGCACCCTTGGGCAAGGAACTTCTAGGCAAGCTGCTGAAGGATCCCAGAAGGGCTTGGTAAAATGTTCCCCTCGTTCACGTCCTAGGATGTGATGATTCTATGCAAAGATAATAGTGCATATAATATAATCTAACATAATATATAATAATAGAAGGATGCAGAGATTATAGTGGTGGCTAGCTGAGGTCAAGTCCCAGCCAAGTAGGGAGGGCAGCCTTTAAGGGTCTCCAACGATTCCCATCTTGGGTACACATCGTTTTGTGTTCCATACTCTACCTCTTGATCGAGTCAGAACTACTGACTCCCTTGTAAAGGACAGAATGTGGCCAAAGTGATAGGATGTCCCTTCGGAGGTGAGTTTACAAAGAGACTGGTCTCCTCTTGGGCTTGCCCGCCCTCCGTCCCTCCCTCCCTCATCTGTTCCCAGGGAAGCCAGCTGCTCCTTGGGAGCTTTATGCTGGAGAGGCCCATGGGGCAAGGAATGACTCTTTCTTGCTTCCAGCAATGGAGGGCCTCTGGCTGCTCACAGCCAGCTGAGTGAGCTCAAAAGCAGACTTACCCCCAACAAGCCCGCAGATGACTGAAGATCCAGAGGCCCTCTGGACTGCAGCCTTGTGAGAGATCCTGAGCCACAGGGACCTGGCTAGTTGCACCTGGATGGCTGGCCTACAGAAACCATATCAGTTTATGAATGTTGTTTTAGGCCCATTGGTTCGGGGGAAAACCTTCAAGAAAGACAGGAGTGGGAAGCCAAATGTTTGGCTTCTGACCCACCCCCCGTCTCCTGGGGTTGAAATTCCAGGGAAATCAAGAGATGGTAGAAACGCCTGAGAGATGAGGGTAAACAATGGAAGAGAGAGGACATCTATTCTGATCGCCATGGATCTCTCTGAGAGGACATCCTCCCACTTGATCCTCCTGTGTCGAAGGGTGGCAAATGCAGGGGGAGACACCTGGCAGTGTGGTCCAAGTCGGCTGAGAGCACTCGACCCAGCCCCACAGAGCCTCCGAGAAGGCAGAGAACGAGCCCGGAAGTTCCCTGGGGCCCCTAGAGAAGGCCCCGAGAGAATGAGATGAGTTGAAAGCCTGGGACCTGGTCGTTGGACTTCTAGACTGGAGGGGAGATGGCCTGTGGAAGGGCCACTGCCCGCAACCCTTGTTGGACCAGACCCCTCCTGTCTGCTTTGGGAGACTGGGGGTGAATATGAGAATGAATTCATGTAGAAGAGATGGTGTTCTGATGCTTGGTTTCAACTTCTTGAAATCCTTTCAACTTCTTGAAATCGTTGACATTCCTTTTCTCCTTGTCCCCAGGACCACCATGAATGGGAAGGGGCCTTCAAAGAAGCAAGATGAGAACATCTCTTACAAGGCTGTCCAGTGTCAATATCCAACCACTGCAGTCACTTCTACCCCCTTGGCAGCCCCACTGCTTCCATCAGGACACAGATCCGTTCCTGTACAGGTTTTGGAGCAAACGTAAGTTTGGATTTCTCTCAGAGAAATGCCAAGAGTGCAATGACTGGGGTCCTAGGGTGGTTGCAAGTCTAGTTTTCAGAGAAACTGTGTGGAGGGTTGGGTCACTATACTGTGCACCCGAAAAGCATATTCTACTGCTTGTTCCCTGGAATTTAACTCCAGGCCTTGAAAAAGAAAAGCAACTGTGAACTGTTTTCAAGAGGGAGCTCTATCATCTTCCATTCCCAACAGCGATGCAGGAGCGATCCAGTCGTTCCACATCCTGCCTTGCATTGGGGAGTGGGGTCTCTCTCTCCCTCTCGGGTGCATTTGGTTTGCATCATGGTGATAGGAGTGCAGTGAGAGCTCATTGGAGTTTGAATTTGAATTGCCCCGATGGTAACTTTTTATGGGATTTCCATCTGTTTACTCTTTGGTAAAGTGTTTCGGTCTTTTGCCCATTTTTTTTGTTTTTGTTCTTTTCAGACTGGATGGCTTGCTTCTTTGGGGGTCAACTTTTGAGGTTCTCTCCTTCCGACAGGAGTCCTTTATCAGGTATGTGGTTTGCACCTATTTTCTCCCAGTTTGTAGCTTCCCTTTTGGGTCTTCTTCACAAGGTGTTTCACACATGACAGACTTCCAATTCTGATTGTTGGATCATGTCTAATGAATCAACTCTTCTTGAACGGAACATGATTTGATGTCCAGTCGGAGGATTCTTTACCTAGCTGTCCATTCTGGACATTTTTTTCCCTAGAAGATTTATCATTTTACATAGAAGGCGGTGATAATTTTGAGTTAATTTAACAAAATTTTTTTTCTTTTTGAGAGAGTGAGCATGCGCATGAGTGGGGCGTGGGGTGGAGGGAGAAGCGAAAAGAGCGTCCTTAAGCAGACTCCCCAGTGAGCTTGGAGCCTGATTTTGTCCCGGGACCCTGAGAGCATGACAAGAGCCGAAATAAAGAGCTGGCTGCCTCAGCGACTGAGTCACCCAGGCGCCACGAGTTCAGTTTTGTACAGAGGATGAGACTTCGATTGTGGTCCTCGTCCTCCTCGTCCTCCACCTCCACCTCCTCCTCCTCTCTGCCCCTCCCTCTTCTTCTTCTCCTTCTTCTTCTTTGTCTCTGGAAGTCCACTTGCTCTAGCACCATTTCTTCAAAACGCTGTCACTCCTCCATTGAATTGCTTTTCCCCTTTGTCAGAATCCCATTGACATGTTGGTGGTTGGTCTCCTTCTGGGTTTGATCCTGTTCCACTTATCTATCTTTATACTGTTCCATTTGTCTATCCCTTCACCAACACCACACATTTTTGATTACTATAGCTGTAGATCTTGAAACTGGATGGAAGGATTCCTTTTGTTTTCTTCTTTAGTTTTATTTTCTCATCTTTTTCTAGGTTCTGACGTGGAGAGCTTATTGTTTTGAGACTGGGAGAGACAGAGAGAGAGAGAGAGAGAGAAAGACAGGGAATGGGTACAGAGAGAGAGAGAGAGAGAGACGGATTATTAAGCAGCCTCCATGCCCAGCACCAGCACAATGCAGGTTCAGTCTCACAACCCCGAGTTTGATCATGACCCGAGTCAAAATCAAGAGTTGGACTAACTGACTGAGCCTCCCAGACGCTCCTCTTCCTTTCTAACATAGGCAGTGATTGCTCTACATGGTGCTGTCCATTGATTGAGCTGTGTCCCACACATTTTCATATGTTGTATGTTCATTTTCCTTCACTTCAATGCATTGAGATTTGATCTTTGATCTTTGATCATCTAGAAGGTTACTTTCTCAGTGTTTGGATATTTGTTATTTTTCTCCTTTGGATACCTAGTTTGCTTTTAAGTATTTTTTTTAATGTTGAAATTGTACTTCCGAGAAATTGATCGATAGGGTTGTCTTTGTTTCAGGTGTACAATATAGCGATTCCCCTCCCCTACCCCACCTGCTGTCAGCTCCGGTTGCAGGCACTGATGTGCCTTGGAGACTCAGGTGAACATCCCCCACCCCTCCTCCCTTCAGCTCCTGTTGCCAAGCACTGGTTTGCGTTGGAGACGGAACCCTCGTAGGGGTTCCAAGCACTTCCTAGTAGCCCAGAAGACACTGGTGATCGGAGACCAAGCCACAAGGCTCTTTGGAGCCAGCTGGGGGCCATCCAAATGCCTCCCCACACAGTTCTGGAGCCGCTGTGGGCTGTCCTGGAGCAGCTGTGGGCTGCTGGGTTGGTGATAGACGAACGTTGGCCACATGTGCCACGAGTCTCTGGGTTTCGCTGGGAGATCCTGGTGTGCACTGCAGTGGTGGTGTTCCTGGGAAAGAGTGCACTCAGCTTCCGAAGAAGAAAGTGGCAGTGTGCCCAGAACGAGGATGTGTCTGGAAAAGGCATGGAGAAGACCGAACCGGACGCACAAGCCCGTGGAGCTGTCGCATCATCCGAGCCGAAGGCCAGTCCTCTCCCGTTCCAGCTTCTTGCTCTGGCTGCCCTGAATCAAGATGCCGGGTATTGGTCAGTGGGAAACACCACGCAACTGCTGAAGGGAGTTCGGGAACGGCTGTTGAAGAGCCCTCACCAGCTGCCTCATGAAAATCCCATCTGTGGAGCAGGCCAGGAAGATGGAGAAGCCCTGGTGAGGAAAACACCAGAAGGCTTCAAGGACAGCCGTGATCTGCAGGCAAGTGCAGAACCGCTGGTTCAGGAGATTGGCAGCTGTGGACAGAGAGTGCAGGACGAGGCAGGGCAGGCAGGCAGGCCAGAGCTTCCTGAAGGAGGAGTGCGGCGGCAGGCCAGCGCTGAGGGCCAGCGCCAACAGCACACCCTCAGCCAGATCCTCCTGAAGGGGATGCATGTGCTAGAGCTGCTTGGAGATCATCTGGAAGGTGGGGGCTCAAGGAGGCAGGTGGAGACTGGCTCTTCCTCCCCTGACCACGTGCCCTCAGGCGCGAGCCCCGTGAACCAATTAAAGCCATCCAGGGCACTGAAGAAGGCACGTCAGAGGAAAGAAGAGCTCCCAAGAAACCCAACAAGCCACCAAGCTGAGCAAGTACCTGTTCACCTTCGGAACACCCTCCTGGACGGTGAGATTCCGAAGTTGCGCCTGAAGCTTGAGGCAGAGCCGAAGCTGTGCGAAGAGCACCTCAGACACCTGGAGAGGAAGATGAGGGAGGAGAAGGCACGCTGCCTACAAGTGAAGAACGAGCTTGCCAAGGTGCGCAGGAAGGCGGATGCTGCCCACTGGCACTTGGGCCTCTATAGGAACATGGCCGCCGACCTGCACCGAGAATGGCAGCAAATCGCCTCCTTGCATGAGCGGGAGCACCTCCTGGTGGAGAAGAGGAGTGAGGAGAGCCAGAAGGCTGTCCTGTGGGCAGAGAGGGAGTTCCAAAGGCTCCAGGCCCAAAACCATTGCCTCAGGCAGAAGCTGGCCAACTCTGGGCCCAAGGTCCAGCCTGTCTCCGGGGGGCCTCCTGCTCCTGCTCCTGCTGTTCCGGGCACAGCCTCCCAATACCCTCAAGGGCCAAAGGCTCCCCTGAAACCCAGGAAGCCCAAGAAGGGAGCAAGGGTGCACTGGCCAGACTCCAAGTTCTCGGGTCCCCTGCAGGTCTGATTCCCTTGCCCAGCAGCCACCAACACTCACAACCAGAGCACAAAAGCTCCTGTGCTTACCCCTTCAGCCATACCCATGGCTCCTTTGACTTGAGATCCACCCCATCCTTTAGCCTGATGCTCCATATTCCCTGGAGCCGTATGAGTGTGAGAGAATATTTTTCAGTGTTCAGCGTAACACAAATAAAAATAAAAATATCCAATGGCTGAGACTACTGCTCCTGAGAATGGATTTGATTAAGGGATTCTATGCCAAGCAAGGGACGGTTTGAAGTGTCTTTTATCGATCCCTTCATCGTCCCAATAACCCAGTGTGTCATGTCTGACTGAGGTTCAGACAGGGGAAACAACTTGCCCCAAGATCACACAGCTAGTGAACTTCAGAGCTCCCGTTCCAAACCAGGGTTGTCTAATGATCACCTGCTGTGCCAATAACTTCTACTACTATGCCTACTACTGTTCTTCTTCTTCTTCTTCTTCTTCTTCTTCTTCTTCTCCTTCTTCTTCTTCTTCTTCTTCTTCTTCTTCTTCTTCTTCTTCTTCTTCTTCTTTGGAGAGACAGAAAGGGTGACGGCGCACACATACACACACACACACACAAAGGAACGCACACACATGCAGGCGGGGGAGGGGCCGAGTTAGAGAGATTCCTCGACAGGCGTCGGACTCAAGTGCTGAACCAGACGCTGGTCTGGATTTCCCAGATCACGTGATCAGCCCTGAACCGAAATCAGGAGCCAGACACTGAACTGACAGGCACCCTTGGGCAAGGAACTTCTAGGCAAGCTGCTGAAGGATCCCAGAAGGGCTTGGTAAAATGTTCCCCTCGTTCACGTCCTAGGATGTGATGATTCTATGCAAAGATAATAGTGCATATAATATAATCTAACATAATATATAATAATAGAAGGATGCAGAGATTATAGTGGTGGCTAGCTGAGGTCAAGTCCCAGCCAAGTAGGGAGGGCAGCCTTTAAGGGTCTCCAACGATTCCCATCTTGGGTACACATCGTTTTGTGTTCCATACTCTACCTCTTGATCGAGTCAGAACTACTGACTCCCTTGTAAAGGACAGAATGTGGCCAAAGTGATAGGATGTCCCTTCGGAGGTGAGTTGACAAAGAGACTGGTCTCCTCTTGGGCTTGCCCGCCCTCCGTCCCTCCCTCCCTCATCTGTTCCCAGGGAAGCCAGCTGCTCCTTGGGAGCTTTATGCTGGAGAGGCCCATGGGGCAAGGAATGACTCTTTCTTGCTTCCAGCAATGGAGGGCCTCTGGCTGCTCACAGCCAGCTGAGTGAGCTCAAAAGCAGACTTACCCCCAACAAGCCCGCAGATGACTGAAGATCCAGAGGCCCTCTGGACTGCAGCCTTGTGAGAGATCCTGAGCCACAGGGACCTGGCTAGTTGCACCTGGATGGCTGGCCCACAGAAACCATATCAGGTTATGAATGTTGTTTTAGGCCCATTGGTTCGGGGAAAACCTTCAAGAAAGACAGGAGTGGGAAGCCAAATGTTTGGCTTCTGACCCACCCCCCGTCTCCTGGGGTTGAAATTCCAGGGAAATCAAGAGATGGTAGAAACGCCTGAGAGATGAGGGTAAACAATGGAAGAGAGAGGACATCTATTCTGATCGCCATGGATCTCTCTGAGAGGACATCCTCCCACTTGATCCTCCTGTGTCGAAGGGTGGCAAATGCAGGGGGAGACACCTGGCAGTGTGGTCCAAGTTGGCTGAGAGCACTCGACCCAGCCCCACAGAGCCTCCTAGAAGGCAGAGAACGAGCCCGGAAGTTCCCTGGGGCCCCTAGAGAAGGCCCCGAGAGAATGAGATGAGTTGAAAGCCTGGGACCTGGTCGTTGGACTTCTAGACTGGAGGGGAGATGGCCTGTGGAAGGGCCACTGCCCGCAACCCTTGTTGGACCAGACCCCTCCTGTCTGCTTTGGGAGACTGGGGGTGAATATGAGAATGAATTCATGTAGAAGAGATGGTGTTCTGATGCTTGGTTTCAACTTCTTGAATTCCTTTCAACTTCTTGAAATCGTTGACATTCCTTTTCTCCTTGTCCCCAGGACCACCATGAATGGGAAGGGGCCTTCAAAGAAGCAAGATGAGAACATCTCTTACAAGGCTGTCCAGTGTCAATATCCAACCACTGCAGTCACTTCTACCCCCTTGGCAGCCCCACTGCTTCCATCAGGACACAGATCCGTTCCTGTACAGGTTTTGGAGCAAACGTAAGTTTGGATTTCTCGCAGAGAAATGCCAAGAGTGCAATGACTGGGGTCCTAGGGTGGTTGCAAGTCTAGATTTCAGAGAAACTGTGTGGAGGGTTGGGTCACTATCCTGTGCACCCGAAAAGCATATTCTACTGCTTGTTCCCTGGAATTTAACTCCAGGCCTTGAAAAAGAAAAGCAACTGTGAACTGTTTTCAAGAGGGAGCTCTATCATCTTCCATTCCCAACAGCGATGCAGGAGCGATCCAGTCGTTCCACATCCTGCCTTGCATTGGGGAGTGGGGTCTCTCTCTCCCTCTCGGGTGCATTTGGTTTGCATCATGGTGATCGGTGTGCAGTGAGAGCTCATTGGAGTTTGAATTTGAATTGCCCCGATGGTAACTTTTTATGGGATTTCCATCTGTATACTCTTTGGTAAAGTGTTTCGGTCTTTTGCCCATTTTTTTTGTTTTTGTTCTTTTCAGACTGGATGGCTTGCTTCTTTGGGGGTCAACTTTTGAGGTTCTCTCCTTCCGACAGGAGTCCTTTATCAGGTATGTGGTTTGCACCTATTTTCTCCCAGTTTGTAGCTTCCCTTTTGGGTCTTCTTCACAAGGTGTTTCACACATGACAGACTTCCAATTCTGATTGTTGGATCATGTCTAATGAATCAACTCTTCTTGAACGGAACATGATTTGATGTCCAGTCGGAGGATTCTTTACCTAGCTGTCCATTCTGGACATTTTTTTCCCTAGAAGATTTATCATTTTACATAGAAGGCGCTGATTAATTTTGAGTTAATTTAACAAAATTTTTTTTCTTTTTGAGAGAGTGAGCATGCGCATGAGTGGGGCGTGGGGTGGAGGGAGAAGCGAAAAGAGCGTCCTTAAGCAGACTCCCCAGTGAGCTTGGAGCCTGATTTTGTCCCGGGACCCTGAGAGCATGACAAGAGCCGAAATGAAGAGCTGGCTGCCTCAGCGACTGAGTCACCCAGGCGCCACGAGTTCAGTTTTGTACAGAGGATGAGCCTTCGATTGTGGTCCTCGTCCTCCTCGTCCTCCACCTCCACCTCCTCCTCCTCTCTGCCCCTCCCTCTTCTTCTTCTCCTTCTTCTTCTTTGTCTCTGGAAGTCCACTTGCTCTAGCACCATTTCTTCAAAACGCTGTCACTCCTCCATTGAATTGCTTTTCCCCTTTGTCAGAATCCCATTGACATGTTGGTGGTTGGTCTCTTTTTGGGTTTGATCCTGTTCCACTTATCTATCTTTATACTGTTCCATTTGTCTATCCCTTCACCAACACCACACATTTTTGATTACTATAGCTGTAGATCTTGAAACTGGGTGGAAGGATTCCTTTGGTTTTCTTCTTTAGTTTTATTTTCTCATCTTTTTCTAGGTTCTGACGTGGAGAGCTTATTGTTTTGAGAGAGAGAGAGAGAGAGAGAGAGACAGGGAAGGGGTACAGATAGAGAGAGAGAGAGAGAGAGAGTGAGAGAGAGAGAGATTATTAAACAGCCTCCATGCCCAGCACCAGCACAATGCAGGTTCAGTCTCACAACCTCGAGTTTAATCATGACTCGAGTCAAAATCAAGACTTGGACTAACTGACTGAGCCTCCCAGATGCTCCTCCTCCTTTCTAACATAGGCAGTGATTGCTCTACATGGTGCTGTCCATTGATTGTGCTGTGTCCCACACATTTTCATATGTTGTATGTTCATTTTCCTTCACTTCAATGCATTGAGATTTGACATTTGATCTTTGATCATCTAGAAGGTTACTTTCTCAGTGTTTGGATATTTGTTAGATTTCTCCTTTGGATACCTAGTTTGCTTTTTAAACATATTTTTTTTAATGTTTAAATTGCACTTCCGAGAAATTGATCGATAGGGTTGTCTTTGTTTCAGGTGTACAATAGAGCGATTCCCCGCCCCTACCCCACCTGCTGTCAGCTCAGGTTGCAGGCACTGATGTGCCTTGGAGACTCAGGTGCACCTCCCCCACCCCTCCTCCCTTCAGCTCCTGTTGCCAGGCCCTGGTTTGCATTGGAGACGGAACCCTCGTAGGGGTTCCAAGCACTTCCTAGTGGCCCAGAAGACACTGGTGATCGGAGACCAAGCCACAAGGCTCTTTGGAGCCAGCTGGGGGCCATCCAAATGCCTCCCCACACAGTTCTGGAGCCGCTGTGGGCTGTCCTGGAGCAGCTGTGGGCTGCTGGGTTGGTGATAGACGAACGTTGGCCACATGTGCCACGAGTCTCTGGGTTTCGCTGGGAGATCCTGGTGTGCACTGCAGTGGTGGTGTTCCTGGGAAAGAGTGCACTCAGCTTCCGAAGAAGAAAGTGGCAGTGTGCCCAGAACGAGGAAGTCTCTGGAAAAGGCATGGAGAAGACCGAACCGGACTCACAAGCCCGTGGAGCTGTCGCATCATCCGAGCCGAAGGCCAGTCCTCTCCCGTTCCAGCTTCTTGCTCTGGCTGCCCTGAATCAAGATGCCGGGTATTGGTCAGTGGGAAACACCACGCAACTGCTGAAGGGAGTTCGGGAAAGGCTGTTGAAGAGCCCTCAGCAGCTGCCTCATGAAAATCCCATCTGTGGAGCAGCCCAGGAAGATGGAGAAGCCCTGGTGAGGAAAACACCAGAAGGCTTCAAGGACAGCCGTGATCTGCAGGCAAGTGCAGACCCGCTGGTTCAGGAGATTGGCAGCTGTGGACAGAGAGTGCAGGACGAGGCAGGGCAGGCAGGCAGGCCAGAGCTTCCTGAAGGAGGAGTGCGGCGGCAGGCCAGCGCTGAGGGCCAGAGCCAACAGCACACCCTCAGCCAGATCCTCCTGAAGGGGATGCATGTGCTAGAGCTGCTTGGAGATCATCTGGAAGGTGGGGGCTCAAGGAGGCAGGTGGAGACTGGCTCCTCCTCCCCTGACCACGTGCCCTCAGGCGCGAGCCCCGTGAACCAATTCAAGCCGTCCAGGGCACTGAAGAAGGCACGTCAGAGGAATGAAGAGCTCCCAAGAAACCCAACAAGCCACCAAGCTGAGCAAGGACCTGTTCCCCTTCGGAACACCCTCCTGGACGGTGAGATTCCGAAGTTGCGCCTGAAGCTTGAGCCAGAGCCGAAGCTGTGCGAAGAGCACCTCAGACACCTGGAGAGGAAGATGATGGAGGAGAAGGCACGCTGCCTGCAAGTGAAGAACGAGCTTGCCAAGGTGCGCAGGAAGGCGGATGCTGCCCACTGGCACTTGGGCCTCTATAGGAACATGGCCGCCGACCTGCACCGAGAATGGCAGCAAATCGCCTCCTTGCATGAGCGGGAGCGCCACCTGGTGGAGAAGAGGAGTGAGGAGAGCCAGAAGGCTGTCCTGTGGGCAGAGAGGGAGTTCCAAAGGCTCCAGGCCCAAAACCATTGCCTCAGGCAGAAGCTGGCCAACTCTGGGCCCAAGGTCCAGCCTGTCTCCGGGGGGCCTCCTGCTCCTGCTCCTGCTGTTCCGGGCATAGCCTCCAAATACCCTCAAGGGCCAAAGGCTCCCCTGAAACCCAGGAAGCCCAAGAAGGGAGCAAGGGTGCACTGGCCAGACTCCAAGTTCTCGGGTCCCCTGCAGGTCTGATTCCCTTGCCCAGCAGCCACCAACACTCACAACCAGAGCACAAAAGCTCCTGTGCTTACCCCTTCAGCCATACCCATGGCTCCTTTGACTTGAGATCCACCCCATCCTTTAGCCTGATGCTCCATATTCCCTGGAGCCGTATGAGTGTGAGAGAATATTTTTCAGTGTTCAGCGTAACACAAATAAAAATAAAAATATCCAATGGCTGAGACTCCTGCTCCTGAGAATGGATTTGATTAAGGGATTCTATGCCAAGCTAGGGACGGTTTGAAGTGTCTTTTATCGATCCCTTAATCGTGCCAATAACCCAGTGTGTCATGTCTGACTGAGGTTCAGACAGGGGAAACAACTTGCCCCAAGATCACACAGCTAGTGAATTTCAGAGCTCCCGTTCCAAACCAGGGTTGTCTAATGATCACCTGCTGTGCCAATAACTTCTACTACTATGCCTACTACTGTTCTTCTTCTTCTTCTTCTTCTTCTTCTTCTTCTTCTTCTTCGAGAGAGAGAGAGACAGAAAGGGTGACGGCACACACATACACACACACACACACAAAGGAACGCACACACATGCAGGCGGGGTTGGGGCCGAGTTAGAGAGATTCCTCGACAGGCTTGGGACTCAAGTGCTGAACCAGACGCTGGTCTGGATTTCCCAGATCACGTGATCAGCCCTGAACCAAAATCAGGAGCCAGACACTGAACTGACAGGCACCCTTGGGCAAGGAACTTCTAGGCAAGCTGCTGAAGGATCCCAGAAGGGCTTGGTAAAATGTTCCCCTCGTTCACGTCCTAGGATGTGATGATTCTATGCAAAGATAATAGTGCATATAATATAATCTAACATAATATATAATAATAGAAGGATGCAGAGATTATAGTGGTGGCTAGCTGAGGTCAAGTCCCAGCCAAGTAGGGAGGGCAGCCTTTAAGGGTCTCCAACGATTCCCATCTTGGGTACACATCGTTTTGTGTTCCATACTCTACCTCTTGCTTCGAGTCAGAACTACTGACTCCCTTGTAAAGGACAGAATGTGGCCAAAGTGATAGGATGTCCCTTCGGAGGTGAGTTTACAAAGAGACTGGTCTCCTCTTGGGCTTGCCCGCCCTCCGTCCCTCCCTCCCTCATCTGTTCCCAGGGAAGCCAGCTGCTCCTTGGGAGCTTTATGCTGGAGAGGCCCATGGGGCAAGGAATGACTCTTTCTTGCTTCCAGCAATGGAGGGCCTCTGGCTGCTCACAGCCAGCTGAGTGAGCTCAAAAGCAGACTTACCCCCAACAAGCCCGCAGATGACTGAAGATCCAGAGGCCCTCTGGACTGCAGCCTTGTGAGAGATCCTGAGCCACAGGGACCTGGCTAGTTGCACCTGGATGGCTGGCCCACAGAAACCATATCAGGTTATGAATCTTGTTTTAGGCCCATTGGTTCGGGGAAAACCTTCAAGAAAGACAGGAGTGGGAAGCCAAATGTTTGGCTTCTGACCCACCCCCCGTCTCCTGGGGTTGAAATTCCAGGGAAATCAAGAGATGGTAGAAACGCCTGAGAGATGAGGGTAAACAATGGAAGAGAGAGGACATCTATGCTGATCGCCATGGATCTCTCTGAGAGGACATCCTCCCACTTGATCCTCCTGTGTCGAAGGGTGGCAAATGCAGGGGGAGACACCTGGCAGTGTGGTCCAAGTCGGCTGAGAGCACTCGACCCAGCCCCACAGAGCCTCCTAGAAGGCAGAGAACGAGCCCGGAAGTTCCCTGGGGCCCCTAGAGAAGGCCCCGAGAGAAGGAGATGAGTTGAAAGCCTGGGACCTGGTCGTTGGACTTCTAGACTGGAGGGGAGATGGCCTGTGGAAGGGCCACTGCCCGCAACCCTTGTTGGACCAGACCCCTCCTGTCTGCTTTGGGAGACTGGGGGTGAATATGAGAATGAATTCATGTAGAAGAGATGGTGTTCTGATGCTTGGTTTCAACTTCTTGAAATCCTTTCAACTTCTTGAAATCGTTGACATTCCTTTTCTCCTTGTCCCCAGGACCACCATGAATGGGAAGGGGCCTTCAAAGAAGCAAAGTGAGAACATCTCTTACAAGGCTGTCCAGTGTCAATATCCAACCACTGCAGTCACTTCTACCCCCTTGGCAGCCCCACTGCTTCCATCAGGACACAGATCCGTTCCTGTACAGGTTTTGGAGCAAACGTAAGTTTGGATTTCTCGCAGAGAAATGCCAAGAGTGCAATGACTGGGGTCCTAGGGTGGTTGCAAGTCTAGTTTTCAGAGAAACTGTGTGGAGGGTTGGGTCACTATCCTGTGCACCCGAAAAGCATATTCTACTGCTTGTTCCCTGGAATTTAACTCCAGGCCTTGAAAAAGAAAAGGAACTGTGAACTGTTTTCAAGAGGGAGCTCTATCATCTTCCATTCCCAACAGCGATGCAGGAGCGATCCAGTCGTTCCACATCCTGCCTTGCATTGGGGAGTGGGGTCTCTCTCTCCCTCTCGGGTGCATTTGGTTTGCATCATGGTGATAGGTGTGCAGTGAGAGCTCATTGGAGTTTGAATTTGAATTGCCCCGATGGTAACTTTTTATGGGATTTCCATCTGTATACTCTTTGGTAAAGGGTTTCGGTCTTTTGCCCATTTTTTTTTGTTTTTGTTCTTTTCAGACTGGATGGCTTGCTTCTTTGGGGGTCAACTTTTGAGGTTCTCTCCTTCCGACAGGAGTCCTTTATCAGGTATGTGGTTTGCACCTATTTTCTCCCAGTTTGTAGCTTCCCTTTTGGGTCTTCTTCACAAGGTGTTTCACACATTACAGACTTCCAATTCTGATTTGTTGGATCATGTCTAATGAATCAACTCTTCTTGAACGGAACATGATTTGATGTCCAGTCGGAGGATTCTTTACCTAGCTGTCCATTCTGGACATTTTTTTCCCTAGAAGATTTATCATTTTACGTAGAAGGCGGTGATTAATTTTGAGTTAAATTAACAAATTTTTTTTTGTTTTTGAGAGAGTGAGCATGCGCATGAGTGGGGCGTGGGGTGGAGGGAGAAGCGAAAAGAGCGTCCTTAAGCAGACTCCCCAGTGAGCTTGGAGCCTGATTTTGTCCCGGGACCCTGAGAGCATGACAAGAGCCGAAATGAAGAGCTGGCTGCCTCAGCGACTGAGTCACCCAGGCGCCACGAGTTCAGTTTTGTACAGAGGATGAGCCTTCGATTGTGGTCCTCGTCCTCCTCGTCCTCCACCTCCACCTCCTCCTCCTCTCTGCCCCTCCCTCTTCTTCTTGGGCCTCCTTCTTCTTCTTTGTCTCTGGAAGTCCACTTGCTCTAGCACCATTTCTTCAAAACGCTGTCACTCCTCCATTGAATTGCTTTTCCCCTTTGTCAGAATCCCATTGAGATGTTGGTGGTTGGTCTCTTTCTGGGTTTGATCCTGTTCCACTTATCTATCTTTATACTGTTCCATTTGTCTATCCCTTCACCAACACCACACATTTTTGATTACTATAGCTGTAGATCTTGAAACTGGGTGGAAGGATTCCTTTGGTTTTCTTCTTTAGTTTTATTTTCTCATCTTTTTCTAGGTTCTGACGTGGAGAGCTTATTGTTTTGAGACAGAGAGAGAGAGAGAGAGAGAGAGAGACAGGGAAGGGGTACAGAGAGAGAGAGAGAGAGAGAGAGAGAGAGAGAGATTATTAAACAGCCTCCATGCCCAGCACCAGCACAATGCAGGTTCAGTCTCACAACCTCGAGTTTCATCATGACCCGAGTCAAAATCAAGAGTTGGACTAACTGACTGAGCCTCCCAGATGCTCCTCCTCCTTTCTAACATAGGCAGTGATTGCTCTACATGGTGCTGTCCATTGATTGTGCTGTGTCCCACACATTTTCATATGTTGTATGTTCATTTTCCTTCACTTCAATGCATTGAGATTTGATCTTTGATCTTTGATCATCTAGAAGGTTACTTTCTCAGTGTTTGGATATTTGTTAGATTTCTCCTTTGGATACCTAGTTTGCTTTTTAAATATATTTTTTTTAATGTTGAAATTGTACTTCCGAGAAATTGATCGATAGGGTTGTCTTTGTTTCAGGTGTACAATATAGCGATTCCCCTCCCCTACCCCACCTGCTGTCAGCTCCGGTTGCAGGCAATGATGTGCCTTGGAGACTCAGGTGCACCTCCCCCACCCCTCCTCCCTTCAGCTCCTGTTGCCAGGCACTGGTTTGCGTTGGAGACGGAACCCTCGTAGGGGTTCCAAGCACTTCCTAGTGGCCCAGAAGACACTGGTGATCGGAGACCAAGCCACAAGGCTCTTTGGAGCCAGCTGGGGGCCATCCAAATGCCTCCCCACACAGTTCTGGAGCCGCTGTGGGCTGTCCTGGAGCAGCTGTGGGCTGCTGGGTTGGTGATATCCGAACGTTGGCCACATGTGCCACGAGTCTCTGGGTTTCGCTGGGAGATCCTGGTGTGCACTGCAGTGGTGGTGTTCCTGGGAAAGAGTGCACTCAGCTTCCGAAGAAGAAAGTGGCAGTGTGCCCGGAACGAGGAAGTCTCTGGAAAAGGCATGGAGAAGACCGAACCGGACGCACAAGCCCGTGGAGCTGTCGCATCATCCGAGCCGAAGGCCAGTCCTCTCCCGTTCCAGCTTCTTGCTCTGGCTGCCCTGAATCAAGATGCCGGGTATTGGTCAGTGGGAAACACCACGCAACTGCGGAAGGGAGTTCGGCAAAGGCTGTTGAAGAGCCCTCAGCAGCTGCCTCATGAAAATCCCATCTGTGGAGCAGCCCAGGAAGATGGAGAAGCCCTGGTGAGGAAAACGCCAGAAGGCTTCAAGGACAGCCGTGATCTGCAGGCAAGTGCAGACCCGCTGGTTCAGGAGATTGGCAGCTGTGGACAGAGAGTGCAGGACGAGGCAGGGCAGGCAGGCAGGCCAGAGCTTCCTGAAGGAGGAGTGCGGCGGCAGGCCAGCGCTGAGGGCCAGAGCCAACAGCACACCCTCAGCCAGATCCTCCTGAAGGGGATGCATGTGCTAGAGCTGCTTGGAGATCATCTGGAAGGTGGGGGCTCAAGGAGGCAGGTGGAGACTGGCTCCTCCTCCCCTGACCACGTGCCCTCAGGCGGGAGCCCCGTGAACCAATTCAAGCCGTCCAGGGCACTGAAGAAGGCACGTCAGAGGAATGAAGAGCTCCCAAGAAACCCAACAAGCCACCAAGCTGAGCAAGGACCTGTTCCCCTTCGGAACACCCTCCTGGACGGTGAGATTCCGAAGTTGCGCCTGAAGCTTGAGGCAGAGCCGAAGCTGTGCGAAGAGCACCTCAGACACCTGGAGAGGAAGATGATGGAGGAGAAGGCACGCTGCCTGCAAGTGAAGAACGAGCTTGCCAAGGTGCGCAGGAAGGCGGATGCTGCCCACCGGCACTTGGGCCTCTATAGGAACATGGCCGCCGACCTGCACCGAGAATGGCAGCAAATCGCCTCCTTGCATGAGCGGGAGCGCCTCGTGGTGGAGAAGAGGAGTGAGGAGAGCCAGAAGGCTGTCCTGTGGGCAGAGAGGGAGTTCCAAAGGCTCCAGGCCCAAAACCATTGCCTCAGGCAGAAGCTGGCCAACTCTGGGCCCAAGGTCCAGCCTGTCTCCGGGGGGCCTCCTGCTCCTGCTCCTGCTGTTCCGGGCACAGCCTCCAAGTACCCTCAAGGGCCAAAGGCTCCCCTGAAACCCAGGAAGCCCAAGAAGGGAGCAAGGGTGCACTGGCCAGACTCCAAGTTCTCGGGTCCCCTGCAGGTCTGATTCCCTTGCCCAGCAGCCACCAACACTCACAACCAGAGCACAAAAGCTCCTGTGCTTACCCCTTCAGCCATACCCATGGCTCCTTTGACTTGAGATCCACCCCATCCTTTAGCCTGATGCTCCATATTATCTGGAGCCGTATGAGTGTGAGAGAATATTTTCCAGTGTTCAGCGTAACACAAATAAAAATAAAAATATCCAATGGCTGAGACTACTGCTCCTGAGAATGGATTTGATTAAGGGATTCTATGCCAAGCTAGGGACGGTTTGAAGTGTCTTTTATCGATCCCTTAATCGTGCCAATAACCCAGTGTGTCATGTCTGACTGAGGTTCAGACAGGGGAAACAACTTGCCCCAAGATCACACAGCTAGTGAATTTCAGAGCTCCCGTTCCAAACCAGGGTTGTCTAATGATCACCTGCTGTGCCAATAACTTCTACTACTATGCCTACTACTGTTCTTCTTCTTCTTCTTCTTCTTCTTCTTCTTCTTCTTCTTCTTCTTCTTCGAGAGAGAGACAGAAAGGGTGACGGCGCACACATACACACACACACACACAAAGGAACGCACACACATGCAGGCGGGGTTGGGGCCGAGTTAGAGAGATTCCTCGACAGGCTTGGGACTCAAGTGCTGAACCAGACGCTGGTCTGGATTTCCCAGATCACGTGATCAGCCCTGAACCAAAATCAGGAGCCAGACACTGAACTGACAGGCACCCTTGGGCAAGGAACTTCTAGGCAAGCTGCTGAAGGATCCCAGAAGGGCTTGGTAAAATGTTCCCCTCGTTCACGTCCTAGGATGTGATGATTCTATGCAAAGATAATAGTGCATATAATATAATCTAACATAATATATAATAATAGAAGGATGCAGAGATTATAGTGGTGGCTAGCTGAGGTCAAGTCCCAGCCAAGTAGGGAGGGCAGCCTTTAAGGGTCTCCAACGATTCCCATCTTGGGTACACATCGTTTTGTGTTCCATACTCTACCTCTTGCTTCGAGTCAGAACTACTGACTCCCTTGTAAAGGACAGAATGTGGCCAAAGTGATAGGATGTCCCTTCGGAGGTGAGTTTACAAAGAGACTGGTCTCCTCTTGGGCTTGCCCGCCCTCCGTCCCTCCCTCCCTCATCTGTTCCCAGGGAAGCCAGCTGCTCCTTGGGAGCTTTATGCTGGAGAGGCCCATGGGGCAAGGAATGACTCTTTCTTGCTTCCAGCAATGGAGGGCCTCTGGCTGCTCACAGCCAGCTGAGTGAGCTCAAAAGCAGACTTACCCCCAACAAGCCCGCAGATGACTGAAGATCCAGAGGCCCTCTGGACTGCAGCCTTGTGAGAGATCCTGAGCCACAGGGACCTGGCTAGTTGCACCTGGATGGCTGGCCCACAGAAACCATATCAGGTTATGAATCTTGTTTTAGGCCCATTGGTTCGGGGAAAACCTTCAAGAAAGACAGGAGTGGGAAGCCAAATGTTTGGCTTCTGACCCACCCCCCGTCTCCTGGGGTTGAAATTCCAGGGAAATCAAGAGATGGTAGAAACGCCTGAGAGATGAGGGTAAACAATGGAAGAGAGAGGACATCTATTCTGATCGCCATGGATCTCTCTGAGAGGACATCCTCCCACTTGATCCTCCTGTGTCGAAGGGTGGCAAATGCAGGGGGAGACACCTGGCAGTGTGGTCCAAGTCGGCTGAGAGCACTCGACCCAGCCCCACAGAGCCTCCTAGAAGGCAGAGAAAGAGCCCAGAAGTTCCCTGGGGCCCCTAGAGAAGGCCCCGAGAGAAGGAGATGAGTTGAAAGCCTGGGACCTGGTCGTTGGACTTCTAGACTGGAGGGGAGATGGCCTGTGGAAGGGCCACTGCCCGCAACCCCTGTTGGACCAGACCCCTCCTGTCTGCTTTGGGAGACTGGGGGTGAATATGAGAATGAATTCATGTAGAAGAGATGGTGTTCTGATGCTTGGTTTCAACTTCTTGAAATCCTTTCAACTTCTTGAAATCGTTGACATTCCTTTTCTCCTTGTCCCCAGGACCACCATGAATGGGAAGGGGCCTTCAAAGAAGCAAGATGAGAACATCTCTTACAAGGCTGTCCAGTGTCAATATCCAACCACTGCAGTCACTTCTACCCCCTTGGCAGCCCCACTGCTTCCATCAGGACACAGATCCGTTCCTGTACAGGTTTTGGAGCAAACGTAAGTTTGGATTTCTCTCAGAGAAATGCCAAGAGTGCAATGACTGGGGTCCTAGGGTGGTTGCAAGTCTAGTTTTCAGAGAAACTGTGTGGAGGGTTGGGTCACTCTACTGTGCACCCGAAAAGCATATTCTACTGCTTGTTCCCTGGAATTTAACTCCAGGCCTTGAAAAAGAAAAGGAACTGTGAACTGTTTTCAAGAGGGAGCTCTATCATCTTCCATTCCCAACAGCGATGCAGGATCGATCCAGTCGTTGCACATCCTGCCTTGCATTGGGGAGTGGGGTCTCTCTCTCCCTCTCGGGTGCATTTGGTTTGCATCATGGTGATAGGTGTGCAGTGAGAGCTCATTGGAGTTTGAATTTGAATTGCCCCGATGGTAACTTTTTATGGGATTTCCATCTGTATACTCTTTGGTAAAGTGTTTCGGTCTTTTGCCCATTTTTTTTGTTTTTGTTCTTTTCAGACTGGATGGCTTGCTTCTTTGGGGGTCAACTTTTGAGGTTCTCTCCTTCCGACAGGAGTACTTTTTCAGGTATGTGGTTTGCACCTATTTTCTCCCAGTTTGTAGCTTCCCTTTTGGGTCTTCTTCACAAGGTGTTTCACACATTACAGACTTCCAATTCTGATTGTTGGATCATGTCTAATGAATCAACTCTTCTTGAACGGAACATGATTTGATGTCCAGTCGGAGGATTCTTTACCTAGCTGTCCATTCTGGACATTTTTCTCCCTAGAAGATTAATCATTTTACATAGAAGGCGGTGATTAATTTTGAGTTAATTTAACAAATTTTTTTTCTTTTTGAGAGAGTGAGCATGCGCATGAGTGGGGCGTGGGGTGGAGGGAGAAGCGAAAAGAGCGTCCTTAAGCAGACTCCCCAGTGAGCTTGGAGCCTGATTTTGTCCCGGGACCCTGAGAGCATGACAAGAGCCGAAATTAAGAGCTGGCTGCCTCAGCGACTGAGTCACCCAGGCCCCACGAGTTCAGTTTTGTACAGAGGATGAGCCTTCGATTGTGGTCCTCGTCCTCCTCGTCCTCCACCTCCACCTCCTCTCTGCCCCTCCCTCTTCTTCTTCTCCTTCTTCTTCTTTGTCTCTGGAAGTCCACTTGCTCTAGCACCATTTCTTCAAAACGCTGTCACTCCTCCATTGAATTGCTTTTCCCCTTTGTCAGAATCCCATTGACATTTTGGTGGTTGGTCTCTTTCTGGGTTTGATCCTGTTCCACTTAACTATTTTTATACTGTTCCATTTGTCTATCCCTTCACAAACACCACACATTTTTGATTACTATAGCTCTAGATCTTGAAACTGGGTGGAAGGATTCCTTTGGTTTTCTTCTTTAGTTTTATTTTCTCATCTTTTTCTAGGTTCTGAAGTGGAGAGCTTATTGTTTTGAGACAGAGAGAGAGAGAGAGAGAGAGAGACAGGGAAGGGGTACAGAGAGAGAGAGAGAGAGAGAGAGAGAGATTATTAAACAGCCTCCATGCCCAGCACCAGCACAATGCAGGTTCAGTCTCACAACCTCGAGTTTAATCATGACCCGAGTCAAAATCAAGAGTTGGACTAACTGACTGAGCCTCCCAGATGCTCCTCCTCCTTTCTAACATAGGCAGTGATTGCTCTACATGGTGCTGTCCATTGATTGTGCTGTGTCCCATACATTTTCATATGTTGTATGTTCATTTTCCTTCACTTCAATGCATTGAGATTTGATCTTTGATCTTTGATCATCTAGAAGGTTACTTTCTCAGTGTTTGGATATTTGTTAGTTTTCTCCTTTGGATACCTAGTTTGCTTTTTAAATATATTTTTTTTTAATGTTGAAATTGTACTTCTGAGAAATTGATCGATAGGGTTGTCTTTGTTTCAGGTGTACAATAGAGCGATTCCCCGCCCCTACCCCACCTGCTGTCAGCTCCGGTTGCAGGCACTGATGTGCCTTGGAGACTCAGGTGCACCTCCCCCACCCCTCCTCCCTTCAGCTCCTGTTGCCAGGCCCTGGTTTGCGTTGGAGACGGAACCCTCGTAGGGGTTCCAAGCACTTCCTAGTGGCCCAGAAGACACTGGTGATCGGAGACCAAGCCACAAGGTTCTTTGGAGCCAGCTGGTGGCCATCCAAATGCCTCCCCACACAGTTCTGGAGCCGCTGTGGGCTGTCCTGGAGCAGCTGTGGGCTGCTGGGTTGGTGATAGACGAACGTTGGCCACATGTGCCACGAGTCTCTGGGTTTCGCTGGGAGATCCTGGTGTGCACTGCAGTGGTGGTGTTCCTGGGAAAGAGTGCACTCAGCTTCCGAAGAAGAAAGTGGCAGTGTGCCCAGAACGAGGAAGTCTCTGGAAAAGGCATGGAGAAGACCGAACCGGACGCACAAGCCCGTGGAGCTGTCGCATCATCCGAGCCGAAGGCCAGTCCTCTCCCGTTCCAGCTTCTTGCTCTGGCTGCCCTGAATCAAGATGCCGGGTATTGGTCAGTGGGAAACACCACGCAACTGCTGAAGGGAGTTCGGGAAAGGCTGTTGAAGAGCCCTCAGCAGCTGCCTCATGAAAATCCCATCTGTGGAGCAGCCCAGGAAGATGGAGAAGCCCTGGAGAGGAAAACACCAGAAGGCTTCAAGGACAGCCGTGATCTGCAGGCAAGTGCAGACCCGCTGGTTCAGGAGATTGGCAGCTGTGGACAGAGAGTGCAGGACGAGGCAGGGCAGGCAGGCAGGCCAGAGCTTCCTGAAGGAGGAGTGCCGCGGCAGGCCAGCGCTGAGGGCCAGAGCCAACAGCACACCCTCAGCCATATCCTCCTGAAGGGGATGCATGTGCTAGAGCTGCTTGGAGATCATCTGGAAGGTGGGGGCTCAAGGAGGCAGGTGGAGACTGGCTCCTCCTCCCCTGACCACGTGCCCTCAGGCGGGAGCCCCGTGAACCAATTCAAGCCGTCCAGGGCACTGAAGAAGGCACGTCAGAGGAATGAAGAGCTCCCAAGAAACCCAACAAGCCACCAAGCTGAGCAAGGACCTGTTCACCTTCGGAACACCCTCCTGGACGGTGAGATTCCGAAGTTGCGCCTGAAGCTTGAGCCAGAGCCGAAGCTGTGCGAAGAGCACCTCAGACACCTGGAGAGGAAGATGATGGAGGAGAAGGCACGCTGCCTGCAAGTGAAGAACGAGCTTGCCAAGGTGCGCAGGAAGGCGGATGCTGCCCACTGGCACTTGGGCCTCTATAGGAACATGGCCGCCGACCTGCACCGAGAATGGCAGCAAATCGCCTCCTTGCATGAGCGGGAGCGCCACCTGGTGGAGAAGAGGAGTGAGGAGAGCCAGAAGGCTGTCCTGTGGGCAGAGAGGGAGTTCCAAAGGCTCCAGGCCCAAAACCATTGCCTCAGGCAGAAGCTGGCCAACTCTGGGCCCAAGGTCCAGCCTGTCTCCGGGGGGCCTCCTGCTCCTGCTCCTGCTGTTCCGGGCACAGCCTCCAAATACCCTCAAGGGCCAAAGGCTCCCCTGAAACCCAGGAAGCCCAAGAAGGGAGCAAGGGTGCACTGGCCAGACTCCAAGTTCTCGGGTCCCCTGCAGGTCTGATTCCCTTGCCCAGCAGCCACCAACACTCACAACCAGAGCACAAAAGCTCCTGTGCTTACCCCTTCAGCCATACCCATGGCTCCTTTGACTTGAGATCCACCCCATCCTTTAGCCTGATGCTCCATATTCCCTGGAGCCGTATGAGTGTGAGAGAATATTTTTCAGTGTTCAGCGTAACACAAATAAAAATAAAAATATCCAATGGCTGAGACTCCTGCTCCTGAGAATGGATTTGATTAAGGGATTCTATGCCAAGCTAGGGACGGTTTGAAGTGTCTTTTATCGATCCCTTAATCGTGCCAATAACCCAGTGTGTCATGTCTGACTGAGGTTCAGACAGGGGAAACAACTTGCCCCAAGATCACACAGCTAGTGAATTTCAGAGCTCCCGTTCCAAACCAGGGTTGTCTAATGATCACCTGCTGTGCCAATAACTTCTACTACTATGCCTACTACTGTTCTTCTTCTTCTTCTTCTTCTTCTTCTTCTTCTTCGAGAGAGAGAGAGAGAGAGACAGAAAGGGTGACGGCGCACACATACACACACACACACACAAAGGAACGCACACACATGCAGGCGGGGTTGGGGCCGAGTTAGAGAGATTCCTCGACAGGCTTGGGACTCAAGTGCTGAACCAGACGCTGGTCTGGATTTCCCAGATCACGTGATCAGCCCTGAACCAAAATCAGGAGCCAGACACTGAACTGACAGGCACCCTTGGGCAAGGAACTTCTAGGCAAGCTGCTGAAGGATCCCAGAAGGGCTTGGTAAAATGTTCCCCTCGTTCACGTCCTAGGATGTGATGATTCTATGCAAAGATAATAGTGCATATAATATAATCTAACATAATATATAATAATAGAAGGATGCAGAGATTATAGTGGTGGCTAGCTGAGGTCAAGTCCCAGCCAAGTAGGGAGGGCAGCCTTTAAGGGTCTCCAACGATTCCCATCTTGGGTACACATCGTTTTGTGTTCCATACTCTACCTCTTGCTTCGAGTCAGAACTACTGACTCCCTTGTAAAGGACAGAATGTGGCCAAAGTGATAGGATGTCCCTTCGGAGGTGAGTTTACAAAGAGACTGGTCTCCTCTTGGGCTTGCCCGCCCTCCGTCCCTCCCTCCCTCATCTGTTCCCAGGGAAGCCAGCTGCTCCTTGGGAGCTTTATGCTGGAGAGGCCCATGGGGCAAGGAATGACTCTTTCTTGCTTCCAGCAATGGAGGGCCTCTGGCTGCTCACAGCCAGCTGAGTGAGCTCAAAAGCAGACTTACCCCCAACAAGCCCGCAGATGACTGAAGATCCAGAGGCCCTCTGGACTGCAGCCTTGTGAGAGATCCTGAGCCACAGGGACCTGGCTAGTTGCACCTGGATGGCTGGCCCACAGAAACCATATCAGGTTATGAATCTTGTTTTAGGCCCATTGGTTCGGGGAAAACCTTCAAGAAAGACAGGAGTGGGAAGCCAAATGTTTGGCTTCTGACCCACCCCCCGTCTCCTGGGGTTGAAATTCCAGGGAAATCAAGAGATGGTAGAAACGCCTGAGAGATGAGGGTAAACAATGGAAGAGAGAGGACATCTATGCTGATCGCCATGGATCTCTCTGAGAGGACATCCTCCCACTTGATCCTCCTGTGTCGAAGGGTGGCAAATGCAGGGGGAGACACCTGGCAGTGTGGTCCAAGTCGGCTGAGAGCACTCGACCCAGCCCCACAGAGCCTCCTAGAAGGCAGAGAACGAGCCCGGAAGTTCCCTGGGGCCCCTAGAGAAGGCCCCGAGAGAAGGAGATGAGTTGAAAGCCTGGGACCTGGTCGTTGGACTTCTAGACTGGAGGGGAGATGGCCTGTGGAAGGGCCACTGCCCGCAACCCTTGTTGGACCAGACCCCTCCTGTCTGCTTTGGGAGACTGGGGGTGAATATGAGAATGAATTCATGTAGAAGAGATGGTGTTCTGATGCTTGGTTTCAACTTCTTGAAATCCTTTCAACTTCTTGAAATCGTTGACATTCCTTTTCTCCTTGTCCCCAGGACCACCATGAATGGGAAGGGGCCTTCAAAGAAGCAAAGTGAGAACATCTCTTACAAGGCTGTCCAGTGTCAATATCCAACCACTGCAGTCACTTCTACCCCCTTGGCAGCCCCACTGCTTCCATCAGGACACAGATCCGTTCCTGTACAGGTTTTGGAGCAAACGTAAGTTTGGATTTCTCGCAGAGAAATGCCAAGAGTGCAATGACTGGGGTCCTAGGGTGGTTGCAAGTCTAGTTTTCAGAGAAACTGTGTGGAGGGTTGGGTCACTCTACTGTGCACCCGAAAAGCATATTCTACTGCTTGTTCCCTGGAATTTAACTCCAGGCCTTGAAAAAGAAAAGGAACTGTGAACTGTTTTCAAGAGGGAGCTCTATCATCTTCCATTCCCAACAGCGATGCAGGAGCGATCCAGTCGTTCCACATCCTGCCTTGCATTGGGGAGTGGGGTCTCTCTCTCCCTCTCGGGTGCATTTGGTTTGCATCATGGTGATAGGTGTGCAGTGAGAGCTCATTGGAGTTTGAATTTGAATTGCCCCGATGGTAACTTTTTATGGGATTTCCATCTGTATACTCTTTGGTAAAGGGTTTCGGTCTTTTGCCCATTTTTTTTTGTTTTTGTTCTTTTCAGACTGGATGGCTTGCTTCTTTGGGGGTCAACTTTTGAGGTTCTCTCCTTCCGACAGGAGTCCTTTATCAGGTATGTGGTTTGCACCTATTTTCTCCCAGTTTGTAGCTTCCCTTTTGGGTCTTCTTCACAAGGTATTTCACACATTACAGACTTCCAATTCTGATTTGTTGGATCATGTCTAATGAATCAACTCTTCTTGAACGGAACATGATTTGATGTCCAGTCGGAGGATTCTTTACCTAGCTGTCCATTCTGGACATTTTTTTCCCTAGAAGATTTATCATTTTACGTAGAAGGCGGTGATTAATTTTGAGTTAAATTAACAAATTTTTTTTTGTTTTTGAGAGAGTGAGCATGCGCATGAGTGGGGCGTGGGGTGGAGGGAGAAGCGAAAAGAGCGTCCTTAAGCAGACTCCCCAGTGAGCTTGGAGCCTGATTTTGTCCCGGGACCCTGAGAGCATGACAAGAGCCGAAATGAAGAGCTGGCTGCCTCAGCGACTGAGTCACCCAGGCGCCACGAGTTCAGTTTTGTACAGAGGATGAGCCTTCGATTGTGGTCCTCGTCCTCCTCGTCCTCCACCTCCACCTCCTCCTCCTCTCTGCCCCTCCCTCTTCTTCTTGGGCCTCCTTCTTCTTCTTTGTCTCTGGAAGTCCACTTGCTCTAGCACCATTTCTTCAAAACGCTGTCACTCCTCCATTGAATTGCTTTTCCCCTTTGTCAGAATCCCATTGACATGTTGGTGGTTGGTCTCTTTCTGGGTTTGATCCTGTTCCACTTATCTATCTTTATACTGTTCCATTTGTCTATCCCTTCACCAACACCACACATTTTTGATTACTATAGCTGTAGATCTTGAAACTGGGTGGAAGGATTCCTTTGGTTTTCTTCTTTAGTTTTATTTTCTCATCTTTTTCTAGGTTCTGACGTGGAGAGCTTATTGTTTTGAGACAGAGAGAGAGAGAGAGAGAGAGAGAGACAGGGAAGGGGTACAGAGAGAGAGAGAGAGAGAGAGAGAGAGAGATTATTAAACAGCCTCCATGCCCAGCACCAGCACAATGCAGGTTCAGTCTCACAACCTCGAGTTTCATCATGACCCGAGTCAAAATCAAGAGTTGGACTAACTGACTGAGCCTCCCAGATGCTCCTCCTCCTTTCTAACATAGGCAGTGATTGCTCTACATGGTGCTGTCCATTGATTGTGCTGTGTCCCACACATTTTCATATGTTGTATGTTCATTTTCCTTCACTTCAATGCATTGAGATTTGATCTTTGATCTTTGATCATCTAGAAGGTTACTTTCTCAGTGTTTGGATATTTGTTAGATTTCTCCTTTGGATACCTAGTTTGCTTTTTAAATATATTTTTTTTAATGTTGAAATTGTACTTCCGAGAAATTGATCGATAGGGTTGTCTTTGTTTCAGGTGTACAATATAGCGATTCCCCTCCCCTACCCCACCTGCTGTCAGCTCCGGTTGCAGGCAATGATGTGCCTTGGAGACTCAGGTGCACCTCCCCCACCCCTCCTCCCTTCAGCTCCTGTTGCCAGGCACTGGTTTGCGTTGGAGACGGAACCCTCGTAGGGGTTCCAAGCACTTCCTAGTGGCCCAGAAGACACTGGTGATCGGAGACCAAGCCACAAGGCTCTTTGGAGCCAGCTGGGGGCCATCCAAATGCCTCCCCACACAGTTCTGGAGCCGCTGTGGGCTGTCCTGGAGCAGCTGTGGGCTGCTGGGTTGGTGATATCCGAACGTTGGCCACATGTGCCACGAGTCTCTGGGTTTCGCTGGGAGATCCTGGTGTGCACTGCAGTGGTGGTGTTCCTGGGAAAGAGTGCACTCAGCTTCCGAAGAAGAAAGTGGCAGTGTGCCCGGAACGAGGAAGTCTCTGGAAAAGGCATGGAGAAGACCGAACCGGACGCACAAGCCCGTGGAGCTGTCGCATCATCCGAGCCGAAGGCCAGTCCTCTCCCGTTCCAGCTTCTTGCTCTGGCTGCCCTGAATCAAGATGCCGGGTATTGGTCAGTGGGAAACACCACGCAACTGCGGAAGGGAGTTCGGCAAAGGCTGTTGAAGAGCCCTCAGCAGCTGCCTCATGAAAATCCCATCTGTGGAGCAGCCCAGGAAGATGGAGAAGCCCTGGTGAGGAAAACGCCAGAAGGCTTCAAGGACAGCCGTGATCTGCAGGCAAGTGCAGACCCGCTGGTTCAGGAGATTGGCAGCTGTGGACAGAGAGTGCAGGACGAGGCAGGGCAGGCAGGCAGGCCAGAGCTTCCTGAAGGAGGAGTGCGGCGGCAGGCCAGCGCTGAGGGCCAGAGCCAACAGCACACCCTCAGCCAGATCCTCCTGAAGGGGATGCATGTGCTAGAGCTGCTTGGAGATCATCTGGAAGGTGGGGGCTCAAGGAGGCAGGTGGAGACTGGCTCCTCCTCCCCTGACCACGTGCCCTCAGGCGGGAGCCCCGTGAACCAATTCAAGCCGTCCAGGGCACTGAAGAAGGCACGTCAGAGGAATGAAGAGCTCCCAAGAAACCCAACAAGCCACCAAGCTGAGCAAGGACCTGTTCCCCTTCGGAACACCCTCCTGGACGGTGAGATTCCGAAGTTGCGCCTGAAGCTTGAGGCAGAGCCGAAGCTGTGCGAAGAGCACCTCAGACACCTGGAGAGGAAGATGATGGAGGAGAAGGCACGCTGCCTGCAAGTGAAGAACGAGCTTGCCAAGGTGCGCAGGAAGGCGGATGCTGCCCACCGGCACTTGGGCCTCTATAGGAACATGGCCGCCGACCTGCACCGAGAATGGCAGCAAATCGCCTCCTTGCATGAGCGGGAGCGCCTCGTGGTGGAGAAGAGGAGTGAGGAGAGCCAGAAGGCTGTCCTGTGGGCAGAGAGGGAGTTCCAAAGGCTCCAGGCCCAAAACCATTGCCTCAGGCAGAAGCTGGCCAACTCTGGGCCCAAGGTCCAGCCTGTCTCCGGGGGGCCTCCTGCTCCTGCTCCTGCTGTTCCGGGCACAGCCTCCAAGTACCCTCAAGGGCCAAAGGCTCCCCTGAAACCCAGGAAGCCCAAGAAGGGAGCAAGGGTGCACTGGCCAGACTCCAAGTTCTCGGGTCCCCTGCAGGTCTGATTCCCTTGCCCAGCAGCCACCAACACTCACAACCAGAGCACAAAAGCTCCTGTGCTTACCCCTTCAGCCATACCCATGGCTCCTTTGACTTGAGATCCACCCCATCCTTTAGCCTGATGCTCCATATTATCTGGAGCCGTATGAGTGTGAGAGAATATTTTCCAGTGTTCAGCGTAACACAAATAAAAATAAAAATATCCAATGGCTGAGACTACTGCTCCTGAGAATGGATTTGATTAAGGGATTCTATGCCAAGCAAGGGACGGTTTGAAGTGTCTTTTATCGATCCCTTAATCGTCCCAATAACCCAGTGTGTCATGTCTGACTGAGGTTCAGACAGGGGAAACAACTTGCCCCAAGATCACACAGCTAGTGAATTTCAGAGCTCCTGTTCCAAACCAGGGTTGTCTAATGATCACCTGCTGTGCCAATAACTTCTACTACTATGCCTACTACTGTTCTTCTTCTTCTTCTTCTTCTTCTTCTTCTTCTTCTTCTTTGGAGAGACAGAAAGGGTGACGGCGCACACATACACACACACACACACACAATGGAACGCACACACATGCAGGCGGGGGAGGGGCCGAGTTAGAGAGATTCCTCGACAGGCTTCGGACTAAAGTGCTGAACCAGACGCTGGTCTGGATTTCCCAGATCACGTGATCAGCCCTGAACCGAAATCAGGAGCCAGACACTGAACTGACAGGCACCCTTGGGCAAGGAACTTCTAGGCAAGCTGCTGAAGGATCCCAGAAGGGCTTGGTAAAATGTTCCCCTCGTTCACGTCCTAGGATGTGATGATTCTATGCAAAGATAATAGTGCATATAATATAATCTAACATAATATATAATAATAGAAGGATGCAGAGATTATAGTGGTGGCTAGCTGAGGTCAAGTCCCAGCCAAGTAGGGAGGGCAGCCTTTAAGGGTCTCCAACGATTCCCATCTTGGGTACACATCGTTTTGTGTTCCATAGTCTACCTCTTGCTTCGAGTCAGAACTACTGAATCCCTTGTAAAGGACAGAATGTGGCCAAAGTGATAGGATGTCCCTTCGGAGGTGAGTTGACAAAGAGACTGGTCTCCTCTTGGGCTTGCCCGCCCTCCGTCCCTCCCTCCCTCATCTGTTCCCAGGGAAGCCATCTGCTCCTTGGGAGCTTTATGCTGGAGAGGCCCATGGGGCAAGGAATGACTCTTTCTTGCTTCCAGCAATGGAGGGCCTCTGGCTGCTCACAGCCAGCTGAGTGAGCTCAAAAGCAGACTTACCCCCAACAAGCCCGCAGATGACTGAAGATCCAGAGGCCCTCTGGACTGCAGCCTTGTGAGAGATCCTGAGCCACAGGGACCTGGCTAGTTGCACCTGGATGGCTGGCCCACAGAAACCATATCAGGTTATGAATGTTGTTTTAGGCCCATTGGTTCGGGGAAAACCTTCAAGAAAGACAGGAGTGGGAAGCCAAATGTTTGGCTTCTGACCCACCCCCCCTCTCCTGGGGTTGAAATTCCAGGGAAATCAAGAGATGGTAGAAACGCCTGAGAGATGAGGGTAAACAATGGAAGAGAGAGGACATCTATGCTGATCGCCATGGATCTCTCTGAGAGGACATCCTCCCACTTGATCCTCCTGTGTCGAAGGGTGGCAAATGCAGGGGGAGACACCTGGCAGTGTGGTCCAAGTCGGCTGAGAGCACTCGACCCAGCCCCACAGAGCCTCCTAGAAGGCAGAGAAAGAGCCCAGAAGTTCCCTGGGGCCCCTAGAGAAGGCCCCGTGAGAACGAGATGAGTTGAAAGCCTGGGACCTGGTCGTTGGACTTCTAGACTGGAGGGGAGATGGCCTGTGGAAGGGCCACTGCCCGCAACCCCTGTTGGACCAGACCCCTCCTGTCTGCTTTGGGAGACTGGGGGTGAATATGAGAATGAATTCATGTAGAAGAGATGGTGTTCTAATGCTTGGTTTCAACTTCTTGAAATCCTTTCAACTTCTTGAAATCGTTGACATTCCTTTTCTCCTTGTCCCCAGGACCACCATGAATGGGAAGGGGCCTTCAAAGAAGCAAGATGAGAACATCTCTTACAGGGCTGTCCAGTGTCAATATCCAACCACTGCAGTCACTTCTACCCCCTTGGCAGCCCCACTGCTTCCATCAGGACACAGATCCGTTCCTGTACAGGTTTTTGAGCAAACGTAAGTTTGGATTTCTCGCAGAGAAATGCCAAGAGTGCAATGACTGGGGTCCTAGGGTGGTTGCAAGTCTAGTTTTCAGAGAAACTGTGTGGAGGGCTGGGTCACTATCCTGTGCACCCGAAAAGCATATTCTACTGCTTGTTCCCTGGAATTTAAATCCAGGCCTTGAAAAAGAAAAGGAACTGTGAACTGTTTTCAAGAGGGAGCTCTATCACCTTCCATTCCCAACAGCGATGCAGGAGCGATCCAGTCGTTCCACATCCTGCCTTGCATTGGGGAGTGGGGTCTCTCTCTCCCTCTCGGGTGCATTTGGTTTGCATCATGCTGATAGGTGTGCAGTGAGAGCTCATTGGAGTTTGAATTTGAATTGCCCCGATAGTAACTTTTTATGGGATTTCCATCTGTATACTCTGGTAAAGTGTTTCGGTCTTTTGCCCATTTTTTGTGTTTTTGTTCTTTTCAGACTGGATGGCTTGCTTCTTTGGGGGTCAACTTTTGAGGTTCTCTCCTTCCGACAGGAGTCCTTTATCAGGTATGTGGTTTGCACCTATTTTCTCCCAGTTTGTAGCTTCCCTTTTGGGTCTTCTTCACAAGGTGTTTCACACATTACAGACTTCCAATTCTGACTGTTGGATCATGTCTAATGAATCAACTCTTCTTGAACGGAACATGATTTGATGTCCAGTCGGAGGATTCTTTACCTAGCTGTCCATTCTGGACATTTTTCTCCCTAGAAGATTTATCATTTTACATAGAAGGCGGTGATTAATTTTGAGTTAATTTAACAAAATTTTTTTTCTTTTTGAGAGAGTGAGCATGCGCATGAGTGGGGCGTGGGGTGGAGGGAGAAGCGAAAAGAGCGTCCTTAAGCAGACTCCCCAGTGAGCTTGGAGCCTGATTTTGTCCCGGGATCCTGAGAGCATGACAAGAGCCGAAATTAAGAGCTGGCTGCCTCAGCGACTGAGTCATCCAGGCGCCACGAGTTCAGTTTTGTACAGAGGATGAGCCTTCGATTGTGGTCCTCGTCCTCCTCGTCCTCCACCTCCACCTCCTCCTCCTCTCTGCCCCTCCCTCTTCTTCTTCTCCTTCTTCTTCTTTGTCTCTGGAAGTCCACTTGCTCTAGCACCATTTCTTCAAAACGCTGTCACTCCTCCATTGAATTGCTTTTCCCCTTTGTCAGAATCCCATTGACATGTTGGTGGTTGGTCTCTTTCTGAGTTTGATCCTGTTCCACTTATCTATCTTTATACTGTTCCATTTGTCTATCCCTTCACCAACACCACACATTTTTGATTACTATAGCTGTAGCTCTTGAAACTGGGTGGAAGGATTCCTTTGGTTTTCTTCTTTAGTTTTATTTTCTCATCTTTTTCTAGGTTCTGACGTGGAGAGCTTATTGTTTTGAGACAGAGAGAGAGAGAGAGAGAGAGAGACAGGGAAGATGGAGAGCTTATTGTTTTGAGACAGAGAGAGAGAGAGAGAGAGAGAGAGAGAGATTATTAAACAGCCTCCATGCCCAGCACCAGCACAATGCAGGTTCAGTCTCACAACCTCGAGTTTAATCATGACCCGAGTCAAAATCAAGAGTTGGACTAACTGACTGAGCCTCCCAGATGCTCCTCCTCCTTTCTAACATAGGCAGTGATTGCTCTACATGGTGCTGTCCATTGATTGTGCTGTGTCCCACACATTTTCTTATGTTGTATGTTCATTTTCCTTCACTTCAATGCATTGAGATTTGATCTTTGATCTTTGATCATCTAGAAGGTTACTTTCTCAGGGTTTGGATATTTGTTCGTTTTCTCCTTTGGATACCTAGTTTGCTTTTTAAATATATTTTTTTTAATGTTGAAATTGTACTTCCGAGAAATTGATCGATAGGGTTGTCTTTGTTTCAGGTGTACAATATAGCGATTCCCCGCCCCTACCCCACCTGCTGTCAGCTCAGGTTGCAGGCACTGATGTGCCTTGGAGACTCAGGTGCACCTCCCCCACCCCTCCTCCCTTCAGCTCCTGTTGCCAGGCACTGGTTTGCATTGGAGACGGAACCCTCGTAGGGGTTCCAAGCACTTCCTAGTGGCCCAGAAGACACTGGTGATCGGAGACCAAGCCACAAGGCTCTTTGGAGCCAGCTGGTGGCCATCCAAATGCCTCCCCACACAGTTCTGGAGCCGCTGTGGTCTGTCCTGGAGCAGCTGTGGGCTGCTGGGTTGGTGATATCCGAACGTTGGCCACATGTGCCACGAGTCTCTGGGTTTCGCTGGGAGATCCTGGTGTGCACTGCAGTGGTGGTGTTCCTGGGAAAGAGTGCACTCAGCTTCCGAAGAAGAAAGTGGCAGTGTGCCCGGAACGAGGAAGTCTCTGGAAAAGGCATGGAGAAGACCGAACCGGACGCACAAGCCCGTGGAGCTGTCGCATCATCCGAGCCGAAGGCCAGTCCTCTCCCGTTCCAGCTTCTTGCTCTGGCTGCCCTGAATCAAGATGCCGGGTATTGGTCAGTGGGAAAACCCACGCAACTGCTGAAGGGAGTTCGGGAAAGGCTGTTGAAGAGCCCTCAGCAGCTGCCTCATGAAAATCCCATCTGTGGAGCAGCCCGGGAAGATGGAGAAGCCCTGGTGAGGAAAACACCAGAAGGCTTCAAGGACAGCCGTGATCTGCAGGCAAGTGCAGACCCGCTGGTTCAGGAGATTGGCAGCTGTGGACAGAGAGTGCAGGACGAGGCAGGGCAGGCAGGCAGGCCAGAGCTTCCTGAAGGAGGAGTGCGGCGGCAGGCCAGCGCTGAGGGCCAGAGCCAACAGCACACCCTCAGCCAGATCCTCCTGAAGGGGATGCATGTGCTAGAGCTGCTTGGAGATCATCTGGAAGGTGGGGGCTCAAGGAGGCAGGTGGAGACTGGCTCCTCCTCCCCTGACCACGTGCCCTCAGGCGGGAGCCCCGTGAACCAATTAAAGCCGTCCAGGGCACTGAAGAAGGCACGTCAGAGGAATGAAGAGCTCCCAAGAAACCCAAAAAGCCACCAAGCTGAGCAAGGACCTGTTCACCTTCGGAACACCCTCCTGGACGGTGAGATTCCGAAGTTGCGCCTGAAGCTTGAGGCAGAGCCGAAGCTGTGCGAAGAGCACCTCAGACACCTGGAGAGGAAGATGATGGAGGAGAAGGCACGCTGCCTGCAAGTGAAGAACGAGCTTGCCAAGGTGCGCAGGAAGGCGGATGCTGCCCACTGGCACTTGGGCCTCTATAGGAACATGGCCGCCGACCTGCACCGAGAAGGGCAGCAAATCTCCTCCTTGCATGAGCGGGAGCGCCTCCTGGTGGAGAAGAGGAGTGAGGAGAGCCAGAAGGCTGTCCTGTGGGCAGAGAGGGAGTTCCAAAGGCTCCAGGCCCAAAACCATTGCCTCAGGCAGAAGCTGGCCAACTCTGGGCCCAAGGTCCAGCCTGTCTCCGGGGGGCCACCTGCTCCTGCTCGTGCTCCTGCTGTTCGGGGCACAGCCTCCAAATACCCTCAAGGGCCAAAGGCTCCCCTGAAACCCAGGAAGCCCAAGAAGGGAGCAAGGGTGCACTGGCCAGACTCCAAGTTCTCGGGTCCCCTGCAGGTCTGATTCCCTTGCCCAGCAGCCACCAACACTCACAACCAGAGCACAACAGCTCCTGTGCTTACCCCTTCAGCCATACCCATGGCTCCTTTGACTTGAGTTCCACCCCATCCTTTAGCCTGATGCTCCATATTCCCTGGAGCCGTATGAGTGTGAGAGAATATTTTTCAGTGTTCAGCGTAACACAAATAAAAATAAAAATATCCAATGGCTGAGACTACTGCTCCTGAGAATGGATTTGATTAAGGGATTCTATGCCAAGCTAGGGACGGTTTGAAGTGTCTTTTATCGATCCCTTAATCGTCCCAATAACCCAGTGTGTCATGTCTGACTGAGGTTCAGACAGGGGAAACAACTTGCCCCAAGATCACACAGCTAGTGAATTTCAGAGCTCCCGTTCCAAAAAAGGGTTGTCTAATTATCACATGCTGTGCCAATAACTTCTACTACTATGCCTACTACTGTTCTTCTTCTTCTTCTTCTTCTTCTTCTTCTTCTTCCTTTTTTTCCTTCTTCTTCTTCTTCTTCTTCTTCTTCTTCTTCTTCTTCTTCTTCTTCTTCTTCTTCTTCTTCTTCTTCTTCGAGACAGAAAGGGTGACGGCGCACACATACACACACACCCACACACAAATGAACGCACACACATGCAGGCGGGGGAGGGGCCGAGTTAGAGAGATTCCTCGACAGGCTTGGGACTCAAGTGCTGAACCAGACGCTGGTCTGGATTTCCCAGATCACGTGATCAGCCCTGAACCGAAATCAGGAGCCAGACACTGAACTGACAGGCACCCTTGGGCAAGGAACTTCTAGGCAAGCTGCTGAAGGATCCCAGAAGGGCTTGGTAAAATGTTCCCCTCGTTCACGTCCTAGGATGTGATGATTCTATGCAAAGATAATAGTGCATATAATATAATCTAACATAATATATAATAATAGAAGGATGCCGAGATTATAGTGGTGGCTAGCTGAGGTCAAGTCCCAGCCAAGTAGGGAGGGCAGCCTTTAAGGGTCTCCAACGATTCCCATCTTGGGTACACATCGTTTTGTGTTCCATACTCTACCTCTTGATTCGAGTCAGAACTACTGACTCCCTTGTAAAGGACAGAATGTGGCCAAAGTGATAGGATGTCCCTTCGGAGGTGAGTTTACAAAGAGACTGGTCTCCTCTTGGGCTTGCCCGCCCTCCGTCCCTCCCTCCCTCATCTGTTCCCAGGGAAGCCAGCTGCTCCTTGGGAGCTTTATGCTGGAGAGGCCCATGGGGCAAGGAATGACTCTTTCTTGCTTCCAGCAATGGAGGGCCTCTGGCTGCTCACAGCCAGCTGAGTGAGCTCAAAAGCAGACTTACCCCCAACAAGCCCGCAGATGACTGAAGATCCAGAGGCCCTCTGGACTGCAGCCTTGTGAGAGATCCTGAGCCACAGGGACCTGGCTAGTTGCACCTGGATGGCTGGCCCACAGAAACCATATCAGGTTATGAATCTTGTTTTAGGCCCATTGGTTCGGGGAAAACCTTCAAGAAAGACAGGAGTGGGAAGCCAAATGTTTGGCTTCTGACCCACCCCCCGTCTCCTGGGGTTGAAATTCCAGGGAAATCAAGAGATGGTAGAAACGCCTGAGAGATGAGGGTAAACAATGGAAGAGAGAGGACATCTATTCTGATCGCCATGGATCTCTCTGAGAGGACATCCTCCCACTTGATCCTCCTGTGTCGAAGGGTGGCAAATGCAGGGGGAGACACCTGGCAGTGTGGTCCAAGTCGGCTGAGAGCACTCGACCCAGCCCCACAGAGCCTCCTAGAAGGCAGAGAAAGAGCCCAGAAGTTCCCTGGGGCCCCTAGAGAAGGCCCCTAGAGAATGAGATGAGTTGAAAGCCTGGGACCTGGTCGTTGGACTTCTAGACTGGAGGGGAGATGGCCTGTGGAAGGGCCACTGCCCGCAACCCCTGTTGGACCAGACCCCTCCTGTCTGCTTTGGGAGAATGGGGGTGAATATGAGAATGAATTCATGTAGAAGAGATGGTGTTCTAATGCTTGGTTTCAACTTCTTGAAATCCTTTCAACTTCTTGAAATCGTTGACATTCCTTTTCTCCTTGTCCCCAGGACCACCATGAATGGGAAGGGGCCTTCAAAGAAGCAAGATGAGAACATCTCTTACAGGGCTGTCCAGTGTCAATATCCAACCACTGCAGTCACTTCTACCCCCTTGGCAGCGCCACTGCTTCCATCAGGACACAGATCCGTTCCTGTACAGGTTTTTGAGCAAACGTAAGTTTGGATTTCTCGCAGAGAAATGCCAAGAGTGCAATGACTGGGGTCCTAGGGTGGTTGCAAGTCTAGTTTTCAGAGAAACTGTGTGGAGGGCTGGGTCACTATCCTGTGCACCCGAAAAGCACAGGTGCTTTTCCTTGTTCCCTGGAATTTAAATCCAGGCCTTGAAAAAGAAAAGGAACTGTGAACTGTTTTCAAGAGGGAGCTCTATCACCTTCCATTCCCAACAGCGATGCAGGAGCGATCCAGTCGTTCCACATCCTGCCTTGCATTGGGGAGTGGGGTCTCTCTCTCCCTCTCGGGTGCATTTGGTTTGCATCATGCTGATAGGTGTGCAGTGAGAGCTCATTGGAGTTTGAATTTGAATTGCCCCGATGGTAACTTTTTATGGGATTTCCATCTGTATACTCTTTGGTAAAGTGTTTCGGTCTTTTGCCCATTTTTTGTGTTTTTGTTCTTTTCAGACTGGATGGCTTGCTTCTTTGGGGGTCAACTTTTGAGGTTCTCTCCTTCCGACAGGAGTCCTTTATCAGGTATGTGGTTTGCACCTATTTTCTCCCAGTTTGTAGCTTCCCTTTTGGGTCTTCTTCACAAGGTGTTTCACACATTACAGACTTCCAATTCGGATTGTTGGATCATGTCTAATGAATCAACTCTTCTTGAACGGAACATGATTTGATGTCCAGTCGGAGGATTCTTAACCTAGCTGTCCATTCTGGACATTTTTTTCCCTAGAAGATTTATCATTTTACATAGAAGGCGGTGATTAATTTTGAGTTAATTTAACAAAATTTTTTTTCTTTTTGAGAGAGTGAGCATGCGCATGAGTGGGGCGTGGGGTGGAGGGAGAAGCGAAAAGAGCGTCCTTAAGCAGACTCCCCAGTGAGCTTGGAGCCTGATTTTGTCCCGGGACCCTGAGAGCATGACAAGAGCCGAAATTAAGAGCTGGCTGCCTCAGCGACTGAGTCACCCAGGCGCCACGAGTTCAGTTTTGTACAGAGGATGAGACTTCGATTGTGGTCCTCGTCCTCCTCGTCCTCCACCTCCACCTCCTCCTCCTCTCTGCCCCTCCCTCTTCTTCTTCTCCTTCTTCTTCTTTGTCTCTGGAAGTCCACTTGCTCTAGCACCATTTCTTCAAAACGCTGTCACTCCTCCATTGAATTGCTTTTCCCCTTTGTCAGAATCCCATTGACATGTTGGTGGTTGGTCTCTTTCTGAGTTTGATCCTGTTCCACTTATCTATCTTTATACTGTTCCATTTGTCTATCCCTTCACCAACACCACACATTTTTGATTACTATAGCTGTAGATCTTGAAACTGGGTGGAAGGATTCCTTTGGTTTTCTTCTTTAGTTTTATTTTCTCATCTTTTTCTAGGTTCTGACGTGGAGAGCTTATTGTTTTGAGACAGAGAGAGAGAGAGAGAGAGAGACAGGGAAGATGGAGAGCTTATTGTTTTGAGACAGAGAGAGAGAGAGAGAGAGAGAGAGAGAGATTATTAAACAGCCTCCATGCCCAGCACCAGCACAATGCAGGTTCAGTCTCACAACCTCGAGTTTAATCATGACCCGAGTCAAAATCAAGAGTTGGACTAACTGACTGAGCCTCCCAGATGCTCCTCCTCCTTTCTAACATAGGCAGTGATTGCTCTACATGGTGCTGTCCATTGATTGTGCTGTGTCCCACACATTTTCTTATGTTGTATGTTCATTTTCCTTCACTTCAATGCATTGAGATTTGATCTTTGATCTTTGATCATCTAGAAGGTTACTTTCTCAGTGTTTGGATATTTGTTAGATTTCTCCTTTGGATACCTAGTTTGCTTTTTAAATATATTTTTTTTAATGTTGAAATTGTACTTCCGAGAAATTGATCGATAGGGTTGTCTTTGTTTCAGGTGTACAATAGAGCGATTCCCCTCCCCTACCCCACCTGCTGTCAGCTCCGGTTGCAGGCACTGATGTGCCTTGGAGACTCAGGTGCACCTCCCCCACCCCTCCTCCCTTCAGCTCCTGTTGCCAGGCACTGGTTTGCATTGGAGACGGAACCCTCGTAGGGGTTCCAAGCACTTCCTAGTGGCCCAGAAGACACTGGTGATCGGAGACCAAGCCACAAGGCTCTTTGGAGCCAGCTGGTGGCCATCCAAATGCCTCCCCACACAGTTCTGGAGCCGCTGTGGTCTGTCCTGGAGCAGCTGTGGGCTGCTGGGTTGGTGATATCCGAACGTTGGCCACATGTGCCACGAGTCTCTGGGTTTCGCTGGGAGATCCTGGTGTGCACTGCAGTGGTGGTGTTCCTGGGAAAGAGTGCACTCAGCTTCCGAAGAAGAAAGTGGCAGTGTGCCCAGAACGAGGAAGTCTCTGGAAAAGGCATGGAGAAGACCGAACCGGACGCACAAGCCCGTGGAGCTGTCGCATCATCCGAGCCGAAGGCCAGTCCTCTCCCGTTCCAGCTTCTTGCTCTGGCTGCCCTGAATCAAGATGCCGGGTATTGGTCAGTGGGAAACACCACGCAACTGCTGAAGGGAGTTCGGGAAAGGCTGTTGTAGAGCCCTCAGCAGCTGCCTCATGAAAATCCCATCTGTGGAGCAGCCCAGGAAGATGGAGAAGCCCTGGTGAGGAAAACACCAGAAGGCTTCAAGGACAGCCGTGATCTGCAGGCAAGTGCAGACCCGCTGGTTCAGGAGATTGGCAGCTGTGGGCAGAGAGTGCAGGACGAGGCAGGGCAGGCAGGCAGGCCAGAGCTTCCTGAAGGAGGAGTGCGGCGGCAGGCCAGCGCTGAGGGCCAGAGCCAACAGCACACCCTCAGCCAGATCCTCCTGAAGGGGATGCATGTGCTAGAGCTGCTTGGAGATCATCTGGAAGGTGGGGGCTCAAGGAGGCAGGTGGAGACTGGCTCCTCCTCCCCTGACCATGTGCCCTCAGGCGGGAGCCCCGTGAACCAATTAAAGCCGTCCAGGGCACTGAAGAAGGCACGTCAGAGGAATGAAGAGCTCCCAAGAAACCCAACAAGCCACCAAGCTGAGCAAGGACCTGTTCCCCTTCGGAACACCCTCCTGGACGGTGAGATTCCGAAGTTGCGCCTGAAGCTTGAGGCAGAGCCGAAGCTGTGCGAAGAGCACCTCAGACACCTGGAGAGGAAGATGATGGAGGAGAAGGCACGCTGCCTGCAAGTGAAGAACGAGCTTGCCAAGGTGCGCAGGAAGGCGGATGCTGCCCACTGGCACTTGGGCCTCTATAGGAACATGGCCGCCGACCTGCACTGAGAAGGGCAGCAAATCTCCTCCTTGCATGAGCGGGAGCGCCTCCTGGTGGAGAAGAGGAGTGAGGAGAGCCAGAAGGCTGTACTGTGGGCAGAGAGGGAGTTCCAAAGGCTCCAGGCCCAAAACCATTGCCTCAGGCAGAAGCTGGCCAACTCTGGGCCCAAGGTCCAGCCTGTCTCCGGGGGGCCTCCTGCTCCTGCTCGTGCTCCTGCTGTTCGGGGCACAGCCTCCAAATACCCTCAAGGGCCAAAGGCTCCCCTGAAACCCAGGAAGCCCAAGAAGGGAGCAAGGGTGCACTGGCCAGACTCCCAAGTTCTCGGGTCCCCTGCAGGTCTGATTCCCTTGCCCAGCAGCCACCAACACTCACAACCAGAGCACAACAGCTCCTGTGCTTACCCCTTCAGCCATACCCATGGCTCCTTTGACTTGAGATCCACCCCATCCTTTAGCCTGATGCTCCATATTCCCTGGAGCCGTATGAGTGTGAGAGAATATTTTTCAGTGTTCAGCGTAACACAAATAAAAATAAAAATATCCAATGGCTGAGACTACTGCTCCTGAGAATGGATTTGATTAAGGGATTCTATGCCAAGCTAGGGACGGTTTGAAGTGTCTTTTATCGATCCCTTAATCGTCCCAATAACCCAGTGTGTCATGTCTGACTGAGGTTCAGACAGGGGAAACAACTTGCCCCAAGATCACACAGCTAGTGAATTTCAGAGCTCCCGTTCCAAAGAAGGGTTGTCTAATGATCACATGCTGTGCCAATAACTTCTACTACTATGCCTAATACTGTTCTTCTTCTTCTTCTTCTTCTTCTTCTTCTTCTTCTTCTTCTTCTTCTTCTTCTTCTTCTTCTTCTTCTCCTTCTCCTTCTCCTTCTCCTTCTCCTTCTCCTTCTCCTTCTTCTTCTTCTTCTTCTTCTTCTTCTTCTTCTTCTTCTTCTTCTTCTTCTTCTTCTTCTTCTTCTTCTTCCTTTTTTTCCTTCTTCTTCTTCTTCTTCTTCTTCTTCTTCTTCTTCTTCTTCTTCTTCTTTCTTCTTTCTTCTTTCTTCTTCTTCTTCTTCTTCGAGACAGAAAGGGTGACGGCGCACACATACACACACACACACACAGAAAGGAACGCACACACATGCAGGCGCGGGAGGGGCCGAGTTAGAGAGATACCTCGACAGGCTTGGGACTCAAGTGCTGAACCAGACGCTGGTCTGGATTTCCCAGATCACGTGATCAGCCCTGAACCGAAATCAGGAGCCAGACACTGAACTGACAGGCACCCTTGGGCAAGGAACTTCTAGGCAAGCTGCTGAAGGATCCCAGAAGGGCTTGGTAAAATGTTCCCCTCGTTCACGTCCTAGGATGTGATGATTCTATGCAAAGATAATAGTGCATATAATATAATCTAACGTAATATATAATAATAGAAGGATGCAGAGATTATAGTGGTGGCTAGCTGAGGTCAAGTCCCAGCCAAGTAGGGAGGGCAGCCTTTAAGGGTCTCCAACGATTCCCATCTTGGGTACACATCGTTTTGTGTTCCATAGTCTACCTCTTGCTTCGAGTCAGAACTACTGAATCCCTTGTAAAGGACAGAATGTGGCCAAAGTGATAGGATGTCCCTTCGGAGGTGAGTTGACAAAGAGACTGGTCTCCTCTTGGGCTTGCCCGCCCTCCGTCCCTCCCTCCCGCATCTGTTCCCAGGGAAGCCAGCTGCTCCTTGGGAGCTTTATGCTGGAGAGGCCCATGGGGCAAGGAATGACTCTTTCTTGCTTCCAGCAATGGAGGGCCTCTGGCTGCTCACAGCCAGCTGAGTGAGCTCAAAAGCAGACTTACCCCCAACAAGCCCGCAGATGACTGAAGATCCAGAGGCCCTCTGGACTGCAGCCTTGTGAGAGATCCTGAGCCACAGGGACCTGGCTAGTTGCACCTGGATGGCTGGCCCACAGAAACCATATCAGGTTATGAATGTTGTTTTAGGCCCATTGGTTCGGGGAAAACCTTCAAGGAAGACAGGAGTGGGAAGCCAAATGTTTGGCTTCTGACCCACCCCCCGTCTCCTGGGGTTGAAATTCCACGGAAATCAAGAGATGGTAGAAACGCCTGAGAGATGAGGGTAAACAATGGAAGAGAGAGGACATCTATTCTGATCGCCATGGATCTCTCTGAGAGGACATCCTCCCACTTGATCCTCCTGTGTCGAAGGGTGGCAAATGCAGGGGGAGACACCTGGCAGTGTGGTCCAAGTCGGCTGAGAGCACTCGACCCAGCCCCACAGAGCCTCCTAGAAGGCAGAGAAAGAGCCCAGAAGTTCCCTGGGGCCCCTAGAGAAGGCCCCTAGAGAATGAGATGAGTTGAAAGCCTGGGACCTGGTCGTTGGACTTCTAGACTGGAGGGGAGATGGCCTGTGGAAGGGCCACTGCCCGCAACCCCTGTTGGACCAGACCCCTCCTGTCTGCTTTGGGAGACTGGGGGTGAATAGGAGAATGAATTCATGTAGAAGAGATGGTGTTCTGATGCTTGGTTTCAACTTCTTGAAATCCTTTCAACTTCTTGAAATCGTTGACATTCCTTTTCTCCTTGTCCCCAGGACCACCATGAATGGGAAGGGGCCTTCAGAGAAGCAAGATGAGAACATCTCTTACAAGGCTGTCCAGTGTCAATATCCAACCACTGCAGTCACTTCTACCCCCTTGGCAGCCCCACTGCTTCCATCAGGACACAGATCCGTTCCTGTACAGGTTTTTGAGCAAACGTAAGTTTGGATTTCTCTCAGAGAAATGCCAAGAGCGCAATGACTGGGGTCCTAGGGTGGTTGCAAGTCTAGTTTTCAGAGAAACTGTGTGGAGGGTTGGGTCACTCTACTGTGCACCCGAAAAGCATATTCTACTGCTTGTTCCCTGGAATTTAAATCCAGGCCTTGAAAAAGAAAAGGAACTGTGAACTGTTTTCAAGAGGGAGCTCTATCATCTTCCATTCCCAACAGCGATGCAGGAGCGATCCAGTCGTTCCACATCCTGCCTTGCATTGGGGAGTGGGGTCTCTCTCTCCCTCTCGGGGGCATTTGGTTTGCATCATGCTGATAGGTGTGCAGTGAGAGCTCATTGGAGTTTGAATTTGAATTGCCCCGATGGTAACTTTTTATGGGATTTCCATCTGTATACTCTTTGGTAAAGTGTTTCGGTCTTTTGCCCATTTTTTGTGTTTTTGTTCTTTTCAGACTGGATGGCTTGCTTCTTTGGGGGTCAACTTTTGAGGTTCTCTCCTTCCGACAGGAGTCCTTTATCAGGTATGTGGTTTGCACCTATTTTCTCCCAGTTTGTAGCTTCCCTTTTGGGTCTTCTTCACAAGGTGTTTCACACATTACAGACTTCCAATTCTGACTGTTGGATCATGTCTAATGAATCAACTCTTCTTGAACGGAACATGATTTGATGTCCAGTCGGAGGATTCTTTACCTAGCTGTCCATTCTGGACATTTTTCTCCCTAGAAGATTAATCATTTTACATAGAAGGCGGTGATTAATTTTGATTTAATTTAACAAATTTTTTTTCTTTTTGAGAGAGTGAGCATGCGCATGATTGGGGCGTCGGGTGGAGGGAGAAGTGAAAAGAGCGTCCTTAAGCAGAGTCCCCAGTGAGCTTGGAGCCTGATTTTGTCCCGGGACCCTGAGAGCATGACAAGAGCCGAAATGAAGAGCTGGCTGCCTCAGCGACTGAGTCACCCAGGCGCCACGAGTTCAGTTTTGTACAGAGGATGAGCCTTTGATTGTGGTCCTCGTCCTCCTCGTCCTCCACCTCCACCTCCTCCTCCTCTCTGCCCCTCCCTCTTCTTCTTCTCCTTCTTCTTCTTTGTCTCTGGAAGTCCACTTGCTCTAGCACCATTTCTTCAAAACGCTGTCACTCCTCCATTGAATTGCTTTTCCCCTTTGTCAGAATCCCATTGACATGTTGGTGGTTGGTCTCTTTCTGAGTTTGATCCTGTTCCACTTATCTATCTTTATACTGTTCCATTTGTCTATCCCTTCACCAACACCACACATTTTTGATTACTATAGCTGTAGATCTTGAAACTGGGTGGAAGGATTCCTTTGGTTTTCTTCTTTAGTTTTATTTTCTCATCTTTTTCTAGGTTCTGACGTGGAGAGCTTATTGTTTTGAGACAGAGAGAGAGAGAGAGAGAGAGACAGGGAAGATGGAGAGCTTATTGTTTTGAGACAGAGAGAGAGAGAGAGAGAGAGAGAGAGAGAGAGATTATTAAACAGCCTCCATGCCCAGCACCAGCACAATGCAGGTTCAGTCTCACAACCTCGAGTTTAATCATGACCCGAGTCAAAATCAAGAGTTGGACTAACTGACTGAGCCTCCCAGATGCTCCTCCTCCTTTCTAACATAGGCAGTGATTGCTCTACATGGTGCTGTCCATTGATTGTGCTGTGTCCCACACATTTTCTTATGTTGTATGTTCATTTTCCTTCACTTCAATGCATTGAGATTTGATCTTTGATCTTTGATCATCTAGAAGGTTACTTTCTCAGGGTTTGGATATTTGTTCGTTTTCTCCTTTGGATACCTAGTTTGCTTTTTAAATATATTTTTTTTAATGTTGAAATTGTACTTCCGAGAAATTGATCGATAGGGTTGTCTTTGTTTCAGGTGTACAATATAGCGATTCCCCGCCCCTACCCCACCTGCTGTCAGCTCCGGTTGCAGGCACTGATGTGCCTTGGAGACTCAGGTGCACCTCCCCCACCCCTCCTCCCTTCAGCTCCTGTTGCCAGGCACTGGTTTGCATTGGAGACGGAACCCTCGTAGGGGTTCCAAGCACTTCCTAGTGGCCCAGAAGACACTGGTGGTCGGAGACCAAGCCACAAGGCTCTTTGGAGCCAGCTGGTGGCCATCCAAATGCCTCCCCACACAGTTCTGGAGCCGCTGTGGTCTGTCCTGGAGCAGCTGTGGGCTGCTGGGTTGGTGATATCCGAACGTTGGCCACATGTGCCACGAGTCTCTGGGTTTCGCTGGGAGATCCTGGTGTGCACTGCAGTGGTGGTGTTCCTGGGAAAGAGTGCACTCAGCTTCCGAAGAAGAAAGTGGCAGTGTGCCCAGAACGAGGAAGTCTCTGGAAAAGGCATGGAGAAGACCGAACCGGACGCACAAGCCCGTGGAGCTGTCGCATCATCCGAGCCGAAGGCCAGTCCTCTCCCGTTCCAGCTTCTTGCTCTGGCTGCCCTGAATCAAGATGCCGGGTATTGGTCAGTGGGAAACACCACGCAACTGCTGAAGGGAGTTCGGGAAAGGCTGTTGAAGAGCCCTCAGCAGCTGCCTCATGAAAATCCCATCTGTGGAGCAGCCCAGGAAGATGGAGAAGCCCTGTTGAGGAAAACACCAGAAGGCTTCAAGGACAGCTGTGATCTGCAGGCAAGTGCAGACCCGCTGGTTCAGGAGATCGGCAGCTGTGGACAGAGAGTGCAGGACGAGGCAGGGCAGGCAGGCAGGCCAGAGCTTCCTGAAGGAGGAGTGCGGCGGCAGGCCAGCGCTGAGGGCCAGAGCCAACAGCACACCCTCAGCCAGATCCTCCTGAAGGGGATGCATGTGCTAGAGCTGCTTGGAGATCACCTGGAAGGTGGGGGCTCAAGGAGGCAGGTGGAGACTGGCTCCTCCTCCCCTGACCATGTGCCCTCAGGCGGGAGCCCCGTGAACCAATTAAAGCCGTCCAGGGCACTGAAGAAGGCACGTCAGAGGAAAGAAGAGCTCCCAAGAAACCCAACAAGCCACCAAGCTGAGCAAGGACCTGTTCACCTTCGGAACACCCTCCTGGACGGTGAGATTCCGATGTTGCGCCTGAAGCTTGAGGCAGAGCCGAAGCTGTGCGAAGAGCACCTCAGACACCTGGAGAGGAAGATGATGGAGGAGAAGGCACGCTGCCTGCAAGTGAAGAACGAGCTTGCCAAGGTGCGCAGGAAGGCGGATGCTGCCCACTGGCACTTGGGCCTCTATAGGAACATGGCCGCCGACCTGCACCGAGAAGGGCAGCAAATCTCCTCCTTGCATGAGCGGGAGCGCCTCCTGGTGGAGAAGAGGAGTGAGGAGAGCCAGAAGGCTGTCCTGTGGGCAGAGAGGGAGTTCCAAAGGCTCCAGGCCCAAAACCATTGCCTCAGGCAGAAGCTGGCCAACTCTGGGCCCAAGGTCCAGCCTGTCTCCGGGGGGCCTCCTGCTCCTGCTCGTGCTCCTGCTGTTCGGGGCACAGCCTCCAAATACCCTCAAGGGCCAAAGGCTCCCCTGAAACCCAGGAAGCCCAAGAAGGGAGCAAGGGTGCACTGGCCAGACTCCCAAGTTCTCGGGTCCCCTGCAGGTCTGATTCCCTTGCCCAGCAGCCACCAACACTCACAACCAGAGCACAACAGCTCCTGTGCTTACCCCTTCAGCCATACCCATGGCTCCTTTGACTTGAGATCCACCCCATCCTTTAGCCTGATGCTCCATATTCCCTGGAGCCGTATGAGTGTGAGAGAATATTTTTCAGTGTTCAGCGTAACACAAATAAAAATAAAAATATCCAATGGCTGAGACTACTGCTACTGAGAATGGATTTGATTAAGGGATTCTATGCCAAGCTAGGGACGGTTTGAAGTGTCTTTTATCGATCCCTTAATCGTCCCAATAACCCAGTGTGTCATGTCTGACTGAGGTTCAGACAGGGGAAACAACTTGCCCCAAGATCACACAGCTAGTGAATTTCAGAGCTCCCGTTCCAAAAAAGGGTTGTCTAATGATCACATGCTGTGCCAATAACTTCTACTACTATGCCTAATACTGTTCTTCTTCTTCTTCTTCTTCTTCTTCTTCTCCTTCTTCTTCTTCTTCTTCTTCTTCTTCTTCTTCTTCTTCTTCTTCTTCTTCTTCTTCTTCTTCTTCCTTTTTTTCCTTCTTCTTTCTTCTTCTTCTTCTTCTTCTTCTTCTTCGAGACAGAAAGGGTGACGGCGCACACATACACACACACACACACAGAAAGGAACGCACACACATGCAGGCGGGGGAGGGGCCGAGTTAGAGAGATTCCTCGACAGGCTTCGGACTCAAGTGCTGAACCAGACGCTGGTCTTGATTTCCCAGATCACGTGATCAGCCCTGAACCGAAATCAGGAGCCAGACACTGAACTGACAGGCACCCTTGGGCAAGGAACTTCTAGGCAAGCTGCTGAAGGATCCCAGAAGGGCTTGGTAAAATGTTCCCCTCGTTCACGTCCTAGGATGTGATGATTCTATGCAAAGATAATAGTGCATATAATATAATCTAACGTAATATATAATAATAGAAGGATGCAGAGATTATAGTGGTGGCTAGCTGAGGTCAAGTCCCAGCCAAGTAGGGAGGGCAGCCTTTAAGGGTCTCCAACGATTCCCATCTTGGGTACACATCGTTTTGTGTTCCATACTCTACCTCTTGCTTCGAGTCAGAACTACTGACTCCCTTGTAAAGGACAGAATGTGGCCAAAGTGATAGGATGTCCCTTCGGAGGTGAGTTTACAAAGAGACTGGTCTCCTCTTGGGCTTGCCCGCCCTCCGTCCCTCCCTCCCTCATCTGTTCCCAGGGAAGCCAGCTGCTCCTTGGGAGCTTTATGCTGGAGAGGCCCATGGGGCAAGGAATGACTCTTTCTTGCTTCCAGCAATGGAGGGCCTCTGGCTGCTCACAGCCAGCTGAGTGAGCTCAAAAGCAGACTTACCCCCAACAAGCCCGCAGATGACTGAAGATCCAGAGGCCCTCTGGACTGCAGCCTTGTGAGAGATCCTGAGCCACAGGGACCTGGCTAGTTGCACCTGGATGGCTGGCCCACAGAAACCATATCAGGTTATGAATGTTGTTTTAGGCCCATTGGTTCGGGGAAAACCTTCAAGAAAGACAGGAGTGGGAAGACAAATGTTTGGCTTCTGACCCACCCCCCGTCTCCTGGGGTTGAAATTCCAGGGAAATCAAGAGATGGTAGAAACGCCTGAGAGATGAGGGTAAACAATGGAAGAGAGAGGACATCTATTCTGATCGCCATGGATCTCTCTGAGAGGACATCCTCCCACTTGATCCTCCTGTGTCGAAGGGTGGCAAATGCAGGGGGAGACACCTGGCAGTGTGGTCCAAGTCGGCTGAGAGCACTCGACCCAGCCCCACAGAGCCTCCTAGAAGGCAGAGAAAGAGCCCAGAAGTTCCCTGGGGCCCCTAGAGAAGGCCCCTAGAGAATGAGATGAGTTGAAAGCCTGGGACCTGGTCGTTGGACTTCTAGACTGGAGGGGAGATGGCCTGTGGAAGGGCCACTGCCCGCAACCCCTGTTGGACCAGACCCCTCCTGTCTGCTTTGGGAGACTGGGGGTGAAGATGAGAATGAATTCATGTAGAAGAGATGGTGTTCTGATGCTTGGTTTCAACTTCTTGAAATCCTTTCAACTTCTTGAAATCGTTGACATTCCTTTTCTCCTTGTCCCCAGGACCACCATGAATGGGAAGGGCCCTTCAAAGAAGCAAGATGAGAACATCTCTTACAAGGCTGTCCAGTGTCAATATCCAACCACTGCAGTCACTTCTACCCCCTTGGCAGCCCCACTGCTTCCATCAGGACACAGATCCGTTCCTGTACAGGTTTTTGAGCAAACGTAAGTTTGGATTTCTCGCAGAGAAATGCCAAGAGTGCAATGACTGGGGTCCTAGGGTCGTTGCAAGTCTAGTTTTCAGAGAAACTGTATGGAGGGTTGGGTCATTATACTGTGCACCCGAAAAGCATATTCTACTGCTTGTTCCCTGGAATTTAAATCCAGGCCTTGAAAAAGATAAGGAACTGTGAACTGTTTTCAAGAGGGAGCTCTATCATCTTCCATTCCCAACAGCGATGCAGGAGCGATCCAGTCGTTCCTCATCCTGCCTTGCATTGGGGAGTGGGGTCTCTCTCTCCCTCTCGGGTGCATTTGGTTTGCATCATGCTGATAGGTGTGCAGTGAGAGCTCATTGGAGTTTGAATTTGAATTGCCCCGATGGTAACTTTTTATGGGATTTCCATCTGTATACTCTTTGGTAAAGTGTTTCGGTCTTTTGCCCATTTTTTTTGTTTTTGTTCTTTTCAGACTGGATGGCTTGCTTCTTTGGGGGTCAACTTTTGAGGTTCTCTCCTTCCGACAGGAGTCCTTTATCAGGTATGTGGTTTGCACCTATTTTCTCCCAGTTTGTAGCTTCCCTTTTGGGTCTTCTTCACAAGGTGTTTCACACATTACAGACTTCCAATTCTGACTGTTGGATCATGTCTAATGAATCAACTCTTCTTGAACGGAACATGATTTGATGTCCAGTCGGAGGATTCTTTACCTAGCTGTCCATTCTGGACATTTTTTTCCCTAGAAGATTTATCATTTTACGTAGAAGGCGGTGATTAATTTTGAGTTAATTTAACAAATTTTTTTTTCTTTTTGAGAGAGTGAGCATGCGCATGAGTGGGGCGTGGGGTGGAGGGAGAAGCGAAAAGAGCGTCCTTAAGCAGACTCCCCAGTGAGCTTGGAGCCTGATTTAGTCCCGGGATCCTGAGAGCATGACAAGAGCCGAAATGAAGAGCTGGCTGCCTCAGCGACTGAGTCACCCAGGCGCCACGAGTTCAGTTTTGTACAGAGGATGAGCCTTCGATTGTGGTCCTCGTCCTCCTCGTCCTCCACCTCCACCTCCTCTCTGCCCCTCCCTCTTCTTCTTCTCCTTCTTCTTCTTTGTCTCTGGAAGTCCACTTGCTCTAGCACCATTTCTTCAAAACGCTGTCACTCCTCCATTGAATTGCTTTTCCCCTTTGTCAGAATCCCATTGACATGTTGGTGGTTGGTCTCTTTCTGGGTTTGATCCTGTTCCACTTAACTATTTTTATACTGTTCCATTTGTCTATCCCTTCACAAACACCACACATTTTTGATTACTATAGCTGTAGATCTTGAAACTGGGTGGAAGGATTCCTTTGGTTTTCTTCTTTAGTTTTATTTTCTCATCTTTTTCTAGGTTCTGACGTGGAGAGCTTATTGTTTTGAGACAGAGATAGAGAGAGAGAGAGAGACAGGGAAGGGGTACAGAGAGAGAGAGAGAGAGAGAGAGAGAGAGATTATTAAACAGCCTCCATGCCCAGCACCAGCACAATGCAGGTTCAGTCTCACAACCTCGAGTTTAATCATGACCCGAGTCCAAATCAAGAGTTGGACTAACTGACTGAGCCTCCCAGATGCTCCTCCTCCTTTCTAACATAGGCAGTGATTGCTCTACATGGTGCTGTCCATTGATTGTGCTGTGTCCCATACATTTTCATATGTTGTATGTTCATTTTCCTTCACTTCAATGCATTGAGATTTGATCTTTGATCTTTGATCATCTAGAAGGTTACTTTCTCAGTGTTTGGATATTTGTTAGTTTTCTCCTTTGGATACCTAGTTTGCTTTTTAAATATATTTTTTTTTAATGTTGAAATTGTACTTCCGAGAAATTGATCGATAGGGTTGTCTTTGTTTCAGGTGTACAATAGAGCGATTCCCCTCCCCTACCCCACCTGCTGTCAGCTCCGGTTGCAGGCACTGATGTGCCTTGGAGACTCAGGTGCACCTCCCCCACCCCTCCTCCCTTCAGCTCCTGTTGCCAGGCACTGGTTTGCGTTGGAGACGGAACCCTCATAGGGGTTCCAAGCACTTCCTAGTGGCCCAGAAGACACTGGTGATCGGAGACCAAGCCACAAGGCTCTTTGGAGCCAGCTGGGGGCCATCCAAATGCCTCCCCACACAGTTCTGGAGCCGCTGTGGGCTGTCCTGGAGCAGCTGTGGGCTGCTGGGTTGGTGATAGACGAACGTTGGCCACATGTGCCACGAGTCTCTGGGTTTCGCTGGGAGTTCCTGGTGTGCACTGCAGTGGTGGTGTTCCTGGGAAAGAGTGCACTCAGCTTCCGAAGAAGAAAGTGGCAGTGTGCCCAGAACGAGGAAGTCTCTGGAAAAGGCATGGAGAAGACCGAACCGGACGCACAAGCCCGTGGAGCTGTCGCACCATCCGAGCCGAAGGCCAGTCCTCTCCCGTTCCAGCTTCTTGCTCTGGCTGCCCTGAATCAAGATGCCGGGTATTGGTCAGTGGGAAACACCACGCAACTGCTGAAGGGAGTTTGGGAAAGGCTGTTGAAGAGCCCTCACCAGCTGCCTCATGAAAATCCCATCTGTGGAGCAGCCCAGGAAGATGGAGAAGCCCTGGAGAGGAAAACACCAGAAGGCTTCAAGGACAGCTGTGATCTGCAGGCAAGTGCAGACCCGCTGGTTCAGGAGATTGGCAGCTGTGGACAGAGAGTGCAGGACGAGGCAGGGCAGGCAGGCAGGCCAGAGCTTCCTGAAGGAGGAGTGCGGCGGCAGGCCAGCGCTGAGGGCCAGAGCCAACAGCACACCCTCAGCCAGATCCTCCTGAAGGGGATGCATGTGCTAGAGCTGCTTGGAGATCATCTGGAAGTTGGGGGCTCAAGGAGGCAGGTGGAGACTGGCTCCTCCTCCCCTGACCACGTGCCCTCAGGCGGGAGCCCCGTGAACCAATTAAAGCCGTCCAGGGCACTGAAGAAGGCACGTCAGAGGAATGAAGAGCTCCCAAGAAACCCAACAAGCCACCAAGCTGAGCAAGGACCTGTTCCCCTTCGGAACACCCTCCTGGACAGTGAGATTCCGAAGTTGCGCCTGAAGCTTGAGGCAGAGCCGAAGCTGTGCGAAGAGCACCTCAGACACCTGGAGAGGAAGATGATGGAGGAGAAGGCATGCTGCCTGCAAGTGAAGAACGAGCTTGCCAAGGTGCGCAGGAAGGCGGATGCTGCCCACTGGCACTTGGGCCTCTATAGGAACATGGCCGCCGACCTGCACCGAGAATGGCAGCAAATCGCCTCCTTGCATGAGCGGGAGCGCCTCCTGGTGGAGAAGAGGAGTGAGGAGAGCCAGAAGGCTGTCCTGTGGGCAGAGAGGGAGTTCCAAAGGCTCCAGGCCCAAAACCATTGCCTCAGGCAGAAGCTGGCCAACTCTGGGCCCAAGGTCCAGCCTGTCTCCGGGGGGCCTCCTGCTCCTGCTCCTGCTGTTCCGGGCACAGCCTCCAAATACCCTCAAGGGCCAAAGGCTCCCCTGAAACCCAGGAAGCCCAAGAAGGGAGCAAGGGTGCACTGGCCAGATTCCAAGTTCTCGGGTCCCCTGCAGGTCTGATTCCCTTGCCCAGCAGCCACCAACACTCACAACCAGAGCACAAAAGCTCCTGTGCTTACCCCTTCAGCCATACCCATGGCTCCTTTGACTTGAGATCCACCCCATCCTTTAGCCTGATGCTCCATATTCCCTGGAGCCGTATGAGTGTGAGAGAATATTTTTCAGTGTTCAGCGTAACACAAATAAAAATAAAAATATCCAATGGCTGAGACTCCTGCTACTGAGAATGGATTTGATTAAGGGATTCTATGCCAAGCAAGGGACGGTTTGAAGTGTCTTGTATCGATCCCTTAATCGTCCCAATAACCCAGTGTGTCATGTCTGACTGAGGTTCAGACAGGGGAAACAACTTGCCCCAAGATCACACAGCTAGTGAATTTCAGAGCTCCTGTTCCAAACCAGGGTTGTCTAATGATCACCTGCTGTGCCAATAACTTCTACTACTATGCCTACTACTGTTCTTCTTCTTCTTCTTCTTCTTCTTCTTTGGAGAGACAGAAAGGGTGACGGCGCACACATACACACACACACACACACAAAGGAACGCACACACATGCAGGCGGGGGAGGGGCCGAGTTAGAGAGATTCCTCGACAGGCTTCGGACTCAAGTGCTGAACCAGACGCTGGTCTGGATTTCCCAGATCACGTGATCAGCCCTGAACCGAAATCAGGAGCCAGACACTGAACTGACAGGCACCCTTGGGCAAGGAACTTCTAGGCAAGCTGCTGAAGGATCCCAGAAGGGCTTGGTAAAATGTTCCCCTCGTTCAAGTCCTAGGATGTGATGATTCTATGCAAAGATAATAGTGCATATAATATAATCTAACATAATATATAATAATATAAGGATGCAGAGATTATAGTGGTGGCTAGCTGAGGTCAAGTCCCAGCCAAGTAGGGAGGGCAGCCTTTAAGGGTCTCCAACGATTCCCATCTTGGGTACACATCGTTTTGTGTTCCATACTCCACCTCTTGATTCGAGTCAGAACTACTGACTCCCTTGTAAAGGACAGAATGTGGCCAAAGTGATAGGATGTCCCTTCGGAGGTGAGTTTACAAAGAGACTGGTCTCCTCTTGGGCTTGCCCGCCCTCCGTTTCTCCCTCCCTCATCTGTTCCCAGGGAAGCCAGCTGCTCCTTGGGAGCTTTATGCTGGAGAGGCCCATGGGGCAAGGAATGACTATTTCTTGCTTCCAGCAATGGAGGGCCTCTGGCTGCTCACAGCCAGCTGAGTGAGCTCAAAAGCAGACTTACCCCCAACAAGCCCGCAGATGACTGAAGATCCAGAGGCCCTCTGGACTGCAGCCTTGTGAGAGATCCTGAGCCACAGGGACCTGGCTAGTTGCACCTGGATGGCTGGCCCACAGAAACCATATCAGGTTATGAATGTTGTTTTAGGCCCATTGGTTCGGGGAAAACCTTCAAGAAAGACAGGAGTGGGAAGCCAAATGTTTGGCTTCTGACCCACCCCCCGTCTCCTGGGGTTGAAATTCCAGGGAAATCAAGGGATGGTAGAAACGCCTGAGAGATGAGGGTAAACAATGGAAGAGAGAGGACATCTATTCTGATCGCCATGGATCTCTCTGAGAGGACATCCTCCCACTTGATCCTCCTGTGTCGAAGGGTGGCAAATGCAGGGGGAGACACCTGGCAGTGTGGTCCAAGTCGGCTGAGAGCACTCGACCCAGCCCCACAGAGCCTCCTAGAAGGCAGAGAAAGACCCCAGAAGTTCCCTGGGGCCCCTAGAGAAGGCCCCTAGAGAATGAGATGAGTTGAAAGCCTGGGACCTGGTCGTTGGACTTCTAGACTGGAGGAGAGATGGCCTGTGGAAGGGCCACTGCCCGCAACCCCTGTTGGACCAGACCCCTCCTGTCTGCTTTGGGAGACTGGGGGTGAATATGAGAATGAATTCATGTAGAAGAGATGGTGTTCTAATGCTTGGTTTCAACTTCTTGAAATCCTTTCAACTTCTTGAAATCGTTGACATTCCTTTTCTCCTTGTCCCCAGGACCACCATGAATGGGAAGGGGCCTTCAAAGAAGCAAGATGAGAACATCTCTTACAGGGCTGTCCAGTGTCAATATCCAACCACTGCAGTCACTTCTACCCCCTTGGCAGCCCCACTGCTTCCATCAGGACACAGATCCGTTCCTGTACAGGTTTTTGAGCAAACGTAAGTTTGGATTTCTCGCAGAGAAATGCCAAGAGTGCAATGACTGGGGTCCTAGGGTCGTTGCAAGTCTAGTTTTCAGAGAAACTGTATGGAGGGTTGGGTCATTATACTGTGCACCCGAAAAGCATATTCTACTGCTTGTTCCCTGGAATTTAAATCCAGGCCTTGAAAAAGAAAAGGAACTGTGAACTGTTTTCAAGAGGGAGCTCTATCATCTTCCATTCCCAACAGCGATGCAGGAGCGATCCAGTCGTTCCTCATCCTGCCTTGCATTGGGGAGTGGGGTCTCTCTCTCCCTCTCGGGTGCATTTGGTTTGCATCATGCTGATAGGTGTGCAGTGATAGGTGTGCACCTCCTCCTCCTCTCTGCCCCTCCCTATTCTTCTTCTCCTTCTTCTTCTTTGTCTCTGGAAGTCCACTTGCTCTAGCACCATTTATTCAAAACGCTGTCACTCCTCCATTGAATTGCTTTTCCCCTTTGTCAGAATCCCATTGACATGTTGGTGGTTGGTCTCTTTCTGAGTTTGATCCTGTTCCACTTATCTATCTTTATACTGTTCCATTTGTCTATCCCTTCACCAACACCACACATTTTTGATTACTATAGCTGTAGATCTTGAAACTGGGTGGAAGGATTCCTTTGGTTTTCTTCTTTAGTTTTATTTTCTCATCTTTTTCTAGGTTCTGACGTGGAGAGCTTATTGTTTTGAGACAGAGAGAGAGAGAGAGAGAGAGACAGGGAAGATGGAGAGCTTATTGTTTTGAGACAGAGAGAGAGAGAGAGAGAGAGAGAGAGAGAGATTATTAAACAGCCTCCATGCTCAGCACCAGCACAATGCAGGATCAGTCTCACAACCTCGAGTTTAATCATGACCCGAGTCAAAATCAAGAGTTGGACTAACTGACTGAGCCTCCCAGATGCTCCTCCTCCTTTCTAACATAGGCAGTGATTGCTCTACATGGTGCTGTCCATTGATTGTGCTGTGTCCCACACATTTTCTTATGTTGTATGTTCATTTTCCTTCACTTCAATGCATTGAGATTTGATCTTTGATCTTTGATCATCTAGAAGGTTACTTTCTCAGGGTTTGGATATTTGTTCGTTTTCTCCTTTGGATACCTAGTTTGCTTTTTAAATATATTTTTTTTAATGTTGAAATTGTACTTCCGAGAAATTGATCGATAGGGTTGTCTTTGTTTCAGGTGTACAATAGAGCGATTCCCCTCCCCTACCCCACCTGCTGTCAGCTCCGGTTGCAGGCACTGATGTGCCTTGGAGACTCAGGTGCACCTCCCCCACCCCTCCTCCCTTCAGCTCCTGTTGCCAGGCACTGGTTTGCGTTGGAGACGGAACCCTCGTAGGGGATCCAAGCACTTCCTAGTGGCCCAGAAGACACTGGTGATCGGAGACCAAGCCACAAGGCTCTTTGGAGCCAGCTGGTGGCCATCCAAATGCCTCCCCACACAGTTCTGGAGCCGCTGTGGGCTGTCCTGGAGCAGCTGTGGGCTGCTGGGTTGGTGATATCCGAACGTTGGCCACATGTGCCACGAGTCTCTGGGTTTCGCTGGGAGATCCTGGTGTGCACTGCAGTGGTGGTGTTCCTGGGAAAGAGTGCACTCAGCTTCCGAAGAAGAAAGTGGCAGTGTGCCCGGAACGAGGAAGTCTCTGGAAAAGGCATGGAGAAGACCGAACCGGACGCACAAACCCGTGGAGCTGTCGCATCATCCGAGCCGAAGGCCAGTCCTCTCCCGTTCCAGCTTCTTGCTCTGGCTGCCCTGAATCAAGATGCCGGGTATTGGTCAGTGGGAAACACCACGCAACTGCGGAAGGGAGTTCGGGAAAGGCTGTTGAAGAGCCCTCAGCAGCTGCCTCATGAAAATCCCATCTGTGGAGCAGCCCAGGAAGATGGAGAAGCCCTGGTGAGGAAAACGCCAGAAGGCTTCAAGGACAGCCGTGATCTGCAGGCAAGTGCAGACCCGCTGGTTCAGGAGATTGGCAGCTGTGGACAGAGAGTGCAGGACGAGGCAGGGCAGGCAGGCAGGCCAGAGCTTCCTGAAGGAGGAGTGCGGCGGCAGGCCAGCGCTGAGGGCCAGAGCCAACAGCACACCCTCAGCCAGATCCTCCTGAAGGGGATGCATGTGCTAGAGCTGCTTGGAGATCATCTGGAAGGTGGGGGCTCAAGGAGGCAGGTGGAGACTGGCTCCTCCTCCCCTGACCACGTGCCCTCAGGCGGGAGCCCCGTGAACCAATTCAAGCTGTCCAGGGCACTGAAGAAGGCACGTCAGAGGAATGAAGAGCTCCCAAGAATCCCAACAAGCCACCAAGCTGAGCAAGGACCTGTTCACCTTCGGAACACCCTCCTGGACGGTGAGATTCCGAAGTTGCGCCTGAAGCTTGAGGCAGAGCCGAAGCTGTGCGAAGAGCACCTCAGACACCTGGAGAGGAAGATGACGGAGGAGAAGGCACGCTGCCTGCAAGTGAAGAACGAGCTTGCCAAGGTGCGCAGGAAGGCGGATGCTGCCCACTGGCACTTGGGCCTCTATAGGAACATGGCCGCCGACCTGCACTGAGAATGGCAGCAAATCGCCTCCTTGCATGAGCGGGAGCGCCTCCTGGTGGAGAAGAGGAGTGAGGAGAGCCAGAAGGCTGTCCTGTGGGCAGAGAGGGAGTTCCAAAGGCTCCAGGCCCAAAACCATTGCCTCAGGCAGAAGCTGGCCAACTCTGGGCCCAAGGTCCAGCCTGTCTCCGGGGGGCCTCCTGCTCCTGCTCCTGCTGTTCCGGGCACAGCCTCCAAATACCCTCAAGGGCCAAAGGCTCCCCTGAAACCCAGGAAGCCCAAGAAGGGAGCAAGGGTGCCCTGGCCAGACGCCAAGTTCTCGGGTCCCCTGCAGGTCTGATTCCCTTGCCCAGCAGCCACCAACACTCACAACCAGAGCACGAAAGCTCCTGTGCTTACCCCTTCAGCCATACCCATGGCTCCTTTGACTTGAGATCCACCCCATCTTTTAGCCTGATGCTCCATATTCCCTGGAGCCGTATGAGTGTGAGAGAATATTTTTCAGTGTTCAGCGTAACACAAATAAAAATAAAAATATCCAATGGCTGAGACTCCTGCTACTGAGAATGGATTTGATTAAGGTATTCTATGCCAAGCAAGGGACGGTTTGAAGTGTCTTGTATCGATCCCTTAATCGTCCCAATTACCCAGTGTGTCATGTCTGACTGAGGTTCAGACAGGGGAAACAACTTGCCCCAAGATCACACAGCTAGTGAATTTCAGAGCTCCCGTTCCAAACCAGGGTTGTCTAATGATCACCTGCTGTGCCAATAACTACTACTATGCCTACTACTGTTCTTCTTCTTCTTCTTCTTCTTCTTCTTCTTCTTCTTCTTCTTCTTCTTCTTCTTCTTCTTCGAGACAGAAAGGGTGACGGCGCACACATACACACACACACACACAAAGGAACGCACACACATGCAGGCGTGGGAGGGGCCGAGTTAGAGAGATTCCTCGACAGGCTTCGGACTCAAGTGCTGAACCAGACGCTGGTCTGGATTTCCCAGATCACGTGATCAGCCCTGAACCGAAATCAGGAGCCAGACACTGAACTGACAGGCACCCTTGGGCAAGGAACTTCTAGGCAAGCTGCTGAAGGATCCCAGAAGGGCTTGGTAAATTGTTCCCCTCGTTCACGTCCTAGGATGTGATGATTCTATGCAAAGATAATAGTGCATATAATATAATCTAACATAATATATAATAATATAAGGATGCAGAGATTATAGTGGTGGCTAGCTGAGGTCAAGTCCCAGCCAAGTAGGGAGGGCAGCCTTTAAGGGTCTCCAACGATTCCCATCTTGGGTACACATCGTTTTGTGTTCCATACTCCACCTCTTGATTCGAGTCAGAACTACTGACTCCCTTGTAAAGGACAGAATGTGGCCAAAGTGATAGGATGTCCCTTCGGAGGTGAGTTTACAAAGAGACTGGTCTCCTCTTGGGCTTGCCCGCCCTCCGTTTCTCCCTCCCTCATCTGTTCCCAGGGAAGCCAGCTGCTCCTTGGGAGCTTTATGCTGGAGAGGCCCATGGGGCAAGGAATGACTCTTTCTTGCTTCCAGCAATGGAGGGCCTCTGGCTGCTCACAGCCAGCTGAGTGAACTCAAAAGCAGACTTACCCCCAACAAGCCCGCAGATGACTGAAGATCCAGAGGCCCTCTGGACTGCAGCCTTGTGAGAGATCCTGAGCCACAGGGACCTGGCTAGTTGCACCTGGATGGCTGGCCCACAGAAACCATATCAGGTTATGAATGTTGTTTTAGGCCCATTGGTTCGGGGAAAACCTTCAAGAAAGACAGGAGTGGGAAGCCAAATGTTTGGCTTCTGACCCACCCCCCCTCTCCTGGGGTTGAAATTCCAGGGAAATCAAGAGATGGTCGAAACGCCTGAGAGATGAGGGTAAACAATGGAAGAGAGAGGACATCTATTCTGATCGCCATGGATCTCTCTGAGAGGACATCCTCCCACTTGATCCTCCTGTGTCGAAGGGTGGCAAATGCAGGGGGAGACACCTGGCAGTGTGGTCCAAGTCGGCTGAGAGCACTCGACCCAGCCCCACAGAGCCTCCTGGAAGGCAGAGAAAGAGCCCAGATGTTCCCTGGGGCCCCTAGAGAAGGCCCCTAGAGAATGAGATGAGTTGAAAGCCTGGGACCTGGTCGTTGGACTTCTAGGCTGGAGGGGAGATGGCCTGTGGAAGGGCCACTGCCCGCAACCCCTGTTGGACCAGACCCCTCCTGTCTGCTTTGGGAGACTGGGGGTGAATATGAGAATGAATTCATGTAGAAGAGATGGTGTTCTAATGCTTGGTTTCAACTTCTTGAAATCCTTTCAACTTCTTGAAATCGTTGACATTCCTTTTCTCCTTGTCCCCAGGACCACCATGAATGGGAAGGGGCCTTCAAAGAAGCAAGATGAGAACATCTCTTACAAGGCTGTCCAGTGTCAATATCCAACCACTGCAGTCACTTCTACCCCCTTGGCAGCCCCACTGCTTCCATCAGGACACAGATCCGTTCCTGTACAGGGTTTTGAGCAAACGTAAGTTTGGATTTCTCGCAGAGAAATGCCAAGAGTGCAATGACTGGGGTCCTAGGGTGGTTGCAAGTCTAGTTTTCAGAGAAACTGTGTGGAGGGTTGGGTCACTATCCTGTGCACCCGAAAAGCATATTCTACTGCTCGTTCCCTGGAATTTAAATCCAGGCCTTGAAAAAGAAAAGGAACTGTGAACTGTTTTCAAGAGGGAGCTCTATCACCTTCCATTCCCAACAGCGATGCAGGAGCGATCCAGTCGTTCCACATCCTGCCTTGCATTGGGGAGTGGGGTCTCTCTCTCCCTCTCGGGTGCATTTGGTTTGCATCATGCTGATAGGTGTGCAGTGAGAGCTCATTGGAGTTTGAATTTGAATTGCCCCGTGGGAACTTTTTATGGGATTTCCATCTGTATACTCTTTGGTAAAGGGTTTCGGTCTTTTGCCCATTTTTTTTGTTTTTGTTCTTTTCAGACTGGATGGCTTGCTTCTTTGGGGGTCAACTTTTGAGGTTCTCTCCTTCCGACAGGAGTCCTTTGTCAGGTATGTGGTTTGCACCTATTTTCTCCCAGTTTGTAGCTTCCCTTTTGGGTCTTCTTCACAAGGTGTTTCACACATTACAGACTTCCAATTCTGATTTGTTGGATCATGTCTAATGAATCAACTCTTCTTGAACGGAACATGATTTGATGTCCAGTCGGAGGATTCTTTACCTAGCTGTCCATTCTGGACATTTTTTTCCCTAGAAGATTTATCATTTTACGTAGAAGGCGGTGATTAATTTTGAGTTAATTTAACAAAATTTTTTTTCTTTTTGAGAGAGTGAGCATGCGCATGAGTGGGGCGTGGGGTGGAGGGAGAAGCGAAAAGAGCGTCCTTAAGCAGACTCCCCAGTGAGCTTGGAGCCTGATTTTGTCCCGGGACCCTGAGAGCATGACAAGAGCCGAAATGAAGAGCTGGCTGCCTCAGCGACTGAGTCACCCAGGCGCCATGAGTTCAGTTTTGTACAGAGGATGAGCCTTCGATTGTGGTCCTCGTCCTCCTCGTCCTCCACCTCCACCTCCTCCTCCTCTCTGCCCCTCCCTCTTCTTCTTGGGCCTCCTTCTTCTTCTTTGTCTCTGGAAGTCCACTTGCTCTAGCACCATTTCTTCAAAACGCTGTCACTCCTCCATTGAATTGCTTTTCCCCTTTGTCAGAATCCCATTGACATGTTGGTGGTTGGTCTCTTTCTGGGTTTGATCCTGTTCCACTTATCTATCTTTATACTGTTCCATTTGTCCATCCCTTCACCAACACCACACATTTTTGATTACTATAGCTGTAGATCTTGAAACTGGGTGGAAGGATTCCTTTGGTTTTCTTCTTTAGTTTTATTTTCTCATCTTTTTCTAGGTTCTGACGTGGAGAGCTTATTGTTTTGAGACAGAGAGAGAGAGAGAGAGAGAGAGAGGGAAGGGGTACAGAGAGAGAGAGAGAGAGAGAGAGAGAGATTATTAAACAGCCTCCATGCCCAGCACCAGCACAATGCAGGTTCAGTCTCACAACCTCGAGTTTAATCATGACCCGAGTCAAAATCAAGAGTTGGACTAACTGACTGAGCCTCCCTGCTCCTCCTCCTTTCTAACATAGGCAGTGATTGCTCTACATGGTGCTGTCCATTGATTGTGCTGTGTCCCACACATTTTCATATGTTGTATGTTCATTTTCCTTCACTTCAATGCATTGAGATTTGATCTTTGATCTTTGATCATCTAGAAGGTTACTTTCTCAGTGTTTGGATATTTGTTAGATTTCTCCTTTGGATACCTAGTTTGCTTTTTAAATATATTTTTTTTAATGTTGAAATTGTACTTCGGAGAAATTGATCGATAGGGTTGTCTTTGTTTCAGGTGTACAATATAGCGATTCCCCTCCCCTACCCCACCTGCTGTCAGCTCCGGTTGCAGGCACTGATGTGCCTTGGAGACTCAGGTGCACCTCCCCCACCCCTCCTCCCTTCAGCTCCTGTTGCCAGGCACTGGTTTGCATTGGAGACGGAAACCTCGTAGGGGTTCCAAGCACTTCCTAGTGGCCCAGAAGACACTGGTGATCGGAGACCAAGCCACAAGGCTCTTTGGAGCCAGCTGGGGGCCATCCAAATGCCTCCCCACACAGTTCTGGAGCCGCTGTGGGCTGTCCTGGAGCAGCTGTGGGCTGCTGGGTTGGTGATAGACGAACGTTGGCCACATGTGCCACGAGTCTCTGGGTTTCGCTGGGAGATCCTGGTGTGCAATGCAGTGGTGGTGTTCCTGGGAAAGAGTGCACTTAGCTTCCGAAGAAGAAAGGGGCAGTGTGCCTGGAACGAGGAAGTCTCTGGAAAAGGCATGGAGAAGACCGAACCGGACGCACAAGCCCGTGGAGCTGTCGCATCATCCGAGCCGAAGGCCAGTCCTCTCCCGTTCCAGCTTCTTGCTCTGGCTGCTTTGAATCAAGATGCCGGGTATTGGTCAGTGGGAAACACCACGCAACTGCGGAAGGGAGTTCGGGAAAGGCTGTTGAAGAGCCCTCAGCAGCTGCCTCATGAAAATCCCATCTGTGGAGCAGCCCAGGAAGATGGAGAAGCCCTGGTGAGGAAAACGCCAGAAGGCTTCAAGGACAGCCGTGATCTGCAGGCAAGTGCAGACCCGCTGGTTCAGGAGATTGGCAGCTGTTGACAGAGAGTGCAGGACGAGGCAGGGCAGGCAGGCAGGCCAGAGCTTCCTGAAGGAGGAGTGCGGCGGCAGGCCAGCGCTGAGGGCCAGAGCCAACAGCACACCCTCAGCCAGATCCTCCTGAAGGGGATGCATGTGCTAGAGCTGCTTGGAGATCATCTGGAAGGTGGGGGCTCAAGGAGGCAGGTGGAGACTGGCTCCTCCTCCCCTGACCACGTGCCCTCAGGCGGGAGCCCCGTGAACCAATTCAAGCTGTCCAGGGCACTGAAGAAGGCACGTCAGAGGAATGAAGAGCTCCCAAGAATCCCAACAAGCCACCAAGCTGAGCAAGGACCTGTTCACCTTCGGAACACCCTCCTGGACGGTGAGATTCCGAAGTTGCGCCTGAAGCTTGAGGCAGAGCCGAAGCTGTGCGAAGAGCACCTCAGACACCTGGAGAGGAAGATGACGGAGGAGAAGGCACGCTGCCTGCAAGTGAAGAACGAGCTTGCCAAGGTGCGCAGGAAGGCGGATGCTGCCCACTGGCACTTGGGCCTCTATAGGAACATGGCCGCCGACCTGCACTGAGAATGGCAGCAAATCGCCTCCTTGCATGAGCGGGAGCGCCTCCTGGTGGAGAAGAGGAGTGAGGAGAGCCAGAAGGCTGTCCTGTGGGCAGAGAGGGAGTTCCAAAGGCTCCAGGCCCAAAACCATTGCCTCAGGCAGAAGCTGGCCAACTCTGGGCCCAAGGTCCAGCCTGTCTCCGGGGGGCCTCCTGCTCCTGCTCCTGCTGTTCCGGGCACAGCCTCCAAATACCCTCAAGGGCCAAAGGCTCCCCTGAAACCCAGGAAGCCCAAGAAGGGAGCAAGGGTGCCCTGGCCAGACGCCAAGTTCTCGGGTCCCCTGCAGGTCTGATTCCCTTGCCCAGCAGCCACCAACACTCACAACCAGAGCACGAAAGCTCCTGTGCTTACCCCTTCAGCCATACCCATGGCTCCTTTGACTTGAGATCCACCCCATCTTTTAGCCTGATGCTCCATATTCCCTGGAGCCGTATGAGTGTGAGAGAATATTTTTCAGTGTTCAGCGTAACACAAATAAAAATAAAAATATCCAATGGCTGAGACTCCTGCTACTGAGAATGGATTTGATTAAGGTATTCTATGCCAAGCAAGGGACGGTTTGAAGTGTCTTGTATCGATCCCTTAATCGTCCCAATTACCCAGTGTGTCATGTCTGACTGAGGTTCAGACAGGGGAAACAACTTGCCCCAAGATCACACAGCTAGTGAATTTCAGAGCTCCCGTTCCAAACCAGGGTTGTCTAATGATCACCTGCTGTGCCAATAACTACTACTATGCCTACTACTGTTCTTCTTCTTCTTCTTCTTCTTCTTCTTCTTCTTCTTCTTCTTCTTCTTCTTCTTCTTCGAGACAGAAAGGGTGACGGCGCACACATACACACACACACACACAAAGGAACGCACACACATGCAGGCGTGGGAGGGGCCGAGTTAGAGAGATTCCTCGACAGGCTTCGGACTCAAGTGCTGAACCAGACGCTGGTCTGGATTTCCCAGATCACGTGATCAGCCCTGAACCGAAATCAGGAGCCAGACACTGAACTGACAGGCACCCTTGGGCAAGGAACTTCTAGGCAAGCTGCTGAAGGATCCCAGAAGGGCTTGGTAAATTGTTCCCCTCGTTCACGTCCTAGGATGTGATGATTCTATGCAAAGATAATAGTGCATATAATATAATCTAACATAATATATAATAATATAAGGATGCAGAGATTATAGTGGTGGCTAGCTGAGGTCAAGTCCCAGCCAAGTAGGGAGGGCAGCCTTTAAGGGTCTCCAACGATTCCCATCTTGGGTACACATCGTTTTGTGTTCCATACTCCACCTCTTGATTCGAGTCAGAACTACTGACTCCCTTGTAAAGGACAGAATGTGGCCAAAGTGATAGGATGTCCCTTCGGAGGTGAGTTTACAAAGAGACTGGTCTCCTCTTGGGCTTGCCCGCCCTCCGTTTCTCCCTCCCTCATCTGTTCCCAGGGAAGCCAGCTGCTCCTTGGGAGCTTTATGCTGGAGAGGCCCATGGGGCAAGGAATGACTCTTTCTTGCTTCCAGCAATGGAGGGCCTCTGGCTGCTCACAGACAGCTGAGTGAACTCAAAAGCAGACTTACCCCCAACAAGCCCGCAGATGACTGAAGATCCAGAGGCCCTCTGGACTGCAGCCTTGTGAGAGATCCTGAGCCACAGGGACCTGGCTAGTTGCACCTGGATGGCTGGCCCACAGAAACCATATCAGGTTATGAATGTTGTTTTAGGCCCATTGGTTCGGGGAAAACCTTCAAGAAAGACAGGAGTGGGAAGCCAAATGTTTGGCTTCTGACCCACCCCCCCTCTCCTGGGGTTGAAATTCCAGGGAAATCAAGAGATGGTCGAAACGCCTGAGAGATGAGGGTAAACAATGGAAGAGAGAGGACATCTATTCTGATCGCCATGGATCTCTCTGAGAGGACATCCTCCCACTTGATCCTCCTGTGTCGAAGGGTGGCAAATGCAGGGGGAGACACCTGGCAGTGTGGTCCAAGTCGGCTGAGAGCACTCGACCCAGCCCCACAGAGCCTCCTGGAAGGCAGAGAAAGAGCCCAGATGTTCCCTGGGGCCCCTAGAGAAGGCCCCTAGAGAATGAGATGAGTTGAAAGCCTGGGACCTGGTCGTTGGACTTCTAGGCTGGAGGGGAGATGGCCTGTGGAAGGGCCACTGCCCGCAACCCCTGTTGGACCAGACCCCTCCTGTCTGCTTTGGGAGACTGGGGGTGAATATGAGAATGAATTCATGTAGAAGAGATGGTGTTCTAATGCTTGGTTTCAACTTCTTGAAATCCTTTCAACTTCTTGAAATCGTTGACATTCCTTTTCTCCTTGTCCCCAGGACCACCATGAATGGGAAGGGGCCTTCAAAGAAGCAAGATGAGAACATCTCTTACAAGGCTGTCCAGTGTCAATATCCAACCACTGCAGTCACTTCTACCCCCTTGGCAGCCCCACTGCTTCCATCAGGACACAGATCCGTTCCTGTACAGGGTTTTGAGCAAACGTAAGTTTGGATTTCTCGCAGAGAAATGCCAAGAGTGCAATGACTGGGGTCCTAGGGTGGTTGCAAGTCTAGTTTTCAGAGAAACTGTGTGGAGGGTTGGGTCACTATCCTGTGCACCCGAAAAGCATATTCTACTGCTCGTTCCCTGGAATTTAAATCCAGGCCTTGAAAAAGAAAAGGAACTGTGAACTGTTTTCAAGAGGGAGCTCTATCACCTTCCATTCCCAACAGCGATGCAGGAGCGATCCAGTCGTTCCACATCCTGCCTTGCATTGGGGAGTGGGGTCTCTCTCTCCCTCTCGGGTGCATTTGGTTTGCATCATGCTGATAGGTGTGCAGTGAGAGCTCATTGGAGTTTGAATTTGAATTGCCCCGTGGGAACTTTTTATGGGATTTCCATCTGTATACTCTTTGGTAAAGGGTTTCGGTCTTTTGCCCATTTTTTTTGTTTTTGTTCTTTTCAGACTGGATGGCTTGCTTCTTTGGGGGTCAACTTTTGAGGTTCTCTCCTTCCGACAGGAGTCCTTTGTCAGGTATGTGGTTTGCACCTATTTTCTCCCAGTTTGTAGCTTCCCTTTTGGGTCTTCTTCACAAGGTGTTTCACACATTACAGACTTCCAATTCTGATTTGTTGGATCATGTCTAATGAATCAACTCTTCTTGAACGGAACATGATTTGATGTCCAGTCGGAGGATTCTTTACCTAGCTGTCCATTCTGGACATTTTTTTCCCTAGAAGATTTATCATTTTACGTAGAAGGCGGTGATTAATTTTGAGTTAATTTAACAAAATTTTTTTTCTTTTTGAGAGAGTGAGCATGCGCATGAGTGGGGCGTGGGGTGGAGGGAGAAGCGAAAAGAGCGTCCTTAAGCAGACTCCCCAGTGAGCTTGGAGCCTGATTTTGTCCCGGGACCCTGAGAGCATGACAAGAGCCGAAATGAAGAGCTGGCTGCCTCAGCGACTGAGTCACCCAGGCGCCATGAGTTCAGTTTTGTACAGAGGATGAGCCTTCGATTGTGGTCCTCGTCCTCCTCGTCCTCCACCTCCACCTCCTCCTCCTCTCTGCCCCTCCCTCTTCTTCTTGGGCCTCCTTCTTCTTCTTTGTCTCTGGAAGTCCACTTGCTCTAGCACCATTTCTTCAAAACGCTGTCACTCCTCCATTGAATTGCTTTTCCCCTTTGTCAGAATCCCATTGACATGTTGGTGGTTGGTCTCTTTCTGGGTTTGATCCTGTTCCACTTATCTATCTTTATACTGTTCCATTTGTCTATCCCTTCACCAACACCACACATTTTTGATTACTATAGCTGTAGATCTTGAAACTGGGTGGAAGGATTCCTTTGGTTTTCTTCTTTAGTTTTATTTTCTCATCTTTTTCTAGGTTCTGACGTGGAGAGCTTATTGTTTTGAGACAGAGAGAGAGAGAGAGAGAGAGAGAGAGAGAGAGGGAAGGGGTACAGAGAGAGAGAGAGAGAGAGAGAGAGAGAGAGATTATTAAACAGCCTCCATGCCCAGCACCAGCACAATGCAGGTTCAGTCTCACAACCTCGAGTTTAATCATGACCCGAGTCAAAATCAAGAGTTGGACTAACTGACTGAGCCTCCCAGATGCTCCTCCTCCTTTCTAACATAGGCAGTGATTCCTCTACATGGTGCTGTCCATTGATTGTGCTGTGTCCCACACATTTTCATATGTTGTATGTTCATTTTCCTTCACTTCAATGCATTGAGATTTGATCTTTGATCTTTGATCATCTAGAAGGTTACTTTCTCAGTGTTTGGATATTTGTTAGATTTCTCCTTTGGATACCTAGTTTGCTTTTTAAATATATTTTTTTTAATGTTGAAATTGTACTTCCGAGAAATTGATCGATAGGGTTGTCTTTGTTTCAGGTGTACAATATAGCGATTCCCCTCCGCTACCCCACCTGCTGTCACCTCCGGTTGCAGGCACGGGTGTGCCTTGGAGACTCAGGTGCACCTCCCCCACCCCTCCTCCCTTCAGCTCCTGTTTCCAGGCACTGGTTTGCATTGGAGACGGAACCCTCGTAGGGGTTCCAAGCACTTCCTAGTGGCCCAGAAGACACTGGTGATCGGAGACCAAGCCACAAGGCTCTTTGGAGCCAGCTGGGGGCCATCCAAATGCCTCCCCACACAGTTCTGGAGCCACTGTGGGCTGTCCTGGAGCAGCTGTGGGCTGCTGGGTTGGTGATAGACGAACGTTGGCCACATGTGCCACGAGTCTCTGGGTTTCGCTGGGAGATCCTGGTGTGCACTGCAGTGGTGGTGTTCCTGGGAAAGAGTGCACTCAGCTTCCGAAGAAGAAAGGGGCAGTGTGCCCGGAACGAGGAAGTCTCTGGAAAAGGCATGGAGAAGACCGAACCGGACGCACAAGCCCGTGGAGCTGTCGCATCATCCGAGCCGAAGGCCAGTCCTCTCCCGTTCCAGCTTCTTGCTCTGGCTGCCCTGAATCAAGATGCCGGGTATTGGTCAGTGGGAAACACCACGCAACTGCGGAAGGGAGTTCGGAAAAAGCTGTTGAAGAGCCCTCACCAGCTGCCTCAGGAAAATCCCATCTGTGGAGCAGCCCAGGAAGATGGAGAAGCCCTGGTGAGGAAAACACCAGAAGGCTTCAAGAACAGCCGTGATCTGCAGGCAAGTGCAGACCCGCTGGTTCAGGAGATTGGCAGCTGTGGACAGAGAGTGCAGGACGAGGCAGGATAGGCAGGCAGGCCAGAGCTTCCTGAAGGAGGAGTGCAGCGGCAGGCCAGCGCTGAGGGCCAGAGCCAACAGCACACCCTCAGCCAGATCCTCCTGAAGGGGATGCATGTGCTAGAGCTGCTTGGAGATCATCTGGAAGGTGGGGGCTCAAGGAGGCAGGTGGAGACTGGCTCCTCCTCCCCTGACCACGTGCCCTCAGGCGGGAGCCCCGTGAACCAATTAAAGCCGTCCAGGGCACTGAAGAAGGCACGTCAGAGGAATGAAGAGCTCCCAAGAAACCCAACAAGCCACCAAGCTGAGCAAGGACCTGTTCCCCTTCGGAACACCCTCCTGGACGGTGAGATTCCGAAGTTGCGCCTGAAGCTTGAGGCAGAGCCGAAGCTGTGCGAAGAGCACCTCAGACACCTGGAGAGGAAGATGATGGAGGAGAAGGCACGCTGCCTGCAAGTGAAGAACGAGCTTGCCAAGGTGCGCAGGAAGGCGGATGCTGCCCACTGGCACTTGGGCCTCTATGGGAACATGGCCGCCGACCTGCACCGAGAATGGCAGCAAATCGCCTCCTTGCATGAGCGGGAGCGCCTCCTGGTGGAGAAGAGGAGTGAGGAGAGCCAGAAGGCTGTCCTGTGGGCAGAGAGGGAGTTCCAAAGGCTCCAGGCCCAAAACCATTGCCTCAGGCAGAAGCTGGCCAACTCTGGGCCCAAGGTCCAGCCTGTCTCCGGGGGGCCTCCTGCTCCTGCTCCTGCTGTTCCGGGCACAGCCTCCAAATACCCTCAAGCGCCAAAGGCTCCCCTGAAACCCAGGAAGCCCAAGAAGGGAGCAAGGGTGCACTGGCCAGACTCCAAGTTCTCGGGTCCCCTGCAGGTCTGATTCCCTTGCCCAGCAGCCACCAACACTCACAACCAGAGCACGAAAGCTCCTGTGCTTACCCCTTCAGCCATACCCATGGCTCCTTTGACTTGAGATCCACCCCATCCTTTAGCCTGATGCTCCATATTCCCTGGAGCCGTATGAGTGTGAGAGAATATTTTTCAGTGTTCAGCGTAACACAAATAAAAATAAAAATATCCAATGGCTGAGACTCCTGCTACTGAGAATGGATTTGATTAAGGGATTCTATGCCAAGCAAGGGACGGTTTGAAGTGTCTTGTATCGATCCCTTAATCGTCCCAATAACCCAGTGTGTCATGTCTGACTGAGGTTCAGACAGGGGAAACAACTTGCCCCAAGATCACACAGCTAGTGAATTTCAGAGCTCCTGTTCCAAACCAGGGTTGTCTAATGATCACCTGCTGTGCCAATAACTTCTACTACTATGCCTACTACTGTTCTTCTTCTTCTTCTTCTTCTTCTTCTTCTTTGGAGAGACAGAAAGGGTGACGGCGCACACATACACACACACACACACAAAGGAACGCACACACATGCAGGCGGGGGAGGGGCCGAGTTAGAGAGATTCCTCGACAGGCTTCGGACTCAAGTGCTGAAGCAGACGCTGGTCTGGATTTCCCAGATCACGTGATCAGCCCTGAACCGAAATCAGGAGCCAGACACTGAACTGACAGGCACCCTTGGGCAAGGAACTTCTAGGCAAGCTGCTGAAGGATCCCAGAAGGGCTTGGTAAATTGTTCCCCTCGTTCACGTCCTAGGATGTGATGATTCTATGCAAAGATAATAGTGCATATAATATAATCTAACATAATATATAATAATATAAGGATGCAGAGATTATAGTGGTGGCTAGCTGAGGTCAAGTCCCAGCCAAGTAGGGAGGGCAGCCTTTAAGGCTCTCCAACGATTCCCATCTTGGGTACACATCGTTTTGTGTTCCATACTCCACCTCTTGATTCGAGTCAGAACTACTGACTCCCTTGTAAAGGACAGAATGTGGCCAAAGTGATAGGATGTCCCTTCGGAGGTGAGTTTACAAAGAGACTGGTCTCCTCTTGGGCTTGCCCGCCCTCCGTCCCTCCCTCCCGCATCTGTTCCCAGGGAAGCCAGCTGCTCCTTCGGAGCTTTATGCTGGAGAGGCCCATGGGGCAAGGAATGACTATTTCTTGCTTCCAGCAATGGAGGGCCTCTGGCTGCTCACAACCAGCTGAGTGAGCTCAAAAGCATACTTACCCCCAACAAGCCCGCAGATGACTGAAGATCCAGAGGCCCTCTGGACTGCAGCCTTGTGAGAGATCCTGAGCCACAGGGACCTGGCTAGTTGCACCTGGATGGCTGGCCCACAGAAACCATATCAGGTTATGAATGTTGTTTTAGGCCCATTGGTTCGGGGAAAACCTTCAAGAAAGACAGGAGTGGGAAGCCAAATGTTTGGCTTCTGACCCACCCCCCCTCTCCTGGGGTTGAAATTCCAGGGAAATCAAGAGATGGTAGAAACGCCTGAGAGATGAGGGTAAACAATGGAAGAGAGAGGACATCTATTCTGATCGCCATGGATCTCTCTGAGAGGACATCCTCCCACTTGATCCTCCTGTGTCAAAGGGTGGCAAATGCAGGGGGAGACACCTGGCAGTGTGGTCCAAGTCGGCTGAGAGCACTCGACCCAGCCCCACAGAGCCTCCTAGAAGGCAGAGAAAGAGCCCAGAAGTTCCCTGGGGCCCCTAGAGAAGGCCCCTAGAGAATGAGATGAGTTGAAAGCCTGGGACATGGTCGTTGGACTTCTAGGCTGGAGGGGAGATGGCCTGTGGAAGGGCCACTGCCCGCAACCCCTGTTGGACCAGACCCCTCCTGTCTGCTTTGGGAGACTGGGGGTGAATATGAGAATGAATTCATGTAGAAGAGATGGTGTTCTAATGCTTGGTTTCAACTTCTTGAAATCCTTTCAACTTCTTGAAATCGTTGACATTCCTTTTCTCCTTGTCCCCAGGACCACCATGAATGGGAAGGGGCCTTCAAAGAAGCAAGATGAGAACATCTCTTACAAGGCTGTCCAGTGTCAATATCCAACCACTGCAGTCACTTCTACCCCCTTGGCAGCCCCACTGCTTCCATCAGGACACAGATCCGTTCCTGTACAGGTTTCTGAGCAAACGTAAGTTTGGATTTCTCGCAGAGAAATGACAAGAGTGCAATGACTGGGGTCCTAGGGTGGTTGCAAGTCTAGTTTTCAGAGAAACTGTGTGGAGGGTTGGGTCACTATCCTGTGCACCCGAAAAGCATATTCTACTGCTCGTTCCCTGGAATTTAAATCCAGGCCTTGAAAAAGAAAAGGAACTGTGAACTGTTTTCAAGAGGGAGCTCTATCACCTTCCATTCCCAACAGCGATGCAGCAGCGATCCAGTCGTTCCACATCCTGCCTTGCATTGGGGAGTGGGGTCTCTCTCTCCCTCTCGGGTGCATTTGGTTTGCATCATGCTGATAGGTGTGCAGTGAGAGCTCTTTGGAGTTTGAATTTGAATTGCCCCGATGGTAACTTTTTATGGGATTTCCATCTGTATACTCTTTGGTAAAGGGTTTCGGTCTTTTGCCCATTTTTTTTGTTTTTGTTCTTTTCAGACTGGATGGCTTGCTTCTTTGGGGGTCAACTTTTGAGGTTCTCTCCTTCCGACAGGAGTCCTTTATCAGGTATGTGGTTTGCACCTATTTTCTCCCAGTTTGTAGCTTCCCTTTTGGGTCTTCTTCACAAGGTGTTTCACACATTACAGACTTCCAATTCTGATTTGTTGGATCATGTCTAATGAATCAACTCTTCTTGAACGGAACATGATTTGATGTCCAGTCGGAGGATTCTTTACCTAGCTGTCCATTCTGGACATTTTTTTCCCTAGAAGATTTATCATTTTACGTAGAAGGCGGTGATTGATTTTGAGTTAATTTAACAAATATTTTTTTCTTTTTGAGAGAGTGAGCATGCGCATGAGTGGGGCGTGGGGTGGAGGGAGAAGCGAAAAGAGCGTCCTTAAGCAGACTCCCCAGTGAGCTTGGAGCCTGATTTTGTCCCGGGACCCTGAGAGCATGACAAGAGCCGAAATGAAGAGCTGGCTGCCTCAGCGACTGAGTCACCCAGGCGCCACGAGTTCAGTTTTGTACAGAGGATGAGCCTTCGATTGTGGTCCTCGTCCTCCTCGTCCTCCACCTCCACCTCCTCCTCCTCTCTGCCCCTCCCTCTTCTTCTTCTCCTTCTTCTTCTTTGTCTCTGGAAGTCCACTTGCTCTAGCACCATTTCTTCAAAACGCTGTCACTCCTCCATTGAATTGCTTTTCCCCTTTGTCAGAATCCCATTGACATGTTGGTGGTTGGTCTCTTTCTGGGTTTGATCCTGTTCCACTTATCTATCTTTATACTGTTCCATTTGTCTATCCCTTCACCAACACCACACATTTTTGATTACTATAGCTGTAGATCTTGAAACTGGGTGGAAGGATTCCTTTGGTTTTCTTCTTTAGTTTTATTTTCTCATCTTTTTCTAGGTTCTGACGTGGAGAGCTTATTGTTTTGAGACAGAGAGAGAGAGAGAGAGAGAGAGGGAAGGGGTACAGAGAGAGAGAGAGAGAGAGAGAGAGAGAGAGATTATTAAACAGCCTCCATGCCCAGCACCAGCACAATGCAGGTTCAGTCTCACAACCTCGAGTTTCATCATGACCCGAGTCAAAATCAAGAGTTGGACTAACTGACTGAGCCTCCCAGATGCTCCTCCTCCTTTCTAACATAGGCAGTGATTGCTCTACATGGTGCTGTCCATTGATTGTGCTGTGTCCCACACATTTTCATATGTTGTATGTTCATTTTCCTTCACTTCAATGCATTGAGATTTGATCTTTGATCTTTGATCATCTAGAAGGTTACTTTCTCAGTGTTTGGATATTTTTTAGATTTCTCCTTTGGATACCTAGTTTGCTTTTTAAATATATTTTTTTTAATGTTGAAATTGTACTTCCGAGAAATTGATCGATAGGGTTGTCTTTGTTTCAGGTGTACAATATAGCGATTCCCCTCCGCTACCCCACCTGCTGTCACCTCCGGTTGCAGGCACGGGTGTGCCTTGGAGACTCAGGTGCACCTCCCCCACCCCTCCTCCCTTCAGCTCCTGTTTCCAGGCACTTGTTTGCATTGGAGACGGAACCCTCGTAGGGGTTCCAAGCACTTCCTAGTGGCCCAGAAGACACTGGTGATCGGAGACCAAGCCACAAGGCTCTTTGGAGCCAGCTGGGGGCCATCCAAATGCCTCCCCACACAGTTCTGGAGCCACTGTGGGCTGTCCTGGAGCAGCTGTGGGCTGCTGGGTTGGTGATAGACGAACGTTGGCCACATGTGCCACGAGTCTCTGGGTTTCGCTGGGAGATCCTGGTGTGCACTGCAGTGGTGGTGTTCCTGGGAAAGAGTGCACTCAGCTTCCGAAGAAGAAAGTGGCAGTGTGCCCGGAACGAGGAAGTCTCTGGAAAAGGCATGGAGAAGACCGAACCGGACGCACAAGCCCGTGGAGCTGTCGCATCATCCGAGCCGAAGGCCAGTCCTCTCCCGTTCCAGCTTCTTGCTCTGGCTGCCCTGAATCAAGATGCCGGGTATTGGTCAGTGGGAAACACCACGCAACTGCGGAAGGGAGTTCGGAAAAGGCTGTTGAAGAGCCCTCACCAGCTGCCTCAGGAAAATCCCATCTGTGGAGCAGCCCAGGAAGATGGAGAAGCCCTGGTGAGGAAAACACCAGAAGGCTTCAAGAACAGCCGTGATCTGCAGGCAAGTGCAGACCCGCTGGTTCAGGAGATTGGCAGCTGTGGACAGAGAGTGCAGGACGAGGCAGGATAGGCAGGCAGGCCAGAGCTTCCTGAAGGAGGAGTGCAGCGGCAGGCCAGCGCTGAGGGCCAGAGCCAACAGCACACCCTCAGCCAGATCCTCCTGAAGGGGATGCATGTGCTAGAGCTGCTTGGAGATCATCTGGAAGGTGGGGGCTCAAGGAGGCAGGTGGAGACTGGCTCCTCCTCCCCTGACCACGTGCCCTCAGGCGGGAGCCCCGTGCACCAATTAAAGCCGTCCAGGGCACTGAAGAAGGCACGTCAGAGGAATGAAGAGCTCCCAAGAAACCCAAAAAGCCACCAAGCTGAGCAAGGACCTGTTCCCCTTCGGAACACCCTCCTGGACGGTGAGATTCCGAAGTTGCGCCTGAAGCTTGAGGCAGAGCCGAAGCTGTGCGAAGAGCACCTCAGACACCTGGAGAGGAAGATGATGGAGGAGAAGGCACGCTGCCTGCAAGTGAAGAACGAGCTTGCCAAGGTGCGCAGGAAGGCGGATGCTGCCCACTGGCACTTGGGCCTCTATAGGAACATGGCCGCCGACCTGCACCGAGAATGGCAGCAAATCGCCTCCTTGCATGAGCGGGAGCGCCTCCTGGTGGAGAAGAGGAGTGAGGAGAGCCAGAAGGCTGTCCTGTGGGCAGAGAGGGAGTTCCAAAGGCTCCAGGCCCAAAACCATTGCCTCAGGCAGAAGCTGGCCAACTCTGGGCCCAAGGTCCAGCCTGTCTCCGGGGGGCCTCCTGCTCCTGCTCCTGCTGTTCCGGGCACAGCCTCCAAATACCCTCAAGGGCCAAAGGCTCCCCTGAAACCCAGGAAGCCCAAGAAGGGAGCAAGGGTGCACTGGCCAGACTCCAAGTTCTCGGGTCCCCTGCAGGTCTGATTCCCTTGCCCAGCAGCCACCAACACTCACAACCAGAGCACGAAAGCTCCTGTGCTTACCCCTTCAGCCATACCCATGGCTCCTTTGACTTGAGATCCACCCCATCCTTTAGCCTGATGCTCCATATTCCCTGGAGCCGTATGAGTGTGAGAGAATATTTTTCAGTGTTCAGCGTAACACAAATAAAAATAAAAATATCCAATGGCTGAGACTCCTGCTACTGAGAATGGATTTGATTAAGGGATTCTATGCCAAGCAAGGGACGGTTTGAAGTGTCTTGTATCGATCCCTTAATCGTCCCAATAACCCAGTGTGTCATGTCTGACTGAGGTTCAGACAGGGGAAACAACTTGCCCCAAGATCACACAGCTAGTGAATTTCAGAGCTCCCGTTCCAAACCAGGGTTGTCTAATGATCACCTGCTGTGCCAATAACTTCTACTACTATGCCTACTACTGTTCTTCTTCTTCTTCTTCTTCTTCTTCTTCTTCTTCTTCTTCCTTGGTGAGACAGAAAGGGTGACGGCGCACACATACACACCCACACACACAAAGGAACGCACACACATGCAGGCGGGGGAGGGGCCGAGTTAGAGAGATTCCTCGACAGGCTTCGGACTCAAGTGCTGAACCAGACGCTGGTCTGGATTTCCCAGATCACGTGATCAGCCCTGAACCGAAATCAGGAGCCAGACACTGAACTGACAGGCACCCTTGGGCAAGGAACTTCTAGGCAAGCTGCTGAAGGATCCCAGAAGGGCTTGTTAAATTGTTCCCCTCGTTCACGTCCTAGGATGTGATGATTCTATGCAAAGATAATAGTGCATATAATATAATCTAACATAATATATAATAATATAAGGATGCAGAGATTATAGTGGTGGCTAGCTGAGGTCAAGTCCCAGCGAAGTAGGGAGGGCAGCCTTTAAGGGTCTCCAACGATTCCCATCTTGGGTACACATCGTTTTGTGTTCCATACTCCACCTCTTGATTCGAGTCAGAACTACTGACTCCCTTGTAAAGGACAGAATGTGGCCAAAGTGATAGGATGTCCCTTCGGAGGTGAGTTTACAAAGAGACTGGTCTCCTCTTGGGCTTGCCCGCCCTCCGTCCCTCCCTCCCTCATCTGTTCCCAGGCAAGCCAGCTGCTCCTTGGGAGCTTTATGCTGGAGAGGCCCATGGGGCAAGGAATGACTCTTTCTTGCTTCCAGCAATGGAGGGCCTCTGGCTGCTCACAGCCAGCTGAGTGAGCTCAAAAGCAGACTTACCCCCAACAAGCCCACAGATGACTGAAGATCCAGAGGCCCTCTGGACTGCAGCCTTGTGAGAGATCCTGAGCCACAGGGACCTGGCTAGTTGCACCTGGATGGCTGGCCCACAGAAACCATATCAGGTTATGAATGTTGTTTTAGGCCCATTGGTTCGGGGAAAACCTTCAAGAAAGACAGGAGTGGGAAGCCAAATGTTTGGCGTCTGACCCACCCCCCCTCTCCTGGGGTTGAAATTCCAGGGAAATCAAGAGATGGTAGAAACGCCTGAGAGATGAGGGTAAACAATGGAAGAGAGAGGACATCTATGCTGATCGCCATGGATCTCTCTGAGAGGACATCCTCCCACTTGATCCTCCTGTGTCGAAGGGTGGCAAATGCAGGGGGAGACACCTGGCAGTGTGGTCCAAGTCGGCTGAGAGCACTCGACCCAGCCCCACAGAGCCTCCTAGAAGGCAGAGAAAGAGCCCAGAAGTTCCCTGGGGCCCCTAGAGAAGGCCCCGAGAGAATGAGATGAGTTGAAAGCCTGGGACCTGGTCGTTGGACTTCTAAGCTGGAGGGGAGATGGCCTGTGGAAGGGCCACTGCCCGCAACCCCTGTTGGACCAGACCCCTCCTGTCTGCTTTGGGAGACTGGGGGTGAATATGAGAATGAATTCATGTAGAAGAGATGGTGTTCTAATGCTTGGTTTCAACTTCTTGAAATCCTTTCAACTTCTTGAAATCGTTGACATTCCTTTTCTCCTTGTCCCCAGGACCACCATGAATGGGAAGGGGCCTTCAAAGAAGCAAGATGAGAACATCTCTTACAAGGCTGTCCAGTGTCAATATCCAACCACTGCAGTCACTTCTACCCCCTTGGCAGCCCCACTGCTTCCATCAGGACACAGATCCGTTCCTGTACAGGTTTTTGAGCAAACGTAAGTTTGGATTTCTCGCAGAGAAATGCCAAGAGTGCAATGACTGGGGTCCTAGGGTGGTTGCAAGTCTAGTTTTCAGAGAAACTGTGTGGAGGGTTGGGTCACTATCCTGTGCACCCGAAAAGCATATTCTACTGCTTGTTCCCTGGAATTTAAATCCAGGCCTTGAAAAAGAAAAGGAACTGTGAACTGTTTTCAAGAGGGAGCTCTATCACCTTCCATTCCCAACAGCGATGCAGCAGCGATCCAGTCGTTCCACATCCTGCCTTGCATTGGGGAGTGGGGTCTCTCTCTCCCTCTCGGGTGCATTTGGTTTGCATCATGCTGATAGGTGTGCAGTGAGAGCTCATTGGAGTTTGAATTTGAATTGCCCCGACGGTAACTTTTTATGGGATTTCCATCTGTATACTCTTTGGTAAAGGGTTTCGGTCTTTTGCCCATTTTTTTTTGTTTTTGTTCTTTTCAGACTGGATGGCTTGCTTCTTTGGGGGTCAACTTTTGAGGTTCTCTCCTTCCGACAGGAGTCCTTTATCAGGTATGTGGTTTGCACCTATTTTCTCCCAGTTTGTAGCTTCCCTTTTGGGTCTTCTTCACAAGGTGTTTCACACATTACAGACTTCCAATTCTGATTTGTTGGATCATGTCTAATGAATCAACTCTTCTTGAACGGAACATGATTTGATGTCCAGTCGGAGGATTCTTTACCTAGCTGTCCATTCTGGACATTTTTTTCCCTAGAAGATTTATCATTTTACGTAGAAGGCGGTGATTAATTTTGAGTTAATTTAACAAATTTTTTTTTCTTTTTGAGAGAGTGAGCATGCGCATGAGTGGGGCGTGGGGTGGAGGGAGAAGCGAAAAGAGCGTCCTTAAGCAGACTCCCCAGTGAGCTTGGAGCCTGATTTTGTCCCGGGACCCTGAGAGCATGACAAGAGCCGAAATGAAGAGCTGGCTGCCTCAGCGACTGAGTCACCCAGGCGCCACGAGTTCAGTTTTGTACAGAGGATGAGCCTTCGATTGTGGTCCTCGTCCTCCTCGTCCTCCACCTCCACCTCCTCCTCCTCTCTGCCCCTCCCTCTTCTTCTTGGGCCTCCTTCTTCTTCTTTGTCTCTGGAAGTCCACTTGCTCTAGCACCATTTCTTCAAAACGCTGTCACTCCTCCATTGAATTGCTTTTCCCCTTTGTCAGAATCCCATTGACATGTTGGTGGTTGGTCTCTTTCTGGGTTTGATCCTGTTCCACTTATCTATCTTTATACTGTTCCATTTGTCTATCCCTTCACCAACACCACACATTTTTGATTACTATAGCTGTAGATCTTGAAACTGGGTGGAAGGATTCCTTTGGTTTTCTTCTTTAGTTTTATTTTCTCATCTTTTTCTAGGTTCTGACGTGGAGAGCTTATTGTTTTGAGACAGAGAGAGAGAGAGAGAGAGAGACAGGGAAGGGGTACAGAGAGAGAGAGAGAGAGAGATTATTAAACAGCCTCCATGCCCAGCACCAGCACAATGCAGGTTCAGTCTCACAACCTCGAGTTTCATCATGACCCGAGTCAAAATCAAGAGTTGGACTAACTGACTGAGCCTCCCAGATGCTCCTCCTCCTTTCTAACATAGGCAGTGATTGCTCTACATGGTGCTGTCCATTGATTGTGCTGTGTCCCACACATTTTCATATGTTGTATGTTCATTTTCCTTCACTTCAAGGCATTGAGATTTGATCTTTGATCTTTGATCATCTAGAAGGTTACTTTCTCAGTGTTTGGATATTTGTTCGTTTTCTCCTTTGGATACCTAGTTTGCTTTTTAAATATATTTTTTTTAATGTTGAAATTGTACTTCCGAGAAATTGATCGATAGGGTTGTCTTTGTTTCAGGTGTACAATAGAGCGATTCCCCTCCCCTACCCCACCTGCTGTCAGCTCGGGTTGCAGGCACTGATGTGCCTTGGAGACTCAGGTGCACCTCCCCCACCCCTCCTCCCTTCAGCTCCTGTTGCCAGGCACTGGTTTGCGTTGGAGATGGAACCCTCGTAGGGGTTCCAAGCACTTCCTAGTGGCCCAGAAGACACTGGTGATCGGAGACCAAGCCACAAGGCTCTTTGGAGCCAGCTGGGGGCCATCCAAATGCCTCCCCACACAGTTCTGGAGCCGCTGTGGGCTGTCCTGGAGCAGCTGTGGGCTGCTGGGTTGGTGTTAGACGAACGTTGGCCACATGTGCCACGAGTCTCTGGGTTTCGCTGGGAGATCCTGGTGTGCACTGCAGTGGTGGTGTTCCTGGGAAAGAGTGCACTCAGCTTCCGAAGAAGAAAGTGGCAGTGTGCCCGGAACGAGGAAGTCTCTGGAAAAGGCATGGAGAAGACCGAACCGGACGCACAAGCCCGTGGAGCTGTCGCATCATCCGAGCCGAAGGCCAGTCCTCTCCTGTTCCAGCTTCTTGCTCTGGCTGCCCTGAATCAAGATGCCGGGTATTGGTCAGTGGGAAACACCACGCAACTGCGGAAGGGAGTTCGGGAAAGGCTGTTGAAGAGCCCTCACCAGCTGCCTCATGAAAATCCCATCTGTGGAGCAGCCCAGGAAGATGGAGAAGCCCTGGTGAGGAAAACGCCAGAAGGCTTCAAGGACAGCCGTGATCTGCAGGCAAGTGCAGACCCGCTGGTTCAGGAGATTGGCAGCTGTGGACAGAGTGTGCAGGACGAGGCAGGGCAGGCAGGCAGGCCAGAGCTTCCTGAAGGAGGAGTGCGGCGGCAGGCCAGCGCTGAGGGCCAGAGCCAACAGCACACCCTCAGCCAGATCCTCCTGAAGGGGATGCATGTGCTAGAGCTGCTTGGAGATCATCTGGAAGGTGGGGGCTCAAGGAGGCAGGTGGAGACTGGCTCCTCCTCCCCTGACCACGTGCCCTCAGGCGGGAGCCCCGTGAACCAATTCAAGCCGTCCAGGGCACTGAAGAAGGCACGTCAGAGGAATGAAGAGCTCCCAAGAAACCCAACAAGCCACCAAGCTGAGCAAGGACCTGTTCACCTTCGGAACACCCTCCTGGACGGTGAGATTCCGAAGTTGCGCCTGAAGCTTGAGGCAGAGCCGAAGCTGTGCGAAGAGCACCTCAGACACCTGGAGAGGAAGATGATGGAGGAGAAGGCATGCTGCCTGCAAGTGAAGAACGAGCTTGCCGAGGTGCGCAGGAAGGCGGATGCTGCCCACTGGCACTTGGGCCTCTATAGGAACATGGCCGCCGACCTGCACCGAGAATGGCAGCAAATCGCCTCCTTGCATGAGCGGGAGCGCCTCCTGGTGGAGAAGAGGAGTGAGGAGAGCCAGAAGGCTGTCCTGTGGGCAGAGAGGGAGTTCCAAAGGCTCCAGGCCCAAAACCATTGCCTCAGGCAGAAGCTGGCCAACTCTGGGCCCAAGGTCCAGCCTGTCTCCGGGGGGCCTCCTGCTCCTGCTCCTGCTGTTCCGGGCACAGCCTCCAAATACCCTCAAGGGCCAAAGGCTCCCCTGAAACCCAGGAAGCCCAAGAAGGGAGCAAGGGTGCACTGGCCAGACTCCAAGTTCTCGGGTCCCCTGCAGGTCTGATTCCCTTGCCCAGCAGCCACCAACACTCACAACCAGAGCACGAAAGCTCCTGTGCTTACCCCTTCAGCCATACCCATGGCTCCTTTGACTTGAGATCCACCCCATCCTTTAGCCTGATGCTCCATATTCCCTGGAGCCGTATGAGTGTGAGAGAATATTTTTCAGTGTTCAGCGTAACACAAATAAAAATAAAAATATCCAATGGCTGAGACTCCTGCTACTGAGAATGGATTTGATTAAGGGATTCTATGCCAAGCAAGGGACGGTTTGAAGTGTCTTGTATCGATCCCTTAATCGTCCCAATAACCCAGTGTGTCATGTCTGACTGAGGTTCAGACAGGGGAAACAACTTGCCCCAAGATCACACAGCTAGTGAATTTCAGAGCTCCCGTTCCAAACCAGGGTTGTCTAATGACCACCTGCTGTGCCAATAACTTCTACTACTATGCCTACTACTGTTGTTGTTGTTGTTGTTGTTCTTCTTCTTCTTCTTCTTCTTCTTCTTCTTGTTCTTGTTCTTCTTCTTCTTCTTCTTCTTCTTCTTCTTCTTCTTCTTCTTCTATTTCTTCTTCTTCTTTTTCTTCTTCTTCTTCTTCTTCTTCTTCTTCTTCTTCGAGACAGAAAGGGTGACGGCGCACACATACACACACACACACACAAAGGAACGCACACACATGCAGGCGGGGGAGGGGCCGAGTTAGAGAGATTCCTCGACAGGCTTCGGACTCAAGTGCTGAACCAGACGCTGGTCTGGATTTCCCAGATCACGTGATCAGCCCTGAACCGAAATCAGGAGCCAGACACTGAACTGACAGGCACCCTTGGGCAAGGAACTTCTAGGCAAGCTGCTGAAGGATCCCAGAAGGGCTTGGTAAATTGTTCCCCTCGTTCACGTCCTAGGATGTGATGATTCTATGCAAAGATAATAGTGCATATAATATAATCTAACATAATATATAATAATATAAGGATGCAGAGATTATAGTGGTGGCTAGCTGAGGTCAAGTCCCAGCCAAGTAGGGAGGGCAGCCTTTAAGGGTCTCCAACGATTCCCATCTTGGGTACACATCGTTTTGTGTTCCATACTCCACCTCTTGATTCGAGTCAGAACTACTGACTCCCTTGTAAAGGACAGAATGTGGCCAAAGTGATAGGATGTCCCTTCGGAGGTGAGTTTACAAAGAGACTGGTCTCCTCTTGGGCTTGCCCGCCCTCCGTCCCTCCCTCCCGCATCTGTTCCCAGGGAAGCCAGCTGCTCCTTGGGAGCTTTATGCTGGAGAGGCCCATGGGGCAAGGAATGACTATTTCTTGCTTCCAGCAATGGAGGGCCTCTGGCTGCTCACAGCCAGCTGAGTGAGCTCAAAAGCAGACTTACCCCCAACAAGCCCGCAGATGACTGAAGATCCAGAGGCCCTCTGGACTGCAGCCTTGTGAGAGATCCTGAGCCACAGGGACCTGGCTAGTTGCACCTGGATGGCTGGCCCACAGAAACCATATCAGGTTATGAATCTTGTTTTAGGCCCATTGGTTCGGGGAAAACCTTCAAGAAAGACAGGAGTGGGAAGCCAAATGTTTGGCTTCTGACCCACCCCCCCTCTCCTGGGGTTGAAATTCCAGGGAAATCAAGAGATGGTAGAAACGCCTGAGAGATGAGGGTAAACAATGGAAGAGAGAGGACATCTATGCTGATCGCCATGGATCTCTCTGAGAGGACATCCTCCCACTTGATCCTCCTGTGTCGAAGGGTGGCAAATGCAGGGGGAGACACCTGGAAGTGTGGTCCAAGTTGGCTGAGAGCACTCGACCCAGCCCCACAGAGCCTCCTAGAAGGCAGAGAAAGAGCCCAGAAGTTCCCTGGGGCCCCTAGAGAAGGCCCCGAGAGAATGAGATGAGTTGAAAGCCTGGGACCTTGTCGTTGGACTTCTAGGCTGGAGGGGAGATAGCCTGTGGAAGGGCCACTGCCCGCAACCCCTGTTGGACCAGACCCCTCCTGTCTGCTTTGGGAGACTGGGGGTGAATATGAGAATGAATTCATGTAGAAGAGATGGTGTTCTAATGCTTGGTTTCAACTTCTTGAAATCCTTTCAACTTCTTGAAATAGTTGACATTCCTTTTCTCCTTGTCCCCAGGACCACCATGAATGGGAAGGGGCCTTCAAAGAAGCAAGATGAGAACATCTCTTACAAGGCTGTCCAGTGTCAATATCCAACCACTGCAGTCACTTCTACCCCCTTGGCAGCCCCACTGCTTCCATCAGGACACAGATCCGTTCCTGTACAGGTTTTTGAGCAAACGTAAGTTTGGATTTCTCGCAGAGAAATGCCAAGAGTGCAATGACTGGGGTCCTAGGGTGGTTGCAAGTCTAGTTTTCAGAGAAACTGTGTGGAGGGTTGGGTCACTATCCTGTGCACCCGAAAAGCATATTCTACTGCTTGTTCCCTGGAATTTAAATCCAGGCCTTGAAAAAGAAAAGGAACTGTGAACTGTTTTCAAGAGGGAGCTCTATCACCTTCCATTCCCAACAGCGATGCAGGAGCGATCCAGTCGTTCCACATCCTGCCTTGCATTGGGGAGTGGGGTCTCTCTCTCCCTCTCGGGTGCATTTGGTTTGCATCATGCTGATAGGTGTGCAGTGAGAGCTCATTGGAGTTTGAATTTGAATTGCCCCGATGGTAACTTTTTATGGGATTTCCATCTGTATACTCTTTGGTAAAGGGTTTCGGTCTTTTGCCCATTTTTTTTGTTTTTGTTCTTTTCAGACTGGATGGCTTGCTTCTTTGGGGGTCAACTTTTGAGGTTCTCTCCTTCCGACAGGAGTCCTTTATCAGGTATGTGGTTTGCACCTATTTTCTCCCAGTTTGTAGCTTCCCTTTTGGGTCTTCTTCACAAGGTGTTTCACACATTACAGACTTCCAATTCTGATTTGTTGGATCATGTCTAATGAATCAACTCTTCTTGAACGGAACATGATTTGATGTCCAGTCGGAGGATTCTTTACCTAGCTGTCCATTCTGGACATTTTTTTCCCTAGAAGATTTATCATTTTACGTAGAAGGCGGTGATTAATTTTGAGTTAATTTACCAAATTTTTTTTTTCTTTTTGAGAGAGTGAGCATGCGCATGAGTGGGGCGTGGGGTGGAGGGAGAAGCGAAAAGAGCGTCCTTAAGCAGACTCCCCAGTGAGCTTGGAGCCTGATTTTGTCCCGGGACCCTGAGAGCATGACAAGAGCCGAAATGAAGAGCTGGCTGCCTCAGCGACTGAGTCACCCAGGCGCCACGAGTTCAGTTTTGTACAGAGGATGAGCCTTCGATTGTGGTCCTCGTCCTCCTCGTCCTCCACCTCCACCTCCTCCTCCTCTCTGCCCCTCCCTCTTCTTCTTCTCCTTCTTCTTCTTTGTCTCTGGAAGTCCACTTGCTCTAGCACCTTTTCTTCAAAACGCTGTCACTCCTCCATTGAATTGCTTTTCCCCTTTGTCAGAATCCCATTGACATGTTGGTGGTTGGTCTCTTTCTGGGTTTGATCCTGTTCCACTTATCTATCTTTATACTGTTCCATTTGTCTATCCCTTCACCAACACCACACATTTTTGATTACTATAGCTGTAGATCTTGAAACTGGGTGGAAGGATTCCTTTGGTTTTCTTCTTTAGTTTTATTTTCTCATCTTTTTCTAGGTTCTGACGTGGAGAGCTTATTGTTTTGAGACAGAGAGAGAGAGAGAGAGAGAGAGAGACAGGGAAGGGGTACAGAGAGAGAGAGAGAGAGAGAGAGAGAGAGAGAGAGATTATTAAACAGCCTCCATGCCCAGCACCAGCACAATGCAGGTTCAGTCTCACAACCTCGAGTTTAATCATGACCCGAGTCAAAATCAAGAGTTGGACTAACTGACTGAGCCTCCCAGATGCTCCTCCTCCTTTCTAACATAGGCAGTGATTGCTCTACATGGTGCTGTCCATTGATTGTGCTGTGTCCCACACATTTTCATATGTTGTATGTTCATTTTCCTTCACTTCAATGCATTGAGATTTGATCTTTGATCTTTGATCATCTAGAAGGTTACTTTCTCAGTGTTTGGATATTTGTTAGATTTCTCCTTTGGATACCTAGTTTGCTTTTTAAATATATTTTTTTTAATGTTGAAATTGTACTTCCGAGAAATTGATCGATAGGGTTGTCTTTGTTTCAGGTGTACAATAGAGCGATTCCCCTCCCCTACCCCACCTGCTGTCAGCTCCGGTTGCAGGCACTGATGTGCCTTGGAGACTCAGGTGCACCTCCCCCACCCCTCCTCCCTTCAGCTCCTGTTGCCAGGCACTGGTTTGCGTTGGAGACGGAACCCTCGTAGGGGTTCCAAGCACTTCCTAGTGGCCCAGAAGACACTGGTGATCGGAGACCAAGCCACAAGGCTCTTTGGAGCCAGCTGGGGGCCATCCAAATGCCTCCCCACACAGTTCTGGAGCCGCTGTGGGCTGTCCTGGAGCAGCTGTGGGCTGCTGGGTTGGTGATATCCGAACGTTGGCCACATGTGCCACGAGTCTCTGGGTTTCGCTGGGAGATCCTGGTGTGCACTGCAGTGGTGGTGTTCCTGGGAAAGAGTGCACTCAGCTTCCGAAGAAGAATGTGGCAGTGTGCCCGGAACGAGGAAGTCTCTGGAAAAGGCATGGAGAAGACCGAACCGGACGCACAAGCCCGTGGAGCTGTCGCATCATCCGAGCCGAAGGCCAGTCCTCTCCCGTTCCAGCTTCTTGCTCTGGCTGCCCTGAGTCAAGATGCCGGGTATTGGTCAGTGGGAAACACCACGCAACTGCGGAAGGGAGTTCGGGAAAGGCTGTTGAAGAGCCCTCACCAGCTGCCTCATGAAAATCCCATCTGTGGAGCAGCCCAGGAAGATGGAGAAGCCCTGGTGAGGAAAACGCCAGAAGGCTTCAAGGACAGCCGTGATCTGCAGGCAAGTGCAGACCCGCTGGTTCAGGAGATTGGCAGCTGTGGACAGAGTGTGCAGGACGAGGCAGGGCAGGCAGGCAGGCCAGAGCTTCCTGAAGGAGGAGTGCGGCGGCAGGCCAGCGCTGAGGGCCAGAGCCAACAGCACACCCTCAGCCAGATCCTCCTGAAGGGGATGCATGTGCTAGAGCTGCTTGGAGATCATCTGGAAGGTGGGGGCTCAAGGAGGCAGGTGGAGACTGGCTCCTCCTCCCCTGACCACGTGCCCTCAGGCGGGAGCCCCGTGAACCAATTCAAGCCGTCCAGGGCACTGAAGAAGGCACGTCAGAGGAATGAAGAGCTCCCAAGAAACCCAACAAGCCACCAAGCTGAGCAAGGACCTGTTCACCTTCGGAACACCCTCCTGGACGGTGAGATTCCGAAGTTGCGCCTGAAGCTTGAGGCAGAGCCGAAGCTGTGCGAAGAGCACCTCAGACACCTGGAGAGGAAGATGATGGAGGAGAAGGCACGCTGCCTGCAAGTGAAGAACGAGCTTGCCGAGGTGCGCAGGAAGGCGGATGCTGCCCACTGGCACTTGGGCCTCTATAGGAACATGGCCGCCGACCTGCATGGAGAATGGCAGAAAATCTCCTCCTTGCATGAGCGGGAGCGCCTCCTGGTGGAGAAGAGGAGTGAGGAGAGCCAGAAGGCTGTCCTGTGGGCAGAGAGGGAGTTCCAAAGGCTCCAGGCCCAAAACCATTGCCTCAGGCAGAAGCTGGCCAACTCTGGGCCCAAGGTCCAGCCTGTCTCCGGGGGGCCTCCTGCTCCTGCTCCTGCTGTTCCGGGCACAGCCTCCAAATACCCTCAAGGGCCAAAGGCTCCCCTGAAACCCAGGAAGCCCAAGAAGGGAGCAAGGGTGCACTGGCCAGACTCCAAGTTCTCGGGTCCCCTGCAGGTCTGATTCCCTTGCCCAGCAGCCACCAACACTCACAACCAGAGCACGAAAGCTCCTGTGCTTACCCCTTCAGCCATACCCATGGCTCCTTTGACTTGAGATCCACCCCATCCTTTAGCCTGATGCTCCATATTCCCTGGAGCCGTATGAGTGTGAGAGAATATTTTTCAGTGTTCAGCGTAACACAAATAAAAATAAAAATATCCAATGGCTGAGACTCCTGCTACTGAGAATGGATTTGATTAAGGGATTCTATGCCAAGCAAGGGACGGTTTGAAGTGTCTTGTATCGATCCCTTAATCGTCCCAATAACCCAGTGTGTCATGTCTGACTGAGGTTCAGACAGGGGAAACAACTTGCCCCAAGATCACACAGCTAGTGAATTTCAGAGCTCCCGTTCCAAACCAGGGTTGTCTAATGATCACCTGCTGTGCCAATAACTTCTACTACTATGCCTACTACTGTTGTTGTTGTTGTTGTTGTTGTTGTTCTTCTTCTTCTTGTTCTTGTTCTTGTTCTTGTTCTTCTTCTTCTTCTTCTTCTTCTTCTTCTTCTTCTTCTTCTTCTTCTTCTTCTTCTTCTTCTATTTCTTCTTCTTCTTTTTCTTCTTCTTCTTCTTCTTCTTCTTCTTCTTCTTCTTCTTCTTCTTCTTCTTCTTCTTCTTCTTCTTCGAGACAGAAAGGGTGACGGCGCACACATACACACACACACACACAAAGGAACGCACACACATGCAGGCGGGGGAGGGGCCGAGTTAGAGAGATTCCTCGACAGGCTTCGGACTCAAGTTCTGAACCAGACGCTGGTCTGGATTTCCCAGATCACGTGATCAGCCCTGAACCGAAATCAGGAGCCAGACACTGAACTGACAGGCACCCTTGGGCAAGGAACTTCTAGGCAAGCTGCTGAAGGATCCCAGAAGGGCTTGGTAAATTGTTCCCCTCGTTCACGTCCTAGGATGTGATGATTCTATGCAAAGATAATAGTGCATATAATATAATCTACCATAATATATAATAATATAAGGATGCAGAGATTATAGTGGTGGCTAGCTGAGGTCAAGTCCCAGCCAAGTAGGGAGGGCAGCCTTTAAGGGTCTCCAACGATTCCCATCTTGGGTACACATCGTTTTGTGTTCCATACTCCACCTCTTGATTCGAGTCAGAACTACTGACTCCCTTGTAAAGGACAGAATGTGGCCAAAGTGATAGGATGTCCCTTCGGAGGTGAGTTTACAAAGAGACTGGTCTCCTCTTGGGCTTGCCCGCCCTCCGTCCCTCCCTCCCGCATCTGTTCCCAGGGAAGCCAGCTGCTCCTTGGGAGCTTTATGCTGGAGAGGCCCATGGGGCAAGGAATGACTATTTCTTGCTTCCAGCAATGGAGGGCCTCTGGCTGCTCACAGCCAGCTGAGTGAGCTCAAAAGCAGACTTACCCCCAACAAGCCCGCAGATGACTGAAGATCCAGAGGCCCTCTGGACTGCAGCCTTGTGAGAGATCCTGAGCCACAGGGACCTGGCTAGTTGCACCTGGATGGCTGGCCCACAGAAACCATATCAGGTTATGAATGTTGTTTTAGGCCCATTGGTTCGGGGAAAACCTTCAAGAAAGACAGGAGTGGGAAGCCAAATGTTTGGCTTCTGACCCACCCCCCCTCTCCTGGGGTTGAAATTCCAGGGAAATCAAGAGATGGTAGAAACGCCTGAGAGATGAGGGTAAACAATGGAAGAGAGAGGACATCTATGCTGATCGCCATGGATCTCTCTGAGAGGACATCCTCCCACTTGATCCTCCTGTGTCGAAGGGTGGCAAATGCAGGGGGAGACACCTGGCAGTGTGGTCCAAGTCGGCTGAGAGCACTCGACCCAGCCCCACAGAGCCTCCTAGAAGGCAGAGAAAGAGCCCAGAAGTTCCCTGGGGCCCCTAGAGAAGGCCCCGAGAGAATGAGATGAGTTGAAAGCCTGGGACCTGGTCGTTGGACTTCTAGGCTGGAGGGGAGATGGCCTGTGGAAGGGCCACTGCCCGCAACCCCTGTTGGACCAGACCCCTCCTGTCTGCTTTGGGAGACTGGGGGTGAATATGAGAATGAATTCATGTAGAAGAGATGGTGTTCTAATGCTTGGTTTCAACTTCTTGAAATCCTTTCAACTTCTTGAAATCGTTGACATTCCTTTTCTCCTTGTCCCCAGGACCACCATGAATGGGAAGGGGCCTTCAAAGAAGCAAGATGATAACATCTCTTACAAGGCTGTCCAGTGTCAATATCCAACCACTGCAGTCACTTCTACCCCCTTGGCAGCCCCACTGCTTCCATCAGGACACAGATCCGTTCCTGTACAGGTTTTTGAGCAAACGTAAGTTTGGATTTCTCGCAGAGAAATGCCAAGAGTGCAATGACTGGGGTCCTAGGGTGGTTGCAAGTCTAGTTTTCAGAGAAACTGTGTGGAGGGTTGGGTCACTATCCTGTGCACCCGAAAAGCATATTCTACTGCTTGTTCCCTGGAATTTAAATCCAGGCCTTGAAAAAGAAAAGGAACTGTGAACTGTTTTCAAGAGGGAGCTCTATCACCTTCCATTCCCAACAGCGATGCAGCAGCGATCCAGTCGTTCCACATCCTGCCTTGCATTGGGGAGTGGGGTCTCTCTCTCCCTCTCGGGTGCATTTGGTTTGCATCATGCTGATAGGTGTGCAGTGAGAGCTCATTGGAGTTTGAATTTGAATTGCCCCGATGGTAACTTTTTATGGGATTTCCATCTGTATACTCTTTGGTAAAGGGTTTCGGTCTTTTGCCCATTTTTTTTGTTTTTGTTCTTTTCAGACTGGATGGCTTGCTTCTTTGGGGGTCAACTTTTGAGGTTCTCTCCTTCCGACAGGAGTCCTTTATCAGGTATGTGGTTTGCACCTATTTTCTCCCAGTTTGTAGCTTCCCTTTTGGGTCTTCTTCACAAGGTGTTTCACACATTACAGACTTCCAATTCTGATTTGTTGGATCATGTCTAATGAATCAACTCTTCTTGAACGGAACATGATTTGATGTCCAGTCGGAGGATTCTTTACCTAGCTGTTAATTCTGGACATTTTTTTCTCTAGAAGATTTATCATTTTACGTAGAAGGCGGTGATTAATTTTGAGTTAATTTAACAAAATTTTTTTTCTTTTTGAGAGAGTGAGCATGCGCATGAGTGGGGCGTGGGGTGGAGGGAGAAGCGAAAAGAGCGTCCTTAAGCAGACTCCCCAGTGAGCTTGGAGCCTGATTTTGTCCCGGGACCCTGAGAGCATGACAAGAGCCGAAATGAAGAGCTGGCTGCCTCAGCGACTGAGTCACCCAGGCGCCACGAGTTCAGTTTTGTACAGAGGATGAGCCTTCGATTGTGGTCCTCGTCCTCCTCGTCCTCCACCTCCACCTCCTCCTCCTCTCTGCCCCTCCCTCTTCTTCTTCTCCTTCTTCTTCTTTGTCTCTGGAAGTCCACTTGCTCTAGCACCATTTCTTCAAAACGCTGTCACTCCTCCATTGAATTGCTTTTCCCCTTTGTCAGAATCCCATTGACATGTTGGTGGTTGGTCTCTTTCTGGGTTTGATCCTGTTCCACTTATCTATCTTTATACTGTTCCATTTGTCTATCCCTTCACCAACACCACACATTTTTGATTACTATAGCTGTAGATCTTGAAACTGGGTGGAAGGATTCCTTTGGTTTTCTTCTTTAGTTTTATTTTCTCATCTTTTTCTAGGTTCTGACGTGGAGAGCTTATTGTTTTGAGACAGAGAGAGAGAGAGAGAGAGAGAGAGAGACAGGGAAGGGGTACAGAGAGAGAGAGAGAGAGAGAGAGAGATTATTAAACAGCCTCCATGCCCAGCACCAGCACAATGCAGGTTCAGTCTCACAACCTCGAGTTTAATCATGACCCGAGTCAAAATCAAGAGTTGGACTAACTGACTGAGCCTCCCAGATGCTCCTCCTCCTTTCTAACATAGGCAGTGATTGCTCTACATGGTGCTGTCCATTGATTGTGCTGTGTCCCACACATTTTCATATGTTGTATGTTCATTTTTCTTCACTTCAATGCATTGAGATTTGATCTTTGATCTTTGATCATCTAGAAGGTTACTTTCTCAGTGTTTGGATATTTGTTAGATTTCTCCTTTGGATACCTAGTTTGCTTTTTAAATATATTTTTTTTAATGTTGAAATTGTACTTCCGAGAAATTGATCGATAGGGTTGTCTTTGTTTCAGGTGTACAATAGAGCGATTCCCCTCCCCTACCCCACCTGCTGTCAGCTCCGGTTGCAGGCACTGATGTGCCTTGGAGACTCAGGTGCACCTCCCCCACCCCTCCTCCCTTCAGCTCCTGTTGCCAGGCACTGGTTTGCGTTGGAGACGGAACCCTCGTAGGGGTTCCAAGCACTTCCTAGTGGCCCAGAAGACACTGGTGATCGGAGACCAAGCCACAAGGCTCTTTGGAGCCAGCTGGGGGCCATCCAAATGCCTCCCCACACAGTTCTGGAGCCGCTGTGGGCTGTACTGGAGCAGCTGTGGGCTGCTGGGTTGGTGATAGACGAACGTTGGCCACATGTGCCACGAGTCTCTGGGTTTCGCTGGGAGATCCTGGTGTACACTGCAGTGGTGGTGTTCCTGGGAAAGAGTGCACTCAGCTTCCGAAGAAGAAAGTGGCAGTGTGCCCGGAACGAGGAAGTCTCTGGAAAAGGCATGGAGAAGACCGAACCGGACGCACAAGCCCGTGGAGCTGTCGCATCATCCGAGCCGAAGGCCAGTCCTCTCCCGTTCCAGCTTCTTGCTCTGGCTGCCCTGAGTCAAGATGCCGGGTATTGGTCAGTGGGAAACACCACGCAACTGCGGAAGGGAGTTCGGGAAAGGCTGTTGAAGAGCCCTCACCAGCTGCCTCATGAAAATCCCATCTGTGGAGCAGCCCAGGAAGATGGAGAAGCCCTGGTGAGGAAAACGCCAGAAGGCTTCAAGGACAGCCGTGATCTGCAGGCAAGTGCAGACCCGCTGGTTCAGGAGATTGGCAGCTGTGGACAGAGTGTGCAGGACGAGGCAGGGCAGGCAGGCAGGCCAGAGCTTCCTGAAGGAGGAGTGCGGCGGCAGGCCAGCGCTGAGGGCCAGAGCCAACAGCACACCCTCAGCCAGATCCTCCTGAAGGGGATGCATGTGCTAGAGCTGCTTGGAGATCATCTGGAAGGTGGGGGCTCAAGGAGGCAGGTGGAGACTGGCTCCTCCTCCCCTGACCACGTGCCCTCAGGCGGGAGCCCCGTGAACCAATTCAAGCCGTCCAGGGCACTGAAGAAGGCACGTCAGAGGAATGAAGAGCTCCCAAGAAACCCAACAAGCCACCAAGCTGAGCAAGGACCTGTTCACCTTCGGAACACCCTCCTGGACGGTGAGATTCCGAAGTTGCGCCTGAAGCTTGAGGCAGAGCCGAAGCTGTGCGAAGAGCACCTCAGACACCTGGAGAGGAAGATGATGGAGGAGAAGGCACGCTGCCTGCAAGTGAAGAACGAGCTTGCCGAGGTGCGCAGGAAGGCGGATGCTGCCCACTGGCACTTGGGCCTCTATAGGAACATGGCCGCCGACCTGCACCGAGAATGGCAGCAAATCGCCTCCTTGCATGAGCGGGAGCGCCTCCTGGTGGAGAAGAGGAGTGAGGAGAGCCAGAAGGCTGTCCTGTGGGCAGAGAGGGAGTTCCAAAGGCTCCAGGCCCAAAACCATTGCCTCAGGCAGAAGCTGGCCAACTCTGGGCCCAAGGTCCAGCCTGTCTCCGGGGGGCCTCCTGCTCCTGCTCCTGCTGTTCCGGGCACAGCCTCCAAATACCCTCAAGGGCCAAAGGCTCCCCTGAAACCCAGGAAGCCCAAGAAGGGAGCAAGGGTGCACTGGCCAGATTCCAAGTTCTCGGGTCCCCTGCAGGTCTGATTCCCTTGCCCAGCAGCCACCAACACTCACAACCAGAGCACGAAAGCTCCTGTGCTTACCCCTTCAGCCATACCCATGGCTCCTTTGACTTGAGATCCACCCCATCCTTTAGCCTGATGCTCCATATTCCCTGGAGCCGTATGAGTGTGAGAGAATATTTTTCAGTGTTCAGCGTAACACAAATAAAAATAAAAATATCCAATGGCTGAGACTCCTGCTACTGAGAATGGATTTGATTAAGGGATTCTATGCCAAGCAAGGGACGGTTTGAAGTGTCTTGTATCGATCCCTTAATCGTCCCAATAACCCAGTGTGTCATGTCTGACTGAGGTTCAGACAGGGGAAACAACTTGCCCCAAGATCACACAGCTAGTGAATTTCAGAGCTCCCGTTCCAAACCAGGGTTGTCTAATGATCACCTGCTGTGCCAATAACTTCTACTACTATGCCTACTACTGTTGTTGTTGTTGTTGTTGTTGTTCTTCTTCTTCTTCTTCTTCTTCTTGTTCTTGTTCTTCTTCTTCTTCTTCTTCTTCTTCTTCTTCTTCTTCTTCTTCTTCTTCTTCTTCTTCTTCTTCTTCTTCTTCTTCTTTTTCTTCTTCTTCTTCTTCTTCTTCTTCTTCTTCTTCTTCTTCTTCTTCTTCGAGACAGAAAGGGTGACGGCGCACACATACACACACACACACACAAAGGAACGCACACACATGCAGGCGGGGGAGGGGCCGAGTTAGAGAGATTCCTCGACAGGCTTCGGACTCAAGTTCTGAACCAGACGCTGGTCTGGATTTCCCAGATCACGTGATCAGCCCTGAACCGAAATCAGGAGCCAGACACTGAACTGACAGGCACCCTTGGGCAAGGAACTTCTAGGCAAGCTGCTGAAGGATCCCAGAAGGGCTTGGTAAATTGTTCCCCTCGTTCACGTCCTAGGATGTGATGATTCTATGCAAAGATAATAGTGCATATAATATAATCTACCATAATATATAATAATATAAGGATGCAGAGATTATAGTGGTGGCTAGCTGAGGTCAAGTCCCAGCCAAGTAGGGAGGGCAGCCTTTAAGGGTCTCCAACGATTCCCATCTTGGGTACACATCGTTTTGTGTTCCATACTCCACCTCTTGATTCGAGTCAGAACTACTGACTCCCTTGTAAAGGACAGAATGTGGCCAAAGTGATAGGATGTCCCTTCGGAGGTGAGTTTACAAAGAGACTGGTCTCCTCTTGGGCTTGCCCGCCCTCCGTCCCTCCCTCCCGCATCTGTTCCCAGGGAAGCCAGCTGCTCCTTGGGAGCTTTATGCTGGAGAGGCCCATGGGGCAAGGAATGACTATTTCTTGCTTCCAGCAATGGAGGGCCTCTGGCTGCTCACAGCCAGCTGAGTGAGCTCAAAAGCAGACTTACCCCCAACAAGCCCGCAGATGACTGAAGATCCAGAGGCCCTCTGGACTGCAGCCTTGTGAGAGATCCTGAGCCACAGGGACCTGGCTAGTTGCACCTGGATGGCTGGCCCACAGAAACCATATCAGGTTATGAATGTTGTTTTAGGCCCATTGGTTCGGGGAAAACCTTCAAGAAAGACAGGAGTGGGAAGCCAAATGTTTGGCTTCTGACCCACCCCCCCTCTCCTGGGGTTGAAATTCCAGGGAAATCAAGAGATGGTAGAAACGCCTGAGAGATGAGGGTAAACAATGGAAGAGAGAGGACATCTATGCTGATCGCCATGGATCTCTCTGAGAGGACATCCTCCCACTTGATCCTCCTGTGTCGAAGGGTGGCAAATGCAGGGGGAGACACCTGGCAGTGTGGTCCAAGTCGGCTGAGAGCACTCGACCCAGCCCCACAGAGCCTCCTAGAAGGCAGAGAAAGAGCCCAGAAGTTCCCTGGGGCCCCTAGAGAAGGCCCCGAGAGAATGAGATGAGTTGAAAACCTGGGACCTGGTCGTTGGACTTCTAGGCTGGAGGGGAGATGGCCTGTGGAAGGGCCACTGCCCGCAACCCCTGTTGGACCAGACCCCTCCTGTCTGCTTTGGGAGACTGGGGGTGAATATGAGAATGAATTCATGTAGAAGAGATGGTGTTCTAATGCTTGGTTTCAACTTCTTGAAATCCTTTCAACTTCTTGAAATCGTTGACATTCCTTTTCTCCTTGTCCCCAGGACCACCATGAATGGGAAGGGGCCTTCAAAGAAGCAAGATGATAACATCTCTTACAAGGCTGTCCAGTGTCAATATCCAACCACTGCAGTCACTTCTACCCCCTTGGCAGCCCCACTGCTTCCATCAGGACACAGATCCGTTCCTGTACAGGTTTTTGAGCAAACGTAAGTTTGGATTTCTCGCAGAGAAATGCCAAGAGTGCAATGACTGGGGTCCTAGGGTGGTTGCAAGTCTAGTTTTCAGAGAAACTGTGTGGAGGGTTGGGTCACTATCCTGTGCACCCGAAAAGCATATTCTACTGCTTGTTCCCTGGAATTTAAATCCAGGCCTTGAAAAAGAAAAGGAACTGTGAACTGTTTTCAAGAGGGAGCTCTATCACCTTCCATTCCCAACAGCGATGCAGCAGCGATCCAGTCGTTCCACATCCTGCCTTGCATTGGGGAGTGGGGTCTCTCTCTCCCTCTCGGGTGCATTTGGTTTGCATCATGCTGATAGGTGTGCAGTGAGAGCTCATTGGAGTTTGAATTTGAATTGCCCCGATGGTAACTTTTTATGGGATTTCCATCTGTATACTCTTTGGTAAAGGGTTTCGGTCTTTTGCCCATTTTTTTTGTTTTTGTTCTTTTCAGACTGGATGGCTTGCTTCTTTGGGGGTCAACTTTTGAGGTTCTCTCCTTCCGACAGGAGTCCTTTATCAGGTATGTGGTTTGCACCTATTTTCTCCCAGTTTGTAGCTTCCCTTTTGGGTCTTCTTCACAAGGTGTTTCACACATTACAGACTTCCAATTCTGATTTGTTGGATCATGTCTAATGAATCAACTCTTCTTGAACGGAACATGATTTGATGTCCAGTCGGAGGATTCTTTACCTAGCTGTTAATTCTGGACATTTTTTTCTCTAGAAGATTTATCATTTTACATAGAAGGCGGTGATTAATTTTGAGTTAATTTAACAAAATTTTTTTTCTTTTTGAGAGAGTGAGCATGCGCATGAGTGGGGCGTGGGGTGGAGGGAGAAGCGAAAAGAGCGTCCTTAAGCAGACTCCCCAGTGAGCTTGGAGCCTGATTTTGTCCCGGGACCCTGAGAGCATGACAAGAGCCGAAATGAAGAGCTGGCTGCCTCAGCGACTGAGTCACCCAGGCGCCACGAGTTCAGTTTTGTACAGAGGATGAGCCTTCGATTGTGGTCCTCGTCCTCCTCGTCCTCCACCTCCACCTCCTCCTCCTCTCTGCCCCTCCCTCTTCTTCTTCTCCTTCTTCTTCTTTGTCTCTGGAAGTCCACTTGCTCTAGCACCATTTCTTCAAAACGCTGTCACTCCTCCATTGAATTGCTTTTCCCCTTTGTCAGAATCCCATTGACATGTTGGTGGTTGGTCTCTTTCTGGGTTTGATCCTGTTCCACTTATCTATCTTTATACTGTTCCATTTGTCTATCCCTTCACCAACACCACACATTTTTGATTACTATAGCTGTAGATCTTGAAACTGGGTGGAAGGATTCCTTTGGTTTTCTTCTTTAGTTTTATTTTCTCATCTTTTTCTAGGTTCTGACGTGGAGAGCTTATTGTTTTGAGACAGAGAGAGAGAGAGAGAGAGAGAGAGAGAGACAGGGAAGGGGTACAGAGAGAGAGAGAGAGAGAGAGAGAGAGAGATTATTAAACAGCCTCCATGCCCAGCACCAGCACAATGCAGGTTCAGTCTCACAACCTCGAGTTTCATCATGACCCGAGTCAAAATCAAGAGTTGGACTAACTGACTGAGCCTCCCAGATGCTCCTCCTCCTTTCTAACATAGGCAGTGATTGCTCTACATGGTGCTGTCCATTGATTGTGCTGTGTCCCACACATTTTCATATGTTGTATGTTCATTTTCTTTCACTTCAATGCATTGAGATTTGATCTTTGATCTTTGATCATCTAGAAGGTTACTTTCTCAGTGTTTGGATATTTGTTAGATTTCTCCTTTGGATACCTAGTTTGCTTTTTAAATATATTTTTTTTAATGTTGAAATTGTACTTCCGAGAAATTGATCGATAGGGTTGTCTTTGTTTCAGGTGTACAATAGAGCGATTCCCCTCCCCTACCCCACCTGCTGTCAGCTCCGGTTGCAGGCACTGATGTGCCTTGGAGACTCAGGTGCACCTCCCCCACCCCTCCTCCCTTCAGCTCCTGTTGCCAGGCACTGGTTTGCGTTGGAGACGGAACCCTCGTAGGGGTTCCAAGCACTTCCTAGTGGCCCAGAAGACACTGGTGATCGGAGACCAAGCCACAAGGCTCTTTGGAGCCAGCTGGGGGCCATCCAAATGCCTCCCCACACAGTTCTGGAGCCGCTGTGGGCTGTCCTGGAGCAGCTGTGGGCTGCTGGGTTGGTGATAGACGAACGTTGGCCACATGTGCCACGAGTCTCTGGGTTTCGCTGGGAGATCCTGGTGTGCACTGCAGTGGTGGTGTTCCTGGGAAAGAGTGCACTCAGCTTCCGAAGAAGAAAGTGGCAGTGTGCCCGGAACGAGGAAGTCTCTGGAAAAGGCATGGAGAAGACCGAACCGGACGCACAAGCCCGTGGAGCTGTCGCATCATCCGAGCCGAAGGCCAGTCCTCTCCCGTTCCAGCTTCTTGCTCTGGCTGCCCTGAGTCAAGATGCCGGGTATTGGTCAGTGGGAAACACCACGCAACTGCGGAAGGGAGTTCGGGAAAGGCTGTTGAAGAGCCCTCACCAGCTGCCTCATGAAAATCCCATCTGTGGAGCAGCCCAGGAAGATGGAGAAGCCCTGGTGAGGAAAACGCCAGAAGGCTTCAAGGACAGCCGTGATCTGCAGGCAAGTGCAGACCCGCTGGTTCAGGAGATTGGCAGCTGTGGACAGAGTGTGCAGGACGAGGCAGGGCAGGCAGGCAGGCCAGAGCTTCCTGAAGGAGGAGTGCGGCGGCAGGCCAGCGCTGAGGGCCAGAGCCAACAGCACACCCTCAGCCAGATCCTCCTGAAGGGGATGCATGTGCTAGAGCTGCTTGGAGATCATCTGGAAGGTGGGGGCTCAAGGAGGCAGGTGGAGACTGGCTCCTCCTCCCCTGACCACGTGCCCTCAGGCGGGAGCCCCGTGAACCAATTCAAGCCGTCCAGGGCACTGAAGAAGGCACGTCAGAGGAATGAAGAGCTCCCAAGAAACCCAACAAGCCACCAAGCTGAGCAAGGACCTGTTCACCTTCGGAACACCCTCCTGGACGGTGAGATTCCGAAGTTGCGCCTGAAGCTTGAGGCAGAGCCGAAGCTGTGCGAAGAGCACCTCAGACACCTGGAGAGGAAGATGATGGAGGAGAAGGCTCGCTGCCTGCAAGTGAAGAACGAGCTTGCCGAGGTGCGCAGGAAGGCGGATGCTGCCCACTGGCACTTGGGCCTCTATAGGAACATGGCCGCCGACCTGCACCGAGAATGGCAGCAAATCGCCTCCTTGCATGAGCGGGAGCGCCTCCTGGTGGAGAAGAGGAGTGAGGAGAGCCAGAAGGCTGTCCTGTGGGCAGAGAGGGAGTTCCAAAGGCTCCAGGCCCAAAACCATTGCCTCAGGCAGAAGCTGGCCAACTCTGGGCCCAAGGTCCAGCCTGTCTCCGGGGGGCCTCCTGCTCCTGCTCCTGCTGTTCCGGGCACAGCCTCCCAATACCCTCAAGGGCCAAAGGCTCCCCTGAAACCCAGGAAGCCCAAGAAGGGAGCAAGGGTGCACTGGCCAGACTCCAAGTTCTCGGGTCCCCTGCAGGTCTGATTCCCTTGCCCAGCAGCCACCAACACTCACAACCAGAGCACGAAAGCTCCTGTGCTTACCCCTTCAGCCATACCCATGGCTCCTTTGACTTGAGATCCACCCCATCCTTTAGCCTGATGCTCCATATTCCCTGGAGCCGTATGAGTGTGAGAGAATATTTTTCAGTGTTCAGCGTAACACAAATAAAAATAAAAATATCCAATGGCTGAGACTCCTGCTACTGAGAATGGATTTGATTAAGGGATTCTATGCCAAGCAAGGGACGGTTTGAAGTGTCTTGTATCGATCCCTTAATCGTCCCAATAACCCAGTGTGTCATGTCTGACTGAGGTTCAGACAGGGGAAACAACTTGCCCCAAGATCACACAGCTAGTGAATTTCAGAGCTCCCGTTCCAAACCAGGGTTGTCTAATGATCACCTGCTGTGCCAATAACTTCTACTACTATGCCTACTACTGTTGTTGTTGTTGTTGTTGTTCTTCTTCTTCTTCTTCTTCTTCTTGTTCTTCTTCTTGTTCTTCTTCTTCTTCTTCTTCTTCTTCTTCTTCTTCTTCTTCTTCTTCTTCTTCTTTTTCTTCTTCTTCTTCTTCTTCTTCTTCTTCTTCTTCTTCTTCTTCTTCTTCTTCTTCTTCTTCGAGACAGAAAGGGTGACGGCGCACACATACACACACACACACACAAAGGAACGCACACACATGCAGGCGGGGGAGGGGCCGAGTTAGAGAGATTCCTCGACAGGCTTCGGACTCAAGTTCTGAACCAGACGCTGGTCTGGATTTCCCAGATCACGTGATCAGCCCTGAACCGAAATCAGGAGCCAGACACTGAACTGACAGGCACCCTTGGGCAAGGAACTTCTAGGCAAGCTGCTGAAGGATCCCAGAAGGGCTTGGTAAATTGTTCCCCTCGTTCACGTCCTAGGATGTGATGATTCTATGCAAAGATAATAGTGCATATAATATAATCTACCATAATATATAATAATATAAGGATGCAGAGATTATAGTGGTGGCTAGCTGAGGTCAAGTCCCAGCCAAGTAGGGAGGGCAGCCTTTAAGGGTCTCCAACGATTCCCATCTTGGGTACACATCGTTTTGTGTTCCATACTCCACCTCTTGATTCGAGTCAGAACTACTGACTCCCTTGTAAAGGACAGAATGTGGCCAAAGTGATAGGATGTCCCTTCGGAGGTGAGTTTACAAAGAGACTGGTCTCCTCTTGGGCTTGCCCGCCCTCCGTCCCTCCCTCCCGCATCTGTTCCCAGGGAAGCCAGCTGCTCCTTGGGAGCTTTATGCTGGAGAGGCCCATGGGGCAAGGAATGACTATTTCTTGCTTCCAGCAATGGAGGGCCTCTGGCTGCTCACAGCCAGCTGAGTGAGCTCAAAAGCAGACTTACCCCCAACAAGCCCGCAGATGACTGAAGATCCAGAGGCCCTCTGGACTGCAGCCTTGTGAGAGATCCTGAGCCACAGGGACCTGGCTAGTTGCACCTGGATGGCTGGCCCACAGAAACCATATCAGGTTATGAATGTTGTTTTAGGCCCGTTGGTTCGGGGAAAACCTTCAAGAAAGACAGGAGTGGGAAGCCAAATGTTTGGCTTCTGACCCACCCCCCCTCTCCTGGGGTTGAAATTCCAGGGAAATCAAGAGATGGTAGAAACGCCTGAGAGATGAGGGTAAACAATGGAAGAGAGAGGACATCTATGCTGATCGCCATGGATCTCTCTGAGAGGACATCCTCCCACTTGATCCTCCTGTGTCGAAGGGTGGCAAATGCAGGGGGAGACACCTGGCAGTGTGGTCCAAGTCGGCTGAGAGCACTCGACCCAGCCCCACAGAGCCTCCTAGAAGGCAGAGAAAGAGCCCAGAAGTTCCCTGGGGCCCCTAGAGAAGGCCCCGAGAGAATGAGATGAGTTGAAAACCTGGGACCTGGTCGTTGGACTTCTAGGCTGGAGGGGAGATGGCCTGTGGAAGGGCCACTGCCCGCAACCCCTGTTGGACCAGACCCCTCCTGTCTGCTTTGGGAGACTGGGGGTGAATATGAGAATGAATTCATGTAGAAGAGATGGTGTTCTAATGCTTGGTTTCAACTTCTTGAAATCCTTTCAACTTCTTGAAATCGTTGACATTCCTTTTCTCCTTGTCCCCAGGACCACCATGAATGGGAAGGGGCCTTCAAAGAAGCAAGACGAGAACATCTCTTACAAGGCTGTCCAGTGTCAATATCCAACCACTGCAGTCACTTCTACCCCCTTGGCAGCCCCACTGCTTCCATCAGGACACAGATCCGTTCCTGTACAGGTTTTTGAGCAAACGTAAGTTTGGATTTCTCGCAGAGAAATGCCAAGAGTGCAATGACTGGGGTCCTAGGGTGGTTGCAAGTCTAGTTTTCAGAGAAACTGTGTGGAGGGTTGGGTCACTATCCTGTGCACCCGAAAAGCATATTCTACTGCTTGTTCCCTGGAATTTAAATCCAGGCCTTGAAAAAGAAAAGGAACTGTGAACTGTTTTCAAGAGGGAGCTCTATCACCTTCCATTCCCAACAGCGATGCAGCAGCGATCCAGTCGTTCCACATCCTGCCTTGCATTGGGGAGTGGGGTCTCTCTCTCCCTCTCGGGTGCATTTGGTTTGCATCATGCTGATAGGTGTGCAGTGAGAGCTCATTGGAGTTTGAATTTGAATTGCCCCGATGGTAACTTTTTATGGGATTTCCATCTGTATACTCTTTGGTAAAGGGTTTCGGTCTTTTGCCCATTTTTTTTGTTTTTGTTCTTTTCAGACTGGATGGCTTGCTTCTTTGGGGGTCAACTTTTGAGGTTCTCTCCTTCCGACAGGAGTCCTTTATCAGGTATGTGGTTTGCACCTATTTTCTCCCAGTTTGTAGCTTCCCTTTTGGGTCTTCTTCACAAGGTGTTTCACACATTACAGACTTCCAATTCTGATTTGTTGGATCATGTCTAATGAATCAACTCTTCTTGAACGGAACATGATTTGATGTCCAGTCGGAGGATTCTTTACCTAGCTGTTAATTCTGGACATTTTTTTCTCTAGAAGATTTATCATTTTACATAGAAGGCGGTGATTAATTTTGAGTTAATTTAACAAAATTTTTTTTCTTTTTGAGAGAGTGAGCATGCGCATGAGTGGGGCGTGGGGTGGAGGGAGAAGCGAAAAGAGCGTCCTTAAGCAGACTCCCCAGTGAGCTTGGAGCCTGATTTTGTCCCGGGACCCTGAGAGCATGACAAGAGCCGAAATGAAGAGCTGGCTGCCTCAGCGACTGAGTCACCCAGGCGCCACGAGTTCAGTTTTGTACAGAGGATGAGCCTTCGATTGTGGTCCTCGTCCTCCTCGTCCTCCACCTCCACCTCCTCCTCCTCTCTGCCCCTCCCTCTTCTTCTTCTCCTTCTTCTTCTTTGTCTCTGGAAGTCCACTTGCTCTAGCACCATTTCTTCAAAACGCTGTCACTCCTCCATTGAATTGCTTTTCCCCTTTGTCAGAATCCCATTGACATGTTGGTGGTTGGTCTCTTTCTGGGTTTGATCCTGTTCCACTTATCTATCTTTATACTGTTCCATTTGTCTATCCCTTCACCAACACCACACATTTTTGATTACTATAGCTGTAGATCTTGAAACTGGGTGGAAGGATTCCTTTGGTTTTCTTCTTTAGTTTTATTTTCTCATCTTTTTCTAGGTTCTGACGTGGAGAGCTTATTGTTTTGAGACAGAGAGAGAGAGAGAGAGAGAGAGAGAGAGAGACAGGGAAGGGGTACAGAGAGAGAGAGAGAGAGAGAGAGAGAGAGAGATTATTAAACAGCCTCCATGCCCAGCACCAGCACAATGCAGGTTCAGTCTCACAACCTCGAGTTTCATCATGACCCGAGTCAAAATCAAGAGTTGGACTAACTGACTGAGCCTCCCAGATGCTCCTCCTCCTTTCTAACATAGGCAGTGATTGCTCTACATGGTGCTGTCCATTGATTGTGCTGTGTCCCACACATTTTCATATGTTGTATGTTCATTTTCCTTCACTTCAATGCATTGAGATTTGATCTTTGATCTTTGATCATCTAGAAGGTTACTTTCTCAGTGTTTGGATATTTGTTAGATTTCTCCTTTGGATACCTAGTTTGCTTTTTAAATATATTTTTTTTAATGTTGAAATTGTACTTCCGAGAAATTGATCGATAGGGTTGTCTTTGTTTCAGGTGTACAATAGAGCGATTCCCCTCCCCTACCCCACCTGCTGTCAGCTCCGGTTGCAGGCACTGATGTGCCTTGGAGACTCAGGTGCACCTCCCCCACCCCTCCTCCCTTCAGCTCCTGTTGCCAGGCACTGGTTTGCGTTGGAGACGGAACCCTCGTAGGGGTTCCAAGCACTTCCTAGTGGCCCAGAAGACACTGGTGATCGGAGACCAAGCCACAAGGCTCTTTGGAGCCAGCTGGGGGCCATCCAAATGCCTCCCCACACAGTTCTGGAGCCGCTGTGGGCTGTCCTGGAGCAGCTGTGGGCTGCTGGGTTGGTGATAGACGAACGTTGGCCACATGTGCCACGAGTCTCTGGGTTTCGCTGGGAGATCCTGGTGTGCACTGCAGTGGTGGTGTTCCTGGGAAAGAGTGCACTCAGCTTCCGAAGAAGAAAGTGGCAGTGTGCCCGGAACGAGGAAGTCTCTGGAAAAGGCATGGAGAAGACCGAACCGGACGCACAAGCCCGTGGAGCTGTCGCATCATCCGAGCCGAAGGCCAGTCCTCTCCCGTTCCAGCTTCTTGCTCTGGCTGCCCTGAATCAAGATGCCGGGTATTGGTCAGTGGGAAACACCACGCAACTGCGGAAGGGAGTTCGGCAAAGGCTGTTGAAGAGCCCTCAGCAGCTGCCTCATGAAAATCCCATCTGTGGAGCAGCCCAGGAAGATGGAGAAGCCCTGGTGAGGAAAACGCCAGAAGGCTTCAAGGACAGCCGTGATCTGCAGGCAAGTGCAGACCCGCTGGTTCAGGAGATTGGCAGCTGTGGACAGAGAGTGCAGGACGAGGCAGGGCAGGCAGGCAGGCCAGAGCTTCCTGAAGGAGGAGTGCGGCGGCAGGCCAGCGCTGAGGGCCAGAGCCAACAGCACACCCTCAGCCAGATCCTCCTGAAGGGGATGCATGTGCTAGAGCTGCTTGGAGATCATCTGGAAGGTGGGGGCTCAAGGAGGCAGGTGGAGACTGGCTCCTCCTCCCCTGACCACGTGCCCTCAGGCGGGAGCCCCGTGAACCAATTCAAGCCGTCCAGGGCACTGAAGAAGGCACGTCAGAGGAATGAAGAGCTCCCAAGAAACCCAACAAGCCACCAAGCTGAGCAAGGACCTGTTCACCTTCGGAACACCCTCCTGGACGGTGAGATTCCGAAGTTGCGCCTGAAGCTTGAGGCAGAGCCGAAGCTGTGCGAAGAGCACCTCAGACACCTGGAGAGGAAGATGATGGAGGAGAAGGCTCGCTGCCTGCAAGTGAAGAACGAGCTTGCCGAGGTGCGCAGGAAGGCGGATGCTGCCCACTGGCACTTGGGCCTCTATAGGAACATGGCCGCCGACCTGCACCGAGAATGGCAGCAAATCGCCTCCTTGCATGAGCGGGAGCGCCTCCTGGTGGAGAAGAGGAGTGAGGAGAGCCAGAAGGCTGTCCTGTGGGCAGAGAGGGAGTTCCAAAGGCTCCAGGCCCAAAACCATTGCCTCAGGCAGAAGCTGGCCAACTCTGGGCCCAAGGTCCAGCCTGTCTCCGGGGGGCCTCCTGCTCCTGCTCCTGCTGTTCCGGGCACAGCCTCCCAATACCCTCAAGGGCCAAAGGCTCCCCTGAAACCCAGGAAGCCCAAGAAGGGAGCAAGGGTGCACTGGCCAGACTCCAAGTTCTCGGGTCCCCTGCAGGTCTGATTCCCTTGCCCAGCAGCCACCAACACTCACAACCAGAGCACGAAAGCTCCTGTGCTTACCCCTTCAGCCATACCCATGGCTCCTTTGACTTGAGATCCACCCCATCCTTTAGCCTGATGCTCCATATTCCCTGGAGCCGTATGAGTGTGAGAGAATATTTTTCAGTGTTCAGCGTAACACAAATAAAAATAAAAATATCCAATGGCTGAGACTCCTGCTACTGAGAATGGATTTGATTAAGGGATTCTATGCCAAGCAAGGGACGGTTTGAAGTGTCTTGTATCGATCCCTTAATCGTCCCAATAACCCAGTGTGTCATGTCTGACTGAGGTTCAGACAGGGGAAACAACTTGCCCCAAGATCACACAGCTAGTGAATTTCAGAGCTCCCGTTCCAAACCAGGGTTGTCTAATGATCACCTGCTGTGCCAATAACTTCTACTACTATGCCTACTACTGTTGTTGTTGTTGTTGTTGTTGTTGTTCTTCTTCTTCTTCTTCTTCTTGTTCTTCTTCTTGTTCTTCTTCTTCTTCTTCTTCTTCTTCTTCTTCTTCTTCTTCTTCTTCTTCTTCTTCTTCTTCTTTTTCTTCTTCTTCTCTTCTTCTTCTTCTTCTTCTTCTTCTTCTTCTTCTTCTTCTTCTTCTTCGAGACAGAAAGGGTGACGGCGCACACATACACACACACACACACAAAGGAACGCACACACATGCAGGCGGGGGAGGGGCCGAGTTAGAGAGATTCCTCGACAGGCTTCGGACTCAAGTTCTGAACCAGACGCTGGTCTGGATTTCCCAGATCACGTGATCAGCCCTGAACCGAAATCAGGAGCCAGACACTGAACTGACAGGCACCCTTGGGCAAGGAACTTCTAGGCAAGCTGCTGAAGGATCCCAGAAGGGCTTGGTAAATTGTTCCCCTCGTTCACGTCCTAGGATGTGATGATTCTATGCAAAGATAATAGTGCATATAATATAATCTACCATAATATATAATAATATAAGGATGCAGAGATTATAGTGGTGGCTAGCTGAGGTCAAGTCCCAGCCAAGTAGGGAGGGCAGCCTTTAAGGGTCTCCAACGATTCCCATCTTGGGTACACATCGTTTTGTGTTCCATACTCCACCTCTTGATTCGAGTCAGAACTACTGACTCCCTTGTAAAGGACAGAATGTGGCCAAAGTGATAGGATGTCCCTTCGGAGGTGAGTTTACAAAGAGACTGGTCTCCTCTTGGGCTTGCCCGCCCTCCGTCCCTCCCTCCCGCATCTGTTCCCAGGGAAGCCAGCTGCTCCTTGGGAGCTTTATGCTGGAGAGGCCCATGGGGCAAGGAATGACTATTTCTTGCTTCCAGCAATGGAGGGCCTCTGGCTGCTCACAGCCAGCTGAGTGAGCTCAAAAGCAGACTTACCCCCAACAAGCCCGCAGATGACTGAAGATCCAGAGGCCCTCTGGACTGCAGCCTTGTGAGAGATCCTGAGCCACAGGGACCTGGCTAGTTGCACCTGGATGGCTGGCCCACAGAAACCATATCAGGTTATGAATGTTGTTTTAGGCCCATTGGTTCGGGGAAAACCTTCAAGAAAGACAGGAGTGGGAAGCCAAATGTTTGGCTTCTGACCCACCCCCCCTCTCCTGGGGTTGAAATTCCAGGGAAATCAAGAGATGGTAGAAACGCCTGAGAGATGAGGGTAAACAATGGAAGAGAGAGGACATCTATGCTGATCGCCATGGATCTCTCTGAGAGGACATCCTCCCACTTGATCCTCCTGTGTCGAAGGGTGGCAAATGCAGGGGGAGACACCTGGCAGTGTGGTCCAAGTCGGCTGAGAGCACTCGACCCAGCCCCACAGAGCCTCCTAGAAGGCAGAGAAAGAGCCCAGAAGTTCCCTGGGGCCCCTAGAGAAGGCCCCGAGAGAATGAGATGAGTTGAAAACCTGGGACCTGGTCGTTGGACTTCTAGGCTGGAGGGGAGATGGCCTGTGGAAGGGCCACTGCCCGCAACCCCTGTTGGACCAGACCCCTCCTGTCTGCTTTGGGAGACTGCGGGTGAATATGAGAATGAATTCATGTAGAAGAGATGGTGTTCTAATGCTTGGTTTCAACTTCTTGAAATCCTTTCAACTTCTTGAAATCGTTGACATTCCTTTTCTCCTTGTCCCCAGGACCACCATGAATGGGAAGGGGCCTTCAAAGAAGCAAGACGAGAACATCTCTTACAAGGCTGTCCAGTGTCAATATCCAACCACTGCAGTCACTTCTACCCCCTTGGCAGCCCCACTGCTTCCATCAGGACACAGATCCGTTCCTGTACAGGTTTTTGAGCAAACGTAAGTTTGGATTTCTCGCAGAGAAATGCCAAGAGTGCAATGACTGGGGTCCTAGGGTGGTTGCAAGTCTAGTTTTCAGAGAAACTGTGTGGAGGGTTGGGTCACTATCCTGTGCACCTGAAAAGCATATTCTACTGCTTGTTCCCTGGAATTTAAATCCAGGCCTTGAAAAAGAAAAGGAACTGTGAACTGTTTTCAAGAGGGAGCTCTATCACCTTCCATTCCCAACAGCGATGCAGCAGCGATCCAGTCGTTCCACATCCTGCCTTGCATTGGGGAGTGGGGTCTCTCTCTCCCTCTCGGGTGCATTTGGTTTGCATCATGCTGATAGGTGTGCAGTGAGAGCTCATTGGAGTTTGAATTTGAATTGCCCCGATGGTAACTTTTTATGGGATTTCCATCTGTATACTCTTTGGTAAAGGGTTTCGGTCTTTTGCCCATTTTTTTTGTTTTTGTTCTTTTCAGACTGGATGGCTTGCTTCTTTGGGGGTCAACTTTTGAGGTTCTCTCCTTCCGACAGGAGTCCTTTATCAGGTATGTGGTTTGCACCTATTTTCTCCCAGTTTGTAGCTTCCCTTTTGGGTCTTCTTCACAAGGTGTTTCACACATTACAGACTTCCAATTCTGATTTGTTGGATCATGTCTAATGAATCAACTCTTCTTGAACGGAACATGATTTGATGTCCAGTCGGAGGATTCTTTACCTAGCTGTTAATTCTGGACATTTTTTTCTCTAGAAGATTTATCATTTTACGTAGAAGGCGGTGATTAATTTTGAGTTAATTTAACAAAATTTTTTTTCTTTTTGAGAGAGTGAGCATGCGCATGAGTGGGGCGTGGGGTGGAGGGAGAAGCGAAAAGAGCGTCCTTAAGCAGACTCCCCAGTGAGCTTGGAGCCTGATTTTGTCCCGGGACCCTGAGAGCATGACAAGAGCCGAAATGAAGAGCTGGCTGCCTCAGCAACTGAGTCACCCAGGCGCCACGAGTTCAGTTTTGTACAGAGGATGAGCCTTCGATTGTGGTCCTCGTCCTCCTCGTCCTCCACCTCCACCTCCTCCTCCTCTCTGCCCCTCCCTCTTCTTCTTCTCCTTCTTCTTCTTTGTCTCTGGAAGTCCACTTGCTCTAGCACCATTTCTTCAAAACGCTGTCACTCCTCCATTGAATTGCTTTTCCCCTTTGTCAGAATCCCATTGACATGTTGGTGGTTGGTCTCTTTCTGGGTTTGATCCTGTTCCACTTATCTATCTTTATACTGTTCCATTTGTCTATCCCTTCACCAACACCACACATTTTTGATTACTATAGCTGTAGATCTTGAAACTGGGTGGAAGGATTCCTTTGGTTTTCTTCTTTAGTTTTATTTTCTCATCTTTTTCTAGGTTCTGACGTGGAGAGCTTATTGTTTTGAGACAGAGAGAGAGAGAGAGAGAGAGAGAGAGAGACAGGGAAGGGGTACAGAGAGAGAGAGAGAGAGAGAGAGAGAGATTATTAAACAGCCTCCATGCCCAGCACCAGCACAATGCAGGTTCAGTCTCACAACCTCGAGTTTAATCATGACCCGAGTCAAAATCAAGAGTTGGACTAACTGACTGAGCCTCCCAGATGCTCCTCCTCCTTTCTAACATAGGCAGTGATTGCTCTACATGGTGCTGTCCATTGATTGTGCTGTGTCCCACACATTTTCATATGTTGTATGTTCATTTTCCTTCACTTCAATGCATTGAGATTTGATCTTTGATCTTTGATCATCTAGAAGGTTACTTTCTCAGTGTTTGGATATTTGTTAGATTTCTCCTTTGGATACCTAGTTTGCTTTTTAAATATATATTTTTTAATGTTGAAATTGTACTTCCGAGAAATTGATCGATAGGGTTGTCTTTGTTTCAGGTGTACAATAGAGCGATTCCCCTCCCCTACCCCACCTGCTGTCAGCTCCGGTTGCAGGCACTGATGTGCCTTGGAGACTCAGGTGCACCTCCCCCACCCCTCCTCCCTTCAGCTCCTGTTGCCAGGCACTGGTTTGCGTTGGAGACGGAACCCTCGTAGGGGTTCCAAGCACTTCCTAGTGGCCCAGAAGACACTGGTGATCGGAGACCAAGCCACAAGGCTCTTTGGAGCCAGCTGGGGGCCATCCAAATGCCTCCCCACACAGTTCTGGAGCCGCTGTGGGCTGTCCTGGAGCAGCTGTGGGCTGCTGGGTTGGTGATAGACGAACGTTGGCCACATGTGCCACGAGTCTCTGGGTTTCGCTGGGAGATCCTGGTGTGCACTGCAGTGGTGGTGTTCCTGGGAAAGAGTGCACTCAGCTTCCGAAGAAGAAAGTGGCAGTGTGCCCGGAACGAGGAAGTCTCTGGAAAAGGCATGGAGAAGACCGAACCGGACGCACAAGCCCGTGGAGCTGTCGCATCATCCGAGCCGAAGGCCAGTCCTCTCCCGTTCCAGCTTCTTGCTCTGGCTGCCCTGAATCAAGATGCCGGGTATTGGTCAGTGGGAAACACCACGCAACTGCGGAAGGGAGTTCGGCAAAGGCTGTTGAAGAGCCCTCAGCAGCTGCCTCATGAAAATCCCATCTGTGGAGCAGCCCAGGAAGATGGAGAAGCCCTGGTGAGGAAAACGCCAGAAGGCTTCAAGGACAGCCGTGATCTGCAGGCAAGTGCAGACCCGCTGGTTCAGGAGATTGGCAGCTGTGGACAGAGAGTGCAGGACGAGGCAGGGCAGGCAGGCAGGCCAGAGCTTCCTGAAGGAGGAGTGCGGCGGCAGGCCAGCGCTGAGGGCCAGAGCCAACAGCACACCCTCAGCCAGATCCTCCTGAAGGGGATGCATGTGCTAGAGCTGCTTGGAGATCATCTGGAAGGTGGGGGCTCAAGGAGGCAGGTGGAGACTGGCTCCTCCTCCCCTGACCACGTGCCCTCAGGCGGGAGCCCCGTGAACCAATTCAAGCCGTCCAGGGCACTGAAGAAGGCACGTCAGAGGAATGAAGAGCTCCCAAGAAACCCAACAAGCCACCAAGCTGAGCAAGGACCTGTTCACCTTCGGAACACCCTCCTGGACGGTGAGATTCCGAAGTTGCGCCTGAAGCTTGAGGCAGAGCCGAAGCTGTGCGAAGAGCACCTCAGACACCTGGAGAGGAAGATGATGGAGGAGAAGGCACGCTGCCTGCAAGTGAAGAACGAGCTTGCCAAGGTGCGCAGGAAGGCGGATGCTGCCCACTGGCACTTGGGCCTCTATAGGAACATGGCCGCCGACCTGCACCGAGAATGGCAGCAAATCGCCTCCTTGCATGAGCGGGAGCGCCTCGTGGTGGAGAAGAGGAGTGAGGAGAGCCAGAAGGCTGTCCTGTGGGCAGAGAGGGAGTTCCAAAGGCTCCAGGCCCAAAACCATTGCCTCAGGCAGAAGCTGGCCAACTCTGGGCCCAAGGTCCAGCCTGTCTCCGGGGGGCCTCCTGCTCCTGCTCCTGCTGTTCCGGGCACAGCCTCCAAGTACCCTCAAGGGCCAAAGGCTCCCCTGAAACCCAGGAAGCCCAAGAAGGGAGCAAGGGTGCACTGGCCAGATTCCAAGTTCTCGGGTCCCCTGCAGGTCTGATTCCCTTGCCCAGCAGCCACCAACACTCACAACCAGAGCACAAAAGCTCCTGTGCTTACCCCTTCAGCCATACCCATGGCTCCTTTGACTTGAGATCCACCCCATCCTTTAGCCTGATGCTCCATATTCCCTGGAGCCGTATGAGTGTGAGAGAATATTTTTCAGTGTTCAGCGTAACACAAATAAAAATAAAAATATCCAATGGCTGAGACTCCTGCTACTGAGAATGGATTTGATTAAGGGATTCTATGCCAAGCAAGGGACGGTTTGAAGTGTCTTGTATCGATCCCTTAATCGTCCCAATAACCCAGTGTGTCATGTCTGACTGAGGTTCAGACAGGGGAAACAACTTGCCCCAAGATCACACAGCTAGTGAATTTCAGAGCTCCCGTTCCAAACCAGGGTTGTCTAATGATCACCTGCTGTGCCAATAACTTCTACTACTATGCCTAGTACTGTTCTTCTTCTTCTTCTTCTTCTTCTTCTTCTTCTTCTTCTTCTTCTTCTTCTTCTTCTTCTTCTTCTTCTTCGTCTTCTTCTTCGTCTTCTTCGTCGTCTTCTTCGTCTTCTTCGTCGTCTTCTTCGTCTTCTTCTTCTTCGTCTTCTTCTTCTTCTTCTTCTTCTTCTTCTTCTTCTTCTTCTTCTTCTTCTTCTTCTTCCTTGGTGAGACAGAAAGGGTGACGGCGCACACATACACACACACACACACACAAAGGAACGCACACACATGCAGGCGGGGGAGGGGCCGAGTTAGAGAGATTCCTCGACAGGCTTCGGACTCAAGTGCTGAACCAGACGCTGGTCTGGATTTCCCAGATCACGTGATCAGCCCTGAACCGAAATCAGGAGCCAGACACTGAACTGACAGGCACTGTTGGGCAAGGAACTTCTAGGCAAGCTGCTGAAGGATCCCAGAAGGGCTTGGTAAATTGTTCCCCTCGTTCACGTCCTAGGATGTGATGATTCTATGCAAAGATAATAGTGCATGTAATATAATCTAACATAATATATAATAATATAAGGATGCAGAGATTATAGTGGTGGCTAGCTGAGGTCAAGTCCCAGCCAAGTAGGGAGGGCAGCCTTTAAGGGTCTCCAACGATTCCCATCTTGGGTACACATCGTTTTGTGTTCCATACTCCACCTCTTGATTCGAGTCAGAACTACTGACTCCCTTGTAAAGGACAGAATGTGGCCAAAGTGATAGGATGTCCCTTCGGAGGTGAGTTTACAAAGAGACTGGTCTCCTCTTGGGCTTGCCCGCCCTCCGTCCCTCCCTCCCGCATCTGTTCCCAGGGAAGCCAGCTGCTCCTTGGGAGCTTTATGCTGGAGAGGCCCATGGGGCAAGGAATGACTATTTCTTGCTTCCAGCAATGGAGGGCCTCTGGCTGCTCACAGCCAGCTGAGTGAGCTCAAAAGCAGACTTACCCCCAACAAGCCCGCAGATGACTGAAGATCCAGAGGCCCTCTGGACTGCAGCCTTGTGAGAGATCCTGAGCCACAGGGACCTGGCTAGTTGCACCTGGATGGCTGGCCCACAGAAACCATATCAGGTTATGAATGTTGTTTTAGGCCCATTGGTTCGGGGAAAACCTTCAAGAAAGACAGGAGTGGGAAGCCAAATGTTTGGCTTCTGACCCACCCCCCCTCTCCTGGGGTTGAAATTCCAGGGAAATCAAGAGATGGTAGAAACGCCTGAGAGATGAGGGTAAACAATGGAAGAGAGAGGACATCTATGCTGATCGCCATGGATCTCTCTGAGAGGACATCCTCCCACTTGATCCTCCTGTGTCGAAGGGTGGCAAATGCAGGGGGAGACACCTGGCAGTGTGGTCCAAGTCGGCTGAGAGCACTCGACCCAGCCCCACAGAGCCTCCTAGAAGGCAGAGAAAGAGCCCAGAAGTTCCCTGGGGCCCCTAGAGAAGGCCCCTAGAGAATGAGATGAGTTGAAAGCCTGGGACCTGGTCGTTGGACTTCTAGGCTGGAGGGGAGATGGCCTGTGGAAGGGCCACTGCCCGCAACCCCTGTTGGACCAGACCCCTCCTGTCTGCTTTGGGAGACTGGGGGTGAATATGAGAATGAATTCATGTAGAAGAGATGGTGTTCTAATGCTTGGTTTCAACTTCTTGAAATCCTTTCAACTTCTTGAAATCGTTGACATTCCTTTTCTCCTTGTCCCCAGGACCACCATGAATGGGAAGGGGCCTTCAAAGAAGCAAGATGAGAACATCTCTTACAAGGCTGTCCAGTGTCAATATCCAACCACTGCAGTCACTTCTACCCCCTTGGCAGCCCCACTGCTTCCATCAGGACACAGATCCGTTCCTGTACAGGTTTTTGAGCAAACGTAAGTTTGGATTTCTCGCAGAGAAATGCCAAGAGTGCAATGACTGGGGTCCTAGGGTGGTTGCAAGTCTAGTTTTCAGAGAAACTGTGTGGAGGGTTGGGTCACTCTCCTGTGCACCCGAAAAGCATATTCTACTGCTTGTTCCCTGGAATTTAAATCCAGGCCTTGAAAAAGAAAAGGAACTGTGAACTGTTTTCAAGAGGGAGCTCTATCACCTTCCATTCCCAACAGCGATGCAGGAGCGATCCAGTCGTTCCACATCCTGCCTTGCATTGGGGAGTGGGGTCTCTCTCTCCCTCTCGGGTGCATTTGGTTTGCATCATGCTGATAGGTGTGCAGTGAGAGCTCATTGGAGTTTGAATTTGAATTGCCCCGATGGTAACTTTTTATGGGATTTCCATCTGTATACTCTTTGGTAAAGGGTTTCGGTCTTTTGCCCATTTTTTTTTGTTTTTGTTCTTTTCAGACTGGATGGCTTGCTTCTTTGGGGGTCAACTTTTGAGGTTCTCTCCTTCCGACAGGAGTCCTTTATCAGGTATGTGGTTTGCACCTATTTTCTCCCAGTTTGTAGCTTCCCTTTTGGGTCTTCTTCACAAGGTGTTTCACACATTACAGACTTCCAATTCTGATTTGTTGGATCATGTCTAATGAATCAACTCTTCTTGAACGGAACATGATTTGATGTCCAGTCGGAGGATTCTTTACCTAGCTGTCCATTCTGGACATTTTTTTCCCTAGAAGATTTATCATTTTACGTAGAAGGCGGTGATTAATTTTGAGTTAATTTAACAAAAATTTTTTTCTTTTTGAGAGAGTGAGCATGCGCATGAGTGGGGCGTGGGGTGGAGGGAGAAGCGAAAAGAGCGTCCTTAAGCAGACTCCCCAGTGAGCTTGGAGCCTGATTTTGTCCCGGGACCCTGAGAGCATGACAAGAGCCGAAATGAAGAGCTGGCTGCCTCAGCGACTGAGTCACCCAGGCGCCACGAGTTCAGTTTTGTACAGAGGATGAGCCTTCGATTGTGGTCCTCGTCCTCCTCGTCCTCCACCTCCACCTCCTCCTCCTCTCTGCCCCTCCCTCTTCTTCTTGGGCCTCCTTCTTCTTCTTTGTCTCTGGAAGTCCACTTGCTCTAGCACCATTTCTTCAAAACGCTGTCACTCCTCCATTGAATTGCTTTTCCCCTTTGTCAGAATCCCATTGACATGTTGGTGGTTGGTCTCTTTCTGGGTTTGATCCTGTTCCACTTATCTATCTTTATACTGTTCCATTTGTCTATCCCTTCACCAACACCACACATTTTTGATTACTATAGCTGTAGATCTTGAAACTGGGTGGAAGGATTCCTTTGGTTTTCTTCTTTAGTTTTATTTTCTCATCTTTTTCTAGGTTCTGACGTGGAGAGCTTATTGTTTTGAGACAGAGAGAGAGAGAGAGAGAGAGAGAGACAGGGAAGGGGTACAGAGAGAGAGAGAGAGAGAGAGAGAGAGAGAGAGATTATTAAACAGCCTCCATGCCCAGCACCAGCACAATGCAGGTTCAGTCTCACAACCTCGAGTTTCATCATGACCCGAGTCAAAATCAAGAGTTGGACTAACTGACTGAGCCTCCCAGATGCTCCTCCTCCTTTCTAACATAGGCAGTGATTGCTCTACATGGTGCTGTCCATTGATTGTGCTGTGTCCCACACATTTTCATATGTTGTATGTTCATTTTCCTTCACTTCAATGCATTGAGATTTGATCTTTGATCTTTGATCATCTAGAAGGTTACTTTCTCAGTGTTTGGATATTTGTTAGATTTCTCCTTTGGATACCTAGTTTGCTTTTTAAATATATTTTTTTTAATGTTGAAATTGTACTTCCGAGAAATTGATCGATAGGGTTGTCTTTGTTTCAGGTGTACAATAGAGCGATTCCCCTCCCCTACCCCACCTGCTGTCAGCTCCGGTTGCAGGCACTGATGTGCCTTGGAGACTCAGGTGCACCTCCCCCACCCCTCCTCCCTTCAGCTCCTGTTGCCAGGCACTGGTTTGCGTTGGAGACGGAACCCTCGTAGGGGTTCCAAGCACTTCCTAGTGGCCCAGAAGACACTGGTGATCGGAGACCAAGCCACAAGGCTCTTTGGAGCCAGCTGGGGGCCATCCAAATGCCTCCCCACACAGTTCTGGAGCCGCTGTGGGCTGTCCTGGAGCAGCTGTGGGCTGCTGGGTTGGTGATATCCGAACGTTGGCCACATGTGCCACGAGTCTCTGGGTTTCGCTGGGAGATCCTGGTGTGCACTGCAGTGGTGGTGTTCCTGGGAAAGAGTGCACTCAGCTTCCGAAGAAGAAAGTGGCAGTGTGCCCGGAACGAGGAAGTCTCTGGAAAAGGCATGGAGAAGACCGAACCGGACGCACAAGCCCGTGGAGCTGTCGCATCATCCGAGCCGAAGGCCAGTCCTCTCCCGTTCCAGCTTCTTGCTCTGGCTGCCCTGAATCAAGATGCCGGGTATTGGTCAGTGGGAAACACCACGCAACTGCGGAAGGGAGTTCGGCAAAGGCTGTTGAAGAGCCCTCAGCAGCTGCCTCATGAAAATCCCATCTGTGGAGCAGCCCAGGAAGATGGAGAAGCCCTGGTGAGGAAAACGCCAGAAGGCTTCAAGGACAGCCGTGATCTGCAGGCAAGTGCAGACCCGCTGGTTCAGGAGATTGGCAGCTGTGGACAGAGAGTGCAGGACGAGGCAGGGCAGGCAGGCAGGCCAGAGCTTCCTGAAGGAGGAGTGCGGCGGCAGGCCAGCGCTGAGGGCCAGAGCCAACAGCACACCCTCAGCCAGATCCTCCTGAAGGGGATGCATGTGCTAGAGCTGCTTGGAGATCATCTGGAAGGTGGGGGCTCAAGGAGGCAGGTGGAGACTGGCTCCTCCTCCCCTGACCACGTGCCCTCAGGCGGGAGCCCCGTGAACCAATTCAAGCCGTCCAGGGCACTGAAGAAGGCACGTCAGAGGAATGAAGAGCTCCCAAGAAACCCAACAAGCCACCAAGCTGAGCAAGGACCTGTTCACCTTCGGAACACCCTCCTGGACGGTGAGATTCCGAAGTTGCGCCTGAAGCTTGAGGCAGAGCCGAAGCTGTGCGAAGAGCACCTCAGACACCTGGAGAGGAAGATGATGGAGGAGAAGGCACGCTGCCTGCAAGTGAAGAACGAGCTTGCCAAGGTGCGCAGGAAGGCGGATGCTGCCCACTGGCACTTGGGCCTCTATAGGAACATGGCCGCCGACCTGCACCGAGAATGGCAGCAAATCGCCTCCTTGCATGAGCGGGAGCGCCTCGTGGTGGAGAAGAGGAGTGAGGAGAGCCAGAAGGCTGTCCTGTGGGCAGAGAGGGAGTTCCAAAGGCTCCAGGCCCAAAACCATTGCCTCAGGCAGAAGCTGGCCAACTCTGGGCCCAAGGTCCAGCCTGTCTCCGGGGGGCCTCCTGCTCCTGCTCCTGCTGTTCCGGGCACAGCCTCCAAGTACCCTCAAGGGCCAAAGGCTCCCCTGAAACCCAGGAAGCCCAAGAAGGGAGCAAGGGTGCACTGGCCAGATTCCAAGTTCTCGGGTCCCCTGCAGGTCTGATTCCCTTGCCCAGCAGCCACCAACACTCACAACCAGAGCACAAAAGCTCCTGTGCTTACCCCTTCAGCCATACCCATGGCTCCTTTGACTTGAGATCCACCCCATCCTTTAGCCTGATGCTCCATATTCCCTGGAGCCGTATGAGTGTGAGAGAATATTTTTCAGTGTTCAGCGTAACACAAATAAAAATAAAAATATCCAATGGCTGAGACTCCTGCTACTGAGAATGGATTTGATTAAGGGATTCTATGCCAAGCAAGGGACGGTTTGAAGTGTCTTGTATCGATCCCTTAATCGTCCCAATAACCCAGTGTGTCATGTCTGACTGAGGTTCAGACAGGGGAAACAACTTGCCCCAAGATCACACAGCTAGTGAATTTCAGAGCTCCCGTTCCAAACCAGGGTTGTCTAATGATCACCTGCTGTGCCAATAACTTCTACTACTATGCCTAGTACTGTTCTTCTTCTTCTTCTTCTTCTTCTTCTTCTTCTTCTTCTTCTTCTTCTTCTTCTTCTTCTTCGTCTTCTTCTTCGTCTTCTTCGTCGTCTTCTTCGTCTTCTTCGTCGTCTTCTTCGTCTTCTTCTTCTTCGTCTTCTTCTTCTTCTTCTTCTTCTTCTTCTTCTTCTTCTTCTTCTTCTTCTTCTTCTTCTTCCTTGGTGAGACAGAAAGGGTGACGGCGCACACATACACACACACACACACACAAAGGAACGCACACACATGCAGGCGGGGGAGGGGCCGAGTTAGAGAGATTCCTCGACAGGCTTCGGACTCAAGTGCTGAACCAGACGCTGGTCTGGATTTCCCAGATCACGTGATCAGCCCTGAACCGAAATCAGGAGCCAGACACTGAACTGACAGGCACTGTTGGGCAAGGAACTTCTAGGCAAGCTGCTGAAGGATCCCAGAAGGGCTTGGTAAATTGTTCCCCTCGTTCACGTCCTAGGATGTGATGATTCTATGCAAAGATAATAGTGCATGTAATATAATCTAACATAATATATAATAATATAAGGATGCAGAGATTATAGTGGTGGCTAGCTGAGGTCAAGTCCCAGCCAAGTAGGGAGGGCAGCCTTTAAGGGTCTCCAACGATTCCCATCTTGGGTACACATCGTTTTGTGTTCCATACTCCACCTCTTGATTCGAGTCAGAACTACTGACTCCCTTGTAAAGGACAGAATGTGGCCAAAGTGATAGGATGTCCCTTCGGAGGTGAGTTTACAAAGAGACTGGTCTCCTCTTGGGCTTGCCCGCCCTCCGTCCCTCCCTCCCGCATCTGTTCCCAGGGAAGCCAGCTGCTCCTTGGGAGCTTTATGCTGGAGAGGCCCATGGGGCAAGGAATGACTATTTCTTGCTTCCAGCAATGGAGGGCCTCTGGCTGCTCACAGCCAGCTGAGTGAGCTCAAAAGCAGACTTACCCCCAACAAGCCCGCAGATGACTGAAGATCCAGAGGCCCTCTGGACTGCAGCCTTGTGAGAGATCCTGAGCCACAGGGACCTGGCTAGTTGCACCTGGATGGCTGGCCCACAGAAACCATATCAGGTTATGAATGTTGTTTTAGGCCCATTGGTTCGGGGAAAACCTTCAAGAAAGACAGGAGTGGGAAGCCAAATGTTTGGCTTCTGACCCACCCCCCCTCTCCTGGGGTTGAAATTCCAGGGAAATCAAGAGATGGTAGAAACGCCTGAGAGATGAGGGTAAACAATGGAAGAGAGAGGACATCTATGCTGATCGCCATGGATCTCTCTGAGAGGACATCCTCCCACTTGATCCTCCTGTGTCGAAGGGTGGCAAATGCAGGGGGAGACACCTGGCAGTGTGGTCCAAGTCGGCTGAGAGCACTCGACCCAGCCCCACAGAGCCTCCTAGAAGGCAGAGAAAGAGCCCAGAAGTTCCCTGGGGCCCCTAGAGAAGGCCCCTAGAGAATGAGATGAGTTGAAAGCCTGGGACCTGGTCGTTGGACTTCTAGGCTGGAGGGGAGATGGCCTGTGGAAGGGCCACTGCCCGCAACCCCTGTTGGACCAGACCCCTCCTGTCTGCTTTGGGAGACTGGGGGTGAATATGAGAATGAATTCATGTAGAAGAGATGGTGTTCTAATGCTTGGTTTCAACTTCTTGAAATCCTTTCAACTTCTTGAAATCGTTGACATTCCTTTTCTCCTTGTCCCCAGGACCACCATGAATGGGAAGGGGCCTTCAAAGAAGCAAGATGAGAACATCTCTTACAAGGCTGTCCAGTGTCAATATCCAACCACTGCAGTCACTTCTACCCCCTTGGCAGCCCCACTGCTTCCATCAGGACACAGATCCGTTCCTGTACAGGTTTTTGAGCAAACGTAAGTTTGGATTTCTCGCAGAGAAATGCCAAGAGTGCAATGACTGGGGTCCTAGGGTGGTTGCAAGTCTAGTTTTCAGAGAAACTGTGTGGAGGGTTGGGTCACTCTCCTGTGCACCCGAAAAGCATATTCTACTGCTTGTTCCCTGGAATTTAAATCCAGGCCTTGAAAAAGAAAAGGAACTGTGAACTGTTTTCAAGAGGGAGCTCTATCACCTTCCATTCCCAACAGCGATGCAGGAGCGATCCAGTCGTTCCACATCCTGCCTTGCATTGGGGAGTGGGGTCTCTCTCTCCCTCTCGGGTGCATTTGGTTTGCATCATGCTGATAGGTGTGCAGTGAGAGCTCATTGGAGTTTGAATTTGAATTGCCCCGATGGTAACTTTTTATGGGATTTCCATCTGTATACTCTTTGGTAAAGGGTTTCGGTCTTTTGCCCATTTTTTTTTTGTTTTTGTTCTTTTCAGACTGGATGGCTTGCTTCTTTGGGGGTCAACTTTTGAGGTTCTCTCCTTCCGACAGGAGTCCTTTATCAGGTATGTGGTTTGCACCTATTTTCTCCCAGTTTGTAGCTTCCCTTTTGGGTCTTCTTCACAAGGTGTTTCACACATTACAGACTTCCAATTCTGATTTGTTGGATCATGTCTAATGAATCAACTCTTCTTGAACGGAACATGATTTGATGTCCAGTCGGAGGATTCTTTACCTAGCTGTCCATTCTGGACATTTTTTTCCCTAGAAGATTTATCATTTTACGTAGAAGGCGGTGATTAATTTTGAGTTAATTTAACAAAAATTTTTTTCTTTTTGAGAGAGTGAGCATGCGCATGAGTGGGGCGTGGGGTGGAGGGAGAAGCGAAAAGAGCGTCCTTAAGCAGACTCCCCAGTGAGCTTGGAGCCTGATTTTGTCCCGGGACCCTGAGAGCATGACAAGAGCCGAAATGAAGAGCTGGCTGCCTCAGCGACTGAGTCACCCAGGCGCCACGAGTTCAGTTTTGTACAGAGGATGAGCCTTCGATTGTGGTCCTCGTCCTCCTCGTCCTCCACCTCCACCTCCTCCTCCTCTCTGCCCCTCCCTCTTCTTCTTGGGCCTCCTTCTTCTTCTTTGTCTCTGGAAGTCCACTTGCTCTAGCACCATTTCTTCAAAACGCTGTCACTCCTCCATTGAATTGCTTTTCCCCTTTGTCAGAATCCCATTGACATGTTGGTGGTTGGTCTCTTTCTGGGTTTGATCCTGTTCCACTTATCTATCTTTATACTGTTCCATTTGTCTATCCCTTCACCAACACCACACATTTTTGATTACTATAGCTGTAGATCTTGAAACTGGGTGGAAGGATTCCTTTGGTTTTCTTCTTTAGTTTTATTTTCTCATCTTTTTCTAGGTTCTGACGTGGAGAGCTTATTGTTTTGAGACAGAGAGAGAGAGAGAGAGAGAGAGAGACAGGGAAGGGGTACAGAGAGAGAGAGAGAGAGAGAGAGAGAGAGAGAGAGAGATTATTAAACAGCCTCCATGCCCAGCACCAGCACAATGCAGGTTCAGTCTCACAACCTCGAGTTTCATCATGACCCGAGTCAAAATCAAGAGTTGGACTAACTGACTGAGCCTCCCAGATGCTCCTCCTCCTTTCTAACATAGGCAGTGATTGCTCTACATGGTGCTGTCCATTGATTGTGCTGTGTCCCACACATTTTCGTATGTTGTATGTTCATTTTCCTTCACTTCAATGCATTGAGATTTGATCTTTGATCTTTGATCATCTAGAAGGTTACTTTCTCAGTGTTTGGATATTTGTTAGATTTCTCCTTTGGATACCTAGTTTGCTTTTTAAATATATTTTTTTTAATGTTGAAATTGTACTTCCGAGAAATTGATCGATAGGGTTGTCTTTGTTTCAGGTGTACAATAGAGCGATTCCCCTCCCCTACCCCACCTGCTGTCAGCTCCGGTTGCAGGCACTGATGTGCCTTGGAGACTCAGGTGCACCTCCCCCACCCCTCCTCCCTTCAGCTCCTGTTGCCAGGCACTGGTTTGCGTTGGAGACGGAACCCTCGTAGGGGTTCCAAGCACTTCCTAGTGGCCCAGAAGACACTGGTGATCGGAGACCAAGCCACAAGGCTCTTTGGAGCCAGCTGGGGGCCATCCAAATGCCTCCCCACACAGTTCTGGAGCCGCTGTGGGCTGTCCTGGAGCAGCTGTGGGCTGCTGGGTTGGTGATAGACGAACGTTGGCCACATGTGCCACGAGTCTCTGGGTTTCGCTGGGAGATCCTGGTGTGCACTGCAGTGGTGGTGTTCCTGGGAAAGAGTGCACTCAGCTTCCGAAGAAGAAAGTGGCAGTGTGCCCGGAACGAGGAAGTCTCTGGAAAAGGCATGGAGAAGACCGAACCGGACGCACAAGCCCGTGGAGCTGTCGCATCATCCGAGCCGAAGGCCAGTCCTCTCCCGTTCCAGCTTCTTGCTCTGGCTGCCCTGAATCAAGATGCCGGGTATTGGTCAGTGGGAAACACCACGCAACTGCGGAAGGGAGTTCGGCAAAGGCTGTTGAAGAGCCCTCAGCAGCTGCCTCATGAAAATCCCATCTGTGGAGCAGCCCAGGAAGATGGAGAAGCCCTGGTGAGGAAAACGCCAGAAGGCTTCAAGGACAGCCGTGATCTGCAGGCAAGTGCAGACCCGCTGGTTCAGGAGATTGGCAGCTGTGGACAGAGAGTGCAGGACGAGGCAGGGCAGGCAGGCAGGCCAGAGCTTCCTGAAGGAGGAGTGCGGCGGCAGGCCAGCGCTGAGGGCCAGAGCCAACAGCACACCCTCAGCCAGATCCTCCTGAAGGGGATGCATGTGCTAGAGCTGCTTGGAGATCATCTGGAAGGTGGGGGCTCAAGGAGGCAGGTGGAGACTGGCTCCTCCTCCCCTGACCACGTGCCCTCAGGCGGGAGCCCCGTGAACCAATTCAAGCCGTCCAGGGCACTGAAGAAGGCACGTCAGAGGAATGAAGAGCTCCCAAGAAACCCAACAAGCCACCAAGCTGAGCAAGGACCTGTTCACCTTCGGAACACCCTCCTGGACGGTGAGATTCCGAAGTTGCGCCTGAAGCTTGAGGCAGAGCCGAAGCTGTGCGAAGAGCACCTCAGACACCTGGAGAGGAAGATGATGGAGGAGAAGGCACGCTGCCTGCAAGTGAAGAACGAGCTTGCCAAGGTGCGCAGGAAGGCGGATGCTGCCCACTGGCACTTGGGCCTCTATAGGAACATGGCCGCCGACCTGCACCGAGAATGGCAGCAAATCGCCTCCTTGCATGAGCGGGAGCGCCTCGTGGTGGAGAAGAGGAGTGAGGAGAGCCAGAAGGCTGTCCTGTGGGCAGAGAGGGAGTTCCAAAGGCTCCAGGCCCAAAACCATTGCCTCAGGCAGAAGCTGGCCAACTCTGGGCCCAAGGTCCAGCCTGTCTCCGGGGGGCCTCCTGCTCCTGCTCCTGCTGTTCCGGGCACAGCCTCCAAGTACCCTCAAGGGCCAAAGGCTCCCCTGAAACCCAGGAAGCCCAAGAAGGGAGCAAGGGTGCACTGGCCAGATTCCAAGTTCTCGGGTCCCCTGCAGGTCTGATTCCCTTGCCCAGCAGCCACCAACACTCACAACCAGAGCACAAAAGCTCCTGTGCTTACCCCTTCAGCCATACCCATGGCTCCTTTGACTTGAGATCCACCCCATCCTTTAGCCTGATGCTCCATATTCCCTGGAGCCGTATGAGTGTGAGAGAATATTTTTCAGTGTTCAGCGTAACACAAATAAAAATAAAAATATCCAATGGCTGAGACTCCTGCTACTGAGAATGGATTTGATTAAGGGATTCTATGCCAAGCAAGGGACGGTTTGAAGTGTCTTGTATCGATCCCTTAATCGTCCCAATAACCCAGTGTGTCATGTCTGACTGAGGTTCAGACAGGGGAAACAACTTGCCCCAAGATCACACAGCTAGTGAATTTCAGAGCTCCCGTTCCAAACCAGGGTTGTCTAATGATCACCTGCTGTGCCAATAACTTCTACTACTATGCCTAGTACTGTTCTTCTTCTTCTTCTTCTTCTTCTTCTTCTTCTTCTTCTTCTTCTTCTTCTTCTTATTCTTCTTCTTCTTCTTCTTCTTCTTCTTCTTCTTCTTCTTCTTCGTCTTCGTCTTCGTCTTCTTCTTCGTCTTCTTCTTCGTCTTCTTCGTCTTCTTCTTCGTCTTCTTCTTCGTCTTCTTCGTCTTCTTCGTCTTCTTCTTCTTCTTCTTCTTCTTCTTCTTCTTCTTCTTCTTCTTCTTCTTCTTCTTCTTCTTCTTCTTCCTTGGTGAGACAGAAAGGGTGACGGCGCACACATAAACACACACACACACACAAAGGAACGCACACACATGCAGGCGGGGGAGGGGCCGAGTTAGAGAGATTCCTCGACAGGCTTCGGACTCAAGTGCTGAACCAGACGCTGGTCTGGATTTCCCAGATCACGTGATCAGCCCTGAACCGAAATCAGGAGCCAGACACTGAACTGACAGGCACTGTTGGGCAAGGAACTTCTAGGCAAGCTGCTGAAGGATCCCAGAAGGGCTTGGTAAATTGTTCCCCTCGTTCACGTCCTAGGATGTGATGATTCTATGCAAAGATAATAGTGCATGTAATATAATCTGACATAATATATAATAATATAAGGATGCAGAGATTATAGTGGTGGCTAGCTGAGGTCAAGTCCCAGCCAAGTAGGGAGGGCAGCCTTTAAGGGTCTCCAACGATTCCCATCTTGGGTACACATCGTTTTGTGTTCCATACTCCACCTCTTGATTCGAGTCAGAACTACTGACTCCCTTGTAAAGGACAGAATGTGGCCAAAGTGATAGGATGTCCCTTCGGAGGTGAGTTGACAAAGAGACTGGTCTCCTCTTGGGCTTGCCCGCCCTCCGTCCCTCCCTCCCGCATCTGTTCCCAGGGAAGCCAGCTGCTCCTTGGGAGCTTTATGCTGGAGAGGCCCATGGGGCAAGGAATGACTATTTCTTGCTTCCAGCAATGGAGGGCCTCTGGCTGCTCACAGCCAGCTGAGTGAGCTCAAAAGCAGACTTACCCCCAACAAGCCCGCAGATGACTGAAGATCCAGAGGCCCTCTGGACTGCAGCCTTGTGAGAGATCCTGAGCCACAGGGACCTGGCTAGTTGCACCTGGATGGCTGGCCCACAGAAACCATATCAGGTTATGAATGTTGTTTTAGGCCCATTGGTTCGGGGAAAACCTTCAAGAAAGACAGGAGTGGGAAGCCAAATGTTTGGCTTCTGACCCACCCCCCCTCTCCTGGGGTTGAAATTCCAGGGAAATCAAGAGATGGTAGAAACGCCTGAGAGATGAGGGTAAACAATGGAAGAGAGAGGACATCTATGCTGATCGCCATGGATCTCTCTGAGAGGACATCCTCCCACTTGATCCTCCTGTGTCGAAGGGTGGCAAATGCAGGGGGAGACACCTGGCAGTGTGGTCCAAGTCGGCTGAGAGCACTCGACCCAGCCCCACAGAGCCTCCTAGAAGGCAGAGAAAGAGCCCAGAAGTTCCCTGGGGCCCCTAGAGAAGGCCCCTAGAGAATGAGATGAGTTGAAAGCCTGGGACCTGGTCGTTGGACTTCTAGGCTGGAGGGGAGATGGCCTGTGGAAGGGCCACTGCCCGCAACCCCTGTTGGACCAGACCCCTCCTGTCTGCTTTGGGAGACTGGGGGTGAATATGAGAATGAATTCATGTAGAAGAGATGGTGTTCTAATGCTTGGTTTCAACTTCTTGAAATCCTTTCAACTTCTTGAAATCGTTGACATTCCTTTTCTCCTTGTCCCCAGGACCACCATGAATGGGAAGGGGCCTTCAAAGAAGCAAGATGAGAACATCTCTTACAAGGCTGTCCAGTGTCAATATCCAACCACTGCAGTCACTTCTACCCCCTTGGCAGCCCCACTGCTTCCATCAGGACACAGATCCGTTCCTGTACAGGTTTTTGAGCAAACGTAAGTTTGGATTTCTCGCAGAGAAATGCCAAGAGTGCAATGACTGGGGTCCTAGGGTGGTTGCAAGTCTAGTTTTCAGAGAAACTGTGTGGAGGGTTGGGTCACTATCCTGTGCACCCGAAAAGCATATTCTACTGCTTGTTCCCTGGAATTTAAATCCAGGCCTTGAAAAAGAAAAGGAACTGTGAACTGTTTTCAAGAGGGAGCTCTATCACCTTCCATTCCCAACAGCGATGCAGGAGCGATCCAGTCGTTCCACATCCTGCCTTGCATTGGGGAGTGGGGTCTCTCTCTCCCTCTCGGGTGCATTTGGTTTGCATCATGCTGATAGGTGTGCAGTGAGAGCTCATTGGAGTTTGAATTTGAATTGCCCCGATGGTAACTTTTTATGGGATTTCCATCTGTATACTCTTTGGTAAAGGGTTTCGGTCTTTTGCCCATTTTTTTTTGTTTTTGTTCTTTTCAGACTGGATGGCTTGCTTCTTTGGGGGTCAACTTTTGAGGTTCTCTCCTTCCGACAGGAGTCCTTTATCAGGTATGTGGTTTGCACCTATTTTCTCCCAGTTTGTAGCTTCCCTTTTGGGTCTTCTTCACAAGGTGTTTCACACATTACAGACTTCCAATTCTGATTTGTTGGATCATGTCTAATGAATCAACTCTTCTTGAACGGAACATGATTTGATGTCCAGTCGGAGGATTCTTTACCTAGCTGTCCATTCTGGACATTTTTTTCCCTAGAAGATTTATCATTTTACGTAGAAGGCGGTGATTAATTTTGAGTTAATTTAACAAATTTTTTTTTCATTTTGAGAGAGTGAGCATGCGCATGAGTGGGGCGTGGGGTGGAGGGAGAAGCGAAAAGAGCGTCCTTAAGCAGACTCCCCAGTGAGCTTGGAGCCTGATTTTGTCCCGGGACCCTGAGAGCATGACAAGAGCCGAAATGAAGAGCTGGCTGCCTCAGCGACTGAGTCACCCAGGCGCCACGAGTTCAGTTTTGTACAGAGGATGAGCCTTCGATTGTGGTCCTCGTCCTCCTCGTCCTCCACCTCCACCTCCTCCTCCTCTCTGCCCCTCCCTCTTCTTCTTGGGCCTCCTTCTTCTTCTTTGTCTCTGGAAGTCCACTTGCTCTAGCACCATTTCTTCAAAACGCTGTCACTCCTCCATTGAATTGCTTTTCCCCTTTGTCAGAATCCCATTGACATGTTGGTGGTTGGTCTCTTTCTGGGTTTGATCCTGTTCCACTTATCTATCTTTATACTGTTCCATTTGTCTATCCCTTCACCAACACCACACATTTTTGATTACTATAGCTGTAGATCTTGAAACTGGGTGGAAGGATTCCTTTGGTTTTCTTCTTTAGTTTTATTTTCTCATCTTTTTCTAGGTTCTGACGTGGAGAGCTTATTGTTTTGAGACAGAGAGAGAGAGAGAGAGAGAGAGAGACAGGGAAGGGGTACAGAGAGAGAGAGAGAGAGAGAGAGAGAGAGAGAGAGATTATTAAACAGCCTCCATGCCCAGCACCAGCACAATGCAGGTTCAGTCTCACAACCTCGAGTTTCATCATGACCCGAGTCAAAATCAAGAGTTGGACTAACTGACTGAGCCTCCCAGATGCTCCTCCTCCTTTCTAACATAGGCAGTGATTGCTCTACATGGTGCTGTCCATTGATTGTGCTGTGTCCCACACATTTTCATATGTTGTATGTTCATTTTCCTTCACTTCAATGCATTGAGATTTGATCTTTGATCTTTGATCATCTAGAAGGTTACTTTCTCAGTGTTTGGATATTTGTTAGATTTCTCCTTTGGATACCTAGTTTGCTTTTTAAATATATTTTTTTTAATGTTGAAATTGTACTTCCGAGAAATTGATCGATAGGGTTGTCTTTGTTTCAGGTGTACAATAGAGCGATTCCCCTCCCCTACCCCACCTGCTGTCAGCTCCGGTTGCAGGCACTGATGTGCCTTGGAGACTCAGGTGCACCTCCCCCACCCCTCCTCCCTTCAGCTCCTGTTGCCAGGCACTGGTTTGCGTTGGAGACGGAACCCTCGTAGGGGTTCCAAGCACTTCCTAGTGGCCCAGAAGACACTGGTGATCGGAGACCAAGCCACAAGGCTCTTTGGAGCCAGCTGGGGGCCATCCAAATGCCTCCCCACACAGTTCTGGAGCCGCTGTGGGCTGTCCTGGAGCAGCTGTGGGCTGCTGGGTTGGTGATATCCGAACGTTGGCCACATGTGCCACGAGTCTCTGGGTTTCGCTGGGAGATCCTGGTGTGCACTGCAGTGGTGGTGTTCCTGGGAAAGAGTGCACTCAGCTTCCGAAGAAGAAAGTGGCAGTGTGCCCGGAACGAGGAAGTCTCTGGAAAAGGCATGGAGAAGACCGAACCGGACGCACAAGCCCGTGGAGCTGTCGCATCATCCGAGCCGAAGGCCAGTCCTCTCCCGTTCCAGCTTCTTGCTCTGGCTGCCCTGAATCAAGATGCCGGGTATTGGTCAGTGGGAAACACCACGCAACTGCGGAAGGGAGTTCGGCAAAGGCTGTTGAAGAGCCCTCAGCAGCTGCCTCATGAAAATCCCATCTGTGGAGCAGCCCAGGAAGATGGAGAAGCCCTGGTGAGGAAAACGCCAGAAGGCTTCAAGGACAGCCGTGATCTGCAGGCAAGTGCAGACCCGCTGGTTCAGGAGATTGGCAGCTGTGGACAGAGAGTGCAGGACGAGGCAGGGCAGGCAGGCAGGCCAGAGCTTCCTGAAGGAGGAGTGCGGCGGCAGGCCAGCGCTGAGGGCCAGAGCCAACAGCACACCCTCAGCCAGATCCTCCTGAAGGGGATGCATGTGCTAGAGCTGCTTGGAGATCATCTGGAAGGTGGGGGCTCAAGGAGGCAGGTGGAGACTGGCTCCTCCTCCCCTGACCACGTGCCCTCAGGCGGGAGCCCCGTGAACCAATTCAAGCCGTCCAGGGCACTGAAGAAGGCACGTCAGAGGAATGAAGAGCTCCCAAGAAACCAAACAAGCCACCAAGCTGAGCAAGGACCTGTTCACCTTCGGAACACCCTCCTGGACGGTGAGATTCCGAAGTTGCGCCTGAAGCTTGAGGCAGAGCCGAAGCTGTGCGAAGAGCACCTCAGACACCTGGAGAGGAAGATGATGGAGGAGAAGGCACGCTGCCTGCAAGTGAAGAACGAGCTTGCCAAGGTGCGCAGGAAGGCGGATGCTGCCCACTGGCACTTGGGCCTCTATAGGAACATGGCCGCCGACCTGCACCGAGAATGGCAGCAAATCGCCTCCTTGCATGAGCGGGAGCACCTCGTGGTGGAGAAGAGGAGTGAGGAGAGCCAGAAGGCTGTCCTGTGGGCAGAGAGGGAGTTCCAAAGGCTCCAGGCCCAAAACCATTGCCTCAGGCAGAAGCTGGCCAACTCTGGGCCCAAGGTCCAGCCTGTCTCCGGGGGGCCTCCTGCTCCTGCTCCTGCTGTTCCGGGCACAGCCTCCAAGTACCCTCAAGGGCCAAAGGCTCCCCTGAAACCCAGGAAGCCCAAGAAGGGAGCAAGGGTGCACTGGCCAGATTCCAAGTTCTCGGGTCCCCTGCAGGTCTGATTCCCTTGCCCAGCAGCCACCAACACTCACAACCAGAGCACAAAAGCTCCTGTGCTTACCCCTTCAGCCATACCCATGGCTCCTTTGACTTGAGATCCACCCCATCCTTTAGCCTGATGCTCCATATTCCCTGGAGCCGTATGAGTGTGAGAGAATATTTTTCAGTGTTCAGCGTAACACAAATAAAAATAAAAATATCCAATGGCTGAGACTCCTGCTACTGAGAATGGATTTGATTAAGGGATTCTATGCCAAGCAAGGGACGGTTTGAAGTGTCTTGTATCGATCCCTTAATCGTCCCAATAACCCAGTGTGTCATGTCTGACTGAGGTTCAGACAGGGGAAACAACTTGCCCCAAGATCACACAGCTAGTGAATTTCAGAGCTCCCGTTCCAAACCAGGGTTGTCTAATGATCACCTGCTGTGCCAATAACTTCTACTACTATGCCTAGTACTGTTCTTCTTCTTCTTCTTCTTCTTCTTCTTCTTCTTCTTCTTCTTCTTCTTCTTCTTCTTCTTCTTCTTATTCTTCTTCTTCTTCTTCTTCTTCTTCTTCTTCTTCTTCTTCTTCTTCTTCTTCTTCGTCTTCGTCTTCGTCTTCTTCTTCGTCTTCTTCTTCGTCTTCTTCGTCTTCTTCTTCGTCTTCTTCTTCGTCTTCTTCGTCTTCTTCGTCTTCTTCTTCTTCTTCTTCTTCTTCTTCTTCTTCTTCTTCTTCTTCTTCTTCTTCTTCTTCCTTGGTGAGACAGAAAGGGTGACGGCGCACACATAAACACACACACACACACAAAGGAACGCACACACATGCAGGCGGGGGAGGGGCCGAGTTAGAGAGATTCCTCGACAGGCTTCGGACTCAAGTGCTGAACCAGACGCTGGTCTGGATTTCCCAGATCACGTGATCAGCCCTGAACCGAAATCAGGAGCCAGACACTGAACTGACAGGCACTGTTGGGCAAGGAACTTCTAGGCAAGCTGCTGAAGGATCCCAGAAGGGCTTGGTAAATTGTTCCCCTCGTTCACGTCCTAGGATGTGATGATTCTATGCAAAGATAATAGTGCATGTAATATAATCTGACATAATATATAATAATATAAGGATGCAGAGATTATAGTGGTGGCTAGCTGAGGTCAAGTCCCAGCCAAGTAGGGAGGGCAGCCTTTAAGGGTCTCCAACGATTCCCATCTTGGGTACACATCGTTTTGTGTTCCATACTCCACCTCTTGATTCGAGTCAGAACTACTGACTCCCTTGTAAAGGACAGAATGTGGCCAAAGTGATAGGATGTCCCTTCGGAGGTGAGTTTACAAAGAGACTGGTCTCCTCTTGGGCTTGCCCGCCCTCCGTCCCTCCCTCCCGCATCTGTTCCCAGGGAAGCCAGCTGCTCCTTGGGAGCTTTATGCTGGAGAGGCCCATGGGGCAAGGAATGACTATTTCTTGCTTCCAGCAATGGAGGGCCTCTGGCTGCTCACAGCCAGCTGAGTGAGCTCAAAAGCAGACTTACCCCCAACAAGCCCGCAGATGACTGAAGATCCAGAGGCCCTCTGGACTGCAGCCTTGTGAGAGATCCTGAGCCACAGGGACCTGGCTAGTTGCACCTGGATGGCTGGCCCACAGAAACCATATCAGGTTATGAATGTTGTTTTAGGCCCATTGGTTCGGGGAAAACCTTCAAGAAAGACAGGAGTGGGAAGCCAAATGTTTGGCTTCTGACCCACCCCCCCTCTCCTGGGGTTGAAATTCCAGGGAAATCAAGAGATGGTAGAAACGCCTGAGAGATGAGGGTAAACAATGGAAGAGAGAGGACATCTATGCTGATCGCCATGGATCTCTCTGAGAGGACATCCTCCCACTTGATCCTCCTGTGTCGAAGGGTGGCAAATGCAGGGGGAGACACCTGGCAGTGTGGTCCAAGTCGGCTGAGAGCACTCGACCCAGCCCCACAGAGCCTCCTAGAAGGCAGAGAAAGAGCCCAGAAGTTCCCTGGGGCCCCTAGAGAAGGCCCCTAGAGAATGAGATGAGTTGAAAGCCTGGGACCTGGTCGTTGGACTTCTAGGCTGGAGGGGAGATGGCCTGTGGAAGGGCCACTGCCCGCAACCCCTGTTGGACCAGACCCCTCCTGTCTGCTTTGGGAGACTGGGGGTGAATATGAGAATGAATTCATGTAGAAGAGATGGTGTTCTAATGCTTGGTTTCAACTTCTTGAAATCCTTTCAACTTCTTGAAATCGTTGACATTCCTTTTCTCCTTGTCCCCAGGACCACCATGAATGGGAAGGGGCCTTCAAAGAAGCAAGATGAGAACATCTCTTACAAGGCTGTCCAGTGTCAATATCCAACCACTGCAGTCACTTCTACCCCCTTGGCAGCCCCACTGCTTCCATCAGGACACAGATCCGTTCCTGTACAGGTTTTTGAGCAAACGTAAGTTTGGATTTCTCGCAGAGAAATGCCAAGAGTGCAATGACTGGGGTCCTAGGGTGGTTGCAAGTCTAGTTTTCAGAGAAACTGTGTGGAGGGTTGGGTCACTCTCCTGTGCACCCGAAAAGCATATTCTACTGCTTGTTCCCTGGAATTTAAATCCAGGCCTTGAAAAAGAAAAGGAACTGTGAACTGTTTTCAAGAGGGAGCTCTATCACCTTCCATTCCCAACAGCGATGCAGGAGCGATCCAGTCGTTCCACATCCTGCCTTGCATTGGGGAGTGGGGTCTCTCTCTCCCTCTCGGGTGCATTTGGTTTGCATCATGCTGATAGGTGTGCAGTGAGAGCTCATTGGAGTTTGAATTTGAATTGCCCCGATGGTAACTTTTTATGGGATTTCCATCTGTATACTCTTTGGTAAAGGGTTTCGGTCTTTTGCCCATTTTTTTTTTGTTTTTGTTCTTTTCAGACTGGATGGCTTGCTTCTTTGGGGGTCAACTTTTGAGGTTCTCTCCTTCCGACAGGAGTCCTTTATCAGGTATGTGGTTTGCACCTATTTTCTCCCAGTTTGTAGCTTCCCTTTTGGGTCTTCTTCACAAGGTGTTTCACACATTACAGACTTCCAATTCTGATTTGTTGGATCATGTCTAATGAATCAACTCTTCTTGAACGGAACATGATTTGATGTCCAGTCGGAGGATTCTTTACCTAGCTGTCCATTCTGGACATTTTTTTCCCTAGAAGATTTATCATTTTACGTAGAAGGCGGTGATTAATTTTGAGTTAATTTAACAAAATTTTTTTTCTTTTTGAGAGAGTGAGCATGCGCATGAGTGGGGCGTGGGGTGGAGGGAGAAGCGAAAAGAGCGTCCTTAAGCAGACTCCCCAGTGAGCTTGGAGCCTGATTTTGTCCCGGGACCCTGAGAGCATGACAAGAGCCGAAATGAAGAGCTGGCTGCCTCAGCGACTGAGTCACCCAGGCGCCACGAGTTCAGTTTTGTACAGAGGATGAGCCTTCGATTGTGGTCCTCGTCCTCCTCGTCCTCCACCTCCACCTCCTCCTCCTCTCTGCCCCTCCCTCTTCTTCTTGGGCCTCCTTCTTCTTCTTTGTCTCTGGAAGTCCACTTGCTCTAGCACCATTTCTTCAAAACGCTGTCACTCCTCCATTGAATTGCTTTTCCCCTTTGTCAGAATCCCATTGACATGTTGGTGGTTGGTCTCTTTCTGGGTTTGATCCTGTTCCACTTATCTATCTTTATACTGTTCCATTTGTCTATCCCTTCACCAACACCACACATTTTTGATTACTATAGCTGTAGATCTTGAAACTGGGTGGAAGGATTCCTTTGGTTTTCTTCTTTAGTTTTATTTTCTCATCTTTTTCTAGGTTCTGACGTGGAGAGCTTATTGTTTTGAGACAGAGAGAGAGAGAGAGAGAGAGAGAGACAGGGAAGGGGTACAGAGAGAGAGAGAGAGAGAGAGAGAGAGAGAGAGAGAGATTATTAAACAGCCTCCATGCCCAGCACCAGCACAATGCAGGTTCAGTCTCACAACCTCGAGTTTCATCATGACCCGAGTCAAAATCAAGAGTTGGACTAACTGACTGAGCCTCCCAGATGCTCCTCCTCCTTTCTAACATAGGCAGTGATTGCTCTACATGGTGCTGTCCATTGATTGTGCTGTGTCCCACACATTTTCATATGTTGTATGTTCATTTTCCTTCACTTCAATGCATTGAGATTTGATCTTTGATCTTTGATCATCTAGAAGGTTACTTTCTCAGTGTTTGGATATTTGTTAGATTTCTCCTTTGGATACCTAGTTTGCTTTTTAAATATATTTTTTTTAATGTTGAAATTGTACTTCCGAGAAATTGATCGATAGGGTTGTCTTTGTTTCAGGTGTACAATAGAGCGATTCCCCTCCCCTACCCCACCTGCTGTCAGCTCCGGTTGCAGGCACTGATGTGCCTTGGAGACTCAGGTGCACCTCCCCCACCCCTCCTCCCTTCAGCTCCTGTTGCCAGGCACTGGTTTGCGTTGGAGACGGAACCCTCGTAGGGGTTCCAAGCACTTCCTAGTGGCCCAGAAGACACTGGTGATCGGAGACCAAGCCACAAGGCTCTTTGGAGCCAGCTGGGGGCCATCCAAATGCCTCCCCACACAGTTCTGGAGCCGCTGTGGGCTGTCCTGGAGCAGCTGTGGGCTGCTGGGTTGGTGATATCCGAACGTTGGCCACATGTGCCACGAGTCTCTGGGTTTCGCTGGGAGATCCTGGTGTGCACTGCAGTGGTGGTGTTCCTGGGAAAGAGTGCACTCAGCTTCCGAAGAAGAAAGTGGCAGTGTGCCCGGAACGAGGAAGTCTCTGGAAAAGGCATGGAGAAGACCGAACCGGACGCACAAGCCCGTGGAGCTGTCGCATCATCCGAGCCGAAGGCCAGTCCTCTCCCGTTCCAGCTTCTTGCTCTGGCTGCCCTGAATCAAGATGCCGGGTATTGGTCAGTGGGAAACACCACGCAACTGCGGAAGGGAGTTCGGCAAAGGCTGTTGAAGAGCCCTCAGCAGCTGCCTCATGAAAATCCCATCTGTGGAGCAGCCCAGGAAGATGGAGAAGCCCTGGTGAGGAAAACGCCAGAAGGCTTCAAGGACAGCCGTGATCTGCAGGCAAGTGCAGACCCGCTGGTTCAGGAGATTGGCAGCTGTGGACAGAGAGTGCAGGACGAGGCAGGGCAGGCAGGCAGGCCAGAGCTTCCTGAAGGAGGAGTGCGGCGGCAGGCCAGCGCTGAGGGCCAGAGCCAACAGCACACCCTCAGCCAGATCCTCCTGAAGGGGATGCATGTGCTAGAGCTGCTTGGAGATCATCTGGAAGGTGGGGGCTCAAGGAGGCAGGTGGAGACTGGCTCCTCCTCCCCTGACCACGTGCCCTCAGGCGGGAGCCCCGTGAACCAATTCAAGCCGTCCAGGGCACTGAAGAAGGCACGTCAGAGGAATGAAGAGCTCCCAAGAAACCCAACAAGCCACCAAGCTGAGCAAGGACCTGTTCACCTTCGGAACACCCTCCTGGACGGTGAGATTCCGAAGTTGCGCCTGAAGCTTGAGGCAGAGCCGAAGCTGTGCGAAGAGCACCTCAGACACCTGGAGAGGAAGATGATGGAGGAGAAGGCACGCTGCCTGCAAGTGAAGAACGAGCTTGCCAAGGTGCGCAGGAAGGCGGATGCTGCCCACTGGCACTTGGGCCTCTATAGGAACATGGCCGCCGACCTGCACCGAGAATGGCAGCAAATCGCCTCCTTGCATGAGCGGGAGCGCCTCGTGGTGGAGAAGAGGAGTGAGGAGAGCCAGAAGGCTGTCCTGTGGGCAGAGAGGGAGTTCCAAAGGCTCCAGGCCCAAAACCATTGCCTCAGGCAGAAGCTGGCCAACTCTGGGCCCAAGGTCCAGCCTGTCTCCGGGGGGCCTCCTGCTCCTGCTCCTGCTGTTCCGGGCACAGCCTCCAAGTACCCTCAAGGGCCAAAGGCTCCCCTGAAACCCAGGAAGCCCAAGAAGGGAGCAAGGGTGCACTGGCCAGATTCCAAGTTCTCGGGTCCCCTGCAGGTCTGATTCCCTTGCCCAGCAGCCACCAACACTCACAACCAGAGCACAAAAGCTCCTGTGCTTACCCCTTCAGCCATACCCATGGCTCCTTTGACTTGAGATCCACCCCATCCTTTAGCCTGATGCTCCATATTCCCTGGAGCCGTATGAGTGTGAGAGAATATTTTTCAGTGTTCAGCGTAACACAAATAAAAATAAAAATATCCAATGGCTGAGACTCCTGCTACTGAGAATGGATTTGATTAAGGGATTCTATGCCAAGCAAGGGACGGTTTGAAGTGTCTTGTATCGATCCCTTAATCGTCCCAATAACCCAGTGTGTCATGTCTGACTGAGGTTCAGACAGGGGAAACAACTTGCCCCAAGATCACACAGCTAGTGAATTTCAGAGCTCCCGTTCCAAACCAGGGTTGTCTAATGATCACCTGCTGTGCCAATAACTTCTACTACTATGCCTAGTACTCTTCTTCTTCTTCTTCTTCTTCTTCTTCTTCTTCTTCTTCTTCTTCTTCTTCTTCTTCGTCTTCGTCTTCGTCTTCGTCTTCTTCGTCTTCGTCTTCGTCTTCTTCTTCTTCGTCTTCTTCGTCTTCTTCTTCGTCTTCTTCTTCGTCTTCTTCGTCTTCTTCTTCGTCTTCTTCTTCTTCTTCTTCGTCTTCTTCTTCTTCTTCTTCTTCTTCTTCTTCTTCTTCTTCTTCTTCTTCTTCTTCTTCTTCCTTGGTGAGACAGAAAGGGTGACGGCGCACACATAAACACACACACACACACAAAGGAACGCACACACATGCAGGCGGGGGAGGGGCCGAGTTAGAGAGATTCCTCGACAGGCTTCGGACTCAAGTGCTGAACCAGACGCTGGTCTGGATTTCCCAGATCACGTGATCAGCCCTGAACCGAAATCAGGAGCCAGACACTGAACTGACAGGCACTGTTGGGCAAGGAACTTCTAGGCAAGCTGCTGAAGGATCCCAGAAGGGCTTGGTAAATTGTTCCCCTCGTTCACGTCCTAGGATGTGATGATTCTATGCAAAGATAATAGTGCATGTAATATAATCTAACATAATATATAATAATATAAGGATGCAGAGATTATAGTGGTGGCTAGCTGAGGTCAAGTCCCAGCCAAGTAGGGAGGGCAGCCTTTAAGGGTCTCCAACGATTCCCATCTTGGGTACACATCGTTTTGTGTTCCATACTCCACCTCTTGATTCGAGTCAGAACTACTGACTCCCTTGTAAAGGACAGAATGTGGCCAAAGTGATAGGATGTCCCTTCGGAGGTGAGTTTACAAAGAGACTGGTCTCCTCTTGGGCTTGCCCGCCCTCCGTCCCTCCCTCCCGCATCTGTTCCCAGGGAAGCCAGCTGCTCCTTGGGAGCTTTATGCTGGAGAGGCCCATGGGGCAAGGAATGACTATTTCTTGCTTCCAGCAATGGAGGGCCTCTGGCTGCTCACAGCCAGCTGAGTGAGCTCAAAAGCAGACTTACCCCCAACAAGCCCGCAGATGACTGAAGATCCAGAGGCCCTCTGGACTGCAGCCTTGTGAGAGATCCTGAGCCACAGGGACCTGGCTAGTTGCACCTGGATGGCTGGCCCACAGAAACCATATCAGGTTATGAATGTTGTTTTAGGCCCATTGGTTCGGGGAAAACCTTCAAGAAAGACAGGAGTGGGAAGCCAAATGTTTGGCTTCTGACCCACCCCCCCTCTCCTGGGGTTGAAATTCCAGGGAAATCAAGAGATGGTAGAAACGCCTGAGAGATGAGGGTAAACAATGGAAGAGAGAGGACATCTATGCTGATCGCCATGGATCTCTCTGAGAGGACATCCTCCCACTTGATCCTCCTGTGTCGAAGGGTGGCAAATGCAGGGGGAGACACCTGGCAGTGTGGTCCAAGTCGGCTGAGAGCACTCGACCCAGCCCCACAGAGCCTCCTAGAAGGCAGAGAAAGAGCCCAGAAGTTCCCTGGGGCCCCTAGAGAAGGCCCCTAGAGAATGAGATGAGTTGAAAGCCTGGGACCTGGTCGTTGGACTTCTAGGCTGGAGGGGAGATGGCCTGTGGAAGGGCCACTGCCCGCAACCCCTGTTGGACCAGACCCCTCCTGTCTGCTTTGGGAGACTGGGGGTGAATATGAGAATGAATTCATGTAGAAGAGATGGTGTTCTAATGCTTGGTTTCAACTTCTTGAAATCCTTTCAACTTCTTGAAATCGTTGACATTCCTTTTCTCCTTGTCCCCAGGACCACCATGAATGGGAAGGGGCCTTCAAAGAAGCAAGATGAGAACATCTCTTACAAGGCTGTCCAGTGTCAATATCCAACCACTGCAGTCACTTCTACCCCCTTGGCAGCCCCACTGCTTCCATCAGGACACAGATCCGTTCCTGTACAGGTTTTTGAGCAAACGTAAGTTTGGATTTCTCGCAGAGAAATGCCAAGAGTGCAATGACTGGGGTCCTAGGGTGGTTGCAAGTCTAGTTTTCAGAGAAACTGTGTGGAGGGTTGGGTCACTCTCCTGTGCACCCGAAAAGCATATTCTACTGCTTGTTCCCTGGAATTTAAATCCAGGCCTTGAAAAAGAAAAGGAACTGTGAACTGTTTTCAAGAGGGAGCTCTATCACCTTCCATTCCCAACAGCGATGCAGGAGCGATCCAGTCGTTCCACATCCTGCCTTGCATTGGGGAGTGGGGTCTCTCTCTCCCTCTCGGGTGCATTTGGTTTGCATCATGCTGATAGGTGTGCAGTGAGAGCTCATTGGAGTTTGAATTTGAATTGCCCCGATGGTAACTTTTTATGGGATTTCCATCTGTATACTCTTTGGTAAAGGGTTTCGGTCTTTTGCCCATTTTTTTTTTGTTTTTGTTCTTTTCAGACTGGATGGCTTGCTTCTTTGGGGGTCAACTTTTGAGGTTCTCTCCTTCCGACAGGAGTCCTTTATCAGGTATGTGGTTTGCACCTATTTTCTCCCAGTTTGTAGCTTCCCTTTTGGGTCTTCTTCACAAGGTGTTTCACACATTACAGACTTCCAATTCTGATTTGTTGGATCATGTCTAATGAATCAACTCTTCTTGAACGGAACATGATTTGATGTCCAGTCGGAGGATTCTTTACCTAGCTGTCCATTCTGGACATTTTTTTCCCTAGAAGATTTATCATTTTACGTAGAAGGCGGTGATTAATTTTGAGTTAATTTAACAAAATTTTTTTTCTTTTTGAGAGAGTGAGCATGCGCATGAGTGGGGCGTGGGGTGGAGGGAGAAGCGAAAAGAGCGTCCTTAAGCAGACTCCCCAGTGAGCTTGGAGCCTGATTTTGTCCCGGGACCCTGAGAGCATGACAAGAGCCGAAATGAAGAGCTGGCTGCCTCAGCGACTGAGTCACCCAGGCGCCACGAGTTCAGTTTTGTACAGAGGATGAGCCTTCGATTGTGGTCCTCGTCCTCCTCGTCCTCCACCTCCACCTCCTCCTCCTCTCTGCCCCTCCCTCTTCTTCTTGGGCCTCCTTCTTCTTCTTTGTCTCTGGAAGTCCACTTGCTCTAGCACCATTTCTTCAAAACGCTGTCACTCCTCCATTGAATTGCTTTTCCCCTTTGTCAGAATCCCATTGACATGTTGGTGGTTGGTCTCTTTCTGGGTTTGATCCTGTTCCACTTATCTATCTTTATACTGTTCCATTTGTCTATCCCTTCACCAACACCACACATTTTTGATTACTATAGCTGTAGATCTTGAAACTGGGTGGAAGGATTCCTTTGGTTTTCTTCTTTAGTTTTATTTTCTCATCTTTTTCTAGGTTCTGACGTGGAGAGCTTATTGTTTTGAGACAGAGAGAGAGAGAGAGAGAGAGAGAGACAGGGAAGGGGTACAGAGAGAGAGAGAGAGAGAGAGAGAGAGAGAGAGAGAGAGAGATTATTAAACAGCCTCCATGCCCAGCACCAGCACAATGCAGGTTCAGTCTCACAACCTCGAGTTTCATCATGACCCGAGTCAAAATCAAGAGTTGGACTAACTGACTGAGCCTCCCAGATGCTCCTCCTCCTTTCTAACATAGGCAGTGATTGCTCTACATGGTGCTGTCCATTGATTGTGCTGTGTCCCACACATTTTCATATGTTGTATGTTCATTTTCCTTCACTTCAATGCATTGAGATTTGATCTTTGATCTTTGATCATCTAGAAGGTTACTTTCTCAGTGTTTGGATATTTGTTAGATTTCTCCTTTGGATACCTAGTTTGCTTTTTAAATATATTTTTTTTAATGTTGAAATTGTACTTCCGAGAAATTGATCGATAGGGTTGTCTTTGTTTCAGGTGTACAATAGAGCGATTCCCCTCCCCTACCCCACCTGCTGTCAGCTCCGGTTGCAGGCACTGATGTGCCTTGGAGACTCAGGTGCACCTCCCCCACCCCTCCTCCCTTCAGCTCCTGTTGCCAGGCACTGGTTTGCGTTGGAGACGGAACCCTCGTAGGGGTTCCAAGCACTTCCTAGTGGCCCAGAAGACACTGGTGATCGGAGACCAAGCCACAAGGCTCTTTGGAGCCAGCTGGGGGCCATCCAAATGCCTCCCCACACAGTTCTGGAGCCGCTGTGGGCTGTCCTGGAGCAGCTGTGGGCTGCTGGGTTGGTGATATCCGAACGTTGGCCACATGTGCCACGAGTCTCTGGGTTTCGCTGGGAGATCCTGGTGTGCACTGCAGTGGTGGTGTTCCTGGGAAAGAGTGCACTCAGCTTCCGAAGAAGAAAGTGGCAGTGTGCCCGGAACGAGGAAGTCTCTGGAAAAGGCATGGAGAAGACCGAACCGGACGCACAAGCCCGTGGAGCTGTCGCATCATCCGAGCCGAAGGCCAGTCCTCTCCCGTTCCAGCTTCTTGCTCTGGCTGCCCTGAATCAAGATGCCGGGTATTGGTCAGTGGGAAACACCACGCAACTGCGGAAGGGAGTTCGGCAAAGGCTGTTGAAGAGCCCTCAGCAGCTGCCTCATGAAAATCCCATCTGTGGAGCAGCCCAGGAAGATGGAGAAGCCCTGGTGAGGAAAACGCCAGAAGGCTTCAAGGACAGCCGTGATCTGCAGGCAAGTGCAGACCCGCTGGTTCAGGAGATTGGCAGCTGTGGACAGAGAGTGCAGGACGAGGCAGGGCAGGCAGGCAGGCCAGAGCTTCCTGAAGGAGGAGTGCGGCGGCAGGCCAGCGCTGAGGGCCAGAGCCAACAGCACACCCTCAGCCAGATCCTCCTGAAGGGGATGCATGTGCTAGAGCTGCTTGGAGATCATCTGGAAGGTGGGGGCTCAAGGAGGCAGGTGGAGACTGGCTCCTCCTCCCCTGACCACGTGCCCTCAGGCGGGAGCCCCGTGAACCAATTCAAGCCGTCCAGGGCACTGAAGAAGGCACGTCAGAGGAATGAAGAGCTCCCAAGAAACCCAACAAGCCACCAAGCTGAGCAAGGACCTGTTCACCTTCGGAACACCCTCCTGGACGGTGAGATTCCGAAGTTGCGCCTGAAGCTTGAGGCAGAGCCGAAGCTGTGCGAAGAGCACCTCAGACACCTGGAGAGGAAGATGATGGAGGAGAAGGCACGCTGCCTGCAAGTGAAGAACGAGCTTGCCAAGGTGCGCAGGAAGGCGGATGCTGCCCACTGGCACTTGGGCCTCTATAGGAACATGGCCGCCGACCTGCACCGAGAATGGCAGCAAATCGCCTCCTTGCATGAGCGGGAGCGCCTCGTGGTGGAGAAGAGGAGTGAGGAGAGCCAGAAGGCTGTCCTGTGGGCAGAGAGGGAGTTCCAAAGGCTCCAGGCCCAAAACCATTGCCTCAGGCAGAAGCTGGCCAACTCTGGGCCCAAGGTCCAGCCTGTCTCCGGGGGGCCTCCTGCTCCTGCTCCTGCTGTTCCGGGCACAGCCTCCAAGTACCCTCAAGGGCCAAAGGCTCCCCTGAAACCCAGGAAGCCCAAGAAGGGAGCAAGGGTGCACTGGCCAGATTCCAAGTTCTCGGGTCCCCTGCAGGTCTGATTCCCTTGCCCAGCAGCCACCAACACTCACAACCAGAGCACAAAAGCTCCTGTGCTTACCCCTTCAGCCATACCCATGGCTCCTTTGACTTGAGATCCACCCCATCCTTTAGCCTGATGCTCCATATTCCCTGGAGCCGTATGAGTGTGAGAGAATATTTTTCAGTGTTCAGCGTAACACAAATAAAAATAAAAATATCCAATGGCTGAGACTCCTGCTACTGAGAATGGATTTGATTAAGGGATTCTATGCCAAGCAAGGGACGGTTTGAAGTGTCTTGTATCGATCCCTTAATCGTCCCAATAACCCAGTGTGTCATGTCTGACTGAGGTTCAGACAGGGGAAACAACTTGCCCCAAGATCACACAGCTAGTGAATTTCAGAGCTCCCGTTCCAAACCAGGGTTGTCTAATGATCACCTGCTGTGCCAATAACTTCTACTACTATGCCTAGTACTGTTCTTCTTCTTCTTCTTCTTCTTCTTCTTCTTCTTCTTCTTCTTCTTCTTCTTCTTCTTCTTCTTCTTCTTCTTCGTCTTCGTCTTCTTCTTCGTCTTCTTCTTCGTCTTCTTCTTCTTCTTCTTCTTCTTCTTCTTCTTCTTCTTCTTCTTCTTCTTCTTCTTCTTCTTCCTTGGTGAGACAGAAAGGGTGACGGCGCACACATAAACACACACACACACACAAAGGAACGCACACACATGCAGGCGGGGGAGGGGCCGAGTTAGAGAGATTCCTCGACAGGCTTCGGACTCAAGTGCTGAACCAGACGCTGGTCTGGATTTCCCAGATCACGTGATCAGCCCTGAACCGAAATCAGGAGCCAGACACTGAACTGACAGGCACTGTTGGGCAAGGAACTTCTAGGCAAGCTGCTGAAGGATCCCAGAAGGGCTTGGTAAATTGTTCCCCTCGTTCACGTCCTAGGATGTGATGATTCTATGCAAAGATAATAGTGCATGTAATATAATCTAACATAATATATAATAATATAAGGATGCAGAGATTATAGTGGTGGCTAGCTGAGGTCAAGTCCCAGCCAAGTAGGGAGGGCAGCCTTTAAGGGTCTCCAACGATTCCCATCTTGGGTACACATCGTTTTGTGTTCCATACTCCACCTCTTGATTCGAGTCAGAACTACTGACTCCCTTGTAAAGGACAGAATGTGGCCAAAGTGATAGGATGTCCCTTCGGAGGTGAGTTTACAAAGAGACTGGTCTCCTCTTGGGCTTGCCCGCCCTCCGTCCCTCCCTCCCGCATCTGTTCCCAGGGAAGCCAGCTGCTCCTTGGGAGCTTTATGCTGGAGAGGCCCATGGGGCAAGGAATGACTATTTCTTGCTTCCAGCAATGGAGGGCCTCTGGCTGCTCACAGCCAGCTGAGTGAGCTCAAAAGCAGACTTACCCCCAACAAGCCCGCAGATGACTGAAGATCCAGAGGCCCTCTGGACTGCAGCCTTGTGAGAGATCCTGAGCCACAGGGACCTGGCTAGTTGCACCTGGATGGCTGGCCCACAGAAACCATATCAGGTTATGAATGTTGTTTTAGGCCCATTGGTTCGGGGAAAACCTTCAAGAAAGACAGGAGTGGGAAGCCAAATGTTTGGCTTCTGACCCACCCCCCCTCTCCTGGGGTTGAAATTCCAGGGAAATCAAGAGATGGTAGAAACGCCTGAGAGATGAGGGTAAACAATGGAAGAGAGAGGACATCTATGCTGATCGCCATGGATCTCTCTGAGAGGACATCCTCCCACTTGATCCTCCTGTGTCGAAGGGTGGCAAATGCAGGGGGAGACACCTGGCAGTGTGGTCCAAGTCGGCTGAGAGCACTCGACCCAGCCCCACAGAGCCTCCTAGAAGGCAGAGAAAGAGCCCAGAAGTTCCCTGGGGCCCCTAGAGAAGGCCCCTAGAGAATGAGATGAGTTGAAAGCCTGGGACCTGGTCGTTGGACTTCTAGGCTGGAGGGGAGATGGCCTGTGGAAGGGCCACTGCCCGCAACCCCTGTTGGACCAGACCCCTCCTGTCTGCTTTGGGAGACTGGGGGTGAATATGAGAATGAATTCATGTAGAAGAGATGGTGTTCTAATGCTTGGTTTCAACTTCTTGAAATCCTTTCAACTTCTTGAAATCGTTGACATTCCTTTTCTCCTTGTCCCCAGGACCACCATGAATGGGAAGGGGCCTTCAAAGAAGCAAGATGAGAACATCTCTTACAAGGCTGTCCAGTGTCAATATCCAACCACTGCAGTCACTTCTACCCCCTTGGCAGCCCCACTGCTTCCATCAGGACACAGATCCGTTCCTGTACAGGTTTTTGAGCAAACGTAAGTTTGGATTTCTCGCAGAGAAATGCCAAGAGTGCAATGACTGGGGTCCTAGGGTGGTTGCAAGTCTAGTTTTCAGAGAAACTGTGTGGAGGGTTGGGTCACTCTCCTGTGCACCCGAAAAGCATATTCTACTGCTTGTTCCCTGGAATTTAAATCCAGGCCTTGAAAAAGAAAAGGAACTGTGAACTGTTTTCAAGAGGGAGCTCTATCACCTTCCATTCCCAACAGCGATGCAGGAGCGATCCAGTCGTTCCACATCCTGCCTTGCATTGGGGAGTGGGGTCTCTCTCTCCCTCTCGGGTGCATTTGGTTTGCATCATGCTGATAGGTGTGCAGTGAGAGCTCATTGGAGTTTGAATTTGAATTGCCCCGATGGTAACTTTTTATGGGATTTCCATCTGTATACTCTTTGGTAAAGGGTTTCGGTCTTTTGCCCATTTTTTTTTTGTTTTTGTTCTTTTCAGACTGGATGGCTTGCTTCTTTGGGGGTCAACTTTTGAGGTTCTCTCCTTCCGACAGGAGTCCTTTATCAGGTATGTGGTTTGCACCTATTTTCTCCCAGTTTGTAGCTTCCCTTTTGGGTCTTCTTCACAAGGTGTTTCACACATTACAGACTTCCAATTCTGATTTGTTGGATCATGTCTAATGAATCAACTCTTCTTGAACGGAACATGATTTGATGTCCAGTCGGAGGATTCTTTACCTAGCTGTCCATTCTGGACATTTTTTTCCCTAGAAGATTTATCATTTTACGTAGAAGGCGGTGATTAATTTTGAGTTAATTTAACAAAATTTTTTTTCTTTTTGAGAGAGTGAGCATGCGCATGAGTGGGGCGTGGGGTGGAGGGAGAAGCGAAAAGAGCGTCCTTAAGCAGACTCCCCAGTGAGCTTGGAGCCTGATTTTGTCCCGGGACCCTGAGAGCATGACAAGAGCCGAAATGAAGAGCTGGCTGCCTCAGCGACTGAGTCACCCAGGCGCCACGAGTTCAGTTTTGTACAGAGGATGAGCCTTCGATTGTGGTCCTCGTCCTCCTCGTCCTCCACCTCCACCTCCTCCTCCTCTCTGCCCCTCCCTCTTCTTCTTGGGCCTCCTTCTTCTTCTTTGTCTCTGGAAGTCCACTTGCTCTAGCACCATTTCTTCAAAACGCTGTCACTCCTCCATTGAATTGCTTTTCCCCTTTGTCAGAATCCCATTGACATGTTGGTGGTTGGTCTCTTTCTGGGTTTGATCCTGTTCCACTTATCTATCTTTATACTGTTCCATTTGTCTATCCCTTCACCAACACCACACATTTTTGATTACTATAGCTGTAGATCTTGAAACTGGGTGGAAGGATTCCTTTGGTTTTCTTCTTTAGTTTTATTTTCTCATCTTTTTCTAGGTTCTGACGTGGAGAGCTTATTGTTTTGAGACAGAGAGAGAGAGAGAGAGAGAGAGAGACAGGGAAGGGGTACAGAGAGAGAGAGAGAGAGAGAGAGAGAGAGAGAGAGAGAGAGATTATTAAACAGCCTCCATGCCCAGCACCAGCACAATGCAGGTTCAGTCTCACAACCTCGAGTTTCATCATGACCCGAGTCAAAATCAAGAGTTGGACTAACTGACTGAGCCTCCCAGATGCTCCTCCTCCTTTCTAACATAGGCAGTGATTGCTCTACATGGTGCTGTCCATTGATTGTGCTGTGTCCCACACATTTTCATATGTTGTATGTTCATTTTCCTTCACTTCAATGCATTGAGATTTGATCTTTGATCTTTGATCATCTAGAAGGTTACTTTCTCAGTGTTTGGATATTTGTTAGATTTCTCCTTTGGATACCTAGTTTGCTTTTTAAATATATTTTTTTTAATGTTGAAATTGTACTTCCGAGGAATTGATCGATAGGGTTGTCTTTGTTTCAGGTGTACAATAGAGCGATTCCCCTCCCCTACCCCACCTGCTGTCAGCTCCGGTTGCAGGCACTGATGTGCCTTGGAGACTCAGGTGCACCTCCCCCACCCCTCCTCCCTTCAGCTCCTGTTGCCAGGCACTGGTTTGCGTTGGAGACGGAACCCTCGTAGGGGTTCCAAGCACTTCCTAGTGGCCCAGAAGACACTGGTGATCGGAGACCAAGCCACAAGGCTCTTTGGAGCCAGCTGGGGGCCATCCAAATGCCTCCCCACACAGTTCTGGAGCCGCTGTGGGCTGTCCTGGAGCAGCTGTGGGCTGCTGGGTTGGTGATATCCGAACGTTGGCCACATGTGCCACGAGTCTCTGGGTTTCGCTGGGAGATCCTGGTGTGCACTGCAGTGGTGGTGTTCCTGGGAAAGAGTGCACTCAGCTTCCGAAGAAGAAAGTGGCAGTGTGCCCGGAACGAGGAAGTCTCTGGAAAAGGCATGGAGAAGACCGAACCGGACGCACAAGCCCGTGGAGCTGTCGCATCATCCGAGCCGAAGGCCAGTCCTCTCCCGTTCCAGCTTCTTGCTCTGGCTGCCCTGAATCAAGATGCCGGGTATTGGTCAGTGGGAAACACCACGCAACTGCGGAAGGGAGTTCGGCAAAGGCTGTTGAAGAGCCCTCAGCAGCTGCCTCCTGAAAATCCCATCTGTGGAGCAGCCCAGGAAGATGGAGAAGCCCTGGTGAGGAAAACGCCAGAAGGCTTCAAGGACAGCCGTGATCTGCAGGCAAGTGCAGACCCGCTGGTTCAGGAGATTGGCAGCTGTGGACAGAGAGTGCAGGACGAGGCAGGGCAGGCAGGCAGGCCAGAGCTTCCTGAAGGAGGAGTGCGGCGGCAGGCCAGCGCTGAGGGCCAGAGCCAACAGCACACCCTCAGCCAGATCCTCCTGAAGGGGATGCATGTGCTAGAGCTGCTTGGAGATCATCTGGAAGGTGGGGGCTCAAGGAGGCAGGTGGAGACTGGCTCCTCCTCCCCTGACCACGTGCCCTCAGGCGGGAGCCCCGTGAACCAATTCAAGCCGTCCAGGGCACTGAAGAAGGCACGTCAGAGGAATGAAGAGCTCCCAAGAAACCCAACAAGCCACCAAGCTGAGCAAGGACCTGTTCACCTTCGGAACACCCTCCTGGACGGTGAGATTCCGAAGTTGCGCCTGAAGCTTGAGGCAGAGCCGAAGCTGTGCGAAGAGCACCTCAGACACCTGGAGAGGAAGATGATGGAGGAGAAGGCACGCTGCCTGCAAGTGAAGAACGAGCTTGCCAAGGTGCGCAGGAAGGCGGATGCTGCCCACTGGCACTTGGGCCTCTATAGGAACATGGCCGCCGACCTGCACCGAGAATGGCAGCAAATCGCCTCCTTGCATGAGCGGGAGCGCCTCGTGGTGGAGAAGAGGAGTGAGGAGAGCCAGAAGGCTGTCCTGTGGGCAGAGAGGGAGTTCCAAAGGCTCCAGGCCCAAAACCATTGCCTCAGGCAGAAGCTGGCCAACTCTGGGCCCAAGGTCCAGCCTGTCTCCGGGGGGCCTCCTGCTCCTGCTCCTGCTGTTCCGGGCACAGCCTCCAAGTACCCTCAAGGGCCAAAGGCTCCCCTGAAACCCAGGAAGCCCAAGAAGGGAGCAAGGGTGCACTGGCCAGATTCCAAGTTCTCGGGTCCCCTGCAGGTCTGATTCCCTTGCCCAGCAGCCACCAACACTCACAACCAGAGCACAAAAGCTCCTGTGCTTACCCCTTCAGCCATACCCATGGCTCCTTTGACTTGAGATCCACCCCATCCTTTAGCCTGATGCTCCATATTCCCTGGAGCCGTATGAGTGTGAGAGAATATTTTTCAGTGTTCAGCGTAACACAAATAAAAATAAAAATATCCAATGGCTGAGACTCCTGCTACTGAGAATGGATTTGATTAAGGGATTCTATGCCAAGCAAGGGACGGTTTGAAGTGTCTTGTATCGATCCCTTAATCGTCCCAATAACCCAGTGTGTCATGTCTGACTGAGGTTCAGACAGGGGAAACAACTTGCCCCAAGATCACACAGCTAGTGAATTTCAGAGCTCCCGTTCCAAACCAGGGTTGTCTAATGATCACCTGCTGTGCCAATAACTTCTACTACTATGCCTAGTACTCTTCTTCTTCTTCTTCTTCTTCTTCTTCTTCTTCTTCTTATTCTTCTTCTTCTTCTTCTTCTTCTTCTTCTTCTTCTTCTTCGTCTTCGTCTTCGTCTTCTTCGTCTTCGTCTTCGTCTTCTTCTTCTTCGTCTTCTTCGTCTTCTTCTTCGTCTTCTTCTTCGTCTTCTTCGTCTTCTTCTTCGTCTTCTTCTTCTTCTTCGTCGTCTTCTTCTTCTTCTTCTTCTTCTTCTTCTTCTTCTTCTTCTTCTTCTTCTTCTTCCTTGGTGAGACAGAAAGGGTGACGGCGCACACATAAACACACACACACACACAAAGGAACGCACACACATGCAGGCGGGGGAGGGGCCGAGTTAGAGAGATTCCTCGACAGGCTTCGGACTCAAGTGCTGAACCAGACGCTGGTCTGGATTTCCCAGATCACGTGATCAGCCCTGAACCGAAATCAGGAGCCAGACACTGAACTGACAGGCACTGTTGGGCAAGGAACTTCTAGGCAAGCTGCTGAAGGATCCCAGAAGGGCTTGGTAAATTGTTCCCCTCGTTCACGTCCTAGGATGTGATGATTCTATGCAAAGATAATAGTGCATGTAATATAATCTAACATAATATATAATAATATAAGGATGCAGAGATTATAGTGGTGGCTAGCTGAGGTCAAGTCCCAGCCAAGTAGGGAGGGCAGCCTTTAAGGGTCTCCAACGATTCCCATCTTGGGTACACATCGTTTTGTGTTCCATACTCCACCTCTTGATTCGAGTCAGAACTACTGACTCCCTTGTAAAGGACAGAATGTGGCCAAAGTGATAGGATGTCCCTTCGGAGGTGAGTTTACAAAGAGACTGGTCTCCTCTTGGGCTTGCCCGCCCTCCGTCCCTCCCTCCCGCATCTGTTCCCAGGGAAGCCAGCTGCTCCTTGGGAGCTTTATGCTGGAGAGGCCCATGGGGCAAGGAATGACTATTTCTTGCTTCCAGCAATGGAGGGCCTCTGGCTGCTCACAGCCAGCTGAGTGAGCTCAAAAGCAGACTTACCCCCAACAAGCCCGCAGATGACTGAAGATCCAGAGGCCCTCTGGACTGCAGCCTTGTGAGAGATCCTGAGCCACAGGGACCTGGCTAGTTGCACCTGGATGGCTGGCCCACAGAAACCATATCAGGTTATGAATGTTGTTTTAGGCCCATTGGTTCGGGGAAAACCTTCAAGAAAGACAGGAGTGGGAAGCCAAATGTTTGGCTTCTGACCCACCCCCCCTCTCCTGGGGTTGAAATTCCAGGGAAATCAAGAGATGGTAGAAACGCCTGAGAGATGAGGGTAAACAATGGAAGAGAGAGGACATCTATGCTGATCGCCATGGATCTCTCTGAGAGGACATCCTCCCACTTGATCCTCCTGTGTCGAAGGGTGGCAAATGCAGGGGGAGACACCTGGCAGTGTGGTCCAAGTCGGCTGAGAGCACTCGACCCAGCCCCACAGAGCCTCCTAGAAGGCAGAGAAAGAGCCCAGAAGTTCCCTGGGGCCCCTAGAGAAGGCCCCTAGAGAATGAGATGAGTTGAAAGCCTGGGACCTGGTCGTTGGACTTCTAGGCTGGAGGGGAGATGGCCTGTGGAAGGGCCACTGCCCGCAACCCCTGTTGGACCAGACCCCTCCTGTCTGCTTTGGGAGACTGGGGGTGAATATGAGAATGAATTCATGTAGAAGAGATGGTGTTCTAATGCTTGGTTTCAACTTCTTGAAATCCTTTCAACTTCTTGAAATCGTTGACATTCCTTTTCTCCTTGTCCCCAGGACCACCATGAATGGGAAGGGGCCTTCAAAGAAGCAAGATGAGAACATCTCTTACAAGGCTGTCCAGTGTCAATATCCAACCACTGCAGTCACTTCTACCCCCTTGGCAGCCCCACTGCTTCCATCAGGACACAGATCCGTTCCTGTACAGGTTTTTGAGCAAACGTAAGTTTGGATTTCTCGCAGAGAAATGCCAAGAGTGCAATGACTGGGGTCCTAGGGTGGTTGCAAGTCTAGTTTTCAGAGAAACTGTGTGGAGGGTTGGGTCACTCTCCTGTGCACCCGAAAAGCATATTCTACTGCTTGTTCCCTGGAATTTAAATCCAGGCCTTGAAAAAGAAAAGGAACTGTGAACTGTTTTCAAGAGGGAGCTCTATCACCTTCCATTCCCAACAGCGATGCAGGAGCGATCCAGTCGTTCCACATCCTGCCTTGCATTGGGGAGTGGGGTCTCTCTCTCCCTCTCGGGTGCATTTGGTTTGCATCATGCTGATAGGTGTGCAGTGAGAGCTCATTGGAGTTTGAATTTGAATTGCCCCGATGGTAACTTTTTATGGGATTTCCATCTGTATACTCTTTGGTAAAGGGTTTCGGTCTTTTGCCCATTTTTTTTTGTTTTTGTTCTTTTCAGACTGGATGGCTTGCTTCTTTGGGGGTCAACTTTTGAGGTTCTCTCCTTCCGACAGGAGTCCTTTATCAGGTATGTGGTTTGCACCTATTTTCTCCCAGTTTGTAGCTTCCCTTTTGGGTCTTCTTCACAAGGTGTTTCACACATTACAGACTTCCAATTCTGATTTGTTGGATCATGTCTAATGAATCAACTCTTCTTGAACGGAACATGATTTGATGTCCAGTCGGAGGATTCTTTACCTAGCTGTCCATTCTGGACATTTTTTTCCCTAGAAGATTTATCATTTTACGTAGAAGGCGGTGATTAATTTTGAGTTAATTTAACAAATTTTTTTTTCTTTTTGAGAGAGTGAGCATGCGCATGAGTGGGGCGTGGGGTGGAGGGAGAAGCGAAAAGAGCGTCCTTAAGCAGACTCCCCAGTGAGCTTGGAGCCTGATTTTGTCCCGGGACCCTGAGAGCATGACAAGAGCCGAAATGAAGAGCTGGCTGCCTCAGCGACTGAGTCACCCAGGCGCCACGAGTTCAGTTTTGTACAGAGGATGAGCCTTCGATTGTGGTCCTCGTCCTCCTCGTCCTCCACCTCCACCTCCTCCTCCTCTCTGCCCCTCCCTCTTCTTCTTGGGCCTCCTTCTTCTTCTTTGTCTCTGGAAGTCCACTTGCTCTAGCACCATTTCTTCAAAACGCTGTCACTCCTCCATTGAATTGCTTTTCCCCTTTGTCAGAATCCCATTGACATGTTGGTGGTTGGTCTCTTTCTGGGTTTGATCCTGTTCCACTTATCTATCTTTATACTGTTCCATTTGTCTATCCCTTCACCAACACCACACATTTTTGATTACTATAGCTGTAGATCTTGAAACTGGGTGGAAGGATTCCTTTGGTTTTCTTCTTTAGTTTTATTTTCTCATCTTTTTCTAGGTTCTGACGTGGAGAGCTTATTGTTTTGAGACAGAGAGAGAGAGAGAGAGAGAGAGAGACAGGGAAGGGGTACAGAGAGAGAGAGAGAGAGAGAGAGAGAGAGAGAGAGAGAGATTATTAAACAGCCTCCATGCCCAGCACCAGCACAATGCAGGTTCAGTCTCACAACCTCGAGTTTCATCATGACCCGAGTCAAAATCAAGAGTTGGACTAACTGACTGAGCCTCCCAGATGCTCCTCCTCCTTTCTAACATAGGCAGTGATTGCTCTACATGGTGCTGTCCATTGATTGTGCTGTGTCCCACACATTTTCATATGTTGTATGTTCATTTTCCTTCACTTCAATGCATTGAGATTTGATCTTTGATCTTTGATCATCTAGAAGGTTACTTTCTCAGTGTTTGGATATTTGTTAGATTTCTCCTTTGGATACCTAGTTTGCTTTTTAAATATATTTTTTTTAATGTTGAAATTGTACTTCCGAGAAATTGATCGATAGGGTTGTCTTTGTTTCAGGTGTACAATAGAGCGATTCCCCTCCCCTACCCCACCTGCTGTCAGCTCCGGTTGCAGGCACTGATGTGCCTTGGAGACTCAGGTGCACCTCCCCCACCCCTCCTCCCTTCAGCTCCTGTTGCCAGGCACTGGTTTGCGTTGGAGACGGAACCCTCGTAGGGGTTCCAAGCACTTCCTAGTGGCCCAGAAGACACTGGTGATCGGAGACCAAGCCACAAGGCTCTTTGGAGCCAGCTGGGGGCCATCCAAATGCCTCCCCACACAGTTCTGGAGCCGCTGTGGGCTGTCCTGGAGCAGCTGTGGGCTGCTGGGTTGGTGATATCCGAACGTTGGCCACATGTGCCACGAGTCTCTGGGTTTCGCTGGGAGATCCTGGTGTGCACTGCAGTGGTGGTGTTCCTGGGAAAGAGTGCACTCAGCTTCCGAAGAAGAAAGTGGCAGTGTGCCCGGAACGAGGAAGTCTCTGGAAAAGGCATGGAGAAGACCGAACCGGACGCACAAGCCCGTGGAGCTGTCGCATCATCCGAGCCGAAGGCCAGTCCTCTCCCGTTCCAGCTTCTTGCTCTGGCTGCCCTGAATCAAGATGCCGGGTATTGGTCAGTGGGAAACACCACGCAACTGCGGAAGGGAGTTCGGCAAAGGCTGTTGAAGAGCCCTCAGCAGCTGCCTCATGAAAATCCCATCTGTGGAGCAGCCCAGGAAGATGGAGAAGCCCTGGTGAGGAAAACGCCAGAAGGCTTCAAGGACAGCCGTGATCTGCAGGCAAGTGCAGACCCGCTGGTTCAGGAGATTGGCAGCTGTGGACAGAGAGTGCAGGACGAGGCAGGGCAGGCAGGCAGGCCAGAGCTTCCTGAAGGAGGAGTGCGGCGGCAGGCCAGCGCTGAGGGCCAGAGCCAACAGCACACCCTCAGCCAGATCCTCCTGAAGGGGATGCATGTGCTAGAGCTGCTTGGAGATCATCTGGAAGGTGGGGGCTCAAGGAGGCAGGTGGAGACTGGCTCCTCCTCCCCTGACCACGTGCCCTCAGGCGGGAGCCCCGTGAACCAATTCAAGCCGTCCAGGGCACTGAAGAAGGCACGTCAGAGGAATGAAGAGCTCCCAAGAAACCCAACAAGCCACCAAGCTGAGCAAGGACCTGTTCACCTTCGGAACACCCTCCTGGACGGTGAGATTCCGAAGTTGCGCCTGAAGCTTGAGGCAGAGCCGAAGCTGTGCGAAGAGCACCTCAGACACCTGGAGAGGAAGATGATGGAGGAGAAGGCACGCTGCCTGCAAGTGAAGAACGAGCTTGCCAAGGTGCGCAGGAAGGCGGATGCTGCCCACTGGCACTTGGGCCTCTATAGGAACATGGCCGCCGACCTGCACCGAGAATGGCAGCAAATCGCCTCCTTGCATGAGCGGGAGCGCCTCGTGGTGGAGAAGAGGAGTGAGGAGAGCCAGAAGGCTGTCCTGTGGGCAGAGAGGGAGTTCCAAAGGCTCCAGGCCCAAAACCATTGCCTCAGGCAGAAGCTGGCCAACTCTGGGCCCAAGGTCCAGCCTGTCTCCGGGGGGCCTCCTGCTCCTGCTCCTGCTGTTCCGGGCACAGCCTCCAAGTACCCTCAAGGGCCAAAGGCTCCCCTGAAACCCAGGAAGCCCAAGAAGGGAGCAAGGGTGCACTGGCCAGATTCCAAGTTCTCGGGTCCCCTGCAGGTCTGATTCCCTTGCCCAGCAGCCACCAACACTCACAACCAGAGCACAAAAGCTCCTGTGCTTACCCCTTCAGCCATACCCATGGCTCCTTTGACTTGAGATCCACCCCATCCTTTAGCCTGATGCTCCATATTCCCTGGAGCCGTATGAGTGTGAGAGAATATTTTTCAGTGTTCAGCGTAACACAAATAAAAATAAAAATATCCAATGGCTGAGACTCCTGCTACTGAGAATGGATTTGATTAAGGGATTCTATGCCAAGCAAGGGACGGTTTGAAGTGTCTTGTATCGATCCCTTAATCGTCCCAATAACCCAGTGTGTCATGTCTGACTGAGGTTCAGACAGGGGAAACAACTTGCCCCAAGATCACACAGCTAGTGAATTTCAGAGCTCCCGTTCCAAACCAGGGTTGTCTAATGATCACCTGCTGTGCCAATAACTTCTACTACTATGCCTAGTACTGTTCTTCTTCTTCTTCTTCTTCTTCTTCTTCTTCTTCTTCTTCTTCTTCTTCGTCTTCGTCTTCGTCTTCGTCTTCGTCTTCGTCTTCTTCTTCGTCTTCGTCTTCTTCTTCGTCTTCTTCTTCTTCTTCGTCTTCTTCTTCTTCGTCTTCTTCTTCGTCTTCTTCGTCTTCTTCTTCTTCGTCTTCTTCTTCGTCTTCTTCGTCTTCTTCGTCTTCTTCTTCTTCTTCTTCTTCTTCTTCTTCTTCTTCTTCTTCTTCTTCCTTGGTGAGACAGAAAGGGTGACGGCGCACACATAAACACACACACACACACAAAGGAACGCACACACATGCAGGCGGGGGAGGGGCCGAGTTAGAGAGATTCCTCGACAGGCTTCGGACTCAAGTGCTGAACCAGACGCTGGTCTGGATTTCCCAGATCACGTGATCAGCCCTGAACCGAAATCAGGAGCCAGACACTGAACTGACAGGCACTGTTGGGCAAGGAACTTCTAGGCAAGCTGCTGAAGGATCCCAGAAGGGCTTGGTAAATTGTTCCCCTCGTTCACGTCCTAGGATGTGATGATTCTATGCAAAGATAATAGTGCATGTAATATAATCTAACATAATATATAATAATATAAGGATGCAGAGATTATAGTGGTGGCTAGCTGAGGTCAAGTCCCAGCCAAGTAGGGAGGGCAGCCTTTAAGGGTCTCCAACGATTCCCATCTTGGGTACACATCGTTTTGTGTTCCATACTCCACCTCTTGATTCGAGTCAGAACTACTGACTCCCTTGTAAAGGACAGAATGTGGCCAAAGTGATAGGATGTCCCTTCGGAGGTGAGTTTACAAAGAGACTGGTCTCCTCTTGGGCTTGCCCGCCCTCCGTCCCTCCCTCCCGCATCTGTTCCCAGGGAAGCCAGCTGCTCCTTGGGAGCTTTATGCTGGAGAGGCCCATGGGGCAAGGAATGACTATTTCTTGCTTCCAGCAATGGAGGGCCTCTGGCTGCTCACAGCCAGCTGAGTGAGCTCAAAAGCAGACTTACCCCCAACAAGCCCGCAGATGACTGAAGATCCAGAGGCCCTCTGGACTGCAGCCTTGTGAGAGATCCTGAGCCACAGGGACCTGGCTAGTTGCACCTGGATGGCTGGCCCACAGAAACCATATCAGGTTATGAATGTTGTTTTAGGCCCATTGGTTCGGGGAAAACCTTCAAGAAAGACAGGAGTGGGAAGCCAAATGTTTGGCTTCTGACCCACCCCCCCTCTCCTGGGGTTGAAATTCCAGGGAAATCAAGAGATGGTAGAAACGCCTGAGAGATGAGGGTAAACAATGGAAGAGAGAGGACATCTATGCTGATCGCCATGGATCTCTCTGAGAGGACATCCTCCCACTTGATCCTCCTGTGTCGAAGGGTGGCAAATGCAGGGGGAGACACCTGGCAGTGTGGTCCAAGTCGGCTGAGAGCACTCGACCCAGCCCCACAGAGCCTCCTAGAAGGCAGAGAAAGAGCCCAGAAGTTCCCTGGGGCCCCTAGAGAAGGCCCCTAGAGAATGAGATGAGTTGAAAGCCTGGGACCTGGTCGTTGGACTTCTAGGCTGGAGGGGAGATGGCCTGTGGAAGGGCCACTGCCCGCAACCCCTGTTGGACCAGACCCCTCCTGTCTGCTTTGGGAGACTGGGGGTGAATATGAGAATGAATTCATGTAGAAGAGATGGTGTTCTAATGCTTGGTTTCAACTTCTTGAAATCCTTTCAACTTCTTGAAATCGTTGACATTCCTTTTCTCCTTGTCCCCAGGACCACCATGAATGGGAAGGGGCCTTCAAAGAAGCAAGATGAGAACATCTCTTACAAGGCTGTCCAGTGTCAATATCCAACCACTGCAGTCACTTCTACCCCCTTGGCAGCCCCACTGCTTCCATCAGGACACAGATCCGTTCCTGTACAGGTTTTTGAGCAAACGTAAGTTTGGATTTCTCGCAGAGAAATGCCAAGAGTGCAATGACTGGGGTCCTAGGGTGGTTGCAAGTCTAGTTTTCAGAGAAACTGTGTGGAGGGTTGGGTCACTCTCCTGTGCACCCGAAAAGCATATTCTACTGCTTGTTCCCTGGAATTTAAATCCAGGCCTTGAAAAAGAAAAGGAACTGTGAACTGTTTTCAAGAGGGAGCTCTATCACCTTCCATTCCCAACAGCGATGCAGGAGCGATCCAGTCGTTCCACATCCTGCCTTGCATTGGGGAGTGGGGTCTCTCTCTCCCTCTCGGGTGCATTTGGTTTGCATCATGCTGATAGGTGTGCAGTGAGAGCTCATTGGAGTTTGAATTTGAATTGCCCCGATGGTAACTTTTTATGGGATTTCCATCTGTATACTCTTTGGTAAAGGGTTTCGGTCTTTTGCCCATTTTTTTTTGTTTTTGTTCTTTTCAGACTGGATGGCTTGCTTCTTTGGGGGTCAACTTTTGAGGTTCTCTCCTTCCGACAGGAGTCCTTTATCAGGTATGTGGTTTGCACCTATTTTCTCCCAGTTTGTAGCTTCCCTTTTGGGTCTTCTTCACAAGGTGTTTCACACATTACAGACTTCCAATTCTGATTTGTTGGATCATGTCTAATGAATCAACTCTTCTTGAACGGAACATGATTTGATGTCCAGTCGGAGGATTCTTTACCTAGCTGTCCATTCTGGACATTTTTTTCCCTAGAAGATTTATCATTTTACGTAGAAGGCGGTGATTAATTTTGAGTTAATTTAACAAATTTTTTTTTCTTTTTGAGAGAGTGAGCATGCGCATGAGTGGGGCGTGGGGTGGAGGGAGAAGCGAAAAGAGCGTCCTTAAGCAGACTCCCCAGTGAGCTTGGAGCCTGATTTTGTCCCGGGACCCTGAGAGCATGACAAGAGCCGAAATGAAGAGCTGGCTGCCTCAGCGACTGAGTCACCCAGGCGCCACGAGTTCAGTTTTGTACAGAGGATGAGCCTTCGATTGTGGTCCTCGTCCTCCTCGTCCTCCACCTCCACCTCCTCCTCCTCTCTGCCCCTCCCTCTTCTTCTTGGGCCTCCTTCTTCTTCTTTGTCTCTGGAAGTCCACTTGCTCTAGCACCATTTCTTCAAAACGCTGTCACTCCTCCATTGAATTGCTTTTCCCCTTTGTCAGAATCCCATTGACATGTTGGTGGTTGGTCTCTTTCTGGGTTTGATCCTGTTCCACTTATCTATCTTTATACTGTTCCATTTGTCTATCCCTTCACCAACACCACACATTTTTGATTACTATAGCTGTAGATCTTGAAACTGGGTGGAAGGATTCCTTTGGTTTTCTTCTTTAGTTTTATTTTCTCATCTTTTTCTAGGTTCTGACGTGGAGAGCTTATTGTTTTGAGACAGAGAGAGAGAGAGAGAGAGAGAGAGAGACAGGGAAGGGGTACAGAGAGAGAGAGAGAGAGAGAGAGAGAGAGAGAGAGAGAGATTATTAAACAGCCTCCATGCCCAGCACCAGCACAATGCAGGTTCAGTCTCACAACCTCGAGTTTCATCATGACCCGAGTCAAAATCAAGAGTTGGACTAACTGACTGAGCCTCCCAGATGCTCCTCCTCCTTTCTAACATAGGCAGTGATTGCTCTACATGGTGCTGTCCATTGATTGTGCTGTGTCCCACACATTTTCATATGTTGTATGTTCATTTTCCTTCACTTCAATGCATTGAGATTTGATCTTTGATCTTTGATCATCTAGAAGGTTACTTTCTCAGTGTTTGGATATTTGTTAGATTTCTCCTTTGGATACCTAGTTTGCTTTTTAAATATATTTTTTTTAATGTTGAAATTGTACTTCCGAGAAATTGATCGATAGGGTTGTCTTTGTTTCAGGTGTACAATAGAGCGATTCCCCTCCCCTACCCCACCTGCTGTCAGCTCCGGTTGCAGGCACTGATGTGCCTTGGAGACTCAGGTGCACCTCCCCCACCCCTCCTCCCTTCAGCTCCTGTTGCCAGGCACTGGTTTGCGTTGGAGACGGAACCCTCGTAGGGGTTCCAAGCACTTCCTAGTGGCCCAGAAGACACTGGTGATCGGAGACCAAGCCACAAGGCTCTTTGGAGCCAGCTGGGGGCCATCCAAATGCCTCCCCACACAGTTCTGGAGCCGCTGTGGGCTGTCCTGGAGCAGCTGTGGGCTGCTGGGTTGGTGATATCCGAACGTTGGCCACATGTGCCACGAGTCTCTGGGTTTCGCTGGGAGATCCTGGTGTGCACTGCAGTGGTGGTGTTCCTGGGAAAGAGTGCACTCAGCTTCCGAAGAAGAAAGTGGCAGTGTGCCCGGAACGAGGAAGTCTCTGGAAAAGGCATGGAGAAGACCGAACCGGACGCACAAGCCCGTGGAGCTGTCGCATCATCCGAGCCGAAGGCCAGTCCTCTCCCGTTCCAGCTTCTTGCTCTGGCTGCCCTGAATCAAGATGCCGGGTATTGGTCAGTGGGAAACACCACGCAACTGCGGAAGGGAGTTCGGCAAAGGCTGTTGAAGAGCCCTCAGCAGCTGCCTCATGAAAATCCCATCTGTGGAGCAGCCCAGGAAGATGGAGAAGCCCTGGTGAGGAAAACGCCAGAAGGCTTCAAGGACAGCCGTGATCTGCAGGCAAGTGCAGACCCGCTGGTTCAGGAGATTGGCAGCTGTGGACAGAGAGTGCAGGACGAGGCAGGGCAGGCAGGCAGGCCAGAGCTTCCTGAAGGAGGAGTGCGGCGGCAGGCCAGCGCTGAGGGCCAGAGCCAACAGCACACCCTCAGCCAGATCCTCCTGAAGGGGATGCATGTGCTAGAGCTGCTTGGAGATCATCTGGAAGGTGGGGGCTCAAGGAGGCAGGTGGAGACTGGCTCCTCCTCCCCTGACCACGTGCCCTCAGGCGGGAGCCCCGTGAACCAATTCAAGCCGTCCAGGGCACTGAAGAAGGCACGTCAGAGGAATGAAGAGCTCCCAAGAAACCCAACAAGCCACCAAGCTGAGCAAGGACCTGTTCACCTTCGGAACACCCTCCTGGACGGTGAGATTCCGAAGTTGCGCCTGAAGCTTGAGGCAGAGCCGAAGCTGTGCGAAGAGCACCTCAGACACCTGGAGAGGAAGATGATGGAGGAGAAGGCACGCTGCCTGCAAGTGAAGAACGAGCTTGCCAAGGTGCGCAGGAAGGCGGATGCTGCCCACTGGCACTTGGGCCTCTATAGGAACATGGCCGCCGACCTGCACCGAGAATGGCAGCAAATCGCCTCCTTGCATGAGCGGGAGCGCCTCGTGGTGGAGAAGAGGAGTGAGGAGAGCCAGAAGGCTGTCCTGTGGGCAGAGAGGGAGTTCCAAAGGCTCCAGGCCCAAAACCATTGCCTCAGGCAGAAGCTGGCCAACTCTGGGCCCAAGGTCCAGCCTGTCTCCGGGGGGCCTCCTGCTCCTGCTCCTGCTGTTCCGGGCACAGCCTCCAAGTACCCTCAAGGGCCAAAGGCTCCCCTGAAACCCAGGAAGCCCAAGAAGGGAGCAAGGGTGCACTGGCCAGATTCCAAGTTCTCGGGTCCCCTGCAGGTCTGATTCCCTTGCCCAGCAGCCACCAACACTCACAACCAGAGCACAAAAGCTCCTGTGCTTACCCCTTCAGCCATACCCATGGCTCCTTTGACTTGAGATCCACCCCATCCTTTAGCCTGATGCTCCATATTCCCTGGAGCCGTATGAGTGTGAGAGAATATTTTTCAGTGTTCAGCGTAACACAAATAAAAATAAAAATATCCAATGGCTGAGACTCCTGCTACTGAGAATGGATTTGATTAAGGGATTCTATGCCAAGCAAGGGACGGTTTGAAGTGTCTTGTATCGATCCCTTAATCGTCCCAATAACCCAGTGTGTCATGTCTGACTGAGGTTCAGACAGGGGAAACAACTTGCCCCAAGATCACACAGCTAGTGAATTTCAGAGCTCCCGTTCCAAACCAGGGTTGTCTAATGATCACCTGCTGTGCCAATAACTTCTACTACTATGCCTAGTACTGTTCTTCTTCTTCTTCTTCTTCTTCTTCTTCTTCTTCTTCTTCTTCGTCTTCGTCTTCGTCTTCGTCTTCGTCTTCGTCTTCTTCTTCGTCTTCTTCTTCTTCTTCGTCTTCTTCTTCTTCGTCTTCTTCTTCGTCTTCTTCGTCTTCTTCTTCTTCGTCTTCTTCTTCGTCTTCTTCGTCTTCTTCGTCTTCTTCTTCTTCTTCTTCTTCTTCTTCTTCTTCTTCTTCTTCTTCTTCTTCCTTGGTGAGACAGAAAGGGTGACGGCGCACACATAAACACACACACACACACAAAGGAACGCACACACATGCAGGCGGGGGAGGGGCCGAGTTAGAGAGATTCCTCGACAGGCTTCGGACTCAAGTGCTGAACCAGACGCTGGTCTGGATTTCCCAGATCACGTGATCAGCCCTGAACCGAAATCAGGAGCCAGACACTGAACTGACAGGCACTGTTGGGCAAGGAACTTCTAGGCAAGCTGCTGAAGGATCCCAGAAGGGCTTGGTAAATTGTTCCCCTCGTTCACGTCCTAGGATGTGATGATTCTATGCAAAGATAATAGTGCATGTAATATAATCTAACATAATATATAATAATATAAGGATGCAGAGATTATAGTGGTGGCTAGCTGAGGTCAAGTCCCAGCCAAGTAGGGAGGGCAGCCTTTAAGGGTCTCCAACGATTCCCATCTTGGGTACACATCGTTTTGTGTTCCATACTCCACCTCTTGATTCGAGTCAGAACTACTGACTCCCTTGTAAAGGACAGAATGTGGCCAAAGTGATAGGATGTCCCTTCGGAGGTGAGTTTACAAAGAGACTGGTCTCCTCTTGGGCTTGCCCGCCCTCCGTCCCTCCCTCCCGCATCTGTTCCCAGGGAAGCCAGCTGCTCCTTGGGAGCTTTATGCTGGAGAGGCCCATGGGGCAAGGAATGACTATTTCTTGCTTCCAGCAATGGAGGGCCTCTGGCTGCTCACAGCCAGCTGAGTGAGCTCAAAAGCAGACTTACCCCCAACAAGCCCGCAGATGACTGAAGATCCAGAGGCCCTCTGGACTGCAGCCTTGTGAGAGATCCTGAGCCACAGGGACCTGGCTAGTTGCACCTGGATGGCTGGCCCACAGAAACCATATCAGGTTATGAATGTTGTTTTAGGCCCATTGGTTCGGGGAAAACCTTCAAGAAAGACAGGAGTGGGAAGCCAAATGTTTGGCTTCTGACCCACCCCCCCTCTCCTGGGGTTGAAATTCCAGGGAAATCAAGAGATGGTAGAAACGCCTGAGAGATGAGGGTAAACAATGGAAGAGAGAGGACATCTATGCTGATCGCCATGGATCTCTCTGAGAGGACATCCTCCCACTTGATCCTCCTGTGTCGAAGGGTGGCAAATGCAGGGGGAGACACCTGGCAGTGTGGTCCAAGTCGGCTGAGAGCACTCGACCCAGCCCCACAGAGCCTCCTAGAAGGCAGAGAAAGAGCCCAGAAGTTCCCTGGGGCCCCTAGAGAAGGCCCCTAGAGAATGAGATGAGTTGAAAGCCTGGGACCTGGTCGTTGGACTTCTAGGCTGGAGGGGAGATGGCCTGTGGAAGGGCCACTGCCCGCAACCCCTGTTGGACCAGACCCCTCCTGTCTGCTTTGGGAGACTGGGGGTGAATATGAGAATGAATTCATGTAGAAGAGATGGTGTTCTAATGCTTGGTTTCAACTTCTTGAAATCCTTTCAACTTCTTGAAATCGTTGACATTCCTTTTCTCCTTGTCCCCAGGACCACCATGAATGGGAAGGGGCCTTCAAAGAAGCAAGATGAGAACATCTCTTACAAGGCTGTCCAGTGTCAATATCCAACCACTGCAGTCACTTCTACCCCCTTGGCAGCCCCACTGCTTCCATCAGGACACAGATCCGTTCCTGTACAGGTTTTTGAGCAAACGTAAGTTTGGATTTCTCGCAGAGAAATGCCAAGAGTGCAATGACTGGGGTCCTAGGGTGGTTGCAAGTCTAGTTTTCAGAGAAACTGTGTGGAGGGTTGGGTCACTCTCCTGTGCACCCGAAAAGCATATTCTACTGCTTGTTCCCTGGAATTTAAATCCAGGCCTTGAAAAAGAAAAGGAACTGTGAACTGTTTTCAAGAGGGAGCTCTATCACCTTCCATTCCCAACAGCGATGCAGGAGCGATCCAGTCGTTCCACATCCTGCCTTGCATTGGGGAGTGGGGTCTCTCTCTCCCTCTCGGGTGCATTTGGTTTGCATCATGCTGATAGGTGTGCAGTGAGAGCTCATTGGAGTTTGAATTTGAATTGCCCCGATGGTAACTTTTTATGGGATTTCCATCTGTATACTCTTTGGTAAAGGGTTTCGGTCTTTTGCCCATTTTTTTTTGTTTTTGTTCTTTTCAGACTGGATGGCTTGCTTCTTTGGGGGTCAACTTTTGAGGTTCTCTCCTTCCGACAGGAGTCCTTTATCAGGTATGTGGTTTGCACCTATTTTCTCCCAGTTTGTAGCTTCCCTTTTGGGTCTTCTTCACAAGGTGTTTCACACATTACAGACTTCCAATTCTGATTTGTTGGATCATGTCTAATGAATCAACTCTTCTTGAACGGAACATGATTTGATGTCCAGTCGGAGGATTCTTTACCTAGCTGTCCATTCTGGACATTTTTTTCCCTAGAAGATTTATCATTTTACGTAGAAGGCGGTGATTAATTTTGAGTTAATTTAACAATTTTTTTTTTCTTTTTGAGAGAGTGAGCATGCGCATGAGTGGGGCGTGGGGTGGAGGGAGAAGCGAAAAGAGCGTCCTTAAGCAGACTCCCCAGTGAGCTTGGAGCCTGATTTTGTCCCGGGACCCTGAGAGCATGACAAGAGCCGAAATGAAGAGCTGGCTGCCTCAGCGACTGAGTCACCCAGGCGCCACGAGTTCAGTTTTGTACAGAGGATGAGCCTTCGATTGTGGTCCTCGTCCTCCTCGTCCTCCACCTCCACCTCCTCCTCCTCTCTGCCCCTCCCTCTTCTTCTTGGGCCTCCTTCTTCTTCTTTGTCTCTGGAAGTCCACTTGCTCTAGCACCATTTCTTCAAAACGCTGTCACTCCTCCATTGAATTGCTTTTCCCCTTTGTCAGAATCCCATTGACATGTTGGTGGTTGGTCTCTTTCTGGGTTTGATCCTGTTCCACTTATCTATCTTTATACTGTTCCATTTGTCTATCCCTTCACCAACACCACACATTTTTGATTACTATAGCTGTAGATCTTGAAACTGGGTGGAAGGATTCCTTTGGTTTTCTTCTTTAGTTTTATTTTCTCATCTTTTTCTAGGTTCTGACGTGGAGAGCTTATTGTTTTGAGACAGAGAGAGAGAGAGAGAGAGAGAGAGACAGGGAAGGGGTACAGAGAGAGAGAGAGAGAGAGAGAGAGAGAGAGAGAGAGAGATTATTAAACAGCCTCCATGCCCAGCACCAGCACAATGCAGGTTCAGTCTCACAACCTCGAGTTTCATCATGACCCGAGTCAAAATCAAGAGTTGGACTAACTGACTGAGCCTCCCAGATGCTCCTCCTCCTTTCTAACATAGGCAGTGATTGCTCTACATGGTGCTGTCCATTGATTGTGCTGTGTCCCACACATTTTCATATGTTGTATGTTCATTTTCCTTCACTTCAATGCATTGAGATTTGATCTTTGATCTTTGATCATCTAGAAGGTTACTTTCTCAGTGTTTGGATATTTGTTAGATTTCTCCTTTGGATACCTAGTTTGCTTTTTAAATATATTTTTTTTAATGTTGAAATTGTACTTCCGAGAAATTGATCGATAGGGTTGTCTTTGTTTCAGGTGTACAATAGAGCGATTCCCCTCCCCTACCCCACCTGCTGTCAGCTCCGGTTGCAGGCACTGATGTGCCTTGGAGACTCAGGTGCACCTCCCCCACCCCTCCTCCCTTCAGCTCCTGTTGCCAGGCACTGGTTTGCGTTGGAGACGGAACCCTCGTAGGGGTTCCAAGCACTTCCTAGTGGCCCAGAAGACACTGGTGATCGGAGACCAAGCCACAAGGCTCTTTGGAGCCAGCTGGGGGCCATCCAAATGCCTCCCCACACAGTTCTGGAGCCGCTGTGGGCTGTCCTGGAGCAGCTGTGGGCTGCTGGGTTGGTGATATCCGAACGTTGGCCACATGTGCCACGAGTCTCTGGGTTTCGCTGGGAGATCCTGGTGTGCACTGCAGTGGTGGTGTTCCTGGGAAAGAGTGCACTCAGCTTCCGAAGAAGAAAGGGGCAGTGTGCCCGGAACGAGGAAGTCTCTGGAAAAGGCATGGAGAAGACCGAACCGGACGCACAAGCCCGTGGAGCTGTCGCATCATCCGAGCCGAAGGCCAGTCCTCTCCCGTTCCAGCTTCTTGCTCTGGCTGCCCTGAATCAAGATGCCGGGTATTGGTCAGTGGGAAACACCACGCAACTGCGGAAGGGAGTTCGGCAAAGGCTGTTGAAGAGCCCTCAGCAGCTGCCTCATGAAAATCCCATCTGTGGAGCAGCCCAGGAAGATGGAGAAGCCCTGGTGAGGAAAACGCCAGAAGGCTTCAAGGACAGCCGTGATCTGCAGGCAAGTGCAGACCCGCTGGTTCAGGAGATTGGCAGCTGTGGACAGAGAGTGCAGGACGAGGCAGGGCAGGCCGGCAGGCCAGAGCTTCCTGAAGGAGGAGTGCGGCGGCAGGCCAGCGCTGAGGGCCAGAGCCAACAGCACACCCTCAGCCAGATCCTCCTGAAGGGGATGCATGTGCTAGAGCTGCTTGGAGATCATCTGGAAGGTGGGGGCTCAAGGAGGCAGGTGGAGACTGGCTCCTCCTCCCCTGACCACGTGCCCTCAGGCGGGAGCCCCGTGAACCAATTCAAGCCGTCCAGGGCACTGAAGAAGGCACGTCAGAGGAATGAAGAGCTCCCAAGAAACCCAACAAGCCACCAAGCTGAGCAAGGACCTGTTCACCTTCGGAACACCCTCCTGGACGGTGAGATTCCGAAGTTGCGCCTGAAGCTTGAGGCAGAGCCGAAGCTGTGCGAAGAGCACCTCAGACACCTGGAGAGGAAGATGATGGAGGAGAAGGCACGCTGCCTGCAAGTGAAGAACGAGCTTGCCAAGGTGCGCAGGAAGGCGGATGCTGCCCACTGGCACTTGGGCCTCTATAGGAACATGGCCGCCGACCTGCACCGAGAATGGCAGCAAATCGCCTCCTTGCATGAGCGGGAGCGCCTCGTGGTGGAGAAGAGGAGTGAGGAGAGCCAGAAGGCTGTCCTGTGGGCAGAGAGGGAGTTCCAAAGGCTCCAGGCCCAAAACCATTGCCTCAGGCAGAAGCTGGCCAACTCTGGGCCCAAGGTCCAGCCTGTCTCCGGGGGGCCTCCTGCTCCTGCTCCTGCTGTTCCGGGCACAGCCTCCAAGTACCCTCAAGGGCCAAAGGCTCCCCTGAAACCCAGGAAGCCCAAGAAGGGAGCAAGGGTGCACTGGCCAGATTCCAAGTTCTCGGGTCCCCTGCAGGTCTGATTCCCTTGCCCAGCAGCCACCAACACTCACAACCAGAGCACAAAAGCTCCTGTGCTTACCCCTTCAGCCATACCCATGGCTCCTTTGACTTGAGATCCACCCCATCCTTTAGCCTGATGCTCCATATTCCCTGGAGCCGTATGAGTGTGAGAGAATATTTTTCAGTGTTCAGCGTAACACAAATAAAAATAAAAATATCCAATGGCTGAGACTCCTGCTACTGAGAATGGATTTGATTAAGGGATTCTATGCCAAGCAAGGGACGGTTTGAAGTGTCTTGTATCGATCCCTTAATCGTCCCAATAACCCAGTGTGTCATGTCTGACTGAGGTTCAGACAGGGGAAACAACTTGCCCCAAGATCACACAGCTAGTGAATTTCAGAGCTCCCGTTCCAAACCAGGGTTGTCTAATGATCACCTGCTGTGCCAATAACTTCTACTACTATGCCTAGTACTGTTCTTCTTCTTCTTCTTCTTCTTCTTCTTCTTCTTCTTCTTCTTCTTCGTCTTCGTCTTCGTCTTCGTCTTCGTCTTCTTCTTCGTCTTCTTCTTCTTCTTCGTCTTCTTCTTCTTCGTCTTCTTCTTCGTCTTCTTCTTCTTCGTCTTCTTCTTCGTCTTCTTCGTCTTCTTCGTCTTCTTCTTCTTCTTCTTCTTCTTCTTCTTCTTCTTCTTCTTCTTCTTCCTTGGTGAGACAGAAAGGGTGACGGCGCACACATAAACACACACACACACACAAAGGAACGCACACACATGCAGGCGGGGGAGGGGCCGAGTTAGAGAGATTCCTCGACAGGCTTCGGACTCAAGTGCTGAACCAGACGCTGGTCTGGATTTCCCAGATCACGTGATCAGCCCTGAACCGAAATCAGGAGCCAGACACTGAACTGACAGGCACTGTTGGGCAAGGAACTTCTAGGCAAGCTGCTGAAGGATCCCAGAAGGGCTTGGTAAATTGTTCCCCTCGTTCACGTCCTAGGATGTGATGATTCTATGCAAAGATAATAGTGCATGTAATATAATCTAACATAATATATAATAATATAAGGATGCAGAGATTATAGTGGTGGCTAGCTGAGGTCAAGTCCCAGCCAAGTAGGGAGGGCAGCCTTTAAGGGTCTCCAACGATTCCCATCTTGGGTACACATCGTTTTGTGTTCCATACTCCACCTCTTGATTCGAGTCAGAACTACTGACTCCCTTGTAAAGGACAGAATGTGGCCAAAGTGATAGGATGTCCCTTCGGAGGTGAGTTTACAAAGAGACTGGTCTCCTCTTGGGCTTGCCCGCCCTCCGTCCCTCCCTCCCGCATCTGTTCCCAGGGAAGCCAGCTGCTCCTTGGGAGCTTTATGCTGGAGAGGCCCATGGGGCAAGGAATGACTATTTCTTGCTTCCAGCAATGGAGGGCCTCTGGCTGCTCACAGCCAGCTGAGTGAGCTCAAAAGCAGACTTACCCCCAACAAGCCCGCAGATGACTGAAGATCCAGAGGCCCTCTGGACTGCAGCCTTGTGAGAGATCCTGAGCCACAGGGACCTGGCTAGTTGCACCTGGATGGCTGGCCCACAGAAACCATATCAGGTTATGAATGTTGTTTTAGGCCCATTTTTTCGGGGAAAACCTTCAAGAAAGACAGGAGTGGGAAGCCAAATGTTTGGCTTCTGACCCACCCCCCCTCTCCTGGGGTTGAAATTCCAGGGAAATCAAGAGATGGTAGAAACGCCTGAGAGATGAGGGTAAACAATGGAAGAGAGAGGACATCTATGCTGATCGCCATGGATCTCTCTGAGAGGACATCCTCCCACTTGATCCTCCTGTGTCGAAGGGTGGCAAATGCAGGGGGAGACACCTGGCAGTGTGGTCCAAGTCGGCTGAGAGCACTCGACCCAGCCCCACAGAGCCTCCTAGAAGGCAGAGAAAGAGCCCAGAAGTTCCCTGGGGCCCCTAGAGAAGGCCCCTAGAGAATGAGATGAGTTGAAAGCCTGGGACCTGGTCGTTGGACTTCTAGGCTGGAGGGGAGATGGCCTGTGGAAGGGCCACTGCCCGCAACCCCTGTTGGACCAGACCCCTCCTGTCTGCTTTGGGAGACTGGGGGTGAATATGAGAATGAATTCATGTAGAAGAGATGGTGTTCTAATGCTTGGTTTCAACTTCTTGAAATCCTTTCAACTTCTTGAAATCGTTGACATTCCTTTTCTCCTTGTCCCCAGGACCACCATGAATGGGAAGGGGCCTTCAAAGAAGCAAGATGAGAACATCTCTTACAAGGCTGTCCAGTGTCAATATCCAACCACTGCAGTCACTTCTACCCCCTTGGCAGCCCCACTGCTTCCATCAGGACACAGATCCGTTCCTGTACAGGTTTTTGAGCAAACGTAAGTTTGGATTTCTCGCAGAGAAATGCCAAGAGTGCAATGACTGGGGTCCTAGGGTGGTTGCAAGTCTAGTTTTCAGAGAAACTGTGTGGAGGGTTGGGTCACTCTCCTGTGCACCCGAAAAGCATATTCTACTGCTTGTTCCCTGGAATTTAAATCCAGGCCTTGAAAAAGAAAAGGAACTGTGAACTGTTTTCAAGAGGGAGCTCTATCACCTTCCATTCCCAACAGCGATGCAGGAGCGATCCAGTCGTTCCACATCCTGCCTTGCATTGGGGAGTGGGGTCTCTCTCTCCCTCTCGGGTGCATTTGGTTTGCATCATGCTGATAGGTGTGCAGTGAGAGCTCATTGGAGTTTGAATTTGAATTGCCCCGATGGTAACTTTTTATGGGATTTCCATCTGTATACTCTTTGGTAAAGGGTTTCGGTCTTTTGCCCATTTTTTTTTGTTTTTGTTCTTTTCAGACTGGATGGCTTGCTTCTTTGGGGGTCAACTTTTGAGGTTCTCTCCTTCCGACAGGAGTCCTTTATCAGGTATGTGGTTTGCACCTATTTTCTCCCAGTTTGTAGCTTCCCTTTTGGGTCTTCTTCACAAGGTGTTTCACACATTACAGACTTCCAATTCTGATTTGTTGGATCATGTCTAATGAATCAACTCTTCTTGAACGGAACATGATTTGATGTCCAGTCGGAGGATTCTTTACCTAGCTGTCCATTCTGGACATTTTTTTCCCTAGAAGATTTATCATTTTACGTAGAAGGCGGTGATTAATTTTGAGTTAATTTAACAAAATTTTTTTTCTTTTTGAGAGAGTGAGCATGCGCATGAGTGGGGCGTGGGGTGGAGGGAGAAGCGAAAAGAGCGTCCTTAAGCAGACTCCCCAGTGAGCTTGGAGCCTGATTTTGTCCCGGGACCCTGAGAGCATGACAAGAGCCGAAATGAAGAGCTGGCTGCCTCAGCGACTGAGTCACCCAGGCGCCACGAGTTCAGTTTTGTACAGAGGATGAGCCTTCGATTGTGGTCCTCGTCCTCCTCGTCCTCCACCTCCACCTCCTCCTCCTCTCTGCCCCTCCCTCTTCTTCTTGGGCCTCCTTCTTCTTCTTTGTCTCTGGAAGTCCACTTGCTCTAGCACCATTTCTTCAAAACGCTGTCACTCCTCCATTGAATTGCTTTTCCCCTTTGTCAGAATCCCATTGACATGTTGGTGGTTGGTCTCTTTCTGGGTTTGATCCTGTTCCACTTATCTATCTTTATACTGTTCCATTTGTCTATCCCTTCACCAACACCACACATTTTTGATTACTATAGCTGTAGATCTTGAAACTGGGTGGAAGGATTCCTTTGGTTTTCTTCTTTAGTTTTATTTTCTCATCTTTTTCTAGGTTCTGACGTGGAGAGCTTATTGTTTTGAGACAGAGAGAGAGAGAGAGAGAGAGAGACAGGGAAGGGGTACAGAGAGAGAGAGAGAGAGAGAGAGAGAGAGAGAGAGAGATTATTAAACAGCCTCCATGCCCAGCACCAGCACAATGCAGGTTCAGTCTCACAACCTCGAGTTTCATCATGACCCGAGTCAAAATCAAGAGTTGGACTAACTGACTGAGCCTCCCAGATGCTCCTCCTCCTTTCTAACATAGGCAGTGATTGCTCTACATGGTGCTGTCCATTGATTGTGCTGTGTCCCACACATTTTCATATGTTGTATGTTCATTTTCCTTCACTTCAATGCATTGAGATTTGATCTTTGATCTTTGATCATCTAGAAGGTTACTTTCTCAGTGTTTGGATATTTGTTAGATTTCTCCTTTGGATACCTAGTTTGCTTTTTAAATATATTTTTTTTAATGTTGAAATTGTACTTCCGAGAAATTGATCGATAGGGTTGTCTTTGTTTCAGGTGTACAATAGAGCGATTCCCCTCCCCTACCCCACCTGCTGTCAGCTCCGGTTGCAGGCACTGATGTGCCTTGGAGACTCAGGTGCACCTCCCCCACCCCTCCTCCCTTCAGCTCCTGTTGCCAGGCACTGGTTTGCGTTGGAGACGGAACCCTCGTAGGGGTTCCAAGCACTTCCTAGTGGCCCAGAAGACACTGGTGATCGGAGACCAAGCCACAAGGCTCTTTGGAGCCAGCTGGGGGCCATCCAAATGCCTCCCCACACAGTTCTGGAGCCGCTGTGGGCTGTCCTGGAGCAGCTGTGGGCTGCTGGGTTGGTGATATCCGAACGTTGGCCACATGTGCCACGAGTCTCTGGGTTTCGCTGGGAGATCCTGGTGTGCACTGCAGTGGTGGTGTTCCTGGGAAAGAGTGCACTCAGCTTCCGAAGAAGAAAGTGGCAGTGTGCCCGGAACGAGGAAGTCTCTGGAAAAGGCATGGAGAAGACCGAACCGGACGCACAAGCCCGTGGAGCTGTCGCATCATCCGAGCCGAAGGCCAGTCCTCTCCCGTTCCAGCTTCTTGCTCTGGCTGCCCTGAATCAAGATGCCGGGTATTGGTCAGTGGGAAACACCACGCAACTGCGGAAGGGAGTTCGGCAAAGGCTGTTGAAGAGCCCTCAGCAGCTGCCTCATGAAAATCCCATCTGTGGAGCAGCCCAGGAAGATGGAGAAGCCCTGGTGAGGAAAACGCCAGAAGGCTTCAAGGACAGCCGTGATCTGCAGGCAAGTGCAGACCCGCTGGTTCAGGAGATTGGCAGCTGTGGACAGAGAGTGCAGGACGAGGCAGGGCAGGCAGGCAGGCCAGAGCTTCCTGAAGGAGGAGTGCGGCGGCAGGCCAGCGCTGAGGGCCAGAGCCAACAGCACACCCTCAGCCAGATCCTCCTGAAGGGGATGCATGTGCTAGAGCTGCTTGGAGATCATCTGGAAGGTGGGGGCTCAAGGAGGCAGGTGGAGACTGGCTCCTCCTCCCCTGACCACGTGCCCTCAGGCGGGAGCCCCGTGAACCAATTCAAGCCGTCCAGGGCACTGAAGAAGGCACGTCAGAGGAATGAAGAGCTCCCAAGAAACCCAACAAGCCACCAAGCTGAGCAAGGACCTGTTCACCTTCGGAACACCCTCCTGGACGGTGAGATTCCGAAGTTGCGCCTGAAGCTTGAGGCAGAGCCGAAGCTGTGCGAAGAGCACCTCAGACACCTGGAGAGGAAGATGATGGAGGAGAAGGCACGCTGCCTGCAAGTGAAGAACGAGCTTGCCAAGGTGCGCAGGAAGGCGGATGCTGCCCACTGGCACTTGGGCCTCTATAGGAACATGGCCGCCGACCTGCACCGAGAATGGCAGCAAATCGCCTCCTTGCATGAGCGGGAGCGCCTCGTGGTGGAGAAGAGGAGTGAGGAGAGCCAGAAGGCTGTCCTGTGGGCAGAGAGGGAGTTCCAAAGGCTCCAGGCCCAAAACCATTGCCTCAGGCAGAAGCTGGCCAACTCTGGGCCCAAGGTCCAGCCTGTCTCCGGGGGGCCTCCTGCTCCTGCTCCTGCTGTTCCGGGCACAGCCTCCAAGTACCCTCAAGGGCCAAAGGCTCCCCTGAAACCCAGGAAGCCCAAGAAGGGAGCAAGGGTGCACTGGCCAGATTCCAAGTTCTCGGGTCCCCTGCAGGTCTGATTCCCTTGCCCAGCAGCCACCAACACTCACAACCAGAGCACAAAAGCTCCTGTGCTTACCCCTTCAGCCATACCCATGGCTCCTTTGACTTGAGATCCACCCCATCCTTTAGCCTGATGCTCCATATTCCCTGGAGCCGTATGAGTGTGAGAGAATATTTTTCAGTGTTCAGCGTAACACAAATAAAAATAAAAATATCCAATGGCTGAGACTCCTGCTACTGAGAATGGATTTGATTAAGGGATTCTATGCCAAGCAAGGGACGGTTTGAAGTGTCTTGTATCGATCCCTTAATCGTCCCAATAACCCAGTGTGTCATGTCTGACTGAGGTTCAGACAGGGGAAACAACTTGCCCCAAGATCACACAGCTAGTGAATTTCAGAGCTCCCGTTCCAAACCAGGGTTGTCTAATGATCACCTGCTGTGCCAATAACTTCTACTACTATGCCTAGTACTGTTCTTCTTCTTCTTCTTCTTCTTCTTCTTCTTCTTCTTCTTCTTCTTCTTCTTCTTCTTCTTCTTCTTCGTCGTCGTCGTCGTCTTCTTCTTCTTCTTCTTCTTCTTCTTCTTCTTCTTCTTCTTCTTCTTCTTCTTCCGTCTTCGTCTTCTTCTTCGTCTTCTTCTTCGTCTTCTTCGTCTTCTTCTTCTTCTTCTTCTTCTTCTTCTTCTTCTTCTTCTTCTTCTTCCTTGGTGAGACAGAAAGGGTGACGGCGCACACATACACACACACACACACAAAGGAACGCACACACATTCAGGCGGGGGAGGGGCCGAGTTAGAGAGATTCCTCGACAGGCTTCGGACTCAAGTGCTGAACCAGACGCTGGTCTGGATTTCCCAGATCACGTGATCAGCCCTGAAACGAAATCAGGAGCCAGACACTGAACTGACAGGCACTGTTGGGCAAGGAACTTCTAGGCAAGCTGCTGAAGGATCCCAGAAGGGCTTGGTAAATTGTTCCCCTCGTTCACGTCCTAGGATGTGATGATTCTATGCAAAGATAATAGTGCATGTAATATAATCTAACATAATATATAATAATATAAGGATGCAGAGATTATAGTGGTGGCTAGCTGAGGTCAAGTCCCAGCCAAGTAGGGAGGGCAGCCTTTAAGGGTCTCCAACGATTCCCATCTTGGGTACACATCGTTTTGTGTTCCATACTCCACCTCTTGATTCGAGTCAGAACTACTGACTCCCTTGTAAAGGACAGAATGTGGCCAAAGTGATAGGATGTCCCTTCGGAGGTGAGTTTACAAAGAGACTGGTCTCCTCTTGGGCTTGCCCGCCCTCCGTCCCTCCCTCCCGCATCTGTTCCCAGGGAAGCCAGCTGCTCCTTGGGAGCTTTATGCTGGAGAGGCCCATGGGGCAAGGAATGACTATTTCTTGCTTCCAGCAATGGAGGGCCTCTGGCTGCTCACAGCCAGCTGAGTGAGCTCAAAAGCAGACTTACCCCCAACAAGCCCGCAGATGACTGAAGATCCAGAGGCCCTCTGGACTGCAGCCTTGTGAGAGATCCTGAGCCACAGGGACCTGGCTAGTTGCACCTGGATGGCTGGCCCACAGAAACCATATCAGGTTATGAATGTTGTTTTAGGCCCATTGGTTCGGGGAAAACCTTCAAGAAAGACAGGAGTGGGAAGCCAAATGTTTGGCTTCTGACCCACCCCCCCTCTCCTGGGGTTGAAATTCCAGGGAAATCAAGAGATGGTAGAAACGCCTGAGAGATGAGGGTAAACAATGGAAGAGAGAGGACATCTATGCTGATCGCCATGGATCTCTCTGAGAGGACATCCTCCCACTTGATCCTCCTGTGTCGAAGGGTGGCAAATGCAGGGGGAGACACCTGGCAGTGTGGTCCAAGTCGGCTGAGAGCACTCGACCCAGCCCCACAGAGCCTCCTAGAAGGCAGAGAAAGAGCCCAGAAGTTCCCTGGGGCCCCTAGAGAAGGCCCCTAGAGAATGAGATGAGTTGAAAGCCTGGGACCTGGTCGTTGGACTTCTAGGCTGGAGGGGAGATGGCCTGTGGAAGGGCCACTGCCCACAACCCCTGTTGGACCAGACCCCTCCTGTCTGCTTTGGGAGACTGGGGGTGAATATGAGAATGAATTCATGTAGAAGAGATGGTGTTCTAATGCTTGGTTTCAACTTCTTGAAATCCTTTCAACTTCTTGAAATCGTTGACATTCCTTTTCTCCTTGTCCCCAGGACCACCATGAATGGGAAGGGGCCTTCAAAGAAGCAAGATGAGAACATCTCTTACAAGGCTGTCCAGTGTCAATATCCAACCACTGCAGTCACTTCTACCCCCTTGGCAGCCCCACTGCTTCCATCAGGACACAGATCCGTTCCTGTACAGGTTTTTGAGCAAACGTAAGTTTGGATTTCTCGCAGAGAAATGCCAAGAGTGCAATGACTGGGGTCCTAGGGTGGTTGCAAGTCTAGTTTTCAGAGAAACTGTGTGGAGGGTTGGGTCACTCTCCTGTGCACCCGAAAAGCATATTCTACTGCTTGTTCCCTGGAATTTAAATCCAGGCCTTGAAAAAGAAAAGGAACTGTGAACTGTTTTCAAGAGGGAGCTCTATCACCTTCCATTCCCAACAGCGATGCAGGAGCGATCCAGTCGTTCCACATCCTGCCTTGCATTGGGGAGTGGGGTCTCTCTCTCCCTCTCGGGTGCATTTGGTTTGCATCATGCTGATAGGTGTGCAGTGAGAGCTCATTGGAGTTTGAATTTGAATTGCCCCGATGGTAACTTTTTATGGGATTTCCATCTGTATACTCTTTGGTAAAGGGTTTCGGTCTTTTGCCCATTTTTTTTTGTTTTTGTTCTTTTCAGACTGGATGGCTTGCTTCTTTGGGGGTCAACTTTTGAGGTTCTCTCCTTCCGACAGGAGTCCTTTATCAGGTATGTGGTTTGCACCTATTTTCTCCCAGTTTGTAGCTTCCCTTTTGGGTCTTCTTCACAAGGTGTTTCACACATTACAGACTTCCAATTCTGATTTGTTGGATCATGTCTAATGAATCAACTCTTCTTGAACGGAACATGATTTGATGTCCAGTCGGAGGATTCTTTACCTAGCTGTCCATTCTGGACATTTTTTTCCCTAGAAGATTTATCATTTTACGTAGAAGGCGGTGATTAATTTTGAGTTAATTTAACAATTTTTTTTTTCTTTTTGAGAGAGTGAGCATGCGCATGAGTGGGGCGTGGGGTGGAGGGAGAAGCGAAAAGAGCGTCCTTAAGCAGACTCCCCAGTGAGCTTGGAGCCTGATTTTGTCCCGGGACCCTGAGAGCATGACAAGAGCCGAAATGAAGAGCTGGCTGCCTCAGCGACTGAGTCACCCAGGCGCCACGAGTTCAGTTTTGTACAGAGGATGAGCCTTCGATTGTGGTCCTCGTCCTCCTCGTCCTCCACCTCCACCTCCTCCTCCTCTCTGCCCCTCCCTCTTCTTCTTGGGCCTCCTTCTTCTTCTTTGTCTCTGGAAGTCCACTTGCTCTAGCACCATTTCTTCAAAACGCTGTCACTCCTCCATTGAATTGCTTTTCCCCTTTGTCAGAATCCCATTGACATGTTGGTGGTTGGTCTCTTTCTGGGTTTGATCCTGTTCCACTTATCTATCTTTATACTGTTCCATTTGTCTATCCCTTCACCAACACCACACATTTTTGATTACTATAGCTGTAGATCTTGAAACTGGGTGGAAGGATTCCTTTGGTTTTCTTCTTTAGTTTTATTTTCTCATCTTTTTCTAGGTTCTGACGTGGAGAGCTTATTGTTTTGAGACAGAGAGAGAGAGAGAGAGAGAGAGAGACAGGGAAGGGGTACAGAGAGAGAGAGAGAGAGAGAGAGAGAGAGAGAGAGAGAGATTATTAAACAGCCTCCATGCCCAGCACCAGCACAATGCAGGTTCAGTCTCACAACCTCGAGTTTCATCATGACCCGAGTCAAAATCAAGAGTTGGACTAACTGACTGAGCCTCCCAGATGCTCCTCCTCCTTTCTAACATAGGCAGTGATTGCTCTACATGGTGCTGTCCATTGATTGTGCTGTGTCCCACACATTTTCATATGTTGTATGTTCATTTTCCTTCACTTCAATGCATTGAGATTTGATCTTTGATCTTTGATCATCTAGAAGGTTACTTTCTCAGTGTTTGGATATTTGTTAGATTTCTCCTTTGGATACCTAGTTTGCTTTTTAAATATATTTTTTTTAATGTTGAAATTGTACTTCCGAGAAATTGATCGATAGGGTTGTCTTTGTTTCAGGTGTACAATAGAGCGATTCCCCTCCCCTACCCCACCTGCTGTCAGCTCCGGTTGCAGGCACTGATGTGCCTTGGAGACTCAGGTGCACCTCCCCCACCCCTCCTCCCTTCAGCTCCTGTTGCCAGGCACTGGTTTGCGTTGGAGACGGAACCCTCGTAGGGGTTCCAAGCACTTCCTAGTGGCCCAGAAGACACTGGTGATCGGAGACCAAGCCACAAGGCTCTTTGGAGCCAGCTGGGGGCCATCCAAATGCCTCCCCACACAGTTCTGGAGCCGCTGTGGGCTGTCCTGGAGCAGCTGTGGGCTGCTGGGTTGGTGATATCCGAACGTTGGCCACATGTGCCACGAGTCTCTGGGTTTCGCTGGGAGATCCTGGTGTGCACTGCAGTGGTGGTGTTCCTGGGAAAGAGTGCACTCAGCTTCCGAAGAAGAAAGTGGCAGTGTGCCCGGAACGAGGAAGTCTCTGGAAAAGGCATGGAGAAGACCGAACCGGACGCACAAGCCCGTGGAGCTGTCGCATCATCCGAGCCGAAGGCCAGTCCTCTCCCGTTCCAGCTTCTTGCTCTGGCTGCCCTGAATCAAGATGCCGGGTATTGGTCAGTGGGAAACACCACGCAACTGCGGAAGGGAGTTCGGCAAAGGCTGTTGAAGAGCCCTCAGCAGCTGCCTCATGAAAATCCCATCTGTGGAGCAGCCCAGGAAGATGGAGAAGCCCTGGTGAGGAAAACGCCAGAAGGCTTCAAGGACAGCCGTGATCTGCAGGCAAGTGCAGACCCGCTGGTTCAGGAGATTGGCAGCTGTGGACAGAGAGTGCAGGACGAGGCAGGGCAGGCAGGCAGGCCAGAGCTTCCTGAAGGAGGAGTGCGGCGGCAGGCCAGCGCTGAGGGCCAGAGCCAACAGCACACCCTCAGCCAGATCCTCCTGAAGGGGATGCATGTGCTAGAGCTGCTTGGAGATCATCTGGAAGGTGGGGGCTCAAGGAGGCAGGTGGAGACTGGCTCCTCCTCCCCTGACCACGTGCCCTCAGGCGGGAGCCCCGTGAACCAATTCAAGCCGTCCAGGGCACTGAAGAAGGCACGTCAGAGGAATGAAGAGCTCCCAAGAAACCCAACAAGCCACCAAGCTGAGCAAGGACCTGTTCACCTTCGGAACACCCTCCTGGACGGTGAGATTCCGAAGTTGCGCCTGAAGCTTGAGGCAGAGCCGAAGCTGTGCGAAGAGCACCTCAGACACCTGGAGAGGAAGATGATGGAGGAGAAGGCACGCTGCCTGCAAGTGAAGAACGAGCTTGCCAAGGTGCGCAGGAAGGCGGATGCTGCCCACTGGCACTTGGGCCTCTATAGGAACATGGCCGCCGACCTGCACCGAGAATGGCAGCAAATCGCCTCCTTGCATGAGCGGGAGCGCCTCGTGGTGGAGAAGAGGAGTGAGGAGAGCCAGAAGGCTGTCCTGTGGGCAGAGAGGGAGTTCCAAAGGCTCCAGGCCCAAAACCATTGCCTCAGGCAGAAGCTGGCCAACTCTGGGCCCAAGGTCCAGCCTGTCTCCGGGGGGCCTCCTGCTCCTGCTCCTGCTGTTCCGGGCACAGCCTCCAAGTACCCTCAAGGGCCAAAGGCTCCCCTGAAACCCAGGAAGCCCAAGAAGGGAGCAAGGGTGCACTGGCCAGATTCCAAGTTCTCGGGTCCCCTGCAGGTCTGATTCCCTTGCCCAGCAGCCACCAACACTCACAACCAGAGCACAAAAGCTCCTGTGCTTACCCCTTCAGCCATACCCATGGCTCCTTTGACTTGAGATCCACCCCATCCTTTAGCCTGATGCTCCATATTCCCTGGAGCCGTATGAGTGTGAGAGAATATTTTTCAGTGTTCAGCGTAACACAAATAAAAATAAAAATATCCAATGGCTGAGACTCCTGCTACTGAGAATGGATTTGATTAAGGGATTCTATGCCAAGCAAGGGACGGTTTGAAGTGTCTTGTATCGATCCCTTAATCGTCCCAATAACCCAGTGTGTCATGTCTGACTGAGGTTCAGACAGGGGAAACAACTTGCCCCAAGATCACACAGCTAGTGAATTTCAGAGCTCCCGTTCCAAACCAGGGTTGTCTAATGATCACCTGCTGTGCCAATAACTTCTACTACTATGCCTAGTACTGTTCTTCTTCTTCTTCTTCTTCTTCTTCTTCTTCTTCTTCTTCTTCTTCTTCTTCTTCTTCTTCTTCTTCTTCTTCTTCTTCTTCTTCTTCGTCTTCTTCTTCTTCTTCTTCTTCTTCTTCTTCTTCTTCTTCTTCCGTCTTCGTCTTCTTCTTCGTCTTCTTCTTCGTCTTCTTCGTCGTCTTCTTCTTCTTCTTCTTCTTCTTCTTCTTCTTCTTCTTCTTCTTCTTCTTCTTCTTCTTCTTCCTTGGTGAGACAGAAAGGGTGACGGCGCACACATACACACACACACACACAAAGGAACGCACACACATGCAGGCGGGGGAGGGGCCGAGTTAGAGAGATTCCTCGACAGGCTTCGGACTCAAGTGCTGAACCAGACGCTGGTCTGGATTTCCCAGATCACGTGATCAGCCCTGAACCGAAATCAGGAGCCAGACACTGAACTGACAGGCACTGTTGGGCAAGGAACTTCTAGGCAAGCTGCTGAAGGATCCCAGAAGGGCTTGGTAAATTGTTCCCCTCGTTCACGTCCTAGGATGTGATGATTCTATGCAAAGATAATAGTGCATGTAATATAATCTAACATAATATATAATAATATAAGGATGCAGAGATTATAGTGGTGGCTAGCTGAGGTCAAGTCCCAGCCAAGTAGGGAGGGCAGCCTTTAAGGGTCTCCAACGATTCCCATCTTGGGTACACATCGTTTTGTGTTCCATACTCCACCTCTTGATTCGAGTCAGAACTACTGACTCCCTTGTAAAGGACAGAATGTGGCCAAAGTGATAGGATGTCCCTTCGGAGGTGAGTTTACAAAGAGACTGGTCTCCTCTTGGGCTTGCCCGCCCTCCGTCCCTCCCTCCCGCATCTGTTCCCAGGGAAGCCAGCTGCTCCTTGGGAGCTTTATGCTGGAGAGGCCCATGGGGCAAGGAATGACTATTTCTTGCTTCCAGCAATGGAGGGCCTCTGGCTGCTCACAGCCAGCTGAGTGAGCTCAAAAGCAGACTTACCCCCAACAAGCCCGCAGATGACTGAAGATCCAGAGGCCCTCTGGACTGCAGCCTTGTGAGAGATCCTGAGCCACAGGGACCTGGCTAGTTGCACCTGGATGGCTGGCCCACAGAAACCATATCAGGTTATGAATGTTGTTTTAGGCCCATTGGTTCGGGGAAAACCTTCAAGAAAGACAGGAGTGGGAAGCCAAATGTTTGGCTTCTGACCCACCCCCCCTCTCCTGGGGTTGAAATTCCAGGGAAATCAAGAGATGGTAGAAACGCCTGAGAGATGAGGGTAAACAATGGAAGAGAGAGGACATCTATGCTGATCGCCATGGATCTCTCTGAGAGGACATCCTCCCACTTGATCCTCCTGTGTCGAAGGGTGGCAAATGCAGGGGGAGACACCTGGCAGTGTGGTCCAAGTCGGCTGAGAGCACTCGACCCAGCCCCACAGAGCCTCCTAGAAGGCAGAGAAAGAGCCCAGAAGTTCCCTGGGGCCCCTAGAGAAGGCCCCTAGAGAATGAGATGAGTTGAAAGCCTGGGACCTGGTCGTTGGACTTCTAGGCTGGAGGGGAGATGGCCTGTGGAAGGGCCACTGCCCACAACCCCTGTTGGACCAGACCCCTCCTGTCTGCTTTGGGAGACTGGGGGTGAATATGAGAATGAATTCATGTAGAAGAGATGGTGTTCTAATGCTTGGTTTCAACTTCTTGAAATCCTTTCAACTTCTTGAAATCGTTGACATTCCTTTTCTCCTTGTCCCCAGGACCACCATGAATGGGAAGGGGCCTTCAAAGAAGCAAGATGAGAACATCTCTTACAAGGCTGTCCAGTGTCAATATCCAACCACTGCAGTCACTTCTACCCCCTTGGCAGCCCCACTGCTTCCATCAGGACACAGATCCGTTCCTGTACAGGTTTTTGAGCAAACGTAAGTTTGGATTTCTCGCAGAGAAATGCCAAGAGTGCAATGACTGGGGTCCTAGGGTGGTTGCAAGTCTAGTTTTCAGAGAAACTGTGTGGAGGGTTGGGTCACTCTCCTGTGCACCCGAAAAGCATATTCTACTGCTTGTTCCCTGGAATTTAAATCCAGGCCTTGAAAAAGAAAAGGAACTGTGAACTGTTTTCAAGAGGGAGCTCTATCACCTTCCATTCCCAACAGCGATGCAGGAGCGATCCAGTCGTTCCACATCCTGCCTTGCATTGGGGAGTGGGGTCTCTCTCTCCCTCTCGGGTGCATTTGGTTTGCATCATGCTGATAGGTGTGCAGTGAGAGCTCATTGGAGTTTGAATTTGAATTGCCCCGATGGTAACTTTTTATGGGATTTCCATCTGTATACTCTTTGGTAAAGGGTTTCGGTCTTTTGCCCATTTTTTTTTGTTTTTGTTCTTTTCAGACTGGATGGCTTGCTTCTTTGGGGGTCAACTTTTGAGGTTCTCTCCTTCCGACAGGAGTCCTTTATCAGGTATGTGGTTTGCACCTATTTTCTCCCAGTTTGTAGCTTCCCTTTTGGGTCTTCTTCACAAGGTGTTTCACACATTACAGACTTCCAATTCTGATTTGTTGGATCATGTCTAATGAATCAACTCTTCTTGAACGGAACATGATTTGATGTCCAGTCGGAGGATTCTTTACCTAGCTGTCCATTCTGGACATTTTTTTCCCTAGAAGATTTATCATTTTACGTAGAAGGCGGTGATTAATTTTGAGTTAATTTAACAAAATTTTTTTTCTTTTTGAGAGAGTGAGCATGCGCATGAGTGGGGCGTGGGGTGGAGGGAGAAGCGAAAAGAGCGTCCTTAAGCAGACTCCCCAGTGAGCTTGGAGCCTGATTTTGTCCCGGGACCCTGAGAGCATGACAAGAGCCGAAATGAAGAGCTGGCTGCCTCAGCGACTGAGTCACCCAGGCGCCACGAGTTCAGTTTTGTACAGAGGATGAGCCTTCGATTGTGGTCCTCGTCCTCCTCGTCCTCCACCTCCACCTCCTCCTCCTCTCTGCCCCTCCCTCTTCTTCTTGGGCCTCCTTCTTCTTCTTTGTCTCTGGAAGTCCACTTGCTCTAGCACCATTTCTTCAAAACGCTGTCACTCCTCCATTGAATTGCTTTTCCCCTTTGTCAGAATCCCATTGACATGTTGGTGGTTGGTCTCTTTCTGGGTTTGATCCTGTTCCACTTATCTATCTTTATACTGTTCCATTTGTCTATCCCTTCACCAACACCACACATTTTTGATTACTATAGCTGTAGATCTTGAAACTGGGTGGAAGGATTCCTTTGGTTTTCTTCTTTAGTTTTATTTTCTCATCTTTTTCTAGGTTCTGACGTGGAGAGCTTATTGTTTTGAGACAGAGAGAGAGAGAGAGAGAGAGAGAGACAGGGAAGGGGTACAGAGAGAGAGAGAGAGAGAGAGAGAGAGAGAGAGAGATTATTAAACAGCCTCCATGCCCAGCACCAGCACAATGCAGGTTCAGTCTCACAACCTCGAGTTTCATCATGACCCGAGTCAAAATCAAGAGTTGGACTAACTGACTGAGCCTCCCAGATGCTCCTCCTCCTTTCTAACATAGGCAGTGATTGCTCTACATGGTGCTGTCCATTGATTGTGCTGTGTCCCACACATTTTCATATGTTGTATGTTCATTTTCCTTCACTTCAATGCATTGAGATTTGATCTTTGATCTTTGATCATCTAGAAGGTTACTTTCTCAGTGTTTGGATATTTGTTAGATTTCTCCTTTGGATACCTAGTTTGCTTTTTAAATATATTTTTTTTAATGTTGAAATTGTACTTCCGAGAAATTGATCGATAGGGTTGTCTTTGTTTCAGGTGTACAATAGAGCGATTCCCCTCCCCTACCCCACCTGCTGTCAGCTCCGGTTGCAGGCACTGATGTGCCTTGGAGACTCAGGTGCACCTCCCCCACCCCTCCTCCCTTCAGCTCCTGTTGCCAGGCACTGGTTTGCGTTGGAGACGGAACCCTCGTAGGGGTTCCAAGCACTTCCTAGTGGCCCAGAAGACACTGGTGATCGGAGACCAAGCCACAAGGCTCTTTGGAGCCAGCTGGGGGCCATCCAAATGCCTCCCCACACAGTTCTGGAGCCGCTGTGGGCTGTCCTGGAGCAGCTGTGGGCTGCTGGGTTGGTGATATCCGAACGTTGGCCACATGTGCCACGAGTCTCTGGGTTTCGCTGGGAGATCCTGGTGTGCACTGCAGTGGTGGTGTTCCTGGGAAAGAGTGCACTCAGCTTCCGAAGAAGAAAGTGGCAGTGTGCCCGGAACGAGGAAGTCTCTGGAAAAGGCATGGAGAAGACCGAACCGGACGCACAAGCCCGTGGAGCTGTCGCATCATCCGAGCCGAAGGCCAGTCCTCTCCCGTTCCAGCTTCTTGCTCTGGCTGCCCTGAATCAAGATGCCGGGTATTGGTCAGTGGGAAACACCACGCAACTGCGGAAGGGAGTTCGGCAAAGGCTGTTGAAGAGCCCTCAGCAGCTGCCTCATGAAAATCCCATCTGTGGAGCAGCCCAGGAAGATGGAGAAGCCCTGGTGAGGAAAACGCCAGAAGGCTTCAAGGACAGCCGTGATCTGCAGGCAAGTGCAGACCCGCTGGTTCAGGAGATTGGCAGCTGTGGACAGAGAGTGCAGGACGAGGCAGGGCAGGCAGGCAGGCCAGAGCTTCCTGAAGGAGGAGTGCGGCGGCAGGCCAGCGCTGAGGGCCAGAGCCAACAGCACACCCTCAGCCAGATCCTCCTGAAGGGGATGCATGTGCTAGAGCTGCTTGGAGATCATCTGGAAGGTGGGGGCTCAAGGAGGCAGGTGGAGACTGGCTCCTCCTCCCCTGACCACGTGCCCTCAGGCGGGAGCCCCGTGAACCAATTCAAGCCGTCCAGGGCACTGAAGAAGGCACGTCAGAGGAATGAAGAGCTCCCAAGAAACCCAACAAGCCACCAAGCTGAGCAAGGACCTGTTCACCTTCGGAACACCCTCCTGGACGGTGAGATTCCGAAGTTGCGCCTGAAGCTTGAGGCAGAGCCGAAGCTGTGCGAAGAGCACCTCAGACACCTGGAGAGGAAGATGATGGAGGAGAAGGCACGCTGCCTGCAAGTGAAGAACGAGCTTGCCAAGGTGCGCAGGAAGGCGGATGCTGCCCACTGGCACTTGGGCCTCTATAGGAACATGGCCGCCGACCTGCACCGAGAATGGCAGCAAATCGCCTCCTTGCATGAGCGGGAGCGCCTCGTGGTGGAGAAGAGGAGTGAGGAGAGCCAGAAGGCTGTCCTGTGGGCAGAGAGGGAGTTCCAAAGGCTCCAGGCCCAAAACCATTGCCTCAGGCAGAAGCTGGCCAACTCTGGGCCCAAGGTCCAGCCTGTCTCCGGGGGGCCTCCTGCTCCTGCTCCTGCTGTTCCGGGCACAGCCTCCAAGTACCCTCAAGGGCCAAAGGCTCCCCTGAAACCCAGGAAGCCCAAGAAGGGAGCAAGGGTGCACTGGCCAGATTCCAAGTTCTCGGGTCCCCTGCAGGTCTGATTCCCTTGCCCAGCAGCCACCAACACTCACAACCAGAGCACAAAAGCTCCTGTGCTTACCCCTTCAGCCATACCCATGGCTCCTTTGACTTGAGATCCACCCCATCCTTTAGCCTGATGCTCCATATTCCCTGGAGCCGTATGAGTGTGAGAGAATATTTTTCAGTGTTCAGCGTAACACAAATAAAAATAAAAATATCCAATGGCTGAGACTCCTGCTACTGAGAATGGATTTGATTAAGGGATTCTATGCCAAGCAAGGGACGGTTTGAAGTGTCTTGTATCGATCCCTTAATCGTCCCAATAACCCAGTGTGTCATGTCTGACTGAGGTTCAGACAGGGGAAACAGCTTGCCCCAAGATCACACAGCTAGTGAATTTCAGAGCTCCCGTTCCAAACCAGGGTTGTCTAATGATCACCTGCTGTGCCAATAACTTCTACTACTATGCCTACTACTGTTCTTCTTCTTCTTCTTCTTCTTCTTCTTCTTCTTCTTCTTCTTCGTCTTCGTCTTCGTCTTCGTCTTCGTCTTCGTCTTCGTCTTCTTCTTCTTCTTCTTCTTCTTCGTCTTCTTCTTCTTCTTCGTCTTCTTCTTCGTCTTCTTCTTCGTCTTCTTCGTCTTCTTCGTCTTCTTCGTCTTCTTCTTCTTCTTCTTCTTCTTCTTCTTCTTCTTCTTCTTCTTCTTCCTTGGTGAGACAGAAAGGGTGACGGCGCACACATAAACACACACACACACACAAAGGAACGCACACACATGCAGGCGGGGGAGGGGCCGAGTTAGAGAGATTCCTCGACAGGCTTCGGACTCAAGTGCTGAACCAGACGCTGGTCTGGATTTCCCAGATCACGTGATCAGCCCTGAACCGAAATCAGGAGCCAGACACTGAACTGACAGGCACTGTTGGGCAAGGAACTTCTAGGCAAGCTGCTGAAGGATCCCAGAAGGGCTTGGTAAATTGTTCCCCTCGTTCACGTCCTAGGATGTGATGATTCTATGCAAAGATAATAGTGCATGTAATATAATCTAACATAATATATAATAATATAAGGATGCAGAGATTATAGTGGTGGCTAGCTGAGGTCAAGTCCCAGCCAAGTAGGGAGGGCAGCCTTTAAGGGTCTCCAACGATTCCCATCTTGGGTACACATCGTTTTGTGTTCCATACTCCACCTCTTGATTCGAGTCAGAACTACTGACTCCCTTGTAAAGGACAGAATGTGGCCAAAGTGATAGGATGTCCCTTCGGAGGTGAGTTTACAAAGAGACTGGTCTCCTCTTGGGCTTGCCCGCCCTCCGTCCCTCCCTCCCGCATCTGTTCCCAGGGAAGCCAGCTGCTCCTTGGGAGCTTTATGCTGGAGAGGCCCATGGGGCAAGGAATGACTATTTCTTGCTTCCAGCAATGGAGGGCCTCTGGCTGCTCACAGCCAGCTGAGTGAGCTCAAAAGCAGACTTACCCCCAACAAGCCCGCAGATGACTGAAGATCCAGAGGCCCTCTGGACTGCAGCCTTGTGAGAGATCCTGAGCCACAGGGACCTGGCTAGTTGCACCTGGATGGCTGGCCCACAGAAACCATATCAGGTTATGAATGTTGTTTTAGGCCCATTGGTTCGGGGAAAACCTTCAAGAAAGACAGGAGTGGGAAGCCAAATGTTTGGCTTCTGACCCACCCCCCCTCTCCTGGGGTTGAAATTCCAGGGAAATCAAGAGATGGTAGAAACGCCTGAGAGATGAGGGTAAACAATGGAAGAGAGAGGACATCTATGCTGATCGCCATGGATCTCTCTGAGAGGACATCCTCCCACTTGATCCTCCTGTGTCGAAGGGTGGCAAATGCAGGGGGAGACACCTGGCAGTGTGGTCCAAGTCGGCTGAGAGCACTCGACCCAGCCCCACAGAGCCTCCTAGAAGGCAGAGAAAGAGCCCAGAAGTTCCCTGGGGCCCCTAGAGAAGGCCCCTAGAGAATGAGATGAGTTGAAAGCCTGGGACCTGGTCGTTGGACTTCTAGGCTGGAGGGGAGATGGCCTGTGGAAGGGCCACTGCCCGCAACCCCTGTTGGACCAGACCCCTCCTGTCTGCTTTGGGAGACTGGGGGTGAATATGAGAATGAATTCATGTAGAAGAGATGGTGTTCTAATGCTTGGTTTCAACTTCTTGAAATCCTTTCAACTTCTTGAAATCGTTGACATTCCTTTTCTCCTTGTCCCCAGGACCACCATGAATGGGAAGGGGCCTTCAAAGAAGCAAGATGAGAACATCTCTTACAAGGCTGTCCAGTGTCAATATCCAACCACTGCAGTCACTTCTACCCCCTTGGCAGCCCCACTGCTTCCATCAGGACACAGATCCGTTCCTGTACAGGTTTTTGAGCAAACGTAAGTTTGGATTTCTCGCAGAGAAATGCCAAGAGTGCAATGACTGGGGTCCTAGGGTGGTTGCAAGTCTAGTTTTCAGAGAAACTGTGTGGAGGGTTGGGTCACTCTCCTGTGCACCCGAAAAGCATATTCTACTGCTTGTTCCCTGGAATTTAAATCCAGGCCTTGAAAAAGAAAAGGAACTGTGAACTGTTTTCAAGAGGGAGCTCTATCACCTTCCATTCCCAACAGCGATGCAGGAGCGATCCAGTCGTTCCACATCCTGCCTTGCATTGGGGAGTGGGGTCTCTCTCTCCCTCTCGGGTGCATTTGGTTTGCATCATGCTGATAGGTGTGCAGTGAGAGCTCATTGGAGTTTGAATTTGAATTGCCCCGATGGTAACTTTTTATGGGATTTCCATCTGTATACTCTTTGGTAAAGGGTTTCGGTCTTTTGCCCATTTTTTTTTGTTTTTGTTCTTTTCAGACTGGATGGCTTGCTTCTTTGGGGGTCAACTTTTGAGGTTCTCTCCTTCCGACAGGAGTCCTTTATCAGGTATGTGGTTTGCACCTATTTTCTCCCAGTTTGTAGCTTCCCTTTTGGGTCTTCTTCACAAGGTGTTTCACACATTACAGACTTCCAATTCTGATTTGTTGGATCATGTCTAATGAATCAACTCTTCTTGAACGGAACATGATTTGATGTCCAGTCGGAGGATTCTTTACCTAGCTGTCCATTCTGGACATTTTTTTCCCTAGAAGATTTATCATTTTACGTAGAAGGCGGTGATTAATTTTGAGTTAATTTAACAAAATTTTTTTTCTTTTTGAGAGAGTGAGCATGCGCATGAGTGGGGCGTGGGGTGGAGGGAGAAGCGAAAAGAGCGTCCTTAAGCAGACTCCCCAGTGAGCTTGGAGCCTGATTTTGTCCCGGGACCCTGAGAGCATGACAAGAGCCGAAATGAAGAGCTGGCTGCCTCAGCGACTGAGTCACCCAGGCGCCACGAGTTCAGTTTTGTACAGAGGATGAGCCTTCGATTGTGGTCCTCGTCCTCCTCGTCCTCCACCTCCACCTCCTCCTCCTCTCTGCCCCTCCCTCTTCTTCTTGGGCCTCCTTCTTCTTCTTTGTCTCTGGAAGTCCACTTGCTCTAGCACCATTTCTTCAAAACGCTGTCACTCCTCCATTGAATTGCTTTTCCCCTTTGTCAGAATCCCATTGACATGTTGGTGGTTGGTCTCTTTCTGGGTTTGATCCTGTTCCACTTATCTATCTTTATACTGTTCCATTTGTCTATCCCTTCACCAACACCACACATTTTTGATTACTATAGCTGTAGATCTTGAAACTGGGTGGAAGGATTCCTTTGGTTTTCTTCTTTAGTTTTATTTTCTCATCTTTTTCTAGGTTCTGACGTGGAGAGCTTATTGTTTTGAGACAGAGAGAGAGAGAGAGAGAGAGAGAGACAGGGAAGGGGTACAGAGAGAGAGAGAGAGAGAGAGAGAGAGAGAGAGAGAGAGATTATTAAACAGCCTCCATGCCCAGCACCAGCACAATGCAGGTTCAGTCTCACAACCTCGAGTTTCATCATGACCCGAGTCAAAATCAAGAGTTGGACTAACTGACTGAGCCTCCCAGATGCTCCTCCTCCTTTCTAACATAGGCAGTGATTGCTCTACATGGTGCTGTCCATTGATTGTGCTGTGTCCCACACATTTTCATATGTTGTATGTTCATTTTCCTTCACTTCAATGCATTGAGATTTGATCTTTGATCTTTGATCATCTAGAAGGTTACTTTCTCAGTGTTTGGATATTTGTTAGATTTCTCCTTTGGATACCTAGTTTGCTTTTTAAATATATTTTTTTTAATGTTGAAATTGTACTTCCGAGAAATTGATCGATAGGGTTGTCTTTGTTTCAGGTGTACAATAGAGCGATTCCCCTCCCCTACCCCACCTGCTGTCAGCTCCGGTTGCAGGCACTGATGTGCCTTGGAGACTCAGGTGCACCTCCCCCACCCCTCCTCCCTTCAGCTCCTGTTGCCAGGCACTGGTTTGCGTTGGAGACGGAACCCTCGTAGGGGTTCCAAGCACTTCCTAGTGGCCCAGAAGACACTGGTGATCGGAGACCAAGCCACAAGGCTCTTTGGAGCCAGCTGGGGGCCATCCAAATGCCTCCCCACACAGTTCTGGAGCCGCTGTGGGCTGTCCTGGAGCAGCTGTGGGCTGCTGGGTTGGTGATATCCGAACGTTGGCCACATGTGCCACGAGTCTCTGGGTTTCGCTGGGAGATCCTGGTGTGCACTGCAGTGGTGGTGTTCCTGGGAAAGAGTGCACTCAGCTTCCGAAGAAGAAAGTGGCAGTGTGCCCGGAACGAGGAAGTCTCTGGAAAAGGCATGGAGAAGACCGAACCGGACGCACAAGCCCGTGGAGCTGTCGCTTCATCCGAGCCGAAGGCCAGTCCTCTCCCGTTCCAGCTTCTTGCTCTGGCTGCCCTGAATCAAGATGCCGGGTATTGGTCAGTGGGAAACACCACGCAACTGCGGAAGGGAGTTCGGCAAAGGCTGTTGAAGAGCCCTCAGCAGCTGCCTCATGAAAATCCCATCTGTGGAGCAGCCCAGGAAGATGGAGAAGCCCTGGTGAGGAAAACGCCAGAAGGCTTCAAGGACAGCCGTGATCTGCAGGCAAGTGCAGACCCGCTGGTTCAGGAGATTGGCAGCTGTGGACAGAGAGTGCAGGACGAGGCAGGGCAGGCAGGCAGGCCAGAGCTTCCTGAAGGAGGAGTGCGGCGGCAGGCCAGCGCTGAGGGCCAGAGCCAACAGCACACCCTCAGCCAGATCCTCCTGAAGGGGATGCATGTGCTAGAGCTGCTTGGAGATCATCTGGAAGGTGGGGGCTCAAGGAGGCAGGTGGAGACTGGCTCCTCCTCCCCTGACCACGTGCCCTCAGGCGGGAGCCCCGTGAACCAATTCAAGCCGTCCAGGGCACTGAAGAAGGCACGTCAGAGGAATGAAGAGCTCCCAAGAAACCCAACAAGCCACCAAGCTGAGCAAGGACCTGTTCACCTTCGGAACACCCTCCTGGACGGTGAGATTCCGAAGTTGCGCCTGAAGCTTGAGGCAGAGCCGAAGCTGTGCGAAGAGCACCTCAGACACCTGGAGAGGAAGATGATGGAGGAGAAGGCACGCTGCCTGCAAGTGAAGAACGAGCTTGCCAAGGTGCGCAGGAAGGCGGATGCTGCCCACTGGCACTTGGGCCTCTATAGGAACATGGCCGCCGACCTGCACCGAGAATGGCAGCAAATCGCCTCCTTGCATGAGCGGGAGCGCCTCGTGGTGGAGAAGAGGAGTGAGGAGAGCCAGAAGGCTGTCCTGTGGGCAGAGAGGGAGTTCCAAAGGCTCCAGGCCCAAAACCATTGCCTCAGGCAGAAGCTGGCCAACTCTGGGCCCAAGGTCCAGCCTGTCTCCGGGGGGCCTCCTGCTCCTGCTCCTGCTGTTCCGGGCACAGCCTCCAAGTACCCTCAAGGGCCAAAGGCTCCCCTGAAACCCAGGAAGCCCAAGAAGGGAGCAAGGGTGCACTGGCCAGATTCCAAGTTCTCGGGTCCCCTGCAGGTCTGATTCCCTTGCCCAGCAGCCACCAACACTCACAACCAGAGCACAAAAGCTCCTGTGCTTACCCCTTCAGCCATACCCATGGCTCCTTTGACTTGAGATCCACCCCATCCTTTAGCCTGATGCTCCATATTCCCTGGAGCCGTATGAGTGTGAGAGAATATTTTTCAGTGTTCAGCGTAACACAAATAAAAATAAAAATATCCAATGGCTGAGACTCCTGCTACTGAGAATGGATTTGATTAAGGGATTCTATGCCAAGCAAGGGACGGTTTGAAGTGTCTTGTATCGATCCCTTAATCGTCCCAATAACCCAGTGTGTCATGTCTGACTGAGGTTCAGACAGGGGAAACAACTTGCCCCAAGATCACACAGCTAGTGAATTTCAGAGCTCCCGTTCCAAACCAGGGTTGTCTAATGATCACCTGCTGTGCCAATAACTTCTACTACTATGCCTAGTACTGTTGTTCTTCTTCTTCTTCTTCTTCTTCTTCTTCTTCTTCTTCTTCTTCTTCTTCTTCTTCTTCTTCTTCTTCTTCTTCTTCTTCTTCTTCTTCTTCCGTCTTCTTCTTCTTCTTCTTCTTCTTCTTCTTCTTCTTCTTCTTCTTCTTCTTCTTCTTCTTCTTCTTCTTCCTTGGTGAGACAGAAAGGGTGACGGCGCACACATAAACACACACACACACACAAAGGAACGCACACACATGCAGGCGGGGGAGGGGCCGAGTTAGAGAGATTCCTCGACAGGCTTCGGACTCAAGTGCTGAACCAGACGCTGGTCTGGATTTCCCAGATCACGTGATCAGCCCTGAACCGAAATCAGGAGCCAGACACTGAACTGACAGGCACTGTTGGGCAAGGAACTTCTAGGCAAGCTGCTGAAGGATCCCAGAAGGGCTTGGTAAATTGTTCCCCTCGTTCACGTCCTAGGATGTGATGATTCTATGCAAAGATAATAGTGCATGTAATATAATCTAACATAATATATAATAATATAAGGATGCAGAGATTATAGTGGTGGCTAGCTGAGGTCAAGTCCCAGCCAAGTAGGGAGGGCAGCCTTTAAGGGTCTCCAACGATTCCCATCTTGGGTACACATCGTTTTGTGTTCCATACTCCACCTCTTGATTCGAGTCAGAACTACTGACTCCCTTGTAAAGGACAGAATGTGGCCAAAGTGATAGGATGTCCCTTCGGAGGTGAGTTTACAAAGAGACTGGTCTCCTCTTGGGCTTGCCCGCCCTCCGTCCCTCCCTCCCGCATCTGTTCCCAGGGAAGCCAGCTGCTCCTTGGGAGCTTTATGCTGGAGAGGCCCATGGGGCAAGGAATGACTATTTCTTGCTTCCAGCAATGGAGGGCCTCTGGCTGCTCACAGCCAGCTGAGTGAGCTCAAAAGCAGACTTACCCCCAACAAGCCCGCAGATGACTGAAGATCCAGAGGCCCTCTGGACTGCAGCCTTGTGAGAGATCCTGAGCCACAGGGACCTGGCTAGTTGCACCTGGATGGCTGGCCCACAGAAACCATATCAGGTTATGAATGTTGTTTTAGGCCCATTGGTTCGGGGAAAACCTTCAAGAAAGACAGGAGTGGGAAGCCAAATGTTTGGCTTCTGACCCACCCCCCCTCTCCTGGGGTTGAAATTCCAGGGAAATCAAGAGATGGTAGAAACGCCTGAGAGATGAGGGTAAACAATGGAAGAGAGAGGACATCTATTCTGATCGCCATGGATCTCTCTGAGAGGACATCCTCCCACTTGATCCTCCTGTGTCGAAGGGTGGCAAATGCAGGGGGAGACACCTGGCAGTGTGGTCCAAGTCGGCTGAGAGCACTCGACCCAGCCCCACAGAGCCTCCTAGAAGGCAGAGAAAGAGCCCAGAAGTTCCCTGGGGCCCCTAGAGAAGGCCCCTAGAGAATGAGATGAGTTGAAAGCCTGGGACCTGGTCGTTGGACTTCTAGGCTGGAGGGGAGATGGCCTGTGGAAGGGCCACTGCCCGCAACCCCTGTTGGACCAGACCCCTCCTGTCTGCTTTGGGAGACTGGGGGTGAATATGAGAATGAATTCATGTAGAAGAGATGGTGTTCTAATGCTTGGTTTCAACTTCTTGAAATCCTTTCAACTTCTTGAAATCGTTGACATTCCTTTTCTCCTTGTCCCCAGGACCACCATGAATGGGAAGGGGCCTTCAAAGAAGCAAGATGAGAACATCTCTTACAAGGCTGTCCAGTGTCAATATCCAACCACTGCAGTCACTTCTACCCCCTTGGCAGCCCCACTGCTTCCATCAGGACACAGATCCGTTCCTGTACAGGTTTTTGAGCAAACGTAAGTTTGGATTTCTCGCAGAGAAATGCCAAGAGTGCAATGACTGGGGTCCTAGGGTGGTTGCAAGTCTAGTTTTCAGAGAAACTGTGTGGAGGGTTGGGTCACTCTCCTGTGCACCCGAAAAGCATATTCTACTGCTTGTTCCCTGGAATTTAAATCCAGGCCTTGAAAAAGAAAAGGAACTGTGAACTGTTTTCAAGAGGGAGCTGTATCACCTTCCATTCCCAACAGCGATGCAGGAGCGATCCAGTCGTTCCACATCCTGCCTTGCATTGGGGAGTGGGGTCTCTCTCTCCCTCTCGGGTGCATTTGGTTTGCATCATGCTGATAGGTGTGCAGTGAGAGCTCATTGGAGTTTGAATTTGAATTGCCCCGATGGTAACTTTTTATGGGATTTCCATCTGTATACTCTTTGGTAAAGGGTTTCGGTCTTTTGCCCATTTTTTTTTGTTTTTGTTCTTTTCAGACTGGATGGCTTGCTTCTTTGGGGGTCAACTTTTGAGGTTCTCTCCTTCCGACAGGAGTCCTTTATCAGGTATGTGGTTTGCACCTATTTTCTCCCAGTTTGTAGCTTCCCTTTTGGGTCTTCTTCACAAGGTGTTTCACACATTACAGACTTCCAATTCTGATTTGTTGGATCATGTCTAATGAATCAACTCTTCTTGAACGGAACATGATTTGATGTCCAGTCGGAGGATTCTTTACCTAGCTGTCCATTCTGGACATTTTTTTCCCTAGAAGATTTATCATTTTACGTAGAAGGCGGTGATTAATTTTGAGTTAATTTAACAAAATTTTTTTTCTTTTTGAGAGAGTGAGCATGCGCATGAGTGGGGCGTGGGGTGGAGGGAGAAGCGAAAAGAGCGTCCTTAAGCAGACTCCCCAGTGAGCTTGGAGCCTGATTTTGTCCCGGGACCCTGAGAGCATGACAAGAGCCGAAATGAAGAGCTGGCTGCCTCAGCGACTGAGTCACCCAGGCGCCACGAGTTCAGTTTTGTACAGAGGATGAGCCTTCGATTGTGGTCCTCGTCCTCCTCGTCCTCCACCTCCACCTCCTCCTCCTCTCTGCCCCTCCCTCTTCTTCTTGGGCCTCCTTCTTCTTCTTTGTCTCTGGAAGTCCACTTGCTCTAGCACCATTTCTTCAAAACGCTGTCACTCCTCCATTGAATTGCTTTTCCCCTTTGTCAGAATCCCATTGACATGTTGGTGGTTGGTCTCTTTCTGGGTTTGATCCTGTTCCACTTATCTATCTTTATACTGTTCCATTTGTCTATCCCTTCACCAACACCACACATTTTTGATTACTATAGCTGTAGATCTTGAAACTGGGTGGAAGGATTCCTTTGGTTTTCTTCTTTAGTTTTATTTTCTCATCTTTTTCTAGGTTCTGACGTGGAGAGCTTATTGTTTTGAGACAGAGAGAGAGAGAGAGAGAGAGAGAGACAGGGAAGGGGTACAGAGAGAGAGAGAGAGAGAGAGAGAGAGAGAGAGAGAGATTATTAAACAGCCTCCATGCCCAGCACCAGCACAATGCAGGTTCAGTCTCACAACCTCGAGTTTCATCATGACCCGAGTCAAAATCAAGAGTTGGACTAACTGACTGAGCCTCCCAGATGCTCCTCCTCCTTTCTAACATAGGCAGTGATTGCTCTACATGGTGCTGTCCATTGATTGTGCTGTGTCCCACACATTTTCATATGTTGTATGTTCATTTTCCTTCACTTCAATGCATTGAGATTTGATCTTTGATCTTTGATCATCTAGAAGGTTACTTTCTCAGTGTTTGGATATTTGTTAGATTTCTCCTTTGGATACCTAGTTTGCTTTTTTTTTTTTTTTTTTTTTTTTTTTTTTTTTTTTTTTTTTTTTAGATTTTATTTATTTATTTGACAGAGAGAGAGATCACAAGTAGGCAGAGAGGCAGGCAGAGAGAGAGGAGGAAGCAGGCTCCCTGCGGAGCAGAGAGCCCGATGTGGGGCTCGATCCCAGGACTCTGAGATCATGACCTGAGCCGAAGGCAGCGGCTTAATCCACTGAGCCACCCAGGCGCCCCCCTAGTTTGCTTTTTAAATATATTTTTTTTAATGTTGAAATTGTACTTCCGAGAAATTGATCGATAGGGTTGTCTTTGTTTCAGGTGTACAATATAGCGATTCCCCTCCCCTACCCCACCTGCTGTCAGCTCCGGTTGCAGGCACTGATGTGCCTTGGAGACTCAGGTGCACCTCCCCCACCCCTCCTCCCTTCAGCTCCTGTTGCCAGGCACTGGTTTGCGTTGGAGACGGAACCCTCGTAGGGGTTCCAAGCACTTCCTAGTGGCCCAGAAGACACTGGTGATCGGAGACCAAGCCACAAGGCTCTTTGGAGCCAGCTGGGGGCCATCCAAATGCCTCCCCACACAGTTCTGGAGCCGCTGTGGGCTGTCCTGGAGCAGCTGTGGGCTGCTGGGTTGGTGATAGACGAACGTTGGCCACATGTGCCACGAGTCTCTGGGTTTCGCTGGGAGATCCTGGTGTGCACTGCAGTGGTGGTGTTCCTGGGAAAGAGTGCACTCAGCTTCCGAAGAAGAAAGTGGCAGTGTGCCCGGAACGAGGAAGTCTCTGGAAAAGGCATGGAGAAGACCGAACCGGACGCACAAGCCCGTGGAGCTGTCGCATCATCCGAGCCGAAGGCCAGTCCTCTCCCGTTCCAGCTTCTTGCTCTGGCTGCCCTGAATCAAGATGCCGGGTATTGGTCAGTGGGAAACACCACGCAACTGCGGAAGGGAGTTCGGCAAAGGCTGTTGAAGAGCCCTCAGCAGCTGCCTCATGAAAATCCCATCTGTGGAGCAGCCCAGGAAGATGGAGAAGCCCTGGTGAGGAAAACGCCAGAAGGCTTCAAGGACAGCCGTGATCTGCAGGCAAGTGCAGACCCGCTGGTTCAGGAGATTGGCAGCTGTGGACAGAGAGTGCAGGACGAGGCAGGGCAGGCAGGCAGGCCAGAGCTTCCTGAAGGAGGAGTGCGGCGGCAGGCCAGCGCTGAGGGCCAGAGCCAACAGCACACCCTCAGCCAGATCCTCCTGAAGGGGATGCATGTGCTAGAGCTGCTTGGAGATCATCTGGAAGGTGGGGGCTCAAGGAGGCAGGTGGAGACTGGCTCCTCCTCCCCTGACCACGTGCCCTCAGGCGGGAGCCCCGTGAACCAATTCAAGCCGTCCAGGGCACTGAAGAAGGCACGTCAGAGGAATGAAGAGCTCCCAAGAAACCCAACAAGCCACCAAGCTGAGCAAGGACCTGTTCACCTTCGGAACACCCTCCTGGACGGTGAGATTCCGAAGTTGCGCCTGAAGCTTGAGGCAGAGCCGAAGCTGTGCGAAGAGCACCTCAGACACCTGGAGAGGAAGATGATGGAGGAGAAGGCACGCTGCCTGCAAGTGAAGAACGAGCTTGCCAAGGTGCGCAGGAAGGCGGATGCTGCCCACTGGCACTTGGGCCTCTATAGGAACATGGCCGCCGACCTGCACCGAGAATGGCAGCAAATCGCCTCCTTGCATGAGCGGGAGCGCCTCGTGGTGGAGAAGAGGAGTGAGGAGAGCCAGAAGGCTGTCCTGTGGGCAGAGAGGGAGTTCCAAAGGCTCCAGGCCCAAAACCATTGCCTCAGGCAGAAGCTGGCCAACTCTGGGCCCAAGGTCCAGCCTGTCTCCGGGGGGCCTCCTGCTCCTGCTCCTGCTGTTCCGGGCACAGCCTCCAAGTACCCTCAAGGGCCAAAGGCTCCCCTGAAACCCAGGAAGCCCAAGAAGGGAGCAAGGGTGCACTGGCCAGATTCCAAGTTCTCGGGTCCCCTGCAGGTCTGATTCCCTTGCCCAGCAGCCACCAACACTCACAACCAGAGCACAAAAGCTCCTGTGCTTACCCCTTCAGCCATACCCATGGCTCCTTTGACTTGAGATCCACCCCATCCTTTAGCCTGATGCTCCATATTCCCTGGAGCCGTATGAGTGTGAGAGAATATTTTTCAGTGTTCAGCGTAACACAAATAAAAATAAAAATATCCAATGGCTGAGACTCCTGCTACTGAGAATGGATTTGATTAAGGGATTCTATGCCAAGCAAGGGACGGTTTGAAGTGTCTTGTATCGATCCCTTAATCGTCCCAATAACCCAGTGTGTCATGTCTGACTGAGGTTCAGACAGGGGAAACAACTTGCCCCAAGATCACACAGCTAGTGAATTTCAGAGCTCCCGTTCCAAACCAGGGTTGTCTAATGATCACCTGCTGTGCCAATAACTTCTACTACTATGCCTAGTACTGTTGTTCTTCTTCTTCTTCTTCTTCTTCTTCTTCTTCTTCTTCTTCTTCTTCTTCTTCCGTCTTCTTCTTCTTCTTCTTCTTCTTCTTCTTCTTCTTCTTCTTCTTCTTCTTCTTCTTCCTTGGTGAGACAGAAAGGGTGACGGCGCACACATAAACACACACACACACACAAAGGAACGCACACACATGCAGGCGGGGGAGGGGCCGAGTTAGAGAGATTCCTCGACAGGCTTCGGACTCAAGTGCTGAACCAGACGCTGGTCTGGATTTCCCAGATCACGTGATCAGCCCTGAACCGAAATCAGGAGCCAGACACTGAACTTACAGGCACTGTTGGGCAAGGAACTTCTAGGCAAGCTGCTGAAGGATCCCAGAAGGGCTTGGTAAATTGTTCCCCTCGTTCACGTCCTAGGATGTGATGATTCTATGCAAAGATAATAGTGCATGTAATATAATCTAACATAATATATAATAATATAAGGATGCAGAGATTATAGTGGTGGCTAGCTGAGGTCAAGTCCCAGCCAAGTAGGGAGGGCAGCCTTTAAGGGTCTCCAACGATTCCCATCTTGGGTACACATCGTTTTGTGTTCCATACTCCACCTCTTGATTCGAGTCAGAACTACTGACTCCCTTGTAAAGGACAGAATGTGGCCAAAGTGATAGGATGTCCCTTCGGAGGTGAGTTTACAAAGAGACTGGTCTCCTCTTGGGCTTGCCCGCCCTCCGTCCCTCCCTCCCGCATCTGTTCCCAGGGAAGCCAGCTGCTCCTTGGGAGCTTTATGCTGGAGAGGCCCATGGGGCAAGGAATGACTATTTCTTGCTTCCAGCAATGGAGGGCCTCTGGCTGCTCACAGCCAGCTGAGTGAGCTCAAAAGCAGACTTACCCCCAACAAGCCCGCAGATGACTGAAGATCCAGAGGCCCTCTGGACTGCAGCCTTGTGAGAGATCCTGAGCCACAGGGACCTGGCTAGTTGCACCTGGATGGCTGGCCCACAGAAACCATATCAGGTTATGAATGTTGTTTTAGGCCCATTGGTTCGGGGAAAACCTTCAAGAAAGACAGGAGTGGGAAGCCAAATGTTTGGCTTCTGACCCACCCCCCCTCTCCTGGGGTTGAAATTCCAGGGAAATCAAGAGATGGTAGAAACGCCTGAGAGATGAGGGTAAACAATGGAAGAGAGAGGACATCTATGCTGATCGCCATGGATCTCTCTGAGAGGACATCCTCCCACTTGATCCTCCTGTGTCGAAGGGTGGCAAATGCAGGGGGAGACACCTGGCAGTGTGGTCCAAGTCGGCTGAGAGCACTCGACCCAGCCCCACAGAGCCTCCTAGAAGGCAGAGAAAGAGCCCAGAAGTTCCCTGGGGCCCCTAGAGAAGGCCCCTAGAGAATGAGATGAGTTGAAAGCCTGGGACCTGGTCGTTGGACTTCTAGGCTGGAGGGGAGATGGCCTGTGGAAGGGCCACTGCCCGCAACCCCTGTTGGACCAGACCCCTCCTGTCTGCTTTGGGAGACTGGGGGTGAATATGAGAATGAATTCATGTAGAAGAGATGGTGTTCTAATGCTTGGTTTCAACTTCTTGAAATCCTTTCAACTTCTTGAAATCGTTGACATTCCTTTTCTCCTTGTCCCCAGGACCACCATGAATGGGAAGGGGCCTTCAAAGAAGCAAGATGAGAACATCTCTTACAAGGCTGTCCAGTGTCAATATCCAACCACTGCAGTCACTTCTACCCCCTTGGCAGCCCCACTGCTTCCATCAGGACACAGATCCGTTCCTGTACAGGTTTTTGAGCAAACGTAAGTTTGGATTTCTCGCAGAGAAATGCCAAGAGTGCAATGACTGGGGTCCTAGGGTGGTTGCAAGTCTAGTTTTCAGAGAAACTGTGTGGAGGGTTGGGTCACTCTCCTGTGCACCCGAAAAGCATATTCTACTGCTTGTTCCCTGGAATTTAAATCCAGGCCTTGAAAAAGAAAAGGAACTGTGAACTGTTTTCAAGAGGGAGCTCTATCACCTTCCATTCCCAACAGCGATGCAGGAGCGATCCAGTCGTTCCACATCCTGCCTTGCATTGGGGAGTGGGGTCTCTCTCTCCCTCTCGGGTGCATTTGGTTTGCATCATGCTGATAGGTGTGCAGTGAGAGCTCATTGGAGTTTGAATTTGAATTGCCCCGATGGTAACTTTTTATGGGATTTCCATCTGTATACTCTTTGGTAAAGGGTTTCGGTCTTTTGCCCATTTTTTTTTGTTTTTGTTCTTTTCAGACTGGATGGCTTGCTTCTTTGGGGGTCAACTTTTGAGGTTCTCTCCTTCCGACAGGAGTCCTTTATCAGGTATGTGGTTTGCACCTATTTTCTCCCAGTTTGTAGCTTCCCTTTTGGGTCTTCTTCACAAGGTGTTTCACACATTACAGACTTCCAATTCTGATTTGTTGGATCATGTCTAATGAATCAACTCTTCTTGAACGGAACATGATTTGATGTCCAGTCGGAGGATTCTTTACCTAGCTGTCCATTCTGGACATTTTTTTCCCTAGAAGATTTATCATTTTACGTAGAAGGCGGTGATTAATTTTGAGTTAATTTAACAAAATTTTTTTTCTTTTTGAGAGAGTGAGCATGCGCATGAGTGGGGCGTGGGGTGGAGGGAGAAGCGAAAAGAGCGTCCTTAAGCAGACTCCCCAGTGAGCTTGGAGCCTGATTTTGTCCCGGGACCCTGAGAGCATGACAAGAGCCGAAATGAAGAGCTGGCTGCCTCAGCGACTGAGTCACCCAGGCGCCACGAGTTCAGTTTTGTACAGAGGATGAGCCTTCGATTGTGGTCCTCGTCCTCCTCGTCCTCCACCTCCACCTCCTCCTCCTCTCTGCCCCTCCCTCTTCTTCTTGGGCCTCCTTCTTCTTCTTTGTCTCTGGAAGTCCACTTGCTCTAGCACCATTTCTTCAAAACGCTGTCACTCCTCCATTGAATTGCTTTTCCCCTTTGTCAGAATCCCATTGACATGTTGGTGGTTGGTCTCTTTCTGGGTTTGATCCTGTTCCACTTATCTATCTTTATACTGTTCCATTTGTCTATCCCTTCACCAACACCACACATTTTTGATTACTATAGCTGTAGATCTTGAAACTGGGTGGAAGGATTCCTTTGGTTTTCTTCTTTAGTTTTATTTTCTCATCTTTTTCTAGGTTCTGACGTGGAGAGCTTATTGTTTTGAGACAGAGAGAGAGAGAGAGAGAGAGAGAGACAGGGAAGGGGTACAGAGAGAGAGAGAGAGAGAGAGAGAGAGAGAGAGAGATTATTAAACAGCCTCCATGCCCAGCACCAGCACAATGCAGGTTCAGTCTCACAACCTCGAGTTTCATCATGACCCGAGTCAAAATCAAGAGTTGGACTAACTGACTGAGCCTCCCAGATGCTCCTCCTCCTTTCTAACATAGGCAGTGATTGCTCTACATGGTGCTGTCCATTGATTGTGCTGTGTCCCACACATTTTCATATGTTGTATGTTCATTTTCCTTCACTTCAATGCATTGAGATTTGATCTTTGATCTTTGATCATCTAGAAGGTTACTTTCTCAGTGTTTGGATATTTGTTAGATTTCTCCTTTGGATACCTAGTTTGCTTTTTTTTTTTTTTTTTTTTTTTTTTTTTTTTTTTTTTTTTTTTTTAGATTTTATTTATTTATTTGACAGAGAGAGAGATCACAAGTAGGCAGAGAGGCAGGCAGAGAGAGAGGAGGAAGCAGGCTCCCTGCGGAGCAGAGAGCCCGATGTGGGGCTCGATCCCAGGACTCTGAGATAATGACCTGAGCCGAAGGCAGCGGCTTAATCCACTGAGCCACCCAGGCGCCCCCCTAGTTTGCTTTTTAAATATATTTTTTTTAATGTTGAAATTGTACTTCCGAGAAATTGATCGATAGGGTTGTCTTTGTTTCAGGTGTACAATAGAGCGATTCCCCTCCCCTACCCCACCTGCTGTCAGCTCCGGTTGCAGGCACTGATGTGCCTTGGAGACTCAGGTGCACCTCCCCCACCCCTCCTCCCTTCAGCTCCTGTTGCCAGGCACTGGTTTGCGTTGGAGACGGAACCCTCGTAGGGGTTCCAAGCACTTCCTAGTGGCCCAGAAGACACTGGTGATCGGAGACCAAGCCACAAGGCTCTTTGGAGCCAGCTGGGGGCCATCCAAATGCCTCCCCACACAGTTCTGGAGCCGCTGTGGGCTGTCCTGGAGCAGCTGTGGGCTGCTGGGTTGGTGATAGACGAACGTTGGCCACATGTGCCACGAGTCTCTGGGTTTCGCTGGGAGATCCTGGTGTGCACTGCAGTGGTGGTGTTCCTGGGAAAGAGTGCACTCAGCTTCCGAAGAAGAAAGTGGCAGTGTGCCCGGAACGAGGAAGTCTCTGGAAAAGGCATGGAGAAGACCGAACCGGACGCACAAGCCCGTGGAGCTGTCGCATCATCCGAGCCGAAGGCCAGTCCTCTCCCGTTCCAGCTTCTTGCTCTGGCTGCCCTGAATCAAGATGCCGGGTATTGGTCAGTGGGAAACACCACGCAACTGCGGAAGGGAGTTCGGCAAAGGCTGTTGAAGAGCCCTCAGCAGCTGCCTCATGAAAATCCCATCTGTGGAGCAGCCCAGGAAGATGGAGAAGCCCTGGTGAGGAAAACGCCAGAAGGCTTCAAGGACAGCCGTGATCTGCAGGCAAGTGCAGACCCGCTGGTTCAGGAGATTGGCAGCTGTGGACAGAGAGTGCAGGACGAGGCAGGGCAGGCAGGCAGGCCAGAGCTTCCTGAAGGAGGAGTGCGGCGGCAGGCCAGCGCTGAGGGCCAGAGCCAACAGCACACCCTCAGCCAGATCCTCCTGAAGGGGATGCATGTGCTAGAGCTGCTTGGAGATCATCTGGAAGGTGGGGGCTCAAGGAGGCAGGTGGAGACTGGCTCCTCCTCCCCTGACCACGTGCCCTCAGGCGGGAGCCCCGTGAACCAATTCAAGCCGTCCAGGGCACTGAAGAAGGCACGTCAGAGGAATGAAGAGCTCCCAAGAAACCCAACAAGCCACCAAGCTGAGCAAGGACCTGTTCACCTTCGGAACACCCTCCTGGACGGTGAGATTCCGAAGTTGCGCCTGAAGCTTGAGGCAGAGCCGAAGCTGTGCGAAGAGCACCTCAGACACCTGGAGAGGAAGATGATGGAGGAGAAGGCACGCTGCCTGCAAGTGAAGAACGAGCTTGCCAAGGTGCGCAGGAAGGCGGATGCTGCCCACTGGCACTTGGGCCTCTATAGGAACATGGCCGCCGACCTGCACCGAGAATGGCAGCAAATCGCCTCCTTGCATGAGCGGGAGCGCCTCGTGGTGGAGAAGAGGAGTGAGGAGAGCCAGAAGGCTGTCCTGTGGGCAGAGAGGGAGTTCCAAAGGCTCCAGGCCCAAAACCATTGCCTCAGGCAGAAGCTGGCCAACTCTGGGCCCAAGGTCCAGCCTGTCTCCGGGGGGCCTCCTGCTCCTGCTCCTGCTGTTCCGGGCACAGCCTCCAAGTACCCTCAAGGGCCAAAGGCTCCCCTGAAACCCAGGAAGCCCAAGAAGGGAGCAAGGGTGCACTGGCCAGATTCCAAGTTCTCGGGTCCCCTGCAGGTCTGATTCCCTTGCCCAGCAGCCACCAACACTCACAACCAGAGCACAAAAGCTCCTGTGCTTACCCCTTCAGCCATACCCATGGCTCCTTTGACTTGAGATCCACCCCATCCTTTAGCCTGATGCTCCATATTCCCTGGAGCCGTATGAGTGTGAGAGAATATTTTTCAGTGTTCAGCGTAACACAAATAAAAATAAAAATATCCAATGGCTGAGACTCCTGCTACTGAGAATGGATTTGATTAAGGGATTCTATGCCAAGCAAGGGACGGTTTGAAGTGTCTTGTATCGATCCCTTAATCGTCCCAATAACCCAGTGTGTCATGTCTGACTGAGGTTCAGACAGGGGAAACAACTTGCCCCAAGATCACACAGCTAGTGAATTTCAGAGCTCCCGTTCCAAACCAGGGTTGTCTAATGATCACCTGCTGTGCCAATAACTTCTACTACTATGCCTAGTACTGTTGTTCTTCTTCTTCTTCTTCTTCTTCTTCTTCTTCTTCTTCTTCTTCTTCTTCTTCTTCTTCTTCTTCTTCTTCTTCTTCTTCTTCTTCCGTCTTCTTCTTCTTCTTCTTCTTCTTCTTCTTCTTCTTCTTCTTCTTCTTCTTCTTCTTCCTTGGTGAGACAGAAAGGGTGACGGCGCACACATAAACACACACACACACACAAAGGAACGCACACACATGCAGGCGGGGGAGGGGCCGAGTTAGAGAGATTCCTCGACAGGCTTCGGACTCAAGTGCTGAACCAGACGCTGGTCTGGATTTCCCAGATCACGTGATCAGCCCTGAACCGAAATCAGGAGCCAGACACTGAACTGACAGGCACTGTTGGGCAAGGAACTTCTAGGCAAGCTGCTGAAGGATCCCAGAAGGGCTTGGTAAATTGTTCCCCTCGTTCACGTCCTAGGATGTGATGATTCTATGCAAAGATAATAGTGCATGTAATATAATCTAACATAATATATAATAATATAAGGATGCAGAGATTATAGTGGTGGCTAGCTGAGGTCAAGTCCCAGCCAAGTAGGGAGGGCAGCCTTTAAGGGTCTCCAACGATTCCCATCTTGGGTACACATCGTTTTGTGTTCCATACTCCACCTCTTGATTCGAGTCAGAACTACTGACTCCCTTGTAAAGGACAGAATGTGGCCAAAGTGATAGGATGTCCCTTCGGAGGTGAGTTTACAAAGAGACTGGTCTCCTCTTGGGCTTGCCCGCCCTCCGTCCCTCCCTCCCGCATCTGTTCCCAGGGAAGCCAGCTGCTCCTTGGGAGCTTTATGCTGGAGAGGCCCATGGGGCAAGGAATGACTATTTCTTGCTTCCAGCAATGGAGGGCCTCTGGCTGCTCACAGCCAGCTGAGTGAGCTCAAAAGCAGACTTACCCCCAACAAGCCCGCAGATGACTGAAGATCCAGAGGCCCTCTGGACTGCAGCCTTGTGAGAGATCCTGAGCCACAGGGACCTGGCTAGTTGCACCTGGATGGCTGGCCCACAGAAACCATATCAGGTTATGAATGTTGTTTTAGGCCCATTGGTTCGGGGAAAACCTTCAAGAAAGACAGGAGTGGGAAGCCAAATGTTTGGCTTCTGACCCACCCCCCCTCTCCTGGGGTTGAAATTCCAGGGAAATCAAGAGATGGTAGAAACGCCTGAGAGATGAGGGTAAACAATGGAAGAGAGAGGACATCTATTCTGATCGCCATGGATCTCTCTGAGAGGACATCCTCCCACTTGATCCTCCTGTGTCGAAGGGTGGCAAATGCAGGGGGAGACACCTGGCAGTGTGGTCCAAGTCGGCTGAGAGCACTCGACCCAGCCCCACAGAGCCTCCTAGAAGGCAGAGAAAGAGCCCAGAAGTTCCCTGGGGCCCCTAGAGAAGGCCCCTAGAGAATGAGATGAGTTGAAAGCCTGGGACCTGGTCGTTGGACTTCTAGGCTGGAGGGGAGATGGCCTGTGGAAGGGCCACTGCCCGCAACCCCTGTTGGACCAGACCCCTCCTGTCTGCTTTGGGAGACTGGGGGTGAATATGAGAATGAATTCATGTAGAAGAGATGGTGTTCTAATGCTTGGTTTCAACTTCTTGAAATCCTTTCAACTTCTTGAAATCGTTGACATTCCTTTTCTCCTTGTCCCCAGGACCACCATGAATGGGAAGGGGCCTTCAAAGAAGCAAGATGAGAACATCTCTTACAAGGCTGTCCAGTGTCAATATCCAACCACTGCAGTCACTTCTACCCCCTTGGCAGCCCCACTGCTTCCATCAGGACACAGATCCGTTCCTGTACAGGTTTTTGAGCAAACGTAAGTTTGGATTTCTCGCAGAGAAATGCCAAGAGTGCAATGACTGGGGTCCTAGGGTGGTTGCAAGTCTAGTTTTCAGAGAAACTGTGTGGAGGGTTGGGTCACTCTCCTGTGCACCCGAAAAGCATATTCTACTGCTTGTTCCCTGGAATTTAAATCCAGGCCTTGAAAAAGAAAAGGAACTGTGAACTGTTTTCAAGAGGGAGCTCTATCACCTTCCATTCCCAACAGCGATGCAGGAGCGATCCAGTCGTTCCACATCCTGCCTTGCATTGGGGAGTGGGGTCTCTCTCTCCCTCTCGGGTGCATTTGGTTTGCATCATGCTGATAGGTGTGCAGTGAGAGCTCATTGGAGTTTGAATTTGAATTGCCCCGATGGTAACTTTTTATGGGATTTCCATCTGTATACTCTTTGGTAAAGGGTTTCGGTCTTTTGCCCATTTTTTTTTTGTTTTTGTTCTTTTCAGACTGGATGGCTTGCTTCTTTGGGGGTCAACTTTTGAGGTTCTCTCCTTCCGACAGGAGTCCTTTATCAGGTATGTGGTTTGCACCTATTTTCTCCCAGTTTGTAGCTTCCCTTTTGGGTCTTCTTCACAAGGTGTTTCACACATTACAGACTTCCAATTCTGATTTGTTGGATCATGTCTAATGAATCAACTCTTCTTGAACGGAACATGATTTGATGTCCAGTCGGAGGATTCTTTACCTAGCTGTCCATTCTGGACATTTTTTTCCCTAGAAGATTTATCATTTTACGTAGAAGGCGGTGATTAATTTTGAGTTAATTTAACAAAATTTTTTTTCTTTTTGAGAGAGTGAGCATGCGCATGAGTGGGGCGTGGGGTGGAGGGAGAAGCGAAAAGAGCGTCCTTAAGCAGACTCCCCAGTGAGCTTGGAGCCTGATTTTGTCCCGGGACCCTGAGAGCATGACAAGAGCCGAAATGAAGAGCTGGCTGCCTCAGCGACTGAGTCACCCAGGCGCCACGAGTTCAGTTTTGTACAGAGGATGAGCCTTCGATTGTGGTCCTCGTCCTCCTCGTCCTCCACCTCCACCTCCTCCTCCTCTCTGCCCCTCCCTCTTCTTCTTGGGCCTCCTTCTTCTTCTTTGTCTCTGGAAGTCCACTTGCTCTAGCACCATTTCTTCAAAACGCTGTCACTCCTCCATTGAATTGCTTTTCCCCTTTGTCAGAATCCCATTGACATGTTGGTGGTTGGTCTCTTTCTGGGTTTGATCCTGTTCCACTTATCTATCTTTATACTGTTCCATTTGTCTATCCCTTCACCAACACCACACATTTTTGATTACTATAGCTGTAGATCTTGAAACTGGGTGGAAGGATTCCTTTGGTTTTCTTCTTTAGTTTTATTTTCTCATCTTTTTCTAGGTTCTGACGTGGAGAGCTTATTGTTTTGAGACAGAGAGAGAGAGAGAGAGAGAGAGAGACAGGGAAGGGGTACAGAGAGAGAGAGAGAGAGAGAGAGAGAGAGAGAGAGAGATTATTAAACAGCCTCCATGCCCAGCACCAGCACAATGCAGGTTCAGTCTCACAACCTCGAGTTTCATCATGACCCGAGTCAAAATCAAGAGTTGGACTAACTGACTGAGCCTCCCAGATGCTCCTCCTCCTTTCTAACATAGGCAGTGATTGCTCTACATGGTGCTGTCCATTGATTGTGCTGTGTCCCACACATTTTCATATGTTGTATGTTCATTTTCCTTCACTTCAATGCATTGAGATTTGATCTTTGATCTTTGATCATCTAGAAGGTTACTTTCTCAGTGTTTGGATATTTGTTAGATTTCTCCTTTGGATACCTAGTTTGCTTTTTTTTTTTTTTTTTTTTTTTTTTTAGATTTTATTTATTTATTTGACAGAGAGAGAGATCACAAGTAGGCAGAGAGGCAGGCAGAGAGAGAGGAGGAAGCAGGCTCCCTGCGGAGCAGAGAGCCCGATGTGGGGCTCGATCCCAGGACTCTGAGATCATGACCTGAGCCGAAGGCAGCGGCTTAATCCACTGAGCCACCCAGGCGCCCCCCTAGTTTGCTTTTTAAATATATTTTTTTTAATGTTGAAATTGTACTTCCGAGAAATTGATCGATAGGGTTGTCTTTGTTTCAGGTGTACAATATAGCGATTCCCCTCCCCTACCCCACCTGCTGTCAGCTCCGGTTGCAGGCACTGATGTGCCTTGGAGACTCAGGTGCACCTCCCCCACCCCTCCTCCCTTCAGCTCCTGTTGCCAGGCACTGGTTTGCGTTGGAGACGGAACCCTCGTAGGGGTTCCAAGCACTTCCTAGTGGCCCAGAAGACACTGGTGATCGGAGACCAAGCCACAAGGCTCTTTGGAGCCAGCTGGGGGCCATCCAAATGCCTCCCCACACAGTTCTGGAGCCGCTGTGGGCTGTCCTGGAGCAGCTGTGGGCTGCTGGGTTGGTGATAGACGAACGTTGGCCACATGTGCCACGAGTCTCTGGGTTTCGCTGGGAGATCCTGGTGTGCACTGCAGTGGTGGTGTTCCTGGGAAAGAGTGCACTCAGCTTCCGAAGAAGAAAGTGGCAGTGTGCCCGGAACGAGGAAGTCTCTGGAAAAGGCATGGAGAAGACCGAACCGGACGCACAAGCCCGTGGAGCTGTCGCATCATCCGAGCCGAAGGCCAGTCCTCTCCCGTTCCAGCTTCTTGCTCTGGCTGCCCTGAATCAAGATGCCGGGTATTGGTCAGTGGGAAACACCACGCAACTGCGGAAGGGAGTTCGGCAAAGGCTGTTGAAGAGCCCTCAGCAGCTGCCTCATGAAAATCCCATCTGTGGAGCAGCCCAGGAAGATGGAGAAGCCCTGGTGAGGAAAACGCCAGAAGGCTTCAAGGACAGCCGTGATCTGCAGGCAAGTGCAGACCCGCTGGTTCAGGAGATTGGCAGCTGTGGACAGAGAGTGCAGGACGAGGCAGGGCAGGCAGGCAGGCCAGAGCTTCCTGAAGGAGGAGTGCGGCGGCAGGCCAGCGCTGAGGGCCAGAGCCAACAGCACACCCTCAGCCAGATCCTCCTGAAGGGGATGCATGTGCTAGAGCTGCTTGGAGATCATCTGGAAGGTGGGGGCTCAAGGAGGCAGGTGGAGACTGGCTCCTCCTCCCCTGACCACGTGCCCTCAGGCGGGAGCCCCGTGAACCAATTCAAGCCGTCCAGGGCACTGAAGAAGGCACGTCAGAGGAATGAAGAGCTCCCAAGAAACCCAACAAGCCACCAAGCTGAGCAAGGACCTGTTCACCTTCGGAACACCCTCCTGGACGGTGAGATTCCGAAGTTGCGCCTGAAGCTTGAGGCAGAGCCGAAGCTGTGCGAAGAGCACCTCAGACACCTGGAGAGGAAGATGATGGAGGAGAAGGCACGCTGCCTGCAAGTGAAGAACGAGCTTGCCAAGGTGCGCAGGAAGGCGGATGCTGCCCACTGGCACTTGGGCCTCTATAGGAACATGGCCGCCGACCTGCACCGAGAATGGCAGCAAATCGCCTCCTTGCATGAGCGGGAGCGCCTCGTGGTGGAGAAGAGGAGTGAGGAGAGCCAGAAGGCTGTCCTGTGGGCAGAGAGGGAGTTCCAAAGGCTCCAGGCCCAAAACCATTGCCTCAGGCAGAAGCTGGCCAACTCTGGGCCCAAGGTCCAGCCTGTCTCCGGGGGGCCTCCTGCTCCTGCTCCTGCTGTTCCGGGCACAGCCTCCAAGTACCCTCAAGGGCCAAAGGCTCCCCTGAAACCCAGGAAGCCCAAGAAGGGAGCAAGGGTGCACTGGCCAGATTCCAAGTTCTCGGGTCCCCTGCAGGTCTGATTCCCTTGCCCAGCAGCCACCAACACTCACAACCAGAGCACAAAAGCTCCTGTGCTTACCCCTTCAGCCATACCCATGGCTCCTTTGACTTGAGATCCACCCCATCCTTTAGCCTGATGCTCCATATTCCCTGGAGCCGTATGAGTGTGAGAGAATATTTTTCAGTGTTCAGCGTAACACAAATAAAAATAAAAATATCCAATGGCTGAGACTCCTGCTACTGAGAATGGATTTGATTAAGGGATTCTATGCCAAGCAAGGGACGGTTTGAAGTGTCTTGTATCGATCCCTTAATCGTCCCAATAACCCAGTGTGTCATGTCTGACTGAGGTTCAGACAGGGGAAACAACTTGCCCCAAGATCACAAAGCTAGTGAATTTCAGAGCTCCCGTTCCAAACCAGGGTTGTCTAATGATCACCTGCTGTGCCAATAACTTCTACTACTATGCCTAGTACTCTTCTTCTTCTTCTTCTTCTTCTTCTTCTTCTTCTTATTCTTCTTCTTCTTCTTCTTCTTCTTCTTCTTCTTCTTCTTCTTCGTCTTCGTCTTCGTCTTCTTCGTCTTCGTCTTCGTCTTCTTCTTCTTCGTCTTCTTCGTCTTCTTCTTCGTCTTCTTCTTCGTCTTCTTCGTCTTCTTCTTCTTCTTCTTCTTCTTCTTCTTCTTCTTCTTCTTCTTCTTCTTCTTCTTCTTCTTCTTCCTTGGTGAGACAGAAAGGGTGACGGCGCACACATAAACACACACACACACACAAAGGAACGCACACACATGCAGGCGGGGGAGGGGCCGAGTTAGAGAGATTCCTCGACAGGCTTCGGACTCAAGTGCTGAACCAGACGCTGGTCTGGATTTCCCAGATCACGTGATCAGCCCTGAACCGAAATCAGGAGCCAGACACTGAACTGACAGGCACTGTTGGGCAAGGAACTTCTAGGCAAGCTGCTGAAGGATCCCAGAAGGGCTTGGTAAATTGTTCCCCTCGTTCACGTCCTAGGATGTGATGATTCTATGCAAAGATAATAGTGCATGTAATATAATCTAACATAATATATAATAATATAAGGATGCAGAGATTATAGTGGTGGCTAGCTGAGGTCAAGTCCCAGCCAAGTAGGGAGGGCAGCCTTTAAGGGTCTCCAACGATTCCCATCTTGGGTACACATCGTTTTGTGTTCCATACTCCACCTCTTGATTCGAGTCAGAACTACTGACTCCCTTGTAAAGGACAGAATGTGGCCAAAGTGATAGGATGTCCCTTCGGAGGTGAGTTGACAAAGAGACTGGTCTCCTCTTGGGCTTGCCCGCCCTCCGTCCCTCCCTCCCGCATCTGTTCCCAGGGAAGCCAGCTGCTCCTTGGGAGCTTTATGCTGGAGAGGCCCATGGGGCAAGGAATGACTATTTCTTGCTTCCAGCAATGGAGGGCCTCTGGCTGCTCACAGCCAGCTGAGTGAGCTCAAAAGCAGACTTACCCCCAACAAGCCCGCAGATGACTGAAGATCCAGAGGCCCTCTGGACTGCAGCCTTGTGAGAGATCCTGAGCCACAGGGACCTGGCTAGTTGCACCTGGATGGCTGGCCCACAGAAACCATATCAGGTTATGAATGTTGTTTTAGGCCCATTGGTTCGGGGAAAACCTTCAAGAAAGACAGGAGTGGGAAGCCAAATGTTTGGCTTCTGACCCACCCCCCCTCTCCTGGGGTTGAAATTCCAGGGAAATCAAGAGATGGTAGAAACGCCTGAGAGATGAGGGTAAACAATGGAAGAGAGAGGACATCTATGCTGATCGCCATGGATCTCTCTGAGAGGACATCCTCCCACTTGATCCTCCTGTGTCGAAGGGTGGCAAATGCAGGGGGAGACACCTGGCAGTGTGGTCCAAGTCGGCTGAGAGCACTCGACCCAGCCCCACAGAGCCTCCTAGAAGGCAGAGAAAGAGCCCAGAAGTTCCCTGGGGCCCCTAGAGAAGGCCCCTAGAGAATGAGATGAGTTGAAAGCCTGGGACCTGGTCGTTGGACTTCTAGGCTGGAGGGGAGATGGCCTGTGGAAGGGCCACTGCCCGCAACCCCTGTTGGACCAGACCCCTCCTGTCTGCTTTGGGAGACTGGGGGTGAATATGAGAATGAATTCATGTAGAAGAGATGGTGTTCTAATGCTTGGTTTCAACTTCTTGAAATCCTTTCAACTTCTTGAAATCGTTGACATTCCTTTTCTCCTTGTCCCCAGGACCACCATGAATGGGAAGGGGCCTTCAAAGAAGCAAGATGAGAACATCTCTTACAAGGCTGTCCAGTGTCAATATCCAACCACTGCAGTCACTTCTACCCCCTTGGCAGCCCCACTGCTTCCATCAGGACACAGATCCGTTCCTGTACAGGTTTTTGAGCAAACGTAAGTTTGGATTTCTCGCAGAGAAATGCCAAGAGTGCAATGACTGGGGTCCTAGGGTGGTTGCAAGTCTAGTTTTCAGAGAAACTGTGTGGAGGGTTGGGTCACTCTCCTGTGCACCCGAAAAGCATATTCTACTGCTTGTTCCCTGGAATTTAAATCCAGGCCTTGAAAAAGAAAAGGAACTGTGAACTGTTTTCAAGAGGGAGCTCTATCACCTTCCATTCCCAACAGCGATGCAGGAGCGATCCAGTCGTTCCACATCCTGCCTTGCATTGGGGAGTGGGGTCTCTCTCTCCCTCTCGGGTGCATTTGGTTTGCATCATGCTGATAGGTGTGCAGTGAGAGCTCATTGGAGTTTGAATTTGAATTGCCCCGATGGTAACTTTTTATGGGATTTCCATCTGTATACTCTTTGGTAAAGGGTTTCGGTCTTTTGCCCATTTTTTTTTGTTTTTGTTCTTTTCAGACTGGATGGCTTGCTTCTTTGGGGGTCAACTTTTGAGGTTCTCTCCTTCCGACAGGAGTCCTTTATCAGGTATGTGGTTTGCACCTATTTTCTCCCAGTTTGTAGCTTCCCTTTTGGGTCTTCTTCACAAGGTGTTTCACACATTACAGACTTCCAATTCTGATTTGTTGGATCATGTCTAATGAATCAACTCTTCTTGAACGGAACATGATTTGATGTCCAGTCGGAGGATTCTTTACCTAGCTGTCCATTCTGGACATTTTTTTCCCTAGAAGATTTATCATTTTACGTAGAAGGCGGTGATTAATTTTGAGTTAATTTAACAAAATTTTTTTTCTTTTTGAGAGAGTGAGCATGCGCATGAGTGGGGCGTGGGGTGGAGGGAGAAGCGAAAAGAGCGTCCTTAAGCAGACTCCCCAGTGAGCTTGGAGCCTGATTTTGTCCCGGGACCCTGAGAGCATGACAAGAGCCGAAATGAAGAGCTGGCTGCCTCAGCGACTGAGTCACCCAGGCGCCACGAGTTCAGTTTTGTACAGAGGATGAGCCTTCGATTGTGGTCCTCGTCCTCCTCGTCCTCCACCTCCACCTCCTCCTCCTCTCTGCCCCTCCCTCTTCTTCTTGGGCCTCCTTCTTCTTCTTTGTCTCTGGAAGTCCACTTGCTCTAGCACCATTTCTTCAAAACGCTGTCACTCCTCCATTGAATTGCTTTTCCCCTTTGTCAGAATCCCATTGACATGTTGGTGGTTGGTCTCTTTCTGGGTTTGATCCTGTTCCACTTATCTATCTTTATACTGTTCCATTTGTCTATCCCTTCACCAACACCACACATTTTTGATTACTATAGCTGTAGATCTTGAAACTGGGTGGAAGGATTCCTTTGGTTTTCTTCTTTAGTTTTATTTTCTCATCTTTTTCTAGGTTCTGACGTGGAGAGCTTATTGTTTTGAGACAGAGAGAGAGAGAGAGAGAGAGAGAGACAGGGAAGGGGTACAGAGAGAGAGAGAGAGAGAGAGAGAGAGAGAGAGAGAGATTATTAAACAGCCTCCATGCCCAGCACCAGCACAATGCAGGTTCAGTCTCACAACCTCGAGTTTCATCATGACCCGAGTCAAAATCAAGAGTTGGACTAACTGACTGAGCCTCCCAGATGCTCCTCCTCCTTTCTAACATAGGCAGTGATTGCTCTATATGGTGCTGTCCATTGATTGTGCTGTGTCCCACACATTTTCATATGTTGTATGTTCATTTTCCTTCACTTCAATGCATTGAGATTTGATCTTTGATCTTTGATCATCTAGAAGGTTACTTTCTCAGTGTTTGGATATTTGTTAGATTTCTCCTTTGGATACCTAGTTTGCTTTTTAAATATATTTTTTTTAATGTTGAAATTGTACTTCCGAGAAATTGATCGATAGGGTTGTCTTTGTTTCAGGTGTACAATAGAGCGATTCCCCTCCCCTACCCCACCTGCTGTCAGCTCCGGTTGCAGGCACTGATGTGCCTTGGAGACTCAGGTGCACCTCCCCCACCCCTCCTCCCTTCAGCTCCTGTTGCCAGGCACTGGTTTGCGTTGGAGACGGAACCCTCGTAGGGGTTCCAAGCACTTCCTAGTGGCCCAGAAGACACTGGTGATCGGAGACCAAGCCACAAGGCTCTTTGGAGCCAGCTGGGGGCCATCCAAATGCCTCCCCACACAGTTCTGGAGCCGCTGTGGGCTGTCCTGGAGCAGCTGTGGGCTGCTGGGTTGGTGATATCCGAACGTTGGCCACATGTGCCACGAGTCTCTGGGTTTCGCTGGGAGATCCTGGTGTGCACTGCAGTGGTGGTGTTCCTGGGAAAGAGTGCACTCAGCTTCCGAAGAAGAAAGTGGCAGTGTGCCCGGAACGAGGAAGTCTCTGGAAAAGGCATGGAGAAGACCGAACCGGACGCACAAGCCCGTGGAGCTGTCGCATCATCCGAGCCGAAGGCCAGTCCTCTCCCGTTCCAGCTTCTTGCTCTGGCTGCCCTGAATCAAGATGCCGGGTATTGGTCAGTGGGAAACACCACGCAACTGCGGAAGGGAGTTCGGCAAAGGCTGTTGAAGAGCCCTCAGCAGCTGCCTCATGAAAATCCCATCTGTGGAGCAGCCCAGGAAGATGGAGAAGCCCTGGTGAGGAAAACGCCAGAAGGCTTCAAGGACAGCCGTGATCTGCAGGCAAGTGCAGACCCGCTGGTTCAGGAGATTGGCAGCTGTGGACAGAGAGTGCAGGACGAGGCAGGGCAGGCAGGCAGGCCAGAGCTTCCTGAAGGAGGAGTGCGGCGGCAGGCCAGCGCTGAGGGCCAGAGCCAACAGCACACCCTCAGCCAGATCCTCCTGAAGGGGATGCATGTGCTAGAGCTGCTTGGAGATCATCTGGAAGGTGGGGGCTCAAGGAGGCAGGTGGAGACTGGCTCCTCCTCCCCTGACCACGTGCCCTCAGGCGGGAGCCCCGTGAACCAATTCAAGCCGTCCAGGGCACTGAAGAAGGCACGTCAGAGGAATGAAGAGCTCCCAAGAAACCCAACAAGCCACCAAGCTGAGCAAGGACCTGTTCACCTTCGGAACACCCTCCTGGACGGTGAGATTCCGAAGTTGCGCCTGAAGCTTGAGGCAGAGCCGAAGCTGTGCGAAGAGCACCTCAGACACCTGGAGAGGAAGATGATGGAGGAGAAGGCACGCTGCCTGCAAGTGAAGAACGAGCTTGCCAAGGTGCGCAGGAAGGCGGATGCTGCCCACTGGCACTTGGGCCTCTATAGGAACATGGCCGCCGACCTGCACCGAGAATGGCAGCAAATCGCCTCCTTGCATGAGCGGGAGCGCCTCGTGGTGGAGAAGAGGAGTGAGGAGAGCCAGAAGGCTGTCCTGTGGGCAGAGAGGGAGTTCCAAAGGCTCCAGGCCCAAAACCATTGCCTCAGGCAGAAGCTGGCCAACTCTGGGCCCAAGGTCCAGCCTGTCTCCGGGGGGCCTCCTGCTCCTGCTCCTGCTGTTCCGGGCACAGCCTCCAAGTACCCTCAAGGGCCAAAGGCTCCCCTGAAACCCAGGAAGCCCAAGAAGGGAGCAAGGGTGCACTGGCCAGATTCCAAGTTCTCGGGTCCCCTGCAGGTCTGATTCCCTTGCCCAGCAGCCACCAACACTCACAACCAGAGCACAAAAGCTCCTGTGCTTACCCCTTCAGCCATACCCATGGCTCCTTTGACTTGAGATCCACCCCATCCTTTAGCCTGATGCTCCATATTCCCTGGAGCCGTATGAGTGTGAGAGAATATTTTTCAGTGTTCAGCGTAACACAAATAAAAATAAAAATATCCAATGGCTGAGACTCCTGCTACTGAGAATGGATTTGATTAAGGGATTCTATGCCAAGCAAGGGACGGTTTGAAGTGTCTTGTATCGATCCCTTAATCGTCCCAATAACCCAGTGTGTCATGTCTGACTGAGGTTCAGACAGGGGAAACAGCTTGCCCCAAGATCACACAGCTAGTGAATTTCAGAGCTCCCGTTCCAAACCAGGGTTGTCTAATGATCACCTGCTGTGCCAATAACTTCTACTACTATGCCTACTACTGTTCTTCTTCTTCTTCTTCTTCTTCTTCTTCTTCTTCTTCTTCTTCTTCGTCTTCGTCTTCGTCTTCGTCTTCGTCTTCGTCTTCGTCTTCTTCTTCTTCTTCTTCTTCTTCTTCTTCGTCTTCTTCTTCTTCTTCGTCTTCTTCTTCGTCTTCTTCTTCGTCTTCTTCGTCTTCTTCGTCTTCTTCGTCTTCTTCTTCTTCTTCTTCTTCTTCTTCTTCTTCTTCTTCTTCTTCTTCTTCTTCTTCTTCTTCTTCTTCCTTGGTGAGACAGAAAGGGTGACGGCGCACACATAAACACACACACACACACAAAGGAACGCACACACATGCAGGCGGGGGAGGGGCCGAGTTAGAGAGATTCCTCGACAGGCTTCGGACTCAAGTGCTGAACCAGACGCTGGTCTGGATTTCCCAGATCACGTGATCAGCCCTGAACCGAAATCAGGAGCCAGACACTGAACTGACAGGCACTGTTGGGCAAGGAACTTCTAGGCAAGCTGCTGAAGGATCCCAGAAGGGCTTGGTAAATTGTTCCCCTCGTTCACGTCCTAGGATGTGATGATTCTATGCAAAGATAATAGTGCATGTAATATAATCTAACATAATATATAATAATATAAGGATGCAGAGATTATAGTGGTGGCTAGCTGAGGTCAAGTCCCAGCCAAGTAGGGAGGGCAGCCTTTAAGGGTCTCCAACGATTCCCATCTTGGGTACACATCGTTTTGTGTTCCATACTCCACCTCTTGATTCGAGTCAGAACTACTGACTCCCTTGTAAAGGACAGAATGTGGCCAAAGTGATAGGATGTCCCTTCGGAGGTGAGTTTACAAAGAGACTGGTCTCCTCTTGGGCTTGCCCGCCCTCCGTCCCTCCCTCCCGCATCTGTTCCCAGGGAAGCCAGCTGCTCCTTGGGAGCTTTATGCTGGAGAGGCCCATGGGGCAAGGAATGACTATTTCTTGCTTCCAGCAATGGAGGGCCTCTGGCTGCTCACAGCCAGCTGAGTGAGCTCAAAAGCAGACTTACCCCCAACAAGCCCGCAGATGACTGAAGATCCAGAGGCCCTCTGGACTGCAGCCTTGTGAGAGATCCTGAGCCACAGGGACCTGGCTAGTTGCACCTGGATGGCTGGCCCACAGAAACCATATCAGGTTATGAATGTTGTTTTAGGCCCATTGGTTCGGGGAAAACCTTCAAGAAAGACAGGAGTGGGAAGCCAAATGTTTGGCTTCTGACCCACCCCCCCTCTCCTGGGGTTGAAATTCCAGGGAAATCAAGAGATGGTAGAAACGCCTGAGAGATGAGGGTAAACAATGGAAGAGAGAGGACATCTATGCTGATCGCCATGGATCTCTCTGAGAGGACATCCTCCCACTTGATCCTCCTGTGTCGAAGGGTGGCAAATGCAGGGGGAGACACCTGGCAGTGTGGTCCAAGTCGGCTGAGAGCACTCGACCCAGCCCCACAGAGCCTCCTAGAAGGCAGAGAAAGAGCCCAGAAGTTCCCTGGGGCCCCTAGAGAAGGCCCCTAGAGAATGAGATGAGTTGAAAGCCTGGGACCTGGTCGTTGGACTTCTAGGCTGGAGGGGAGATGGCCTGTGGAAGGGCCACTGCCCGCAACCCCTGTTGGACCAGACCCCTCCTGTCTGCTTTGGGAGACTGGGGGTGAATATGAGAATGAATTCATGTAGAAGAGATGGTGTTCTAATGCTTGGTTTCAACTTCTTGAAATCCTTTCAACTTCTTGAAATCGTTGACATTCCTTTTCTCCTTGTCCCCAGGACCACCATGAATGGGAAGGGGCCTTCAAAGAAGCAAGATGAGAACATCTCTTACAAGGCTGTCCAGTGTCAATATCCAACCACTGCAGTCACTTCTACCCCCTTGGCAGCCCCACTGCTTCCATCAGGACACAGATCCGTTCCTGTACAGGTTTTTGAGCAAACGTAAGTTTGGATTTCTCGCAGAGAAATGCCAAGAGTGCAATGACTGGGGTCCTAGGGTGGTTGCAAATCTAGTTTTCAGAGAAACTGTGTGGAGGGTTGGGTCACTCTCCTGTGCACCCGAAAAGCATATTCTACTGCTTGTTCCCTGGAATTTAAATCCAGGCCTTGAAAAAGAAAAGGAACTGTGAACTGTTTTCAAGAGGGAGCTCTATCACCTTCCATTCCCAACAGCGATGCAGGAGCGATCCAGTCGTTCCACATCCTGCCTTGCATTGGGGAGTGGGGTCTCTCTCTCCCTCTCGGGTGCATTTGGTTTGCATCATGCTGATAGGTGTGCAGTGAGAGCTCATTGGAGTTTGAATTTGAATTGCCCCGATGGTAACTTTTTATGGGATTTCCATCTGTATACTCTTTGGTAAAGGGTTTCGGTCTTTTGCCCATTTTTTTTTTGTTTTTGTTCTTTTCAGACTGGATGGCTTGCTTCTTTGGGGGTCAACTTTTGAGGTTCTCTCCTTCCGACAGGAGTCCTTTATCAGGTATGTGGTTTGCACCTATTTTCTCCCAGTTTGTAGCTTCCCTTTTGGGTCTTCTTCACAAGGTGTTTCACACATTACAGACTTCCAATTCTGATTTGTTGGATCATGTCTAATGAATCAACTCTTCTTGAACGGAACATGATTTGATGTCCAGTCGGAGGATTCTTTACCTAGCTGTCCATTCTGGACATTTTTTTCCCTAGAAGATTTATCATTTTACGTAGAAGGCGGTGATTAATTTTGAGTTAATTTAACAAAATTTTTTTTCTTTTTGAGAGAGTGAGCATGCGCATGAGTGGGGCGTGGGGTGGAGGGAGAAGCGAAAAGAGCGTCCTTAAGCAGACTCCCCAGTGAGCTTGGAGCCTGATTTTGTCCCGGGACCCTGAGAGCATGACAAGAGCCGAAATGAAGAGCTGGCTGCCTCAGCGACTGAGTCACCCAGGCGCCACGAGTTCAGTTTTGTACAGAGGATGAGCCTTCGATTGTGGTCCTCGTCCTCCTCGTCCTCCACCTCCACCTCCTCCTCCTCTCTGCCCCTCCCTCTTCTTCTTGGGCCTCCTTCTTCTTCTTTGTCTCTGGAAGTCCACTTGCTCTAGCACCATTTCTTCAAAACGCTGTCACTCCTCCATTGAATTGCTTTTCCCCTTTGTCAGAATCCCATTGACATGTTGGTGGTTGGTCTCTTTCTGGGTTTGATCCTGTTCCACTTATCTATCTTTATACTGTTCCATTTGTCTATCCCTTCACCAACACCACACATTTTTGATTACTATAGCTGTAGATCTTGAAACTGGGTGGAAGGATTCCTTTGGTTTTCTTCTTTAGTTTTATTTTCTCATCTTTTTCTAGGTTCTGACGTGGAGAGCTTATTGTTTTGAGACAGAGAGAGAGAGAGAGAGAGAGAGAGACAGGGAAGGGGTACAGAGAGAGAGAGAGAGAGAGAGAGAGAGAGAGAGATTATTAAACAGCCTCCATGCCCAGCACCAGCACAATGCAGGTTCAGTCTCACAACCTCGAGTTTCATCATGACCCGAGTCAAAATCAAGAGTTGGACTAACTGACTGAGCCTCCCAGATGCTCCTCCTCCTTTCTAACATAGGCAGTGATTGCTCTACATGGTGCTGTCCATTGATTGTGCTGTGTCCCACACATTTTCATATGTTGTATGTTCATTTTCCTTCACTTCAATGCATTGAGATTTGATCTTTGATCTTTGATCATCTAGAAGGTTACTTTCTCAGTGTTTGGATATTTGTTAGATTTCTCCTTTGGATACCTAGTTTGCTTTTTAAATGTATTTTTTTTAATGTTGAAATTGTACTTCCGAGAAATTGATTGATAGGGTTGTCTTTGTTTCAGGTGTACAATAGAGCGATTCCCCTCCCCTACCCCACCTGCTGTCAGCTCCGGTTGCAGGCACTGATGTGCCTTGGAGACTCAGGTGCACCTCCCCCACCCCTCCTCCCTTCAGCTCCTGTTGCCAGGCACTGGTTTGCGTTGGAGACGGAACCCTCGTAGGGGTTCCAAGCACTTCCTAGTGGCCCAGAAGACACTGGTGATCGGAGACCAAGCCACAAGGCTCTTTGGAGCCAGCTGGGGGCCATCCAAATGCCTCCCCACACAGTTCTGGAGCCGCTGTGGGCTGTCCTGGAGCAGCTGTGGGCTGCTGGGTTGGTGATATCCGAACGTTGGCCACATGTGCCACGAGTCTCTGGGTTTCGCTGGGAGATCCTGGTGTGCACTGCAGTGGTGGTGTTCCTGGGAAAGAGTGCACTCAGCTTCCGAAGAAGAAAGTGGCAGTGTGTCCGGAACGAGGAAGTCTCTGGAAAAGGCATGGAGAAGACCGAACCGGACGCACAAGCCCATGGAGCTGTCGCATCATCCGAGCCGAAGGCCAGTCCTCTCCCGTTCCAGCTTCTTGCTCTGGCTGCCCTGAATCAAGATGCCGGGTATTGGTCAGTGGGAAACACCACGCAACTGCGGAAGGGAGTTCGGCAAAGGCTGTTGAAGAGCCCTCAGCAGCTGCCTCATGAAAATCCCATCTGTGGAGCAGCCCAGGAAGATGGAGAAGCCCTGGTGAGGAAAACGCCAGAAGGCTTCAAGGACAGCCGTGATCTGCAGGCAAGTGCAGACCCGCTGGTTCAGGAGATTGGCAGCTGTGGACAGAGAGTGCAGGACGAGGCAGGGCAGGCAGGCAGGCCAGAGCTTCCTGAAGGAGGAGTGCGGCGGCAGGCCAGCGCTGAGGGCCAGAGCCAACAGCACACCCTCAGCCAGATCCTCCTGAAGGGGATGCATGTGCTAGAGCTGCTTGGAGATCATCTGGAAGGTGGGGGCTCAAGGAGGCAGGTGGAGACTGGCTCCTCCTCCCCTGACCACGTGCCCTCAGGCGGGAGCCCCGTGAACCAATTCAAGCCGTCCAGGGCACTGAAGAAGGCACGTCAGAGGAATGAAGAGCTCCCAAGAAACCCAACAAGCCACCAAGCTGAGCAAGGACCTGTTCACCTTCGGAACACCCTCCTGGACGGTGAGATTCCGAAGTTGCGCCTGAAGCTTGAGGCAGAGCCGAAGCTGTGCGAAGAGCACCTCAGACACCTGGAGAGGAAGATGATGGAGGAGAAGGCACGCTGCCTGCAAGTGAAGAACGAGCTTGCCAAGGTGCGCAGGAAGGCGGATGCTGCCCACTGGCACTTGGGCCTCTATAGGAACATGGCCGCCGACCTGCACCGAGAATGGCAGCAAATCGCCTCCTTGCATGAGCGGGAGCGCCTCGTGGTGGAGAAGAGGAGTGAGGAGAGCCAGAAGGCTGTCCTGTGGGCAGAGAGGGAGTTCCAAAGGCTCCAGGCCCAAAACCATTGCCTCAGGCAGAAGCTGGCCAACTCTGGGCCCAAGGTCCAGCCTGTCTCCGGGGGGCCTCCTGCTCCTGCTCCTGCTGTTCCGGGCACAGCCTCCAAGTACCCTCAAGGGCCAAAGGCTCCCCTGAAACCCAGGAAGCCCAAGAAGGGAGCAAGGGTGCACTGGCCAGATTCCAAGTTCTCGGGTCCCCTGCAGGTCTGATTCCCTTGCCCAGCAGCCACCAACACTCACAACCAGAGCACAAAAGCTCCTGTGCTTACCCCTTCAGCCATACCCATGGCTCCTTTGACTTGAGATCCACCCCATCCTTTAGCCTGATGCTCCATATTCCCTGGAGCCGTATGAGTGTGAGAGAATATTTTTCAGTGTTCAGCGTAACACAAATAAAAATAAAAATATCCAATGGCTGAGACTCCTGCTACTGAGAATGGATTTGATTAAGGGATTCTATGCCAAGCAAGGGACGGTTTGAAGTGTCTTGTATCGATCCCTTAATCGTCCCAATAACCCAGTGTGTCATGTCTGACTGAGGTTCAGACAGGGGAAACAACTTGCCCCAAGATCACACAGCTAGTGAATTTCAGAGCTCCCGTTCCAAACCAGGGTTGTCTAATGATCACCTGCTGTGCCAATAACTTCTACTACTATGCCTAGTACTCTTCTTCTTCTTCTTCTTCTTCTTCTTCTTCTTCTTCTTATTCTTCTTCTTCTTCTTCTTCTTCTTCTTCTTCTTCTTCTTCTTCTTCTTCTTCTTCTTCGTCTTCGTCTTCGTCTTCTTCGTCTTCGTCTTCGTCTTCTTCTTCTTCGTCTTCTTCGTCTTCTTCGTCGTCTTCTTCTTCTTCTTCTTCTTCTTCTTCTTCTTCTTCTTCTTCTTCTTCTTCCTTGGTGAGACAGAAAGGGTGACGGCGCACACATAAACACACACACACACACAAAGGAACGCACACACATGCAGGCGGGGGAGGGGCCGAGTTAGAGAGATTCCTCGACAGGCTTCGGACTCAAGTGCTGAACCAGACGCTGGTCTGGATTTCCCAGATCACGTGATCAGCCCTGAACCGAAATCAGGAGCCAGACACTGAACTGACAGGCACTGTTGGGCAAGGAACTTCTAGGCAAGCTGCTGAAGGATCCCAGAAGGGCTTGGTAAATTGTTCCCCTCGTTCACGTCCTAGGATGTGATGATTCTATGCAAAGATAATAGTGCATGTAATATAATCTAACATAATATATAATAATATAAGGATGCAGAGATTATAGTGGTGGCTAGCTGAGGTCAAGTCCCAGCCAAGTAGGGAGGGCAGCCTTTAAGGGTCTCCAACGATTCCCATCTTGGGTACACATCGTTTTGTGTTCCATACTCCACCTCTTGATTCGAGTCAGAACTACTGACTCCCTTGTAAAGGACAGAATGTGGCCAAAGTGATAGGATGTCCCTTCGGAGGTGAGTTTACAAAGAGACTGGTCTCCTCTTGGGCTTGCCCGCCCTCCGTCCCTCCCTCCCGCATCTGTTCCCAGGGAAGCCAGCTGCTCCTTGGGAGCTTTATGCTGGAGAGGCCCATGGGGCAAGGAATGACTATTTCTTGCTTCCAGCAATGGAGGGCCTCTGGCTGCTCACAGCCAGCTGAGTGAGCTCAAAAGCAGACTTACCCCCAACAAGCCCGCAGATGACTGAAGATCCAGAGGCCCTCTGGACTGCAGCCTTGTGAGAGATCCTGAGCCACAGGGACCTGGCTAGTTGCACCTGGATGGCTGGCCCACAGAAACCATATCAGGTTATGAATGTTGTTTTAGGCCCATTGGTTCGGGGAAAACCTTCAAGAAAGACAGGAGTGGGAAGCCAAATGTTTGGCTTCTGACCCACCCCCCCTCTCCTGGGGTTGAAATTCCAGGGAAATCAAGAGATGGTAGAAACGCCTGAGAGATGAGGGTAAACAATGGAAGAGAGAGGACATCTATGCTGATCGCCATGGATCTCTCTGAGAGGACATCCTCCCACTTGATCCTCCTGTGTCGAAGGGTGGCAAATGCAGGGGGAGACACCTGGCAGTGTGGTCCAAGTCGGCTGAGAGCACTCGACCCAGCCCCACAGAGCCTCCTAGAAGGCAGAGAAAGAGCCCAGAAGTTCCCTGGGGCCCCTAGAGAAGGCCCCTAGAGAATGAGATGAGTTGAAAGCCTGGGACCTGGTCGTTGGACTTCTAGGCTGGAGGGGAGATGGCCTGTGGAAGGGCCACTGCCCGCAACCCCTGTTGGACCAGACCCCTCCTGTCTGCTTTGGGAGACTGGGGGTGAATATGAGAATGAATTCATGTAGAAGAGATGGTGTTCTAATGCTTGGTTTCAACTTCTTGAAATCCTTTCAACTTCTTGAAATCGTTGACATTCCTTTTCTCCTTGTCCCCAGGACCACCATGAATGGGAAGGGGCCTTCAAAGAAGCAAGATGAGAACATCTCTTACAAGGCTGTCCAGTGTCAATATCCAACCACTGCAGTCACTTCTACCCCCTTGGCAGCCCCACTGCTTCCATCAGGACACAGATCCGTTCCTGTACAGGTTTTTGAGCAAACGTAAGTTTGGATTTCTCGCAGAGAAATGCCAAGAGTGCAATGACTGGGGTCCTAGGGTGGTTGCAAGTCTAGTTTTCAGAGAAACTGTGTGGAGGGTTGGGTCACTCTCCTGTGCACCCGAAAAGCATATTCTACTGCTTGTTCCCTGGAATTTAAATCCAGGCCTTGAAAAAGAAAAGGAACTGTGAACTGTTTTCAAGAGGGAGCTCTATCACCTTCCATTCCCAACAGCGATGCAGGAGCGATCCAGTCGTTCCACATCCTGCCTTGCATTGGGGAGTGGGGTCTCTCTCTCCCTCTCGGGTGCATTTGGTTTGCATCATGCTGATAGGTGTGCAGTGAGAGCTCATTGGAGTTTGAATTTGAATTGCCCCGATGGTAACTTTTTATGGGATTTCCATCTGTATACTCTTTGGTAAAGGGTTTCGGTCTTTTGCCCATTTTTTTTTTGTTTTTGTTCTTTTCAGACTGGATGGCTTGCTTCTTTGGGGGTCAACTTTTGAGGTTCTCTCCTTCCGACAGGAGTCCTTTATCAGGTATGTGGTTTGCACCTATTTTCTCCCAGTTTGTAGCTTCCCTTTTGGGTCTTCTTCACAAGGTGTTTCACACATTACAGACTTCCAATTCTGATTTGTTGGATCATGTCTAATGAATCAACTCTTCTTGAACGGAACATGATTTGATGTCCAGTCGGAGGATTCTTTACCTAGCTGTCCATTCTGGACATTTTTTTCCCTAGAAGATTTATCATTTTACGTAGAAGGCGGTGATTAATTTTGAGTTAATTTAACAAAATTTTTTTTCTTTTTGAGAGAGTGAGCATGCGCATGAGTGGGGCGTGGGGTGGAGGGAGAAGCGAAAAGAGCGTCCTTAAGCAGACTCCCCAGTGAGCTTGGAGCCTGATTTTGTCCCGGGACCCTGAGAGCATGACAAGAGCCGAAATGAAGAGCTGGCTGCCTCAGCGACTGAGTCACCCAGGCGCCACGAGTTCAGTTTTGTACAGAGGATGAGCCTTCGATTGTGGTCCTCGTCCTCCTCGTCCTCCACCTCCACCTCCTCCTCCTCTCTGCCCCTCCCTCTTCTTCTTGGGCCTCCTTCTTCTTCTTTGTCTCTGGAAGTCCACTTGCTCTAGCACCATTTCTTCAAAACGCTGTCACTCCTCCATTGAATTGCTTTTCCCCTTTGTCAGAATCCCATTGACATGTTGGTGGTTGGTCTCTTTCTGGGTTTGATCCTGTTCCACTTATCTATCTTTATACTGTTCCATTTGTCTATCCCTTCACCAACACCACACATTTTTGATTACTATAGCTGTAGATCTTGAAACTGGGTGGAAGGATTCCTTTGGTTTTCTTCTTTAGTTTTATTTTCTCATCTTTTTCTAGGTTCTGACGTGGAGAGCTTATTGTTTTGAGACAGAGAGAGAGAGAGAGAGAGAGAGAGAGACAGGGAAGGGGTACAGAGAGAGAGAGAGAGAGAGAGAGAGAGAGAGAGAGATTATTAAACAGCCTCCATGCCCAGCACCAGCACAATGCAGGTTCAGTCTCACAACCTCGAGTTTCATCATGACCCGAGTCAAAATCAAGAGTTGGACTAACTGACTGAGCCTCCCAGATGCTCCTCCTCCTTTCTAACATAGGCAGTGATTGCTCTACATGGTGCTGTCCATTGATTGTGCTGTGTCCCACACATTTTCATATGTTGTATGTTCATTTTCCTTCACTTCAATGCATTGAGATTTGATCTTTGATCTTTGATCATCTAGAAGGTTACTTTCTCAGTGTTTGGATATTTGTTAGATTTCTCCTTTGGATACCTAGTTTGCTTTTTAAATATATTTTTTTTAATGTTGAAATTGTACTTCCGAGAAATTGATCGATAGGGTTGTCTTTGTTTCAGGTGTACAATAGAGCGATTCCCCTCCCCTACCCCACCTGCTGTCAGCTCCGGTTGCAGGCACTGATGTGCCTTGGAGACTCAGGTGCACCTCCCCCACCCCTCCTCCCTTCAGCTCCTGTTGCCAGGCACTGGTTTGCGTTGGAGACGGAACCCTCGTAGGGGTTCCAAGCACTTCCTAGTGGCCCAGAAGACACTGGTGATCGGAGACCAAGCCACAAGGCTCTTTGGAGCCAGCTGGGGGCCATCCAAATGCCTCCCCACACAGTTCTGGAGCCGCTGTGGGCTGTCCTGGAGCAGCTGTGGGCTGCTGGGTTGGTGATATCCGAACGTTGGCCACATGTGCCACGAGTCTCTGGGTTTCGCTGGGAGATCCTGGTGTGCACTGCAGTGGTGGTGTTCCTGGGAAAGAGTGCACTCAGCTTCCGAAGAAGAAAGTGGCAGTGTGCCCGGAACGAGGAAGTCTCTGGAAAAGGCATGGAGAAGACCGAACCGGACGCACAAGCCCGTGGAGCTGTCGCATCATCCGAGCCGAAGGCCAGTCCTCTCCCGTTCCAGCTTCTTGCTCTGGCTGCCCTGAATCAAGATGCCGGGTATTGGTCAGTGGGAAACACCACGCAACTGCGGAAGGGAGTTCGGCAAAGGCTGTTGAAGAGCCCTCAGCAGCTGCCTCATGAAAATCCCATCTGTGGAGCAGCCCAGGAAGATGGAGAAGCCCTGGTGAGGAAAACGCCAGAAGGCTTCAAGGACAGCCGTGATCTGCAGGCAAGTGCAGACCCGCTGGTTCAGGAGATTGGCAGCTGTGGACAGAGAGTGCAGGACGAGGCAGGGCAGGCAGGCAGGCCAGAGCTTCCTGAAGGAGGAGTGCGGCGGCAGGCCAGCGCTGAGGGCCAGAGCCAACAGCACACCCTCAGCCAGATCCTCCTGAAGGGGATGCATGTGCTAGAGCTGCTTGGAGATCATCTGGAAGGTGGGGGCTCAAGGAGGCAGGTGGAGACTGGCTCCTCCTCCCCTGACCACGTGCCCTCAGGCGGGAGCCCCGTGAACCAATTCAAGCCGTCCAGGGCACTGAAGAAGGCACGTCAGAGGAATGAAGAGCTCCCAAGAAACCCAACAAGCCACCAAGCTGAGCAAGGACCTGTTCACCTTCGGAACACCCTCCTGGACGGTGAGATTCCGAAGTTGCGCCTGAAGCTTGAGGCAGAGCCGAAGCTGTGCGAAGAGCACCTCAGACACCTGGAGAGGAAGATGATGGAGGAGAAGGCACGCTGCCTGCAAGTGAAGAACGAGCTTGCCAAGGTGCGCAGGAAGGCGGATGCTGCCCACTGGCACTTGGGCCTCTATAGGAACATGGCCGCCGACCTGCACCGAGAATGGCAGCAAATCGCCTCCTTGCATGAGCGGGAGCGCCTCGTGGTGGAGAAGAGGAGTGAGGAGAGCCAGAAGGCTGTCCTGTGGGCAGAGAGGGAGTTCCAAAGGCTCCAGGCCCAAAACCATTGCCTCAGGCAGAAGCTGGCCAACTCTGGGCCCAAGGTCCAGCCTGTCTCCGGGGGGCCTCCTGCTCCTGCTCCTGCTGTTCCGGGCACAGCCTCCAAGTACCCTCAAGGGCCAAAGGCTCCCCTGAAACCCAGGAAGCCCAAGAAGGGAGCAAGGGTGCACTGGCCAGATTCCAAGTTCTCGGGTCCCCTGCAGGTCTGATTCCCTTGCCCAGCAGCCACCAACACTCACAACCAGAGCACAAAAGCTCCTGTGCTTACCCCTTCAGCCATACCCATGGCTCCTTTGACTTGAGATCCACCCCATCCTTTAGCCTGATGCTCCATATTCCCTGGAGCCGTATGAGTGTGAGAGAATATTTTTCAGTGTTCAGCGTAACACAAATAAAAATAAAAATATCCAATGGCTGAGACTCCTGCTACTGAGAATGGATTTGATTAAGGGATTCTATGCCAAGCAAGGGACGGTTTGAAGTGTCTTGTATCGATCCCTTAATCGTCCCAATAACCCAGTGTGTCATGTCTGACTGAGGTTCAGACAGGGGAAACAACTTGCCCCAAGATCACACAGCTAGTGAATTTCAGAGCTCCCGTTCCAAACCAGGGTTGTCTAATGATCACCTGCTGTGCCAATAACTTCTACTACTATGCCTAGTACTCTTCTTCTTCTTCTTCTTCTTCTTCTTCTTCTTCTTCTTCTTATTCTTCTTCTTCTTCTTCTTCTTCTTCTTCTTCTTCTTCTTCTTCTTCTTCTTCGTCTTCGTCTTCGTCTTCTTCTTCTTCGTCTTCTTCGTCTTCTTCTTCGTCTTCTTCTTCGTCTTCTTCGTCTTCTTCTTCTTCTTCTTCTTCTTCTTCTTCTTCTTCTTCTTCTTCTTCTTCTTCTTCTTCTTCTTCCTTGGTGAGACAGAAAGGGTGACGGCGCACACATAAACACACACACACACACAAAGGAACGCACACACATGCAGGCGGGGGAGGGGCCGAGTTAGAGAGATTCCTCGACAGGCTTCGGACTCAAGTGCTGAACCAGACGCTGGTCTGGATTTCCCAGATCACGTGATCAGCCCTGAACCGAAATCAGGAGCCAGACACTGAACTGACAGGCACTGTTGGGCAAGGAACTTCTAGGCAAGCTGCTGAAGGATCCCAGAAGGGCTTGGTAAATTGTTCCCCTCGTTCACGTCCTAGGATGTGATGATTCTATGCAAAGATAATAGTGCATGTAATATAATCTAACATAATATATAATAATATAAGGATGCAGAGATTATAGTGGTGGCTAGCTGAGGTCAAGTCCCAGCCAAGTAGGGAGGGCAGCCTTTAAGGGTCTCCAACGATTCCCATCTTGGGTACACATCGTTTTGTGTTCCATACTCCACCTCTTGATTCGAGTCAGAACTACTGACTCCCTTGTAAAGGACAGAATGTGGCCAAAGTGATAGGATGTCCCTTCGGAGGTGAGTTTACAAAGAGACTGGTCTCCTCTTGGGCTTGCCCGCCCTCCGTCCCTCCCTCCCGCATCTGTTCCCAGGGAAGCCAGCTGCTCCTTGGGAGCTTTATGCTGGAGAGGCCCATGGGGCAAGGAATGACTATTTCTTGCTTCCAGCAATGGAGGGCCTCTGGCTGCTCACAGCCAGCTGAGTGAGCTCAAAAGCAGACTTACCCCCAACAAGCCCGCAGATGACTGAAGATCCAGAGGCCCTCTGGACTGCAGCCTTGTGAGAGATCCTGAGCCACAGGGACCTGGCTAGTTGCACCTGGATGGCTGGCCCACAGAAACCATATCAGGTTATGAATGTTGTTTTAGGCCCATTGGTTCGGGGAAAACCTTCAAGAAAGACAGGAGTGGGAAGCCAAATGTTTGGCTTCTGACCCACCCCCCCTCTCCTGGGGTTGAAATTCCAGGGAAATCAAGAGATGGTAGAAACGCCTGAGAGATGAGGGTAAACAATGGAAGAGAGAGGACATCTATGCTGATCGCCATGGATCTCTCTGAGAGGACATCCTCCCACTTGATCCTCCTGTGTCGAAGGGTGGCAAATGCAGGGGGAGACACCTGGCAGTGTGGTCCAAGTCGGCTGAGAGCACTCGACCCAGCCCCACAGAGCCTCCTAGAAGGCAGAGAAAGAGCCCAGAAGTTCCCTGGGGCCCCTAGAGAAGGCCCCTAGAGAATGAGATGAGTTGAAAGCCTGGGACCTGGTCGTTGGACTTCTAGGCTGGAGGGGAGATGGCCTGTGGAAGGGCCACTGCCCGCAACCCCTGTTGGACCAGACCCCTCCTGTCTGCTTTGGGAGACTGGGGGTGAATATGAGAATGAATTCATGTAGAAGAGATGGTGTTCTAATGCTTGGTTTCAACTTCTTGAAATCCTTTCAACTTCTTGAAATCGTTGACATTCCTTTTCTCCTTGTCCCCAGGACCACCATGAATGGGAAGGGGCCTTCAAAGAAGCAAGATGAGAACATCTCTTACAAGGCTGTCCAGTGTCAATATCCAACCACTGCAGTCACTTCTACCCCCTTGGCAGCCCCACTGCTTCCATCAGGACACAGATCCGTTCCTGTACAGGTTTTTGAGCAAACGTAAGTTTGGATTTCTCGCAGAGAAATGCCAAGAGTGCAATGACTGGGGTCCTAGGGTGGTTGCAAGTCTAGTTTTCAGAGAAACTGTGTGGAGGGTTGGGTCACTCTCCTGTGCACCCAAAAAGCATATTCTACTGCTTGTTCCCTGGAATTTAAATCCAGGCCTTGAAAAAGAAAAGGAACTGTGAACTGTTTTCAAGAGGGAGCTCTATCACCTTCCATTCCCAACAGTGATGCAGGAGCGATCCAGTCGTTCCACATCCTGCCTTGCATTGGGGAGTGGGGTCTCTCTCTCCCTCTCGGGTGCATTTGGTTTGCATCATGCTGATAGGTGTGCAGTGAGAGCTCATTGGAGTTTGAATTTGAATTGCCCCGATGGTAACTTTTTATGGGATTTCCATCTGTATACTCTTTGGTAAAGGGTTTCGGTCTTTTGCCCATTTTTTTTTGTTTTTGTTCTTTTCAGACTGGATGGCTTGCTTCTTTGGGGGTCAACTTTTGAGGTTCTCTCCTTCCGACAGGAGTCCTTTATCAGGTATGTGGTTTGCACCTATTTTCTCCCAGTTTGTAGCTTCCCTTTTGGGTCTTCTTCACAAGGTGTTTCACACATTACAGACTTCCAATTCTGATTTGTTGGATCATGTCTAATGAATCAACTCTTCTTGAACGGAACATGATTTGATGTCCAGTCGGAGGATTCTTTACCTAGCTGTCCATTCTGGACATTTTTTTCCCTAGAAGATTTATCATTTTACGTAGAAGGCGGTGATTAATTTTGAGTTAATTTAACAAAATTTTTTTTCTTTTTGAGAGAGTGAGCATGCGCATGAGTGGGGCGTGGGGTGGAGGGAGAAGCGAAAAGAGCGTCCTTAAGCAGACTCCCCAGTGAGCTTGGAGCCTGATTTTGTCCCGGGACCCTGAGAGCATGACAAGAGCCGAAATGAAGAGCTGGCTGCCTCAGCGACTGAGTCACCCAGGCGCCACGAGTTCAGTTTTGTACAGAGGATGAGCCTTCGATTGTGGTCCTCGTCCTCCTCGTCCTCCACCTCCACCTCCTCCTCCTCTCTGCCCCTCCCTCTTCTTCTTGGGCCTCCTTTTTCTTCTTTGTCTCTGGAAGTCCACTTGCTCTAGCACCATTTCTTCAAAACGCTGTCACTCCTCCATTGAATTGCTTTTCCCCTTTGTCAGAATCCCATTGACATGTTGGTGGTTGGTCTCTTTCTGGGTTTGATCCTGTTCCACTTATCTATCTTTATACTGTTCCATTTGTCTATCCCTTCACCAACACCACACATTTTTGATTACTATAGCTGTAGATCTTGAAACTGGGTGGAAGGATTCCTTTGGTTTTCTTCTTTAGTTTTATTTTCTCATCTTTTTCTAGGTTCTGACGTGGAGAGCTTATTGTTTTGAGACAGAGAGAGAGAGAGAGAGAGAGAGAGACAGGGAAGGGGTACAGAGAGAGAGAGAGAGAGAGAGAGAGAGAGAGAGAGAGATTATTAAACAGCCTCCATGCCCAGCACCAGCACAATGCAGGTTCAGTCTCACAACCTCGAGTTTCATCATGACCCGAGTCAAAATCAAGAGTTGGACTAACTGACTGAGCCTCCCAGATGCTCCTCCTCCTTTCTAACATAGGCAGTGATTGCTCTACATGGTGCTGTCCATTGATTGTGCTGTGTCCCACACATTTTCATATGTTGTATGTTCATTTACCTTCACTTCAATGCATTGAGATTTGATCTTTGATCTTTGATCATCTAGAAGGTTACTTTCTCAGTGTTTGGATATTTGTTAGATTTCTCCTTTGGATACCTAGTTTGCTTTTTTTTTTTTTTTTTTTTTTTTTTTTTTTAGATTTTATTTATTTATTTGACAGAGAGAGAGATCACAAGTAGGCAGAGAGGCAGGCAGAGAGAGAGGAGGAAGCAGGCTCCCTGCGGAGCAGAGAGCCCGATGTGGGGCTCGATCCCAGGACTCTGAGATAATGACCTGAGCCGAAGGCAGCGGCTTAATCCACTGAGCCACCCAGGCGCCCCCCTAGTTTGCTTTTTAAATATATTTTTTTTAATGTTGAAATTGTACTTCCGAGAAATTGATCGATAGGGTTGTCTTTGTTTCAGGTGTACAATAGAGCGATTCCCCTCCCCTACCCCACCTGCTGTCAGCTCCGGTTGCAGGCACTGATGTGCCTTGGAGACTCAGGTGCACCTCCCCCACCCCTCCTCCCTTCAGCTCCTGTTGCCAGGCACTGGTTTGCGTTGGAGACGGAACCCTCGTAGGGGTTCCAAGCACTTCCTAGTGGCCCAGAAGACACTGGTGATCGGAGACCAAGCCACAAGGCTCTTTGGAGCCAGCTGGGGGCCATCCAAATGCCTCCCCACACAGTTCTGGAGCCGCTGTGGGCTGTCCTGGAGCAGCTGTGGGCTGCTGGGTTGGTGATATCCGAACGTTGGCCACATGTGCCACGAGTCTCTGGGTTTCGCTGGGAGATCCTGGTGTGCACTGCAGTGGTGGTGTTCCTGGGAAAGAGTGCACTCAGCTTCCGAAGAAGAAAGTGGCAGTGTGCCCGGAACGAGGAAGTCTCTGGAAAAGGCATGGAGAAGACCGAACCGGACGCACAAGCCCGTGGAGCTGTCGCATCATCCGAGCCGAAGGCCAGTCCTCTCCCGTTCCAGCTTCTTGCTCTGGCTGCCCTGAATCAAGATGCCGGGTATTGGTCAGTGGGAAACACCACGCAACTGCGGAAGGGAGTTCGGCAAAGGCTGTTGAAGAGCCCTCAGCAGCTGCCTCATGAAAATCCCATCTGTGGAGCAGCCCAGGAAGATGGAGAAGCCCTGGTGAGGAAAACGCCAGAAGGCTTCAAGGACAGCCGTGATCTGCAGGCAAGTGCAGACCCGCTGGTTCAGGAGATTGGCAGCTGTGGACAGAGAGTGCAGGACGAGGCAGGGCAGGCAGGCAGGCCAGAGCTTCCTGAAGGAGGAGTGCGGCGGCAGGCCAGCGCTGAGGGCCAGAGCCAACAGCACACCCTCAGCCAGATCCTCCTGAAGGGGATGCATGTGCTAGAGCTGCTTGGAGATCATCTGGAAGGTGGGGGCTCAAGGAGGCAGGTGGAGACTGGCTCCTCCTCCCCTGACCACGTGCCCTCAGGCGGGAGCCCCGTGAACCAATTCAAGCCGTCCAGGGCACTGAAGAAGGCACGTCAGAGGAATGAAGAGCTCCCAAGAAACCCAACAAGCCACCAAGCTGAGCAAGGACCTGTTCACCTTCGGAACACCCTCCTGGACGGTGAGATTCCGAAGTTGCGCCTGAAGCTTGAGGCAGAGCCGAAGCTGTGCGAAGAGCACCTCAGACACCTGGAGAGGAAGATGATGGAGGAGAAGGCACGCTGCCTGCAAGTGAAGAACGAGCTTGCCAAGGTGCGCAGGAAGGCGGATGCTGCCCACTGGCACTTGGGCCTCTATAGGAACATGGCCGCCGACCTGCACCGAGAATGGCAGCAAATCGCCTCCTTGCATGAGCGGGAGCGCCTTGTGGTGGAGAAGAGGAGTGAGGAGAGCCAGAAGGCTGTCCTGTGGGCAGAGAGGGAGTTCCAAAGGCTCCAGGCCCAAAACCATTGCCTCAGGCAGAAGCTGGCCAACTCTGGGCCCAAGGTCCAGCCTGTCTCCGGGGGGCCTCCTGCTCCTGCTCCTGCTGTTCCGGGCACAGCCTCCAAGTACCCTCAAGGGCCAAAGGCTCCCCTGAAACCCAGGAAGCCCAAGAAGGGAGCAAGGGTGCACTGGCCAGATTCCAAGTTCTCGGGTCCCCTGCAGGTCTGATTCCCTTGCCCAGCAGCCACCAACACTCACAACCAGAGCACAAAAGCTCCTGTGCTTACCCCTTCAGCCATACCCATGGCTCCTTTGACTTGAGATCCACCCCATCCTTTAGCCTGATGCTCCATATTCCCTGGAGCCGTATGAGTGTGAGAGAATATTTTTCAGTGTTCAGCGTAACACAAATAAAAATAAAAATATCCAATGGCTGAGACTCCTGCTACTGAGAATGGATTTGATTAAGGGATTCTATGCCAAGCAAGGGACGGTTTGAAGTGTCTTGTATCGATCCCTTAATCGTCCCAATAACCCAGTGTGTCATGTCTGACTGAGGTTCAGACAGGGGAAACAACTTGCCCCAAGATCACACAGCTAGTGAATTTCAGAGCTCCCGTTCCAAACCAGGGTTGTCTAATGATCACCTGCTGTGCCAATAACTTCTACTACTATGCCTAGTACTCTTCTTCTTCTTCTCCTTCTTCTTCTTCTTCTTCTTCTTCTTCTTCTTCTTCTTCTTCGTCTTCGTCTTCGTCTTCGTCTTCGTCTTCGTCTTCGTCTTCGTCTTCGTCTTCTTCTTCGTCTTCTTCGTCTTCTTCTTCGTCTTCTTCGTCTTCTTCTTCTTCTTCTTCTTCTTCTTCTTCTTCTTCTTCTTCTTCTTCTTCTTCGTCTTCTTCTTCTTCGTCTTCGTCTTCTTCTTCTTCGTCTTCTTCGTCTTCTTCTTCGTCTTCTTCGTCTTCTTCTTCTTCTTCTTCTTCTTCTTCTTCTTCTTCTTCTTCTTCTTCTTCTTCCTTGGTGAGACAGAAAGGGTGACGGCGCACACATACACACACACACACACAAAGGAACGCACACACATGCAGGCGGGGGAGGGGCCGAGTTAGAGAGATTCCTCGACAGGCTTCGGACTCAAGTGCTGAACCAGACGCTGGTCTGGATTTCCCAGATCACGTGATCAGCCCTGAACCGAAATCAGGAGCCAGACACTGAACTGACAGGCACTGTTGGGCAAGGAACTTCTAGGCAAGCTGCTGAAGGATCCCAGAAGGGCTTGGTAAATTGTTCCCCTCGTTCACGTCCTAGGATGTGATGATTCTATGCAAAGATAATAGTGCATGTAATATAATCTAACATAATATATAATAATATAAGGATGCAGAGATTATAGTGGTGGCTAGCTGAGGTCAAGTCCCAGCCAAGTAGGGAGGGCAGCCTTTAAGGGTCTCCAACGATTCCCATCTTGGGTACACATCGTTTTGTGTTCCATACTCCACCTCTTGATTCGAGTCAGAACTACTGACTCCCTTGTAAAGGACAGAATGTGGCCAAAGTGATAGGATGTCCCTTCGGAGGTGAGTTTACAAAGAGACTGGTCTCCTCTTGGGCTTGCCCGCCCTCCGTCCCTCCCTCCCGCATCTGTTCCCAGGGAAGCCAGCTGCTCCTTGGGAGCTTTATGCTGGAGAGGCCCATGGGGCAAGGAATGACTATTTCTTGCTTCCAGCAATGGAGGGCCTCTGGCTGCTCACAGCCAGCTGAGTGAGCTCAAAAGCAGACTTACCCCCAACAAGCCCGCAGATGACTGAAGATCCAGAGGCCCTCTGGACTGCAGCCTTGTGAGAGATCCTGAGCCACAGGGACCTGGCTAGTTGCACCTGGATGGCTGGCCCACAGAAACCATATCAGGTTATGAATGTTGTTTTAGGCCCATTGGTTCGGGGAAAACCTTCAAGAAAGACAGGAGTGGGAAGCCAAATGTTTGGCTTCTGACCCACCCCCCCTCTCCTGGGGTTGAAATTCCAGGGAAATCAAGAGATGGTAGAAACGCCTGAGAGATGAGGGTAAACAATGGAAGAGAGAGGACATCTATGCTGATCGCCATGGATCTCTCTGAGAGGACATCCTCCCACTTGATCCTCCTGTGTCGAAGGGTGGCAAATGCAGGGGGAGACACCTGGCAGTGTGGTCCAAGTCGGCTGAGAGCACTCGACCCAGCCCCACAGAGCCTCCTAGAAGGCAGAGAAAGAGCCCAGAAGTTCCCTGGGGCCCCTAGAGAAGGCCCCTAGAGAATGAGATGAGTTGAAAGCCTGGGACCTGGTCGTTGGACTTCTAGGCTGGAGGGGAGATGGCCTGTGGAAGGGCCACTGCCTGCAACCCCTGTTGGACCAGACCCCTCCTGTCTGCTTTGGGAGACTGGGGGTGAATATGAGAATGAATTCATGTAGAAGAGATGGTGTTCTAATGCTTGGTTTCAACTTCTTGAAATCCTTTCAACTTCTTGAAATCGTTGACATTCCTTTTCTCCTTGTCCCCAGGACCACCATGAATGGGAAGGGGCCTTCAAAGAAGCAAGATGAGAACATCTCTTACAAGGCTGTCCAGTGTCAATATCCAACCACTGCAGTCACTTCTACCCCCTTGGCAGCCCCACTGCTTCCATCAGGACACAGATCCGTTCCTGTACAGGTTTTTGAGCAAACGTAAGTTTGGATTTCTCGCAGAGAAATGCCAAGAGTGCAATGACTGGGGTCCTAGGGTGGTTGCAAGTCTAGTTTTCAGAGAAACTGTGTGGAGGGTTGGGTCACTCTCCTGTGCACCCGAAAAGCATATTCTACTGCTTGTTCCCTGGAATTTAAATCCAGGCCTTGAAAAAGAAAAGGAACTGTGAACTGTTTTCAAGAGGGAGCTCTATCACCTTCCATTCCCAACAGCGATGCAGGAGCGATCCAGTCGTTCCACATCCTGCCTTGCATTGGGGAGTGGGGTCTCTCTCTCCCTCTCGGGTGCATTTGGTTTGCATCATGCTGATAGGTGTGCAGTGAGAGCTCATTGGAGTTTGAATTTGAATTGCCCCGATGGTAACTTTTTATGGGATTTCCATCTGTATACTCTTTGGTAAAGGGTTTCGGTCTTTTGCCCATTTTTTTTTGTTTTTGTTCTTTTCAGACTGGATGGCTTGCTTCTTTGGGGGTCAACTTTTGAGGTTCTCTCCTTCCGACAGGAGTCCTTTATCAGGTATGTGGTTTGCACCTATTTTCTCCCAGTTTGTAGCTTCCCTTTTGGGTCTTCTTCACAAGGTGTTTCACACATGACAGACTTCCAATTCTGATTTGTTGGATCATGTCTAATGAATCAACTCTTCTTGAACGGAACATGATTTGATGTCCAGTCGGAGGATTCTTTACCTAGCTGTCCATTCTGGACATTTTTTTCCCTAGAAGATTTATCATTTTACGTAGAAGGCGGTGATTAATTTTGAGTTAATTTAACAAAATTTTTTTTCTTTTTGAGAGAGTGAGCATGCGCATGAGTGGGGCGTGGGGTGGAGGGAGAAGCGAAAAGAGCGTCCTTAAGCAGACTCCCCAGTGAGCTTGGAGCCTGATTTTGTCCCGGGACCCTGAGAGCATGACAAGAGCCGAAATGAAGAGCTGGCTGCCTCAGCGACTGAGTCACCCAGGCGCCACGAGTTCAGTTTTGTACAGAGGATGAGCTTTCGATTGTGGTCCTCGTCCTCCTCGTCCTCCACCTCCACCTCCTCCTCCTCTCTGCCCCTCCCTCTTCTTCTTGGGCCTCCTTCTTCTTCTTTGTCTCTGGAAGTCCACTTGCTCTAGCACCATTTCTTCAAAACGCTGTCACTCCTCCATTGAATTGCTTTTCCCCTTTGTCAGAATCCCATTGACATGTTGGTGGTTGGTCTCTTTCTGGGTTTGATCCTGTTCCACTTATCTATCTTTATACTGTTCCATTTGTCTATCCCTTCACCAACACCACACATTTTTGATTACTATAGCTGTAGATCTTGAAACTGGGTGGAAGGATTCCTTTGGTTTTCTTCTTTAGTTTTATTTTCTCATCTTTTTCTAGGTTCTGACGTGGAGAGCTTATTGTTTTGAGACAGAGAGAGAGATAGAGAGAGAGAGACAGGGAAGGGGTACAGAGAGAGAGAGAGAGAGAGAGAGAGAGAGAGAGAGAGATTATTAAACAGCCTCCATGCCCAGCACCAGCACAATGCAGGTTCAGTCTCACAACCTCGAGTTTCATCATGACCCGAGTCAAAATCAAGAGTTGGACTAACTGACTGAGCCTCCCAGATGCTCCTCCTCCTTTCTAACATAGGCAGTGATTGCTCTACATGGTGCTGTCCATTGATTGTGCTGTGTCCCACACATTTTCATATGTTGTATGTTCATTTTCCTTCACTTCAATGCATTGAGATTTGATCTTTGATCTTTGATCATCTAGAAGGTTACTTTCTCAGTGTTTGGATATTTGTTAGATTTCTCCTTTGGATACCTAGTTTGCTTTTTAAATATATTTTTTTTAATGTTGAAATTGTACTTCCGAGAAATTGATCGATAGGGTTGTCTTTGTTTCAGGTGTACAATAGAGCGATTCCCCTCCCCTACCCCACCTGCTGTCAGCTCCGGTTGCAGGCACTGATGTGCCTTGGAGACTCAGGTGCACCTCCCCCACCCCTCCTCCCTTCAGCTCCTGTTGCCAGGCACTGGTTTGCGTTGGAGACGGAACCCTCGTAGGGGTTCCAAGCACTTCCTAGTGGCCCAGAAGACACTGGTGATCGGAGACCAAGCCACAAGGCTCTTTGGAGCCAGCTGGGGGCCATCCAAATGCCTCCCCACACAGTTCTGGAGCCGCTGTGGGCTGTCCTGGAGCAGCTGTGGGCTGCTGGGTTGGTGATATCCGAACGTTGGCCACATGTGCCACGAGTCTCTGGGTTTCGCTGGGAGATCCTGGTGTGCACTGCAGTGGTGGTGTTCCTGGGAAAGAGTGCACTCAGCTTCCGAAGAAGAAAGTGGCAGTGTGCCCGGAACGAGGAAGTCTCTGGAAAAGGCATGGAGAAGACCGAACCGGACGCACAAGCCCGTGGAGCTGTCGCATCATCCGAGCCGAAGGCCAGTCCTCTCCCGTTCCAGCTTCTTGCTCTGGCTGCCCTGAATCAAGATGCCGGGTATTGGTCAGTGGGAAACACCACGCAACTGCGGAAGGGAGTTCGGCAAAGGCTGTTGAAGAGCCCTCAGCAGCTGCCTCATGAAAATCCCATCTGTGGAGCAGCCCAGGAAGATGGAGAAGCCCTGGTGAGGAAAACGCCAGAAGGCTTCAAGGACAGCCGTGATCTGCAGGCAAGTGCAGACCCGCTGGTTCAGGAGATTGGCAGCTGTGGACAGAGAGTGCAGGACGAGGCAGGGCAGGCAGGCAGGCCAGAGCTTCCTGAAGGAGGAGTGCGGCGGCAGGCCAGCGCTGAGGGCCAGAGCCAACAGCACACCCTCAGCCAGATCCTCCTGAAGGGGATGCATGTGCTAGAGCTGCTTGGAGATCATCTGGAAGGTGGGGGCTCAAGGAGGCAGGTGGAGACTGGCTCCTCCTCCCCTGACCACGTGCCCTCAGGCGGGAGCCCCGTGAACCAATTCAAGCCGTCCAGGGCACTGAAGAAGGCACGTCAGAGGAATGAAGAGCTCCCAAGAAACCCAACAAGCCACCAAGCTGAGCAAGGACCTGTTCACCTTCGGAACACCCTCCTGGACGGTGAGATTCCGAAGTTGCGCCTGAAGCTTGAGGCAGAGCCGAAGCTGTGCGAAGAGCACCTCAGACACCTGGAGAGGAAGATGATGGAGGAGAAGGCACGCTGCCTGCAAGTGAAGAACGAGCTTGCCAAGGTGCGCAGGAAGGCGGATGCTGCCCACTGGCACTTGGGCCTCTATAGGAACATGGCCGCCGACCTGCACCGAGAATGGCAGCAAATCGCCTCCTTGCATGAGCGGGAGCGCCTCGTGGTGGAGAAGAGGAGTGAGGAGAGCCAGAAGGCTGTCCTGTGGGCAGAGAGGGAGTTCCAAAGGCTCCAGGCCCAAAACCATTGCCTCAGGCAGAAGCTGGCCAACTCTGGGCCCAAGGTCCAGCCTGTCTCCGGGGGGCCTCCTGCTCCTGCTCCTGCTGTTCCGGGCACAGCCTCCAAGTACCCTCAAGGGCCAAAGGCTCCCCTGAAACCCAGGAAGCCCAAGAAGGGAGCAAGGGTGCACTGGCCAGATTCCAAGTTCTCGGGTCCCCTGCAGGTCTGATTCCCTTGCCCAGCAGCCACCAACACTCACAACCAGAGCACAAAAGCTCCTGTGCTTACCCCTTCAGCCATACCCATGGCTCCTTTGACTTGAGATCCACCCCATCCTTTAGCCTGATGCTCCATATTCCCTGGAGCCGTATGAGTGTGAGAGAATATTTTTCAGTGTTCAGCGTAACACAAATAAAAATAAAAATATCCAATGGCTGAGACTCCTGCTACTGAGAATGGATTTGATTAAGGGATTCTATGCCAAGCAAGGGACGGTTTGAAGTGTCTTGTATCGATCCCTTAATCGTCCCAATAACCCAGTGTGTCATGTCTGACTGAGGTTCAGACAGGGGAAACAACTTGCCCCAAGATCACACAGCTAGTGAATTTCAGAGCTCCCGTTCCAAACCAGGGTTGTCTAATGATCACCTGCTGTGCCAATAACTTCTACTACTATGCCTAGTACTGTTCTTCTTCTTCTTCTTCTTCTTCTTCTTCTTCTTCTTCTTCTTCTTCTTCTTCTTCTTCTTCTTCTTCTTCTTCTTCTTCTTTCTTCTTCTTCTTCTTCTTCTTCTTCTTCTTCTTCTTCTTCTTCTTCTTCTTCTTCTTCTTCTTCTTCCTTGCTGAGACAGAAAGGGTGACGGCGCACACATACACACACACACACACACAAAGGAACGCACACACATGCAGGCGGGGGAGGGGCCGAGTTAGAGAGATTCCTCGACAGGCTTCGGACTCAAGTGCTGAACCAGACGCTGGTCTGGATTTCCCAGATCACGTGATCAGCCCTGAACCGAAATCAGGAGCCAGACACTGAACTGACAGGCACTGTTGGGCAAGGAACTTCTAGGAAAGCTGCTGAAGGATCCCAGAAGGGCTTGGTAAATTGTTCCCCTCGTTCACGTCCTAGGATGTGATGATTCTATGCAAAGATAATAGTGCATGTAATATAATCTAACATAATATATAATAATATAAGGATGCAGAGATTATAGTGGTGGCTAGCTGAGGTCAAGTCCCAGCCAAGTAGGGAGGGCAGCCTTTAAGGGTCTCCAACGATTCCCATCTTGGGTACACATCGTTTTGTGTTCCATACTCCACCTCTTGATTCGAGTCAGAACTACTGACTCCCTTGTAAAGGACAGAATGTGGCCAAAGTGATAGGATGTCCCTTCGGAGGTGAGTTTACAAAGAGACTGGTCTCCTCTTGGGCTTGCCCGCCCTCCGTCCCTCCCTCCCGCATCTGTTCCCAGGGAAGCCAGCTGCTCCTTGGGAGCTTTATGCTGGAGAGGCCCATGGGGCAAGGAATGACTATATCTTGCTTCCAGCAATGGAGGGCCTCTGGCTGCTCACAGCCAGCTGAGTGAGCTCAAAAGCAGACTTACCCCCAACAAGCCCGCAGATGACTGAAGATCCAGAGGCCCTCTGGACTGCAGCCTTGTGAGAGATCCTGAGCCACAGGGACCTGGCTAGTTGCACCTGGATGGCTGGCCCACAGAAACCATATCAGGTTATGAATGTTGTTTTAGGCCCATTGGTTCGGGGAAAACCTTCAAGAAAGACAGGAGTGGGAAGCCAAATGTTTGGCTTCTGACCCACCCCCCCTCTCCTGGGGTTGAAATTCCAGGGAAATCAAGAGATGGTAGAAACGCCTGAGAGATGAGGGTAAACAATGGAAGAGAGAGGACATCTATGCTGATCGCCATGGATCTCTCTGAGAGGACATCCTCCCACTTGATCCTCCTGTGTCGAAGGGTGGCAAATGCAGGGGGAGACACCTGGCAGTGTGGTCCAAGTCGGCTGAGAGCACTCGACCCAGCCCCACAGAGCCTCCTAGAAGGCAGAGAAAGAGCCCAGAAGTTCCCTGGGGCCCCTAGAGAAGGCCCCTAGAGAATGAGATGAGTTGAAAGCCTGGGACCTGGTCGTTGGACTTCTAGGCTGGAGGGGAGATGGCCTGTGGAAGGGCCACTGCCCGCAACCCCTGTTGGACCAGACCCCTCCTGTCTGCTTTGGGAGACTGGGGGTGAATATGAGAATGAATTCATGTAGAAGAGATGGTGTTCTAATGCTTGGTTTCAACTTCTTGAAATCCTTTCAACTTCTTGAAATCGTTGACATTCCTTTTCTCCTTGTCCCCAGGACCACCATGAATGGGAAGGGGCCTTCAAAGAAGCAAGATGAGAACATCTCTTACAAGGCTGTCCAGTGTCAATATCCAACCACTGCAGTCACTTCTACCCCCTTGGCAGCCCCACTGCTTCCATCAGGACACAGATCCGTTCCTGTACAGGTTTTTGAGCAAACGTAAGTTTGGATTTCTCGCAGAGAAATGCCAAGAGTGCAATGACTGGGGTCCTAGGGTGGTTGCAAGTCTAGTTTTCAGAGAAACTGTGTGGAGGGTTGGGTCACTCTCCTGTGCACCCGAAAAGCATATTCTACTGCTTGTTCCCTGGAATTTAAATCCAGGCCTTGAAAAAGAAAAGGAACTGTGAACTGTTTTCAAGAGGGAGCTCTATCACCTTCCATTCCCAACAGCGATGCAGGAGCGATCCAGTCGTTCCACATCCTGCCTTGCATTGGGGAGTGGGGTCTCTCTCTCCCTCTCGGGTGCATTTGGTTTGCATCATGCTGATAGGTGTGCAGTGAGAGCTCATTGGAGTTTGAATTTGAATTGCCCCGATGGTAACTTTTTATGGGATTTCCATCTGTATACTCTTTGGTAAAGGGTTTCGGTCTTTTGCCCATTTTTTTTTTGTTTTTGTTCTTTTCAGACTGGATGGCTTGCTTCTTTGGGGGTCAACTTTTGAGGTTCTCTCCTTCCGACAGGAGTCCTTTATCAGGTATGTGGTTTGCACCTATTTTCTCCCAGTTTGTAGCTTCCCTTTTGGGTCTTCTTCACAAGGTGTTTCACACATTACAGACTTCCAATTCTGATTTGTTGGATCATGTCTAATGAATCAACTCTTCTTGAACGGAACATGATTTGATGTCCAGTCGGAGGATTCTTTACCTAGCTGTCCATTCTGGACATTTTTTTCCCTAGAAGATTTATCATTTTACGTAGAAGGCGGTGATTAATTTTGAGTTAATTTAACAAAATTTTTTTTCTTTTTGAGAGAGTGAGCATGCGCATGAGTGGGGCGTGGGGTGGAGGGAGAAGCGAAAAGAGCGTCCTTAAGCAGACTCCCCAGTGAGCTTGGAGCCTGATTTTGTCCCGGGACCCTGAGAGCATGACAAGAGCCGAAATGAAGAGCTGGCTGCCTCAGCGACTGAGTCACCCAGGCGCCACGAGTTCAGTTTTGTACAGAGGATGAGCCTTCGATTGTGGTCCTCGTCCTCCTCGTCCTCCACCTCCACCTCCTCCTCCTCTCTGCCCCTCCCTCTTCTTCTTGGGCCTCCTTCTTCTTCTTTGTCTCTGGAAGTCCACTTGCTCTAGCACCATTTCTTCAAAACGCTGTCACTCCTCCATTGAATTGCTTTTCCCCTTTGTCAGAATCCCATTGACATGTTGGTGGTTGGTCTCTTTCTGGGTTTGATCCTGTTCCACTTATCTATCTTTATACTGTTCCATTTGTCTATCCCTTCACCAACACCACACATTTTTGATTACTATAGCTGTAGATCTTGAAACTGGGTGGAAGGATTCCTTTGGTTTTCTTCTTTAGTTTTATTTTCTCATCTTTTTCTAGGTTCTGACGTGGAGAGCTTATTGTTTTGAGACAGAGAGAGAGAGAGAGAGAGAGAGAGACAGGGAAGGGGTACAGAGAGAGAGAGAGAGAGAGAGAGAGAGAGAGAGATTATTAAACAGCCTCCATGCCCAGCACCAGCACAATGCAGGTTCAGTCTCACAACCTCGAGTTTCATCATGACCCGAGTCAAAATCAAGAGTTGGACTAACTGACTGAGCCTCCCAGATGCTCCTCCTCCTTTCTAACATAGGCAGTGATTGCTCTACATGGTGCTGTCCATTGATTGTGCTGTGTCCCACACATTTTCATATGTTGTATGTTCATTTTCCTTCACTTCAATGCATTGAGATTTGATCTTTGATCTTTGATCATCTAGAAGGTTACTTTCTCAGTGTTTGGATATTTGTTAGATTTCTCCTTTGGATACCTAGTTTGCTTTTTAAATATATTTTTTTTAATGTTGAAATTGTACTTCCGAGAAATTGATCGATAGGGTTGTCTTTGTTTCAGGTGTACAATAGAGCGATTCCCCTCCCCTACCCCACCTGCTGTCAGCTCCGGTTGCAGGCACTGATGTGCCTTGGAGACTCAGGTGCACCTCCCCCACCCCTCCTCCCTTCAGCTCCTGTTGCCAGGCACTGGTTTGCGTTGGAGACGGAACCCTCGTAGGGGTTCCAAGCACTTCCTAGTGGCCCAGAAGACACTGGTGATCGGAGACCAAGCCACAAGGCTCTTTGGAGCCAGCTGGGGGCCATCCAAATGCCTCCCCACACAGTTCTGGAGCCGCTGTGGGCTGTCCTGGAGCAGCTGTGGGCTGCTGGGTTGGTGATATCCGAACGTTGGCCACATGTGCCACGAGTCTCTGGGTTTCGCTGGGAGATCCTGGTGTGCACTGCAGTGGTGGTGTTCCTGGGAAAGAGTGCACTCAGCTTCCGAAGAAGAAAGTGGCAGTGTGCCCGGAACGAGGAAGTCTCTGGAAAAGGCATGGAGAAGACCGAACCGGACGCACAAGCCCGTGGAGCTGTCGCATCATCCGAGCCGAAGGCCAGTCCTCTCCCGTTCCAGCTTCTTGCTCTGGCTGCCCTGAATCAAGATGCCGGGTATTGGTCAGTGGGAAACACCACGCAACTGCGGAAGGGAGTTCGGCAAAGGCTGTTGAAGAGCCCTCAGCAGCTGCCTCATGAAAATCCCATCTGTGGAGCAGCCCAGGAAGATGGAGAAGCCCTGGTGAGGAAAACGCCAGAAGGCTTCAAGGACAGCCGTGATCTGCAGGCAAGTGCAGACCCGCTGGTTCAGGAGATTGGCAGCTGTGGACAGAGAGTGCAGGACGAGGCAGGGCAGGCAGGCAGGCCAGAGCTTCCTGAAGGAGGAGTGCGGCGGCAGGCCAGCGCTGAGGGCCAGAGCCAACAGCACACCCTCAGCCAGATCCTCCTGAAGGGGATGCATGTGCTAGAGCTGCTTGGAGATCATCTGGAAGGTGGGGGCTCAAGGAGGCAGGTGGAGACTGGCTCCTCCTCCCCTGACCACGTGCCCTCAGGCGGGAGCCCCGTGAACCAATTCAAGCCGTCCAGGGCACTGAAGAAGGCACGTCAGAGGAATGAAGAGCTCCCAAGAAACCCAACAAGCCACCAAGCTGAGCAAGGACCTGTTCACCTTCGGAACACCCTCCTGGACGGTGAGATTCCGAAGTTGCGCCTGAAGCTTGAGGCAGAGCCGAAGCTGTGCGAAGAGCACCTCAGACACCTGGAGAGGAAGATGATGGAGGAGAAGGCACGCTGCCTGCAAGTGAAGAACGAGCTTGCCAAGGTGCGCAGGAAGGCGGATGCTGCCCACTGGCACTTGGGCCTCTATAGGAACATGGCCGCCGACCTGCACCGAGAATGGCAGCAAATCGCCTCCTTGCATGAGCGGGAGCGCCTCGTGGTGGAGAAGAGGAGTGAGGAGAGCCAGAAGGCTGTCCTGTGGGCAGAGAGGGAGTTCCAAAGGCTCCAGGCCCAAAACCATTGCCTCAGGCAGAAGCTGGCCAACTCTGGGCCCAAGGTCCAGCCTGTCTCCGGGGGGCCTCCTGCTCCTGCTCCTGCTGTTCCGGGCACAGCCTCCAAGTACCCTCAAGGGCCAAAGGCTCCCCTGAAACCCAGGAAGCCCAAGAAGGGAGCAAGGGTGCACTGGCCAGATTCCAAGTTCTCGGGTCCCCTGCAGGTCTGATTCCCTTGCCCAGCAGCCACCAACACTCACAACCAGAGCACAAAAGCTCCTGTGCTTACCCCTTCAGCCATACCCATGGCTCCTTTGACTTGAGATCCACCCCATCCTTTAGCCTGATGCTCCATATTCCCTGGAGCCGTATGAGTGTGAGAGAATATTTTTCAGTGTTCAGCGTAACACAAATAAAAATAAAAATATCCAATGGCTGAGACTCCTGCTACTGAGAATGGATTTGATTAAGGGATTCTATGCCAAGCAAGGGACGGTTTGAAGTGTCTTGTATCGATCCCTTAATCGTCCCAATAACCCAGTGTGTCATGTCTGACTGAGGTTCAGACAGGGGAAACAACTTGCCCCAAGATCACACAGCTAGTGAATTTCAGAGCTCCCGTTCCAAACCAGGGTTGTCTAATGATCACCTGCTGTGCCAATAACTTCTACTACTATGCCTACTACTGTTCTTCTTCTTCTTCTTCTTCTTCTTCTTCTTCTTCTTCTTCTTCTTCTTCTTCTTCTTCTTCTTCTTCTTCTTCTTTCTTCTTCTTCTTCTTCTTCTTCTTCTTCTTCTTCTTCTTCTTCTTCTTCTTCTTTTTCTTCTTCTTCTTCTTCTTCTTCTTCTTCTTCCTTGGTGAGACAGAAAGGGTGACGGCGCACACATACACACACACACACACACAAAGGAACGCACACACATGCAGGCGGGGGAGGGGCCGAGTTAGAGAGATTCCTCGACAGGCTTCGGACTCAAGTGCTGAACCAGACGCTGGTCTGGATTTCCCAGATCACGTGATCAGCCCTGAACCGAAATCAGGAGCCAGACACTGAACTGACAGGCACTGTTGGGCAAGGAACTTCTAGGCAAGCTGCTGAAGGATCCCAGAAGGGCTTGGTAAATTGTTCCCCTCGTTCACGTCCTAGGATGTGATGATTCTATGCAAAGATAATAGTGCATGTAATATAATCTAACATAATATATAATAATATAAGGATGCAGAGATTATAGTGGTGGCTAGCTGAGGTCAAGTCCCAACCAAGTAGGGAGGGCAGCCTTTAAGGGTCTCCAACGATTCCCATCTTGGGTACACATCGTTTTGTGTTCCATACTCCACCTCTTGATTCGAGTCAGAACTACTGACTCCCTTGTAAAGGACAGAATGTGGCCAAAGTGATAGGATGTCCCTTCGGAGGTGAGTTTACAAAGAGACTGGTCTCCTCTTGGGCTTGCCCGCCCTCCGTCCCTCCCTCCCGCATCTGTTCCCAGGGAAGCCAGCTGCTCCTTGGGAGCTTTATGCTGGAGAGGCCCATGGGGCAAGGAATGACTATTTCTTGCTTCCAGCAATGGAGGGCCTCTGGCTGCTCACAGCCAGCTGAGTGAGCTCAAAAGCAGACTTACCCCCAACAAGCCCGCAGATGACTGAAGATCCAGAGGCCCTCTGGACTGCAGCCTTGTGAGAGATCCTGAGCCACAGGGACCTGGCTAGTTGCACCTGGATGGCTGGCCCACAGAAACCATATCAGGTTATGAATGTTGTTTTAGGCCCATTGGTTCGGGGAAAACCTTCAAGAAAGACAGGAGTGGGAAGCCAAATGTTTGGCTTCTGACCCACCCCCCCTCTCCTGGGGTTGAAATTCCAGGGAAATCAAGAGATGGTAGAAACGCCTGAGAGATGAGGGTAAACAATGGAAGAGAGAGGACATCTATGCTGATCGCCATGGATCTCTCTGAGAGGACATCCTCCCACTTGATCCTCCTGTGTCGAAGGGTGGCAAATGCAGGGGGAGACACCTGGCAGTGTGGTCCAAGTCGGCTGAGAGCACTCGACCCAGCCCCACAGAGCCTCCTAGAAGGCAGAGAAAGAGCCCAGAAGTTCCCTGGGGCCCCTAGAGAAGGCCCCTAGAGAATGAGATGAGTTGAAAGCCTGGGACCTGGTCGTTGGACTTCTAGGCTGGAGGGGAGATGGCCTGTGGAAGGGCCACTGCCCGCAACCCCTGTTGGACCAGACCCCTCCTGTCTGCTTTGGGAGACTGGGGGTGAATATGAGAATGAATTCATGTAGAAGAGATGGTGTTCTAATGCTTGGTTTCAACTTCTTGAAATCCTTTCAACTTCTTGAAATCGTTGACATTCCTTTTCTCCTTGTCCCCAGGACCACCATGAATGGGAAGGGGCCTTCAAAGAAGCAAGATGAGAACATCTCTTACAAGGCTGTCCAGTGTCAATATCCAACCACTGCAGTCACTTCTACCCCCTTGGCAGCCCCACTGCTTCCATCAGGACACAGATCCGTTCCTGTACAGGTTTTTGAGCAAACGTAAGTTTGGATTTCTCGCAGAGAAATGCCAAGAGTGCAATGACTGGGGTCCTAGGGTGGTTGCAAGTCTAGTTTTCAGAGAAACTGTGTGGAGGGTTGGGTCACTCTCCTGTGCACCCGAAAAGCATATTCTACTGCTTGTTCCCTGGAATTTAAATCCAGGCCTTGAAAAAGAAAAGGAACTGTGAACTGTTTTCAAGAGGGAGCTCTATCACCTTCCATTCCCAACAGCGATGCAGGAGCGATCCAGTCGTTCCACATCCTGCCTTGCATTGGGGAGTGGGGTCTCTCTCTCCCTCTCGGGTGCATTTGGTTTGCATCATGCTGATAGGTGTGCAGTGAGAGCTCATTGGAGTTTGAATTTGAATTGCCCCGATGGTAACTTTTTATGGGATTTCCATCTGTATACTCTTTGGTAAAGGGTTTCGGTCTTTTGCCCATTTTTTTTTGTTTTTGTTCTTTTCAGACTGGATGGCTTGCTTCTTTGGGGGTCAACTTTTGAGGTTCTCTCCTTCCGACAGGAGTCCTTTATCAGGTATGTGGTTTGCACCTATTTTCTCCAAGTTTGTAGCTTCCCTTTTGGGTCTTCTTCACAAGGTGTTTCACACATTACAGACTTCCAATTCTGATTTGTTGGATCATGTCTAATGAATCAACTCTTCTTGAACGGAACATGATTTGATGTCCAGTCGGAGGATTCTTTACCTAGCTGTCCATTCTGGACATTTTTTTCCCTAGAAGATTTATCATTTTACGTAGAAGGCGGTGATTAATTTTGAGTTAATTTAACAAATTTTTTTTTCTTTTTGAGAGAGTGAGCATGCGCATGAGTGGGGCGTGGGGTGGAGGGAGAAGCGAAAAGAGCGTCCTTAAGCAGACTCCCCAGTGAGCTTGGAGCCTGATTTTGTCCCGGGACCCTGAGAGCATGACAAGAGCCGAAATGAAGAGCTGGCTGCCTCAGCGACTGAGTCACCCAGGCGCCACGAGTTCAGTTTTGTACAGAGGATGAGCCTTCGATTGTGGTCCTCGTCCTCCTCGTCCTCCACCTCCACCTCCTCCTCCTCTCTGCCCCTCCCTCTTCTTCTTGGGCCTCCTTCTTCTTCTTTGTCTCTGGAAGTCCACTTGCTCTAGCACCATTTCTTCAAAACGCTGTCACTCCTCCATTGAATTGCTTTTCCCCTTTGTCAGAATCCCATTGACATGTTGGTGGTTGGTCTCTTTCTGGGTTTGATCCTGTTCCACTTATCTATCTTTATACTGTTCCATTTGTCTATCCCTTCACCAACACCACACATTTTTGATTACTATAGCTGTAGATCTTGAAACTGGGTGGAAGGATTCCTTTGGTTTTCTTCTTTAGTTTTATTTTCTCATCTTTTTCTAGGTTCTGACGTGGAGAGCTTATTGTTTTGAGACAGAGAGAGAGAGAGAGAGAGAGAGAGACAGGGAAGGGGTACAGAGAGAGAGAGAGAGAGAGAGAGAGAGAGAGAGAGATTATTAAACAGCCTCCATGCCCAGCACCAGCACAATGCAGGTTCAGTCTCACAACCTCGAGTTTCATCATGACCCGAGTCAAAATCAAGAGTTGGACTAACTGACTGAGCCTCCCAGATGCTCCTCCTCCTTTCTAACATAGGCAGTGATTGCTCTACATGGTGCTGTCCATTGATTGTGCTGTGTCCCACACATTTTCATATGTTGTATGTTCATTTTCCTTCACTTCAATGCATTGAGATTTGATCTTTGATCTTTGATCATCTAGAAGGTTACTTTCTCAGTGTTTGGATATTTGTTAGATTTCTCCTTTGGATACCTAGTTTGCTTTTTAAATATATTTTTTTTAATGTTGAAATTGTACTTCCGAGAAATTGATCGATAGGGTTGTCTTTGTTTCAGGTGTACAATAGAGCGATTCCCCTCCCCTACCCCACCTGCTGTCAGCTCCGGTTGCAGGCACTGATGTGCCTTGGAGACTCAGGTGCACCTCCCCCACCCCTCCTCCCTTCAGCTCCTGTTGCCAGGCACTGGTTTGCGTTGGAGACGGAACCCTCGTAGGGGTTCCAAGCACTTCCTAGTGGCCCAGAAGACACTGGTGATCGGAGACCAAGCCACAAGGCTCTTTGGAGCCAGCTGGGGGCCATCCAAATGCCTCCCCACACAGTTCTGGAGCCGCTGTGGGCTGTCCTGGAGCAGCTGTGGGCTGCTGGGTTGGTGATATCCGAACGTTGGCCACATGTGCCACGAGTCTCTGGGTTTCGCTGGGAGATCCTGGTGTGCACTGCAGTGGTGGTGTTCCTGGGAAAGAGTGCACTCAGCTTCCGAAGAAGAAAGTGGCAGTGTGCCCGGAACGAGGAAGTCTCTGGAAAAGGCATGGAGAAGACCGAACCGGACGCACAAGCCCGTGGAGCTGTCGCATCATCCGAGCCGAAGGCCAGTCCTCTCCCGTTCCAGCTTCTTGCTCTGGCTGCCCTGAATCAAGATGCCGGGTATTGGTCAGTGGGAAACACCACGCAACTGCGGAAGGGAGTTCGGCAAAGGCTGTTGAAGAGCCCTCAGCAGCTGCCTCCTGAAAATCCCATCTGTGGAGCAGCCCAGGAAGATGGAGAAGCCCTGGTGAGGAAAACGCCAGAAGGCTTCAAGGACAGCCGTGATCTGCAGGCAAGTGCAGACCCGCTGGTTCAGGAGATTGGCAGCTGTGGACAGAGAGTGCAGGACGAGGCAGGGCAGGCAGGCAGGCCAGAGCTTCCTGAAGGAGGAGTGCGGCGGCAGGCCAGCGCTGAGGGCCAGAGCCAACAGCACACCCTCAGCCAGATCCTCCTGAAGGGGATGCATGTGCTAGAGCTGCTTGGAGATCATCTGGAAGGTGGGGGCTCAAGGAGGCAGGTGGAGACTGGCTCCTCCTCCCCTGACCACGTGCCCTCAGGCGGGAGCCCCGTGAACCAATTCAAGCCGTCCAGGGCACTGAAGAAGGCACGTCAGAGGAATGAAGAGCTCCCAAGAAACCCAACAAGCCACCAAGCTGAGCAAGGACCTGTTCACCTTCGGAACACCCTCCTGGACGGTGAGATTCCGAAGTTGCGCCTGAAGCTTGAGGCAGAGCCGAAGCTGTGCGAAGAGCACCTCAGACACCTGGAGAGGAAGATGATGGAGGAGAAGGCACGCTGCCTGCAAGTGAAGAACGAGCTTGCCAAGGTGCGCAGGAAGGCGGATGCTGCCCACTGGCACTTGGGCCTCTATAGGAACATGGCCGCCGACCTGCACCGAGAATGGCAGCAAATCGCCTCCTTGCATGAGCGGGAGCGCCTCGTGGTGGAGAAGAGGAGTGAGGAGAGCCAGAAGGCTGTCCTGTGGGCAGAGAGGGAGTTCCAAAGGCTCCAGGCCCAAAACCATTGCCTCAGGCAGAAGCTGGCCAACTCTGGGCCCAAGGTCCAGCCTGTCTCCGGGGGGCCTCCTGCTCCTGCTCCTGCTGTTCCGGGCACAGCCTCCAAGTACCCTCAAGGGCCAAAGGCTCCCCTGAAACCCAGGAAGCCCAAGAAGGGAGCAAGGGTGCACTGGCCAGATTCCAAGTTCTCGGGTCCCCTGCAGGTCTGATTCCCTTGCCCAGCAGCCACCAACACTCACAACCAGAGCACAAAAGCTCCTGTGCTTACCCCTTCAGCCATACCCATGGCTCCTTTGACTTGAGATCCACCCCATCCTTTAGCCTGATGCTCCATATTCCCTGGAGCCGTATGAGTGTGAGAGAATATTTTTCAGTGTTCAGCGTAACACAAATAAAAATAAAAATATCCAATGGCTGAGACTCCTGCTACTGAGAATGGATTTGATTAAGGGATTCTATGCCAAGCAAGGGACGGTTTGAAGTGTCTTGTATCGATCCCTTAATCGTCCCAATAACCCAGTGTGTCATGTCTGACTGAGGTTCAGACAGGGGAAACAACTTGCCCCAAGATCACACAGCTAGTGAATTTCAGAGCTCCCGTTCCAAACCAGGGTTGTCTAATGATCACCTGCTGTGCCAATAACTTCTACTACTATGCCTAGTACTGTTCTTCTTCTTCTTCTTCTTCTTCTTCTTCTTCTTCTTCTTCTTCGTCTTCTTCTTCGTCTTCTTCGTCGTCTTCTTCGTCTTCTTCGTCGTCTTCTTCGTCTTCTTCTTCTTCGTCTTCTTCTTCTTCTTCTTCTTCTTCTTCTTCTTCTTCTTCTTCTTCTTCTTCTTCTTCCTTGGTGAGACAGAAAGGGTGACGGCGCACACATACACACACACACACACACAAAGGAACGCACACACATGCAGGCGGGGGAGGGGCCGAGTTAGAGAGATTCCTCGACAGGCTTCGGACTCAAGTGCTGAACCAGACGCTGGTCTGGATTTCCCAGATCACGTGATCAGCCCTGAACCGAAATCAGGAGCCAGACACTGAACTGACAGGCACTGTTGGGCAAGGAACTTCTAGGCAAGCTGCTGAAGGATCCCAGAAGGGCTTGGTAAATTGTTCCCCTCGTTCACGTCCTAGGATGTGATGATTCTATGCAAAGATAATAGTGCATGTAATATAATCTAACATAATATATAATAATATAAGGATGCAGAGATTATAGTGGTGGCTAGCTGAGGTCAAGTCCCAGCCAAGTAGGGAGGGCAGCCTTTAAGGGTCTCCAACGATTCCCATCTTGGGTACACATCGTTTTGTGTTCCATACTCCACCTCTTGATTCGAGTCAGAACTACTGACTCCCTTGTAAAGGACAGAATGTGGCCAAAGTGATAGGATGTCCCTTCGGAGGTGAGTTTACAAAGAGACTGGTCTCCTCTTGGGCTTGCCCGCCCTCCGTCCCTCCCTCCCGCATCTGTTCCCAGGGAAGCCAGCTGCTCCTTGGGAGCTTTATGCTGGAGAGGCCCATGGGGCAAGGAATGACTATTTCTTGCTTCCAGCAATGGAGGGCCTCTGGCTGCTCACAGCCAGCTGAGTGAGCTCAAAAGCAGACTTACCCCCAACAAGCCCGCAGATGACTGAAGATCCAGAGGCCCTCTGGACTGCAGCCTTGTGAGAGATCCTGAGCCACAGGGACCTGGCTAGTTGCACCTGGATGGCTGGCCCACAGAAACCATATCAGGTTATGAATGTTGTTTTAGGCCCATTGGTTCGGGGAAAACCTTCAAGAAAGACAGGAGTGGGAAGCCAAATGTTTGGCTTCTGACCCACCCCCCCTCTCCTGGGGTTGAAATTCCAGGGAAATCAAGAGATGGTAGAAACGCCTGAGAGATGAGGGTAAACAATGGAAGAGAGAGGACATCTATGCTGATCGCCATGGATCTCTCTGAGAGGACATCCTCCCACTTGATCCTCCTGTGTCGAAGGGTGGCAAATGCAGGGGGAGACACCTGGCAGTGTGGTCCAAGTCGGCTGAGAGCACTCGACCCAGCCCCACAGAGCCTCCTAGAAGGCAGAGAAAGAGCCCAGAAGTTCCCTGGGGCCCCTAGAGAAGGCCCCTAGAGAATGAGATGAGTTGAAAGCCTGGGACCTGGTCGTTGGACTTCTAGGCTGGAGGGGAGATGGCCTGTGGAAGGGCCACTGCCCGCAACCCCTGTTGGACCAGACCCCTCCTGTCTGCTTTGGGAGACTGGGGGTGAATATGAGAATGAATTCATGTAGAAGAGATGGTGTTCTAATGCTTGGTTTCAACTTCTTGAAATCCTTTCAACTTCTTGAACTCGTTGACATTCCTTTTCTCCTTGTCCCCAGGACCACCATGAATGGGAAGGGGCCTTCAAAGAAGCAAGATGAGAACATCTCTTACAAGGCTGTCCAGTGTCAATATCCAACCACTGCAGTCACTTCTACCCCCTTGGCAGCCCCACTGCTTCCATCAGGACACAGATCCGTTCCTGTACAGGTTTTGGAGCAAACGTAAGTTTGGATTTCTCGCAGAGAAATGCCAAGAGTGCAATGACTGGGGTCCTAGGGTGGTTGCAAGTCTAGTTTTCAGAGAAACTGTGTGGAGGGTTGGGTCACTCTCCTGTGCACCCGAAAAGCATATTCTACTGCTTGTTCCCTGGAATTTAAATCCAGGCCTTGAAAAAGAAAAGGAACTGTGAACTGTTTTCAAGAGGGAGCTCTATCACCTTCCATTCCCAACAGCGATGCAGGAGCGATCCAGTCGTTCCACATCCTGCCTTGCATTGGGGAGTGGGGTCTCTCTCTCCCTCTCGGGTGCATTTGGTTTGCATCATGCTGATAGGTGTGCAGTGAGAGCTCATTGGAATTTGAATTTGAATTGCCCCGATGGTAACTTTTTATGGGATTTCCATCTGTATACTCTTTGGTAAAGGGTTTCGGTCTTTTGCCCATTTTTTTTTGTTTTTGTTCTTTTCAGACTGGATGGCTTGCTTCTTTGGGGGTCAACTTTTGAGGTTCTCTCCTTCCGACAGGAGTCCTTTATCAGGTATGTGGTTTGCACCTATTTTCTCCCAGTTTGTAGCTTCCCTTTTGGGTCTTCTTCACAAGGTGTTTCACACATTACAGACTTCCAATTCTGATTTGTTGGATCATGTCTAATGAATCAACTCTTCTTGAACGGAACATGATTTGATGTCCAGTCGGAGGATTCTTTACCTAGCTGTCCATTCTGGACATTTTTTTCCCTAGAAGATTTATCATTTTACGTAGAAGGCGGTGATTAATTTTGAGTTAATTTAACAAATTTTTTTTTCTTTTTGAGAGAGTGAGCATGCGCATGAGTGGGGCGTGGGGTGGAGGGAGAAGCGAAAAGAGCGTCCTTAAGCAGACTCCCCAGTGAGCTTGGAGCCTGATTTTGTCCCGGGACCCTGAGAGCATGACAAGAGCCGAAATGAAGAGCTGGCTGCCTCAGCGACTGAGTCACCCAGGCGCCACGAGTTCAGTTTTGTACAGAGGATGAGCCTTCGATTGTGGTCCTCGTCCTCCTCGTCCTCCACCTCCACCTCCTCCTCCTCTCTGCCCCTCCCTCTTCTTCTTGGGCCTCCTTCTTCTTCTTTGTCTCTGGAAGTCCACTTGCTCTAGCACCATTTCTTCAAAACGCTGTCACTCCTCCATTGAATTGCTTTTCCCCTTTGTCAGAATCCCATTGACATGTTGGTGGTTGGTCTCTTTCTGGGTTTGATCCTGTTCCACTTATCTATCTTTATACTGTTCCATTTGTCTATCCCTTCACCAACACCACACATTTTTGATTACTATAGCTGTAGATCTTGAAACTGGGTGGAAGGATTCCTTTGGTTTTCTTCTTTAGTTTTATTTTCTCATCTTTTTCTAGGTTCTGACGTGGAGAGCTTATTGTTTTGAGATAGAGAGAGAGAGAGAGAGAGAGAGAGAGAGACAGGGAAGGGGTACAGAGAGAGAGAGAGAGAGAGAGAGAGAGAGAGAGATTATTAAACAGCCTCCATGCCCAGCACCAGCACAATGCAGGTTCAGTCTCACAACCTCGAGTTTCATCATGACCCGAGTCAAAATCAAGAGTTGGACTAACTGACTGAGCCTCCCAGATGCTCCTCCTCCTTTCTAACATAGGCAGTGATTGCTCTACATGGTGCTGTCCATTGATTGTGCTGTGTCCCACACATTTTCATATGTTGTATGTTCATTTTCCTTCACTTCAATGCATTGAGATTTGATCTTTGATCTTTGATCATCTAGAAGGTTACTTTCTCAGTGTTTGGATATTTGTTAGATTTCTCCTTTGGATACCTAGTTTGCTTTTTAAATATATTTTTTTTAATGTTGAAATTGTACTTCCGAGAAATTGATCGATAGGGTTGTCTTTGTTTCAGGTGTACAATAGAGCGATTCCCCTCCCCTACCCCACCTGCTGTCAGCTCCGGTTGCAGGCACTGATGTGCCTTGGAGACTCAGGTGCACCTCCCCCACCCCTCCTCCCTTCAGCTCCTGTTGCCAGGCACTGGTTTGCGTTGGAGACGGAACCCTCGTAGGGGTTCCAAGCACTTCCTAGTGGCCCAGAAGACACTGGTGATCGGAGACCAAGCCACAAGGCTCTTTGGAGCCAGCTGGGGGCCATCCAAATGCCTCCCCACACAGTTCTGGAGCCGCTGTGGGCTGTCCTGGAGCAGCTGTGGGCTGCTGGGTTGGTGATATCCGAACGTTGGCCACATGTGCCACGAGTCTCTGGGTTTCGCTGGGAGATCCTGGTGTGCACTGCAGTGGTGGTGTTCCTGGGAAAGAGTGCACTCAGCTTCCGAAGAAGAAAGTGGCAGTGTGCCCGGAACGAGGAAGTCTCTGGAAAAGGCATGGAGAAGACCGAACCGGACGCACAAGCCCGTGGAGCTGTCGCATCATCCGAGCCGAAGGCCAGTCCTCTCCCGTTCCAGCTTCTTGCTCTGGCTGCCCTGAATCAAGATGCCGGGTATTGGTCAGTGGGAAACACCACGCAACTGCGGAAGGGAGTTCGGCAAAGGCTGTTGAAGAGCCCTCAGCAGCTGCCTCATGAAAATCCCATCTGTGGAGCAGCCCAGGAAGATGGAGAAGCCCTGGTGAGGAAAACGCCAGAAGGCTTCAAGGACAGCCGTGATCTGCAGGCAAGTGCAGACCCGCTGGTTCAGGAGATTGGCAGCTGTGGACAGAGAGTGCAGGACGAGGCAGGGCAGGCAGGCAGGCCAGAGCTTCCTGAAGGAGGAGTGCGGCGGCAGGCCAGCGCTGAGGGCCAGAGCCAACAGCACACCCTCAGCCAGATCCTCCTGAAGGGGATGCATGTGCTAGAGCTGCTTGGAGATCATCTGGAAGGTGGGGGCTCAAGGAGGCAGGTGGAGACTGGCTCCTCCTCCCCTGACCACGTGCCCTCAGGCGGGAGCCCCGTGAACCAATTCAAGCCGTCCAGGGCACTGAAGAAGGCACGTCAGAGGAATGAAGAGCTCCCAAGAAACCCAACAAGCCACCAAGCTGAGCAAGGACCTGTTCACCTTCGGAACACCCTCCTGGACGGTGAGATTCCGAAGTTGCGCCTGAAGCTTGAGGCAGAGCCGAAGCTGTGCGAAGAGCACCTCAGACACCTGGAGAGGAAGATGATGGAGGAGAAGGCACGCTGCCTGCAAGTGAAGAACGAGCTTGCCAAGGTGCGCAGGAAGGCGGATGCTGCCCACTGGCACTTGGGCCTCTATAGGAACATGGCCGCCGACCTGCACCGAGAATGGCAGCAAATCGCCTCCTTGCATGAGCGGGAGCACCTCGTGGTGGAGAAGAGGAGTGAGGAGAGCCAGAAGGCTGTCCTGTGGGCAGAGAGGGAGTTCCAAAGGCTCCAGGCCCAAAACCATTGCCTCAGGCAGAAGCTGGCCAACTCTGGGCCCAAGGTCCAGCCTGTCTCCGGGGGGCCTCCTGCTCCTGCTCCTGCTGTTCCGGGCACAGCCTCCAAGTACCCTCAAGGGCCAAAGGCTCCCCTGAAACCCAGGAAGCCCAAGAAGGGAGCAAGGGTGCACTGGCCAGATTCCAAGTTCTCGGGTCCCCTGCAGGTCTGATTCCCTTGCCCAGCAGCCACCAACACTCACAACCAGAGCACAAAAGCTCCTGTGCTTACCCCTTCAGCCATACCCATGGCTCCTTTGACTTGAGATCCACCCCATCCTTTAGCCTGATGCTCCATATTCCCTGGAGCCGTATGAGTGTGAGAGAATATTTTTCAGTGTTCAGCGTAACACAAATAAAAATAAAAATATCCAATGGCTGAGACTCCTGCTACTGAGAATGGATTTGATTAAGGGATTCTATGCCAAGCAAGGGACGGTTTGAAGTGTCTTGTATCGATCCCTTAATCGTCCCAATAACCCAGTGTGTCATGTCTGACTGAGGTTCAGACAGGGGAAACAACTTGCCCCAAGATCACACAGCTAGTGAATTTCAGAGCTCCCGTTCCAAACCAGGGTTGTCTAATGATCACCTGCTGTGCCAATAACTTCTACTACTATGCCTAGTACTGTTGTTCTTCTTCTTCTTCTTCTTCTTCTTCTTCTTCTTCTTCTTCTTCTTCTTCTTCTTCTTCTTCTTCTTCTTCTTCTTCTTCTTGTTCTTCGTCTTCGTCTTCGTCTTCTTCTTCGTCTTCTTCTTCGTCTTCTTCGTCTTCTTCTTCGTCTTTTTCTTCGTCTTCTTCGTCTTCTTCGTCTTCTTCTTCTTCTTCTTCTTCTTCTTCTTCTTCTTCTTCTTCTTCTTCTTCTTCTTCTTCCTTGGTGAGACAGAAAGGGTGACGGCGCACACATAAACACACACACACACACAAAGGAACGCACACACATGCAGGCGGGGGAGGGGCCGAGTTAGAGAGATTCCTCGACAGGCTTCGGACTCAAGTGCTGAACCAGACGCTGGTCTGGATTTCCCAGATCACGTGATCAGCCCTGAACCGAAATCAGGAGCCAGACACTGAACTGACAGGCACTGTTGGGCAAGGAACTTCTAGGCAAGCTGCTGAAGGATCCCAGAAGGGCTTGGTAAATTGTTCCCCTCGTTCACGTCCTAGGATGTGATGATTCTATGCAAAGATAATAGTGCATGTAATATAATCTGACATAATATATAATAATATAAGGATGCAGAGATTATAGTGGTGGCTAGCTGAGGTCAAGTCCCAGCCAAGTAGGGAGGGCAGCCTTTAAGGGTCTCCAACGATTCCCATCTTGGGTACACATCGTTTTGTGTTCCATACTCCACCTCTTGATTCGAGTCAGAACTACTGACTCCCTTGTAAAGGACAGAATGTGGCCAAAGTGATAGGATGTCCCTTCGGAGGTGAGTTTACAAAGAGACTGGTCTCCTCTTGGGCTTGCCCGCCCTCCGTCCCTCCCTCCCGCATCTGTTCCCAGGGAAGCCAGCTGCTCCTTGGGAGCTTTATGCTGGAGAGGCCCATGGGGCAAGGAATGACTATTTCTTGCTTCCAGCAATGGAGGGCCTCTGGCTGCTCACAGCCAGCTGAGTGAGCTCAAAAGCAGACTTACCTCCAACAAGCCCGCAGATGACTGAAGATCCAGAGGCCCTCTGGACTGCAGCCTTGTGAGAGATCCTGAGCCACAGGGACCTGGCTAGTTGCACCTGGATGGCTGGCCCACAGAAACCATATCAGGTTATGAATGTTGTTTTAGGCCCATTGGTTCGGGGAAAACCTTCAAGAAAGACAGGAGTGGGAAGCCAAATGTTTGGCTTCTGACCCACCCCCCCTCTCCTGGGGTTGAAATTCCAGGGAAATCAAGAGATGGTAGAAACGCCTGAGAGATGAGGGTAAACAATGGAAGAGAGAGGACATCTATGCTGATCGCCATGGATCTCTCTGAGAGGACATCCTCCCACTTGATCCTCCTGTGTCGAAGGGTGGCAAATGCAGGGGGAGACACCTGGCAGTGTGGTCCAAGTCGGCTGAGAGCACTCGACCCAGCCCCACAGAGCCTCCTAGAAGGCAGAGAAAGAGCCCAGAAGTTCCCTGGGGCCCCTAGAGAAGGCCCCTAGAGAATGAGATGAGTTGAAAGCCTGGGACCTGGTCGTTGGACTTCTAGGCTGGAGGGGAGATGGCCTGTGGAAGGGCCACTGCCCGCAACCCCTGTTGGACCAGACCCCTCCTGTCTGCTTTGGGAGACTGGGGGTGAATATGAGAATGAATTCATGTAGAAGAGATGGTGTTCTAATGCTTGGTTTCAACTTCTTGAAATCCTTTCAACTTCTTGAAATCGTTGACATTCCTTTTCTCCTTGTCCCCAGGACCACCATGAATGGGAAGGGGCCTTCAAAGAAGCAAGATGAGAACATCTCTTACAAGGCTGTCCAGTGTCAATATCCAACCACTGCAGTCACTTCTACCCCCTTGGCAGCCCCACTGCTTCCATCAGGACACAGATCCGTTCCTGTACAGGTTTTTGAGCAAACGTAAGTTTGGATTTCTCGCAGAGAAATGCCAAGAGTGCAATGACTGGGGTCCTAGGGTGGTTGCAAGTCTAGTTTTCAGAGAAACTGTGTGGAGGGTTGGGTCACTCTCCTGTGCACCCGAAAAGCATATTCTACTGCTTGTTCCCTGGAATTTAAATCCAGGCCTTGAAAAAGAAAAGGAACTGTGAACTGTTTTCAAGAGGGAGCTCTATCACCTTCCATTCCCAACAGCGATGCAGGAGCGATCCAGTCGTTCCACATCCTGCCTTGCATTGGGGAGTGGGGTCTCTCTCTCCCTCTCGGGTGCATTTGGTTTGCATCATGCTGATAGGTGTGCAGTGAGAGCTCATTGGAGTTTGAATTTGAATTGCCCCGATGGTAACTTTTTATGGGATTTCCATCTGTATACTCTTTGGTAAAGGGTTTCGGTCTTTTGCCCATTTTTTTTTGTTTTTGTTCTTTTCAGACTGGATGGCTTGCTTCTTTGGGGGTCAACTTTTGAGGTTCTCTCCTTCCGACAGGAGTCCTTTATCAGGTATGTGGTTTGCACCTATTTTCTCCCAGTTTGTAGCTTCCCTTTTGGGTCTTCTTCACAAGGTGTTTCACACATTACAGACTTCCAATTCTGATTTGTTGGATCATGTCTAATGAATCAACTCTTCTTGAACGGAACATGATTTGATGTCCAGTCGGAGGATTCTTTACCTAGCTGTCCATTCTGGACATTTTTTTCCCTAGAAGATTTATCATTTTACGTAGAAGGCGGTGATTAATTTTGAGTTAATTTAACAAAATTTTTTTTCTTTTTGAGAGAGTGAGCATGCGCATGAGTGGGGCGTGGGGTGGAGGGAGAAGCGAAAAGAGCGTCCTTAAGCAGACTCCCCAGTGAGCTTGGAGCCTGATTTTGTCCCGGGACCCTGAGAGCATGACAAGAGCCGAAATGAAGAGCTGGCTGCCTCAGCGACTGAGTCACCCAGGCGCCACGAGTTCAGTTTTGTACAGAGGATGAGCCTTCGATTGTGGTCCTCGTCCTCCTCGTCCTCCACCTCCACCTCCTCCTCCTCTCTGCCCCTCCCTCTTCTTCTTGGGCCTCCTTCTTCTTCTTTGTCTCTGGAAGTCCACTTGCTCTAGCACCATTTCTTCAAAACGCTGTCACTCCTCCATTGAATTGCTTTTCCCCTTTGTCAGAATCCCATTGACATGTTGGTGGTTGGTCTCTTTCTGGGTTTGATCCTGTTCCACTTATCTATCTTTATACTGTTCCATTTGTCTATCCCTTCACCAACACCACACATTTTTGATTACTATAGCTGTAGATCTTGAAACTGGGTGGAAGGATTCCTTTGGTTTTCTTCTTTAGTTTTATTTTCTCATCTTTTTCTAGGTTCTGACGTGGAGAGCTTATTGTTTTGAGACAGAGAGAGAGAGAGAGAGAGAGAGAGACAGGGAAGGGGTACAGAGAGAGAGAGAGAGAGAGAGAGAGAGAGAGAGAGATTATTAAACAGCCTCCATGCCCAGCACCAGCACAATGCAGGTTCAGTCTCACAACCTCGAGTTTCATCATGACCCGAGTCAAAATCAAGAGTTGGACTAACTGACTGAGCCTCCCAGATGCTCCTCCTCCTTTCTAACATAGGCAGTGATTGCTCTACATGGTGCTGTCCATTGATTGTGCTGTGTCCCACACATTTTCATATGTTGTATGTTCATTTTCCTTCACTTCAATGCATTGAGATTTGATCTTTGATCTTTGATCATCTAGAAGGTTACTTTCTCAGTGTTTGGATATTTGTTAGATTTCTCCTTTGGATACCTAGTTTGCTTTTTAAATATATTTTTTTTAATGTTGAAATTGTACTTCCGAGAAATTGATCGATAGGGTTGTCTTTGTTTCAGGTGTACAATAGAGCGATTCCCCTCCCCTACCCCACCTGCTGTCAGCTCCGGTTGCAGGCACTGATGTGCCTTGGAGACTCAGGTGCACCTCCCCCACCCCTCCTCCCTTCAGCTCCTGTTGCCAGGCACTGGTTTGCGTTGGAGACGGAACCCTCGTAGGGGTTCCAAGCACTTCCTAGTGGCCCAGAAGACACTGGTGATCGGAGACCAAGCCACAAGGCTCTTTGGAGCCAGCTGGGGGCCATCCAAATGCCTCCCCACACAGTTCTGGAGCCGCTGTGGGCTGTCCTGGAGCAGCTGTGGGCTGCTGGGTTGGTGATATCCGAACGTTGGCCACATGTGCCACGAGTCTCTGGGTTTCGCTGGGAGATCCTGGTGTGCACTGCAGTGGTGGTGTTCCTGGGAAAGAGTGCACTCAGCTTCCGAAGAAGAAAGTGGCAGTGTGCCCGGAACGAGGAAGTCTCTGGAAAAGGCATGGAGAAGACCGAACCGGACGCACAAGCCCGTGGAGCTGTCGCATCATCCGAGCCGAAGGCCAGTCCTCTCCCGTTCCAGCTTCTTGCTCTGGCTGCCCTGAATCAAGATGCCGGGTATTGGTCAGTGGGAAACACCACGCAACTGCGGAAGGGAGTTCGGCAAAGGCTGTTGAAGAGCCCTCAGCAGCTGCCTCATGAAAATCCCATCTGTGGAGCAGCCCAGGAAGATGGAGAAGCCCTGGTGAGGAAAACGCCAGAAGGCTTCAAGGACAGCCGTGATCTGCAGGCAAGTGCAGACCCGCTGGTTCAGGAGATTGGCAGCTGTGGACAGAGAGTGCAGGACGAGGCAGGGCAGGCAGGCAGGCCAGAGCTTCCTGAAGGAGGAGTGCGGCGGCAGGCCAGCGCTGAGGGCCAGAGCCAACAGCACACCCTCAGCCAGATCCTCCTGAAGGGGATGCATGTGCTAGAGCTGCTTGGAGATCATCTGGAAGGTGGGGGCTCAAGGAGGCAGGTGGAGACTGGCTCCTCCTCCCCTGACCACGTGCCCTCAGGCGGGAGCCCCGTGAACCAATTCAAGCCGTCCAGGGCACTGAAGAAGGCACGTCAGAGGAATGAAGAGCTCCCAAGAAACCCAACAAGCCACCAAGCTGAGCAAGGACCTGTTCACCTTCGGAACACCCTCCTGGACGGTGAGATTCCGAAGTTGCGCCTGAAGCTTGAAGCAGAGCCGAAGCTGTGCGAAGAGCACCTCAGACACCTGGAGAGGAAGATGATGGAGGAGAAGGCACGCTGCCTGCAAGTGAAGAACGAGCTTGCCAAGGTGCGCAGGAAGGCGGATGCTGCCCACTGGCACTTGGGCCTCTATAGGAACATGGCCGCCGACCTGCACCGAGAATGGCAGCAAATCGCCTCCTTGCATGAGCGGGAGCGCCTCGTGGTGGAGAAGAGGAGTGAGGAGAGCCAGAAGGCTGTCCTGTGGGCAGAGAGGGAGTTCCAAAGGCTCCAGGCCCAAAACCATTGCCTCAGGCAGAAGCTGGCCAACTCTGGGCCCAAGGTCCAGCCTGTCTCCGGGGGGCCTCCTGCTCCTGCTCCTGCTGTTCCGGGCACAGCCTCCAAGTACCCTCAAGGGCCAAAGGCTCCCCTGAAACCCAGGAAGCCCAAGAAGGGAGCAAGGGTGCACTGGCCAGATTCCAAGTTCTCGGGTCCCCTGCAGGTCTGATTCCCTTGCCCAGCAGCCACCAACACTCACAACCAGAGCACAAAAGCTCCTGTGCTTACCCCTTCAGCCATACCCATGGCTCCTTTGACTTGAGATCCACCCCATCCTTTAGCCTGATGCTCCATATTCCCTGGAGCCGTATGAGTGTGAGAGAATATTTTTCAGTGTTCAGCGTAACACAAATAAAAATAAAAATATCCAATGGCTGAGACTCCTGCTACTGAGAATGGATTTGATTAAGGGATTCTATGCCAAGCAAGGGACGGTTTGAAGTGTCTTGTATCGATCCCTTAATCGTCCCAATAACCCAGTGTGTCATGTCTGACTGAGGTTCAGACAGGGGAAACAACTTGCCCCAAGATCACACAGCTAGTGAATTTCAGAGCTCCCGTTCCAAACCAGGGTTGTCTAATGATCACCTGCTGTGCCAATAACTTCTACTACTATGCCTAGTACTGTTCTTCTTCTTCTTCTTCTTCTTCTTCTTCTTCTTCTTCTTCGTCTTCGTCTTCGTCTTCGTCTTCGTCTTCGTCTTCTTCTTCTTCTTCTTCTTCGTCTTCTTCTTCTTCTTCGTCTTCTTCTTCGTCTTCTTCTTCGTCTTCTTCGTCTTCTTCTTCGTCTTCTTCGTCTTCTTCGTCTTCTTCTTCTTCTTCTTCTTCTTCTTCTTCTTCTTCTTCTTCTTCTTCTTCTTCTTCCTTGGTGAGACAGAAAGGGTGACGGCGCACACATAAACACACACACACACACAAAGGAACGCACACACATGCAGGCGGGGGAGGGGCCGAGTTAGAGAGATTCCTCGACAGGCTTCGGACTCAAGTGCTGAACCAGACGCTGGTCTGGATTTCCCAGATCACGTGATCAGCCCTGAACCGAAATCAGGAGCCAGACACTGAACTGACAGGCACTGTTGGGCAAGGAACTTCTAGGAAAGCTGCTGAAGGATCCCAGAAGGGCTTGGTAAATTGTTCCCCTCGTTCACGTCCTAGGATGTGATGATTCTATGCAAAGATAATAGTGCATGTAATATAATCTAACATAATATATAATAATATAAGGATGCAGAGATTATAGTGGTGGCTAGCTGAGGTCAAGTCCCAGCCAAGTAGGGAGGGCAGCCTTTAAGGGTCTCCAACGATTCCCATCTTGGGTACACATCGTTTTGTGTTCCATACTCCACCTCTTGATTCGAGTCAGAACTACTGACTCCCTTGTAAAGGACAGAATGTGGCCAAAGTGATAGGATGTCCCTTCGGAGGTGAGTTTACAAAGAGACTGGTCTCCTCTTGGGCTTGCCCGCCCTCCGTCCCTCCCTCCCGCATCTGTTCCCAGGGAAGCCAGCTGCTCCTTGGGAGCTTTATGCTGGAGAGGCCCATGGGGCAAGGAATGACTATTTCTTGCTTCCAGCAATGGAGGGCCTCTGGCTGCTCACAGCCAGCTGAGTGAGCTCAAAAGCAGACTTACCCCCAACAAGCCCGCAGATGACTGAAGATCCAGAGGCCCTCTGGACTGCAGCCTTGTGAGAGATCCTGAGCCACAGGGACCTGGCTAGTTGCACCTGGATGGCTGGCCCACAGAAACCATATCAGGTTATGAATGTTGTTTTAGGCCCATTGGTTCGGGGAAAACCTTCAAGAAAGACAGGAGTGGGAAGCCAAATGTTTGGCTTCTGACCCACCCCCCCTCTCCTGGGGTTGAAATTCCAGGGAAATCAAGAGATGGTAGAAACGCCTGAGAGATGAGGGTAAACAATGGAAGAGAGAGGACATCTATGCTGATCGCCATGGATCTCTCTGAGAGGACATCCTCCCACTTGATCCTCCTGTGTCGAAGGGTGGCAAATGCAGGGGGAGACACCTGGCAGTGTGGTCCAAGTCGGCTGAGAGCACTCGACCCAGCCCCACAGAGCCTCCTAGAAGGCAGAGAAAGAGCCCAGAAGTTCCCTGGGGCCCCTAGAGAAGGCCCCTAGAGAATGAGATGAGTTGAAAGCCTGGGACCTGGTCGTTGGACTTCTAGGCTGGAGGGGAGATGGCCTGTGGAAGGGCCACTGCCCGCAACCCCTGTTGGACCAGACCCCTCCTGTCTGCTTTGGGAGACTGGGGGTGAATATGAGAATGAATTCATGTAGAAGAGATGGTGTTCTAATGCTTGGTTTCAACTTCTTGAAATCCTTTCAACTTCTTGAAATCGTTGACATTCCTTTTCTCCTTGTCCCCAGGACCACCATGAATGGGAAGGGGCCTTCAAAGAAGCAAGATGAGAACATCTCTTACAAGGCTGTCCAGTGTCAATATCCAACCACTGCAGTCACTTCTACCCCCTTGGCAGCCCCACTGCTTCCATCAGGACACAGATCCGTTCCTGTACAGGTTTTTGAGCAAACGTAAGTTTGGATTTCTCGCAGAGAAATGCCAAGAGTGCAATGACTGGGGTCCTAGGGTGGTTGCAAGTCTAGTTTTCAGAGAAACTGTGTGGAGGGTTGGGTCACTCTCCTGTGCACCCGAAAAGCATATTCTACTGCTTGTTCCCTGGAATTTAAATCCAGGCCTTGAAAAAGAAAAGGAACTGTGAACTGTTTTCAAGAGGGAGCTCTATCACCTTCCATTCCCAACAGCGATGCAGGAGCGATCCAGTCGTTCCACATCCTGCCTTGCATTGGGGAGTGGGGTCTCTCTCTCCCTCTCGGGTGCATTTGGTTTGCATCATGCTGATAGGTGTGCAGTGAGAGCTCATTGGAGTTTGAATTTGAATTGCCCCGATGGTAACTTTTTATGGGATTTCCATCTGTATACTCTTTGGTAAAGGGTTTCGGTCTTTTGCCCATTTTTTTTTTGTTTTTGTTCTTTTCAGACTGGATGGCTTGCTTCTTTGGGGGTCAACTTTTGAGGTTCTCTCCTTCCGACAGGAGTCCTTTATCAGGTATGTGGTTTGCACCTATTTTCTCCCAGTTTGTAGCTTCCCTTTTGGGTCTTCTTCACAAGGTGTTTCACACATTACAGACTTCCAATTCTGATTTGTTGGATCATGTCTAATGAATCAACTCTTCTTGAACGGAACATGATTTGATGTCCAGTCAGAGGATTCTTTACCTAGCTGTCCATTCTGGACATTTTTTTCCCTAGAAGATTTATCATTTTACGTAGAAGGCGGTGATTAATTTTGAGTTAATTTAACAAATTTTTTTTTCTTTTTGAGAGAGTGAGCATGCGCATGAGTGGGGCGTGGGGTGGAGGGAGAAGCGAAAAGAGCGTCCTTAAGCAGACTCCCCAGTGAGCTTGGAGCCTGATTTTGTCCCGGGACCCTGAGAGCATGACAAGAGCCGAAATGAAGAGCTGGCTGCCTCAGCGACTGAGTCACCCAGGCGCCACGAGTTCAGTTTTGTACAGAGGATGAGCCTTCGATTGTGGTCCTCGTCCTCCTCGTCCTCCACCTCCACCTCCTCCTCCTCTCTGCCCCTCCCTCTTCTTCTTGGGCCTCCTTCTTCTTCTTTGTCTCTGGAAGTCCACTTGCTCTAGCACCATTTCTTCAAAACGCTGTCACTCCTCCATTGAATTGCTTTTCCCCTTTGTCAGAATCCCATTGACATGTTGGTGGTTGGTCTCTTTCTGGGTTTGATCCTGTTCCACTTATCTATCTTTATACTGTTCCATTTGTCTATCCCTTCACCAACACCACACATTTTTGATTACTATAGCTGTAGATCTTGAAACTGGGTGGAAGGATTCCTTTGGTTTTCTTCTTTAGTTTTATTTTCTCATCTTTTTCTAGGTTCTGACGTGGAGAGCTTATTGTTTTGAGACAGAGAGAGAGAGAGAGAGAGAGAGAGACAGGGAAGGGGTACAGAGAGAGAGAGAGAGAGAGAGAGAGAGAGAGAGATTATTAAACAGCCTCCATGCCCAGCACCAGCACAATGCAGGTTCAGTCTCACAACCTCGAGTTTCATCATGACCCGAGTCAAAATCAAGAGTTGGACTAACTGACTGAGCCTCCCAGATGCTCCTCCTCCTTTCTAACATAGGCAGTGATTGCTCTACATGGTGCTGTCCATTGATTGTGCTGTGTCCCACACATTTTCATATGTTGTATGTTCATTTTCCTTCACTTCAATGCATTGAGATTTGATCTTTGATCTTTGATCATCTAGAAGGTTACTTTCTCAGTGTTTGGATATTTGTTAGATTTCTCCTTTGGATACCTAGTTTGCTTTTTAAATATATTTTTTTTAATGTTGAAATTGTACTTCCGAGAAATTGATCGATAGGGTTGTCTTTGTTTCAGGTGTACAATAGAGCGATTCCCCTCCCCTACCCCACCTGCTGTCAGCTCCGGTTGCAGGCACTGATGTGCCTTGGAGACTCAGGTGCACCTCCCCCACCCCTCCTCCCTTCAGCTCCTGTTGCCAGGCACTGGTTTGCGTTGGAGACGGAACCCTCGTAGGGGTTCCAAGCACTTCCTAGTGGCCCAGAAGACACTGGTGATCGGAGACCAAGCCACAAGGCTCTTTGGAGCCAGCTGGGGGCCATCCAAATGCCTCCCCACACAGTTCTGGAGCCGCTGTGGGCTGTCCTGGAGCAGCTGTGGGCTGCTGGGTTGGTGATATCCGAACGTTGGCCACATGTGCCACGAGTCTCTGGGTTTCGCTGGGAGATCCTGGTGTGCACTGCAGTGGTGGTGTTCCTGGGAAAGAGTGCACTCAGCTTCCGAAGAAGAAAGTGGCAGTGTGCCCGGAACGAGGAAGTCTCTGGAAAAGGCATGGAGAAGACCGAACCGGACGCACAAGCCCGTGGAGCTGTCGCATCATCCGAGCCGAAGGCCAGTCCTCTCCCGTTCCAGCTTCTTGCTCTGGCTGCCCTGAATCAAGATGCCGGGTATTGGTCAGTGGGAAACACCACGCAACTGCGGAAGGGAGTTCGGCAAAGGCTGTTGAAGAGCCCTCAGCAGCTGCCTCATGAAAATCCCATCTGTGGAGCAGCCCAGGAAGATGGAGAAGCCCTGGTGAGGAAAACGCCAGAAGGCTTCAAGGACAGCCGTGATCTGCAGGCAAGTGCAGACCCGCTGGTTCAGGAGATTGGCAGCTGTGGACAGAGAGTGCAGGACGAGGCAGGGCAGGCAGGCAGGCCAGAGCTTCCTGAAGGAGGAGTGCGGCGGCAGGCCAGCGCTGAGGGCCAGAGCCAACAGCACACCCTCAGCCAGATCCTCCTGAAGGGGATGCATGTGCTAGAGCTGCTTGGAGATCATCTGGAAGGTGGGGGCTCAAGGAGGCAGGTGGAGACTGGCTCCTCCTCCCCTGACCACGTGCCCTCAGGCGGGAGCCCCGTGAACCAATTCAAGCCGTCCAGGGCACTGAAGAAGGCACGTCAGAGGAATGAAGAGCTCCCAAGAAACCCAACAAGCCACCAAGCTGAGCAAGGACCTGTTCACCTTCGGAACACCCTCCTGGACGGTGAGATTCCGAAGTTGCGCCTGAAGCTTGAGGCAGAGCCGAAGCTGTGCGAAGAGCACCTCAGACACCTGGAGAGGAAGATGATGGAGGAGAAGGCACGCTGCCTGCAAGTGAAGAACGAGCTTGCCAAGGTGCGCAGGAAGGCGGATGCTGCCCACTGGCACTTGGGCCTCTATAGGAACATGGCCGCCGACCTGCACCGAGAATGGCAGCAAATCGCCTCCTTGCATGAGCGGGAGCGCCTCGTGGTGGAGAAGAGGAGTGAGGAGAGCCAGAAGGCTGTCCTGTGGGCAGAGAGGGAGTTCCAAAGGCTCCAGGCCCAAAACCATTGCCTCAGGCAGAAGCTGGCCAACTCTGGGCCCAAGGTCCAGCCTGTCTCCGGGGGGCCTCCTGCTCCTGCTCCTGCTGTTCCGGGCACAGCCTCCAAGTACCCTCAAGGGCCAAAGGCTCCCCTGAAACCCAGGAAGCCCAAGAAGGGAGCAAGGGTGCACTGGCCAGATTCCAAGTTCTCGGGTCCCCTGCAGGTCTGATTCCCTTGCCCAGCAGCCACCAACACTCACAACCAGAGCACAAAAGCTCCTGTGCTTACCCCTTCAGCCATACCCATGGCTCCTTTGACTTGAGATCCACCCCATCCTTTAGCCTGATGCTCCATATTCCCTGGAGCCGTATGAGTGTGAGAGAATATTTTTCAGTGTTCAGCGTAACACAAATAAAAATAAAAATATCCAATGGCTGAGACTCCTGCTACTGAGAATGGATTTGATTAAGGGATTCTATGCCAAGCAAGGGACGGTTTGAAGTGTCTTGTATCGATCCCTTAATCGTCCCAATAACCCAGTGTGTCATGTCTGACTGAGGTTCAGACAGGGGAAACAACTTGCCCCAAGATCACACAGCTAGTGAATTTCAGAGCTCCCGTTCCAAACCAGGGTTGTCTAATGATCACCTGCTGTGCCAATAACTTCTACTACTATGCCTACTACTGTTCTTCTTCTTCTTCTTCTTCTTCTTCTTCTTCTTCTTCTTCTTCTTCTTCTTCTTCTTCTTCTTCTTCTTCTTCTTCTTCTTCTTTTTCTTCTTCTTCTTCTTCTTCTTCTTCTTCTTCCTTGGTGAGACAGAAAGGGTGACGGCGCACACATACACACACACACACACACAAAGGAACGCACACACATGCAGGCGGGGGAGGGGCCGAGTTAGAGAGATTCCTCGACAGGCTTCGGACTCAAGTGCTGAACCAGACGCTGGTCTGGATTTCCCAGATCACGTGATCAGCCCTGAACCGAAATCAGGAGCCAGACACTGAACTGACAGGCACTGTTGGGCAAGGAACTTCTAGGCAAGCTGCTGAAGGATCCCAGAAGGGCTTGGTAAATTGTTCCCCTCGTTCACGTCCTAGGATGTGATGATTCTATGCAAAGATAATAGTGCATGTAATATAATCTAACATAATATATAATAATATAAGGATGCAGAGATTATAGTGGTGGCTAGCTGAGGTCAAGTCCCAGCCAAGTAGGGAGGGCAGCCTTTAAGGGTCTCCAACGATTCCCATCTTGGGTACACATCGTTTTGTGTTCCATACTCCACCTCTTGATTCGAGTCAGAACTACTGACTCCCTTGTAAAGGACAGAATGTGGCCAAAGTGATAGGATGTCCCTTCGGAGGTGAGTTTACAAAGAGACTGGTCTCCTCTTGGGCTTGCCCGCCCTCCGTCCCTCCCTCCCGCATCTGTTCCCAGGGAAGCCAGCTGCTCCTTGGGAGCTTTATGCTGGAGAGGCCCATGGGGCAAGGAATGACTATTTCTTGCTTCCAGCAATGGAGGGCCTCTGGCTGCTCACAGCCAGCTGAGTGAGCTCAAAAGCAGACTTACCCCCAACAAGCCCGCAGATGACTGAAGATCCAGAGGCCCTCTGGACTGCAGCCTTGTGAGAGATCCTGAGCCACAGGGACCTGGCTAGTTGCACCTGGATGGCTGGCCCACAGAAACCATATCAGGTTATGAATGTTGTTTTAGGCCCATTGGTTCGGGGAAAACCTTCAAGAAAGACAGGAGTGGGAAGCCAAATGTTTGGCTTCTGACCCACCCCCCCTCTCCTGGGGTTGAAATTCCAGGGAAATCAAGAGATGGTAGAAACGCCTGAGAGATGAGGGTAAACAATGGAAGAGAGAGGACATCTATGCTGATCGCCATGGATCTCTCTGAGAGGACATCCTCCCACTTGATCCTCCTGTGTCGAAGGGTGGCAAATGCAGGGGGAGACACCTGGCAGTGTGGTCCAAGTCGGCTGAGAGCACTCGACCCAGCCCCACAGAGCCTCCTAGAAGGCAGAGAAAGAGCCCAGAAGTTCCCTGGGGCCCCTAGAGAAGGCCCCTAGAGAATGAGATGAGTTGAAAGCCTGGGACCTGGTCGTTGGACTTCTAGGCTGGAGGGGAGATGGCCTGTGGAAGGGCCACTGCCCGCAACCCCTGTTGGACCAGACCCCTCCTGTCTGCTTTGGGAGACTGGGGGTGAATATGAGAATGAATTCATGTAGAAGAGATGGTGTTCTAATGCTTGGTTTCAACTTCTTGAAATCCTTTCAACTTCTTGAAATCGTTGACATTCCTTTTCTCCTTGTCCCCAGGACCACCATGAATGGGAAGGGGCCTTCAAAGAAGCAAGATGAGAACATCTCTTACAAGGCTGTCCAGTGTCAATATCCAACCACTGCAGTCACTTCTACCCCCTTGGCAGCCCCACTGCTTCCATCAGGACACAGATCCGTTCCTTTACAGGTTTTTGAGCAAACGTAAGTTTGGATTTCTCGCAGAGAAATGCCAAGAGTGCAATGACTGGGGTCCTAGGGTGGTTGCAAGTCTAGTTTTCAGAGAAACTGTGTGGAGGGTTGGGTCACTCTCCTGTGCACCCGAAAAGCATATTCTACTGCTTGTTCCCTGGAATTTAAATCCAGGCCTTGAAAAAGAAAAGGAACTGTGAACTGTTTTCAAGAGGGAGCTCTATCACCTTCCATTCCCAACAGCGATGCAGGAGCGATCCAGTCGTTCCACATCCTGCCTTGCATTGGGGAGTGGGGTCTCTCTCTCCCTCTCGGGTGCATTTGGTTTGCATCATGCTGATAGGTGTGCAGTGAGAGCTCATTGGAGTTTGAATTTGAATTGCCCCGATGGTAACTTTTTATGGGATTTCCATCTGTATACTCTTTGGTAAAGGGTTTCGGTCTTTTGCCCATTTTTTTTTGTTTTTGTTCTTTTCAGACTGGATGGCTTGCTTCTTTGGGGGTCAACTTTTGAGGTTCTCTCCTTCCGACAGGAGTCCTTTATCAGGTATGTGGTTTGCACCTATTTTCTCCCAGTTTGTAGCTTCCCTTTTGGGTCTTCTTCACAAGGTGTTTCACACATTACAGACTTCCAATTCTGATTTGTTGGATCATGTCTAATGAATCAACTCTTCTTGAACGGAACATGATTTGATGTCCAGTCGGAGGATTCTTTACCTAGCTGTCCATTCTGGACATTTTTTTCCCTAGAAGATTTATCATTTTACGTAGAAGGCGGTGATTAATTTTGAGTTAATTTAACAAAATTTTTTTTCTTTTTGAGAGAGTGAGCATGCGCATGAGTGGGGCGTGGGGTGGAGGGAGAAGCGAAAAGAGCGTCCTTAAGCAGACTCCCCAGTGAGCTTGGAGCCTGATTTTGTCCCGGGACCCTGAGAGCATGACAAGAGCCGAAATGAAGAGCTGGCTGCCTCAGCGACTGAGTCACCCAGGCGCCACGAGTTCAGTTTTGTACAGAGGATGAGCCTTCGATTGTGGTCCTCGTCCTCCTCGTCCTCCACCTCCACCTCCTCCTCCTCTCTGCCCCTCCCTCTTCTTCTTGGGCCTCCTTCTTCTTCTTTGTCTCTGGAAGTCCACTTGCTCTAGCACCATTTCTTCAAAACGCTGTCACTCCTCCATTGAATTGCTTTTCCCCTTTGTCAGAATCCCATTGACATGTTGGTGGTTGGTCTCTTTCTGGGTTTGATCCTGTTCCACTTATCTATCTTTATACTGTTCCATTTGTCTATCCCTTCACCAACACCACACATTTTTGATTACTATAGCTGTAGATCTTGAAACTGGGTGGAAGGATTCCTTTGGTTTTCTTCTTTAGTTTTATTTTCTCATCTTTTTCTAGGTTCTGACGTGGAGAGCTTATTGTTTTGAGACAGAGAGAGAGAGAGAGAGAGAGAGAGACAGGGAAGGGGTACAGAGAGAGAGAGAGAGAGAGAGAGAGAGAGAGAGAGATTATTAAACAGCCTCCATGCCCAGCACCAGCACAATGCAGGTTCAGTCTCACAACCTCGAGTTTCATCATGACCCGAGTCAAAATCAAGAGTTGGACTAACTGACTGAGCCTCCCAGATGCTCCTCCTCCTTTCTAACATAGGCAGTGATTGCTCTACATGGTGCTGTCCATTGATTGTGCTGTGTCCCACACATTTTCATATGTTGTATGTTCATTTTCCTTCACTTCAATGCATTGAGATTTGATCTTTGATCTTTGATCATCTAGAAGGTTACTTTCTCAGTGTTTGGATATTTGTTAGATTTCTCCTTTGGATACCTAGTTTGCTTTTTAAATATATTTTTTTTAATGTTGAAATTGTACTTCCGAGAAATTGATCGATAGGGTTGTCTTTGTTTCAGGTGTACAATAGAGCGATTCCCCTCCCCTACCCCACCTGCTGTCAGCTCCGGTTGCAGGCACTGATGTGCCTTGGAGACTCAGGTGCACCTCCCCCACCCCTCCTCCCTTCAGCTCCTGTTGCCAGGCACTGGTTTGCGTTGGAGACGGAACCCTCATAGGGGTTCCAAGCACTTCCTAGTGGCCCAGAAGACACTGGTGATCGGAGACCAAGCCACAAGGCTCTTTGGAGCCAGCTGGGGGCCATCCAAATGCCTCCCCACACAGTTCTGGAGCCGCTGTGGGCTGTCCTGGAGCAGCTGTGGGCTGCTGGGTTGGTGATATCCGAACGTTGGCCACATGTGCCACGAGTCTCTGGGTTTCGCTGGGAGATCCTGGTGTGCACTGCAGTGGTGGTGTTCCTGGGAAAGAGTGCACTCAGCTTCCGAAGAAGAAAGTGGCAGTGTGCCCGGAACGAGGAAGTCTCTGGAAAAGGCATGGAGAAGACCGAACCGGACGCACAAGCCCGTGGAGCTGTCGCATCATCCGAGCCGAAGGCCAGTCCTCTCCCGTTCCAGCTTCTTGCTCTGGCTGCCCTGAATCAAGATGCCGGGTATTGGTCAGTGGGAAACACCACGCAACTGCGGAAGGGAGTTCGGCAAAGGCTGTTGAAGAGCCCTCAGCAGCTGCCTCATGAAAATCCCATCTGTGGAGCAGCCCAGGAAGATGGAGAAGCCCTGGTGAGGAAAACGCCAGAAGGCTTCAAGGACAGCCGTGATCTGCAGGCAAGTGCAGACCCGCTGGTTCAGGAGATTGGCAGCTGTGGACAGAGAGTGCAGGACGAGGCAGGGCAGGCAGGCAGGCCAGAGCTTCCTGAAGGAGGAGTGCGGCGGCAGGCCAGCGCTGAGGGCCAGAGCCAACAGCACACCCTCAGCCAGATCCTCCTGAAGGGGATGCATGTGCTAGAGCTGCTTGGAGATCATCTGGAAGGTGGGGGCTCAAGGAGGCAGGTGGAGACTGGCTCCTCCTCCCCTGACCACGTGCCCTCAGGCGGGAGCCCCGTGAACCAATTCAAGCCGTCCAGGGCACTGAAGAAGGCACGTCAGAGGAATGAAGAGCTCCCAAGAAACCCAACAAGCCACCAAGCTGAGCAAGGACCTGTTCACCTTCGGAACACCCTCCTGGACGGTGAGATTCCGAAGTTGCGCCTGAAGCTTGAGGCAGAGCCGAAGCTGTGCGAAGAGCACCTCAGACACCTGGAGAGGAAGATGATGGAGGAGAAGGCACGCTGCCTGCAAGTGAAGAACGAGCTTGCCAAGGTGCGCAGGAAGGCGGATGCTGCCCACTGGCACTTGGGCCTCTATAGGAACATGGCCGCCGACCTGCACCGAGAATGGCAGCAAATCGCCTCCTTGCATGAGCGGGAGCGCCTCGTGGTGGAGAAGAGGAGTGAGGAGAGCCAGAAGGCTGTCCTGTGGGCAGAGAGGGAGTTCCAAAGGCTCCAGGCCCAAAACCATTGCCTCAGGCAGAAGCTGGCCAACTCTGGGCCCAAGGTCCAGCCTGTCTCCGGGGGGCCTCCTGCTCCTGCTCCTGCTGTTCCGGGCACAGCCTCCAAGTACCCTCAAGGGCCAAAGGCTCCCCTGAAACCCAGGAAGCCCAAGAAGGGAGCAAGGGTGCACTGGCCAGATTCCAAGTTCTCGGGTCCCCTGCAGGTCTGATTCCCTTGCCCAGCAGCCACCAACACTCACAACCAGAGCACAAAAGCTCCTGTGCTTACCCCTTCAGCCATACCCATGGCTCCTTTGACTTGAGATCCACCCCATCCTTTAGCCTGATGCTCCATATTCCCTGGAGCCGTATGAGTGTGAGAGAATATTTTTCAGTGTTCAGCGTAACACAAATAAAAATAAAAATATCCAATGGCTGAGACTCCTGCTACTGAGAATGGATTTGATTAAGGGATTCTATGCCAAGCAAGGGACGGTTTGAAGTGTCTTGTATCGATCCCTTAATCGTCCCAATAACCCAGTGTGTCATGTCTGACTGAGGTTCAGACAGGGGAAACAACTTGCCCCAAGATCACACAGCTAGTGAATTTCAGAGCTCCCGTTCCAAACCAGGGTTGTCTAATGATCACCTGCTGTGCCAATAACTTCTACTACTATGCCTAGTACTGTTCTTCTTCTTCTTCTTCTTCTTCTTCTTCTTCTTCTTCTTCTTCTTCTTCTTCTTCTTCTTCTTCTTCTTTTTCTTCTTCTTCTTCTTCTTCTTCTTCTTCTTCTTCTTCTTCTTCTTCTTCTTCTTCTTCTTCTTTTTCTTCTTCTTCTTCTTCTTCTTCTTCTTCTTCTTCTTCTTCTTCTTCTTCTTCTTCTTCTTCTTCTTCCTTGGTGAGACAGAAAGGGTGACGGCGCACACATACACACACACACACACACAAAGGAACGCACACACATGCAGGCGGGGGAGGGGCCGAGTTAGAGAGATTCCTCGACAGGCTTCGGACTCAAGTGCTGAACCAGACGCTGGTCTGGATTTCCCAGATCACGTGATCAGCCCTGAACCGAAATCAGGAGCCAGACACTGAACTGACAGGCACTGTTGGGCAAGGAACTTCTAGGCAAGCTGCTGAAGGATCCCAGAAGGGCTTGGTAAATTGTTCCCCTCGTTCACGTCCTAGGATGTGATGATTCTATGCAAAGATAATAGTGCATGTAATATAATCTAACATAATATATAATAATATAAGGATGCAGAGATTATAGTGGTGGCTAGCTGAGGTCAAGTCCCAGCCAAGTAGGGAGGGCAGCCTTTAAGGGTCTCCAACGATTCCCATCTTGGGTACACATCGTTTTGTGTTCCATACTCCACCTCTTGATTCGAGTCAGAACTACTGACTCCCTTGTAAAGGACAGAATGTGGCCAAAGTGATAGGATGTCCCTTCGGAGGTGAGTTTACAAAGAGACTGGTCTCCTCTTGGGCTTGCCCGCCCTCCGTCCCTCCCTCCCGCATCTGTTCCCAGGGAAGCCAGCTGCTCCTTGGGAGCTTTATGCTGGAGAGGCCCATGGGGCAAGGAATGACTATTTCTTGCTTCCAGCAATGGAGGGCCTCTGGCTGCTCACAGCCAGCTGAGTGAGCTCAAAAGCAGACTTACCCCCAACAAGCCCGCAGATGACTGAAGATCCAGAGGCCCTCTGGACTGCAGCCTTGTGAGAGATCCTGAGCCACAGGGACCTGGCTAGTTGCACCTGGATGGCTGGCCCACAGAAACCATATCAGGTTATGAATGTTGTTTTAGGCCCATTGGTTCGGGGAAAACCTTCAAGAAAGACAGGAGTGGGAAGCCAAATGTTTGGCTTCTGACCCACCCCCCCTCTCCTGGGGTTGAAATTCCAGGGAAATCAAGAGATGGTAGAAACGCCTGAGAGATGAGGGTAAACAATGGAAGAGAGAGGACATCTATGCTGATCGGCATGGATCTCTCTGAGAGGACATCCTCCCACTTGATCCTCCTGTGTCGAAGGGTGGCAAATGCAGGGGGAGACACCTGGCAGTGTGGTCCAAGTCGGCTGAGAGCACTCGACCCAGCCCCACAGAGCCTCCTAGAAGGCAGAGAAAGAGCCCAGAAGTTCCCTGGGGCCCCTAGAGAAGGCCCCTAGAGAATGAGATGAGTTGAAAGCCTGGGACCTGGTCGTTGGACTTCTAGGCTGGAGGGGAGATGGCCTGTGGAAGGGCCACTGCCCGCAACCCCTGTTGGACCAGACCCCTCCTGTCTGCTTTGGGAGACTGGGGGTGAATATGAGAATGAATTCATGTAGAAGAGATGGTGTTCTAATGCTTGGTTTCAACTTCTTGAAATCCTTTCAACTTCTTGAACTCGTTGACATTCCTTTTCTCCTTGTCCCCAGGACCACCATGAATGGGAAGGGGCCTTCAAAGAAGCAAGATGAGAACATCTCTTACAAGGCTGTCCAGTGTCAATATCCAACCACTGCAGTCACTTCTACCCCCTTGGCAGCCCCACTGCTTCCATCAGGACACAGATCCGTTCCTGTACAGGTTTTTGAGCAAACGTAAGTTTGGATTTCTCGCAGAGAAATGCCAAGAGTGCAATGACTGGGGTCCTAGGGTGGTTGCAAGTCTAGTTTTCAGAGAAACTGTGTGGAGGGTTGGGTCACTCTCCTGTGCACCCGAAAAGCATATTCTACTGCTTGTTCCCTGGAATTTAAATCCAGGCCTTGAAAAAGAAAAGGAACTGTGAACTGTTTTCAAGAGGGAGCTCTATCACCTTCCATTCCCAACAGCGATGCAGGAGCGATCCAGTCGTTCCACATCCTGCCTTGCATTGGGGAGTGGGGTCTCTCTCTCCCTCTCGGGTGCATTTGGTTTGCATCATGCTGATAGGTGTGCAGTGAGAGCTCATTGGAGTTTGAATTTGAATTGCCCCGATGGTAACTTTTTATGGGATTTCCATCTGTATACTCTTTGGTAAAGGGTTTCGGTCTTTTGCCCATTTTTTTTTGTTTTTGTTCTTTTCAGACTGGATGGCTTGCTTCTTTGGGGGTCAACTTTTGAGGTTCTCTCCTTCCGACAGGAGTCCTTTATCAGGTATGTGGTTTGCACCTATTTTCTCCCAGTTTGTAGCTTCCCTTTTGGGTCTTCTTCACAAGGTGTTTCACACATTACAGACTTCCAATTCTGATTTGTTGGATCATGTCTAATGAATCAACTCTTCTTGAACGGAACATGATTTGATGTCCAGTCGGAGGATTCTTTACCTAGCTGTCCATTCTGGACATTTTTTTCCCTAGAAGATTTATCATTTTACGTAGAAGGCGGTGATTAATTTTGAGTTAATTTAACAAATTTTTTTTTCTTTTTGAGAGAGTGAGCATGCGCATGAGTGGGGCGTGGGGTGGAGGGAGAAGCGAAAAGAGCGTCCTTAAGCAGACTCCCCAGTGAGCTTGGAGCCTGATTTTGTCCCGGGACCCTGAGAGCATGACAAGAGCCGAAATGAAGAGCTGGCTGCCTCAGCGACTGAGTCACCCAGGCGCCACGAGTTCAGTTTTGTACAGAGGATGAGCCTTCGATTGTGGTCCTCGTCCTCCTCGTCCTCCACCTCCACCTCCTCCTCCTCTCTGCCCCTCCCTCTTCTTCTTGGGCCTCCTTCTTCTTCTTTGTCTCTGGAAGTCCACTTGCTCTAGCACCATTTCTTCAAAACGCTGTCACTCCTCCATTGAATTGCTTTTCCCCTTTGTCAGAATCCCATTGACATGTTGGTGGTTGGTCTCTTTCTGGGTTTGATCCTGTTCCACTTATCTATCTTTATACTGTTCCATTTGTCTATCCCTTCACCAACACCACACATTTTTGATTACTATAGCTGTAGATCTTGAAACTGGGTGGAAGGATTCCTTTGGTTTTCTTCTTTAGTTTTATTTTCTCATCTTTTTCTAGGTTCTGACGTGGAGAGCTTATTGTTTTGAGACAGAGAGAGAGAGAGAGAGAGAGAGAGAGACAGGGAAGGGGTACAGAGAGAGAGAGAGAGAGAGAGAGAGAGAGAGATTATTAAACAGCCTCCATGCCCAGCACCAGCACAATGCAGGTTCAGTCTCACAACCTCGAGTTTCATCATGACCCGAGTCAAAATCAAGAGTTGGACTAACTGACTGAGCCTCCCAGATGCTCCTCCTCCTTTCTAACATAGGCAGTGATTGCTCTACATGGTGCTGTCCATTGATTGTGCTGTGTCCCACACATTTTCATATGTTGTATGTTCATTTTCCTTCACTTCAATGCATTGAGATTTGATCTTTGATCTTTGATCATCTAGAAGGTTACTTTCTCAGTGTTTGGATATTTGTTAGATTTCTCCTTTGGATACCTAGTTTGCTTTTTAAATATATTTTTTTTAATGTTGAAATTGTACTTCCGAGAAATTGATCGATAGGGTTGTCTTTGTTTCAGGTGTACAATAGAGCGATTCCCCTCCCCTACCCCACCTGCTGTCAGCTCCGGTTGCAGGCAATGATGTGCCTTGGAGACTCAGGTGCACCTCCCCCACCCCTCCTCCCTTCAGCTCCTGTTGCCAGGCACTGGTTTGCGTTGGAGACGGAACCCTCGTAGGGGTTCCAAGCACTTCCTAGTGGCCCAGAAGACACTGGTGATCGGAGACCAAGCCACAAGGCTCTTTGGAGCCAGCTGGGGGCCATCCAAATGCCTCCCCACACAGTTCTGGAGCCGCTGTGGGCTGTCCTGGAGCAGCTGTGGGCTGCTGGGTTGGTGATATCCGAACGTTGGCCACATGTGCCACGAGTCTCTGGGTTTCGCTGGGAGATCCTGGTGTGCACTGCAGTGGTGGTGTTCCTGGGAAAGAGTGCACTCAGCTTCCGAAGAAGAAAGTGGCAGTGTGCCCGGAACGAGGAAGTCTCTGGAAAAGGCATGGAGAAGACCGAACCGGACGCACAAGCCCGTGGAGCTGTCGCATCATCCGAGCCGAAGGCCAGTCCTCTCCCGTTCCAGCTTCTTGCTCTGGCTGCCCTGAATCAAGATGCCGGGTATTGGTCAGTGGGAAACACCACGCAACTGCGGAAGGGAGTTCGGCAAAGGCTGTTGAAGAGCCCTCAGCAGCTGCCTCATGAAAATCCCATCTGTGGAGCAGCCCAGGAAGATGGAGAAGCCCTGGTGAGGAAAACGCCAGAAGGCTTCAAGGACAGCCGTGATCTGCAGGCAAGTGCAGACCCGCTGGTTCAGGAGATTGGCAGCTGTGGACAGAGAGTGCAGGACGAGGCAGGGCAGGCAGGCAGGCCAGAGCTTCCTGAAGGAGGAGTGCGGCGGCAGGCCAGCGCTGAGGGCCAGAGCCAACAGCACACCCTCAGCCAGATCCTCCTGAAGGGGATGCATGTGCTAGAGCTGCTTGGAGATCATCTGGAAGGTGGGGGCTCAAGGAGGCAGGTGGAGACTGGCTCCTCCTCCCCTGACCACGTGCCCTCAGGCGGGAGCCCCGTGAACCAATTCAAGCCGTCCAGGGCACTGAAGAAGGCACGTCAGAGGAATGAAGAGCTCCCAAGAAACCCAACAAGCCACCAAGCTGAGCAAGGACCTGTTCACCTTCGGAACACCCTCCTGGACGGTGAGATTCCGAAGTTGCGCCTGAAGCTTGAGGCAGAGCCGAAGCTGTGCGAAGAGCACCTCAGACACCTGGAGAGGAAGATGATGGAGGAGAAGGCACGCTGCCTGCAAGTGAAGAACGAGCTTGCCAAGGTGCGCAGGAAGGCGGATGCTGCCCACTGGCACTTGGGCCTCTATAGGAACATGGCCGCCGACCTGCACCGAGAATGGCAGCAAATCGCCTCCTTGCATGAGCGGGAGCGCCTCCTGGTGGAGAAGAGGAGTGAGGAGAGCCAGAAGGCTGTCCTGTGGGCAGAGAGGGAGTTCCAAAGGCTCCAGGCCCAAAACCATTGCCTCAGGCAGAAGCTGGCCAACTCTGGGCCCAAGGTCCAGCCTGTCTCCGGGGGGCCTCCTGCTCCTGCTCCTGCTGTTCCGGGCACAGCCTCCAAGTACCCTCAAGGGCCAAAGGCTCCCCTGAAACCCAGGAAGCCCAAGAAGGGAGCAAGGGTGCACTGGCCAGATTCCAAGTTCTCGGGTCCCCTGCAGGTCTGATTCCCTTGCCCAGCAGCCACCAACACTCACAACCAGAGCACAAAAGCTCCTGTGCTTACCCCTTCAGCCATACCCATGGCTCCTTTGACTTGAGATCCACCCCATCCTTTAGCCTGATGCTCCATATTCCCTGGAGCCGTATGAGTGTGAGAGAATATTTTTCAGTGTTCAGCGTAACACAAATAAAAATAAAAATATCCAATGGCTGAGACTCCTGCTACTGAGAATGGATTTGATTAAGGGATTCTATGCCAAGCAAGGGACGGTTTGAAGTGTCTTGTATCGATCCCTTAATCGTCCCAATAACCCAGTGTGTCATGTCTGACTGAGGTTCAGACAGGGGAAACAACTTGCCCCAAGATCACACAGCTAGTGAATTTCAGAGCTCCCGTTCCAAACCAGGGTTGTCTAATGATCACCTGCTGTGCCAATAACTTCTACTACTATGCCTAGTACTGTTCTTCTTCTTCTTCTTCTTCTTCTTCTTCTTCTTCTTCTTCTTCTTCTTCTTCTTCTTCTTCTTCTTCTTCTTCTTCTTCTTCTTCCTTGGTGAGACAGAAAGGGTGACGGCGCACACATACACACACACACACACAAAGGAACGCACACACATGCAGGCGGGGGAGGGGCCGAGTTAGAGAGATTCCTCGACAGGCTTCGGACTCAAGTGCTGAACCAGACGCTGGTCTGGATTTCCCAGATCACGTGATCAGCCCTGAACCGAAATCAGGAGCCAGACACTGAACGGACAGGCACTGTTGGGCAAGGAACTTCTAGGCAAGCTGCTGAAGGATCCCAGAAGGGCTTGGTAAATTGTTCCCCTCGTTCACGTCCTAGGATGTGATGATTCTATGCAAAGATAATAGTGCATGTAATATAATCTAACATAATATATAATAATATAAGGATGCAGAGATTATAGTGGTGGCTAGCTGAGGTCAAGTCCCAGCCAAGTAGGGAGGGCAGCCTTTAAGGGTCTCCAACGATTCCCATCTTGGGTACACATCGTTTTGTGTTCCATACTCCACCTCTTGATTCGAGTCAGAACTACTGACTCCCTTGTAAAGGACAGAATGTGGCCAAAGTGATAGGATGTCCCTTCGGAGGTGAGTTTACAAAGAGACTGGTCTCCTCTTGGGCTTGCCCGCCCTCCGTCCCTCCCTCCCGCATCTGTTCCCAGGGAAGCCAGCTGCTCCTTGGGAGCTTTATGCTGGAGAGGCCCATGGGGCAAGGAATGACTATTTCTTGCTTCCAGCAATGGAGGGCCTCTGGCTGCTCACAGCCAGCTGAGTGAGCTCAAAAGCAGACTTACCCCCAACAAGCCCGCAGATGACTGAAGATCCAGAGGCCCTCTGGACTGCAGCCTTGTGAGAGATCCTGAGCCACAGGGACCTGGCTAGTTGCACCTGGATGGCTGGCCCACAGAAACCATATCAGGTTATGAATGTTGTTTTAGGCCCATTGGTTCGGGGAAAACCTTCAAGAAAGACAGGAGTGGGAAGCCAAATGTTTGGCTTCTGACCCACCCCCCCTCTCCTGGGGTTGAAATTCCAGGGAAATCAAGAGATGGTAGAAACGCCTGAGAGATGAGGGTAAACAATGGAAGAGAGAGGACATCTATGCTGATCGCCATGGATCTCTCTGAGAGGACATCCTCCCACTTGATCCTCCTGTGTCGAAGGGTGGCAAATGCAGGGGGAGACACCTGGCAGTGTGGTCCAAGTCGGCTGAGAGCACTCGACCCAGCCCCACAGAGCCTCCTAGAAGGCAGAGAAAGAGCCCAGAAGTTCCCTGGGGCCCCTAGAGAAGGCCCCTAGAGAATGAGATGAGTTGAAAGCCTGGGACCTGGTCGTTGGACTTCTAGGCTGGAGGGGAGATGGCCTGTGGAAGGGCCACTGCCCGCAACCCCTGTTGGACCAGACCCCTCCTGTCTGCTTTGGGAGACTGGGGGTGAATATGAGAATGAATTCATGTAGAAGAGATGGTTTTCTAATGCTTGGTTTCAACTTCTTGAAATCCTTTCAACTTCTTGAAATCGTTGACATTCCTTTTCTCCTTGTCCCCAGGACCACCATGAATGGGAAGGGGCCTTCAAAGAAGCAAGATGAGAACATCTCTTACAAGGCTGTCCAGTGTCAATATCCAACCACTGCAGTCACTTCTACCCCCTTGGCAGCCCCACTGCTTCCATCAGGACACAGATCCGTTCCTGTACAGGTTTTTGAGCAAACGTAAGTTTGGATTTCTCGCAGAGAAATGCCAAGAGTGCAATGACTGGGGTCCTAGGGTGGTTGCAAGTCTAGTTTTCAGAGAAACTGTGTGGAGGGTTGGGTCACTCTCCTGTGCACCCGAAAAGCATATTCTACTGCTTGTTCCCTGGAATTTAAATCCAGGCCTTGAAAAAGAAAAGGAACTGTGAACTGTTTTCAAGAGGGAGCTCTATCACCTTCCATTCCCAACAGCGATGCAGGAGCGATCCAGTCGTTCCACATCCTGCCTTGCATTGGGGAGTGGGGTCTCTCTCTCCCTCTCGGGTGCATTTGGTTTGCATCATGCTGATAGGTGTGCAGTGAGAGCTCATTGGAGTTTGAATTTGAATTGCCCCGATGGTAACTTTTTATGGGATTTCCATCTGTATACTCTTTGGTAAAGGGTTTCGGTCTTTTGCCCATTTTTTTTTGTTTTTGTTCTTTTCAGACTGGATGGCTTGCTTCTTTGGGGGTCAACTTTTGAGGTTCTCTCCTTCCGACAGGAGTCCTTTATCAGGTATGTGGTTTGCACCTATTTTCTCCCAGTTTGTAGCTTCCCTTTTGGGTCTTCTTCACAAGGTGTTTCACACATTACAGACTTCCAATTCTGATTTGTTGGATCATGTCTAATGAATCAACTCTTCTTGAACGGAACATGATTTGATGTCCAGTCGGAGGATTCTTTACCTAGCTGTCCATTCTGGACATTTTTTTCCCTAGAAGATTTATCATTTTACGTAGAAGGCGGTGATTAATTTTGAGTTAATTTAACAAATTTTTTTTTCTTTTTGAGAGAGTGAGCATGCGCATGAGTGGGGCGTGGGGTGGAGGGAGAAGCGAAAAGAGCGTCCTTAAGCAGACTCCCCAGTGAGCTTGGAGCCTGATTTTGTCCCGGGACCCTGAGAGCATGACAAGAGCCGAAATGAAGAGCTGGCTGCCTCAGCGACTGAGTCACCCAGGCGCCACGAGTTCAGTTTTGTACAGAGGATGAGCCTTCGATTGTGGTCCTCGTCCTCCTCGTCCTCCACCTCCACCTCCTCCTCCTCTCTGCCCCTCCCTCTTCTTCTTGGGCCTCCTTCTTCTTCTTTGTCTCTGGAAGTCCACTTGCTCTAGCACCATTTCTTCAAAACGCTGTCACTCCTCCATTGAATTGCTTTTCCCCTTTGTCAGAATCCCATTGACATGTTGGTGGTTGGTCTCTTTCTGGGTTTGATCCTGTTCCACTTATCTATCTTTATACTGTTCCATTTGTCTATCCCTTCACCAACACCACACATTTTTGATTACTATAGCTGTAGATCTTGAAACTGGGTGGAAGGATTCCTTTGGTTTTCTTCTTTAGTTTTATTTTCTCATCTTTTTCTAGGTTCTGACGTGGAGAGCTTATTGTTTTGAGACAGAGAGAGAGAGAGAGAGAGAGAGAGAGAGAGAGACAGGGAAGGGGTACAGAGAGAGAGAGAGAGAGAGAGAGAGAGAGAGATTATTAAACAGCCTCCATGCCCAGCACCAGCACAATGCAGGTTCAGTCTCACAACCTCGAGTTTCATCATGACCCGAGTCAAAATCAAGAGTTGGACTAACTGACTGAGCCTCCCAGATGCTCCTCCTCCTTTCTAACATAGGCAGTGATTGCTCTACATGGTGCTGTCCATTGATTGTGCTGTGTCCCACACATTTTCATATGTTGTATGTTCATTTTCCTTCACTTCAATGCATTGAGATTTGATCTTTGATCTTTGATCATCTAGAAGGTTACTTTCTCAGTGTTTGGATATTTGTTAGATTTCTCCTTTGGATACCTAGTTTGCTTTTTAAATATATTTTTTTTAATGTTGAAATTGTACTTCCGAGAAATTGATCGATAGGGTTGTCTTTGTTTCAGGTGTACAATATAGCGATTCCCCTCCCCTACCCCACCTGCTGTCAGCTCCGGTTGCAGGCAATGATGTGCCTTGGAGACTCAGGTGCACCTCCCCCACCCCTCCTCCCTTCAGCTCCTGTTGCCAGGCACTGGTTTGCGTTGGAGACGGAACCCTCGTAGGGGTTCCAAGCACTTCCTAGTGGCCCAGAAGACACTGGTGATCGGAGACCAAGCCACAAGGCTCTTTGGAGCCAGCTGGGGGCCATCCAAATGCCTCCCCACACAGTTCTGGAGCCGCTGTGGGCTGTCCTGGAGCAGCTGTGGGCTGCTGGGTTGGTGATATCCGAACGTTGGCCACATGTGCCACGAGTCTCTGGGTTTCGCTGGGAGATCCTGGTGTGCACTGCAGTGGTGGTGTTCCTGGGAAAGAGTGCACTCAGCTTCCGAAGAAGAAAGTGGCAGTGTGCCCGGAACGAGGAAGTCTCTGGAAAAGGCATGGAGAAGACCGAACCGGACGCACAAGCCCGTGGAGCTGTCGCATCATCCGAGCCGAAGGCCAGTCCTCTCCCGTTCCAGCTTCTTGCTCTGGCTGCCCTGAATCAAGATGCCGGGTATTGGTCAGTGGGAAACACCACGCAACTGCGGAAGGGAGTTCGGCAAAGGCTGTTGAAGAGCCCTCAGCAGCTGCCTCATGAAAATCCCATCTGTGGAGCAGCCCAGGAAGATGGAGAAGCCCTGGTGAGGAAAACGCCAGAAGGCTTCAAGGACAGCCGTGATCTGCAGGCAAGTGCAGACCCGCTGGTTCAGGAGATTGGCAGCTGTGGACAGAGAGTGCAGGACGAGGCAGGGCAGGCAGGCAGGCCAGAGCTTCCTGAAGGAGGAGTGCGGCGGCAGGCCAGCGCTGAGGGCCAGAGCCAACAGCACACCCTCAGCCAGATCCTCCTGAAGGGGATGCATGTGCTAGAGCTGCTTGGAGATCATCTGGAAGGTGGGGGCTCAAGGAGGCAGGTGGAGACTGGCTCCTCCTCCCCTGACCACGTGCCCTCAGGCGGGAGCCCCGTGAACCAATTCAAGCCGTCCAGGGCACTGAAGAAGGCACGTCAGAGGAATGAAGAGCTCCCAAGAAACCCAACAAGCCACCAAGCTGAGCAAGGACCTGTTCACCTTCGGAACACCCTCCTGGACGGTGAGATTCCGAAGTTGCGCCTGAAGCTTGAGGCAGAGCCGAAGCTGTGCGAAGAGCACCTCAGACACCTGGAGAGGAAGATGATGGAGGAGAAGGCACGCTGCCTGCAAGTGAAGAACGAGCTTGCCAAGGTGCGCAGGAAGGCGGATGCTGCCCACTGGCACTTGGGCCTCTATAGGAACATGGCCGCCGACCTGCACCGAGAATGGCAGCAAATCGCCTCCTTGCATGAGCGGGAGCGCCTCGTGGTGGAGAAGAGGAGTGAGGAGAGCCAGAAGGCTGTCCTGTGGGCAGAGAGGGAGTTCCAAAGGCTCCAGGCCCAAAACCATTGCCTCAGGCAGAAGCTGGCCAACTCTGGGCCCAAGGTCCAGCCTGTCTCCGGGGGGCCTCCTGCTCCTGCTCCTGCTGTTCCGGGCACAGCCTCCAAGTACCCTCAAGGGCCAAAGGCTCCCCTGAAACCCAGGAAGCCCAAGAAGGGAGCAAGGGTGCACTGGCCAGATTCCAAGTTCTCGGGTCCCCTGCAGGTCTGATTCCCTTGCCCAGCAGCCACCAACACTCACAACCAGAGCACAAAAGCTCCTGTGCTTACCCCTTCAGCCATACCCATGGCTCCTTTGACTTGAGATCCACCCCATCCTTTAGCCTGATGCTCCATATTCCCTGGAGCCGTATGAGTGTGAGAGAATATTTTTCAGTGTTCAGCGTAACACAAATAAAAATAAAAATATCCAATGGCTGAGACTCCTGCTACTGAGAATGGATTTGATTAAGGGATTCTATGCCAAGCAAGGGACGGTTTGAAGTGTCTTGTATCGATCCCTTAATCGTCCCAATAACCCAGTGTGTCATGTCTGACTGAGGTTCAGACAGGGGAAACAACTTGCCCCAAGATCACACAGCTAGTGAATTTCAGAGCTCCCGTTCCAAACCAGGGTTGTCTAATGATCACCTGCTGTGCCAATAACTTCTACTACTATGCCTACTACTGTTCTTCTTCTTCTTCTTCTTCTTCTTCTTCTTCTTCTTCTTCTTCTTCTTCTTCTTCTTCTTCTTCTTCTTCTTCTTTCTTCTTCTTCTTCTTCTTCTTCTTCTTCTTCTTCTTCTTCTTCTTCTTCTTCTTCCTTGGTGAGACAGAAAGGGTGACGGCGCACACATACACACACACACACACACAAAGGAACGCACACACATGCAGGCGGGGGAGGGGCCGAGTTAGAGAGATTCCTCGACAGGCTTGGGACTCAAGTGCTGAACCAGACGCTGGTCTGGATTTCCCAGATCACGTGATCAGCCCTGAACCGAAATCAGGAGCCAGACACTGAACTGACAGGCACCCTTGGGCAAGGAACTTCTAGGCAAGCTGCTGAAGGATCCCAGAAGGGCTTGGTAAGTTTCCCCTCGTTCACGTCCTAGGATGTGATGATTCTATGCAAAGATAATAGTGCATGTAATATAATCTAACATAATATAAAATAATATAAGGATGCAGAGATTATAGTGGTGGCTAGCTGAGGTCAAGTCCCCAGCCAAGTAGGGAGGGCAGCCTTTAAGGGTCTCCAACGATTCCCATCTTGGGTACACATCGTTTTGTGTTCCATACTCCACCTTCTTGATTCGAGTCAGAACTACTGACTCCCTTGTAAAGGACAGAATGTGGCCAAAGTGATAGGATGTCCCTTCGGAGGTGAGTTTACAAAGAGACTGGTCTCCTCTTGGGGCTTGCCCGCCCTCCGTCCCTCCCTCCCGCATCTGTTCCCAGGGAAGCCAGCTGCTCCTTGGGAGCTTTATGCTGGAGAGGCCCATGGGGCAAGGAATGACTATTTCTTGCTTCCAGCAATGGAGGGCCTCTGGCTGCTCACAGCCAGCTGAGTGAGCTCAAAAGCAGACTTACCCCCAACAAGCCCGCAGATGACTGAAGATCCAGAGGCCCTCTGGACTGCAGCCTTGTGAGAGATCCTAGAGCCACAGGGACCTGGCTAAGTTGCACCTGGATGGCTGGCCCACAGAACCAATCAGGTTATGAATGTTGTTTTAGGCCCATTGGTTCGGGGAAAACCTTCAAGAAAGGACAGGAGTGGGAAGCCAAATGTTTGGCTTCTGACCCACCCCCCCTCTCCTGGGGTTGAAATTCCAGGGAAATCAAGAGATGGTAGAAACGCCTGAGAGATGAGGGTAAACAATGGAAGAGAGAGGACATCTATGCTGATCGCCATGGATCTCTCTGAGAGGACATCCTCCCACTTGATCCTCCTGTGTCGAAGGGTGGCAAATGCAGGGGGAGACACCTGGCAGTGTGGTCCAAGTCGGCTGAGAGCACTCGACCCAGCCCCACAGAGCCTCCTAGAAGGCAGAGAAAGAGCCCAGAAGTTCCCTGGGGCCCCTAGAGAAGGCCCCTAGAGAATGAGATGAGTTGAAAGCCTGGGACCTGGTCGTTGGACTTCTAGGCTGGAGGGGAGATGGCCTGTGGAAGGGCCACTGCCCGCAACCCCTGTTGGACCAGACCCCTCCTGTCTGCTTTGGGAGACTGGGGGTGAATATGAGAATGAATTCATGTAGAAGAGATGGTGTTCTAATGCTTGGTTTCAACTTCTTGAAATCCTTTCAACTTCTTGAAATCGTTGACATTCCTTTTCTCCTTGTCCCCAGGACCACCATGAATGGGAAGGGGCCTTCAAAGAAGCAAGATGAGAACATCTCTTACAAGGCTGTCCAGTGTCAATATCCAACCACTGCAGTCACTTCTACCCCCTTGGCAGCCCCACTGCTTCCATCAGGACACAGATCCGTTCCTGTACAGGTTTTTGAGCAAACGTAAGTTTGGATTTCTCGCAGAGAAATGCCAAGAGTGCAATGACTGGGGTCCTAGGGTGGTTGCAAGTCTAGTTTTCAGAGAAACTGTGTGGAGGGTTGGGTCACTCTCCTGTGCACCCGAAAAGCATATTCTACTGCTTGTTCCCTGGAATTTAAATCCAGGCCTTGAAAAAGAAAAGGAACTGTGAACTGTTTTCAAGAGGGAGCTCTATCACCTTCCATTCCCAACAGCGATGCAGGAGCGATCCAGTCGTTCCACATCCTGCCTTGCATTGGGGAGTGGGGTCTCTCTCTCCCTCTCGGGTGCATTTGGTTTGCATCATGCTGATAGGTGTGCAGTGAGAGCTCATTGGAGTTTGAATTTGAATTGCCCCGATGGTAACTTTTTATGGGATTTCCATCTGTATACTCTTTGGTAAAGGGTTTCGGTCTTTTGCCCATTTTTTTTTGTTTTTGTTCTTTTCAGACTGGATGGCTTGCTTCTTTGGGGGTCAACTTTTGAGGTTCTCTCCTTCCGACAGGAGTCCTTTATCAGGTATGTGGTTTGCACCTATTTTCTCCCAGTTTGTAGCTTCCCTTTTGGGTCTTCTTCACAAGGTGTTTCACACATTACAGACTTCCAATTCTGATTTGTTGGATCATGTCTAATGAATCAACTCTTCTTGAACGGAACATGATTTGATGTCCAGTCGGAGGATTCTTTACCTAGCTGTCCATTCTGGACATTTTTTTCCCTAGAAGATTTATCATTTTACGTAGAAGGCGGTGATTAATTTTGAGTTAATTTAACAAATTTTTTTTTCTTTTTGAGAGAGTGAGCATGCGCATGAGTGGGGCGTGGGGTGGAGGGAGAAGCGAAAAGAGCGTCCTTAAGCAGACTCCCCAGTGAGCTTGGAGCCTGATTTTGTCCCGGGACCCTGAGAGCATGACAAGAGCCGAAATGAAGAGCTGGCTGCCTCAGCGACTGAGTCACCCAGGCGCCACGAGTTCAGTTTTGTACAGAGGATGAGCCTTCGATTGTGGTCCTCGTCCTCCTCGTCCTCCACCTCCACCTCCTCCTCCTCTCTGCCCCTCCCTCTTCTTCTTGGGCCTCCTTCTTCTTCTTTGTCTCTGGAAGTCCACTTGCTCTAGCACCATTTCTTCAAAACGCTGTCACTCCTCCATTGAATTGCTTTTCCCCTTTGTCAGAATCCCATTGACATGTTGGTGGTTGGTCTCTTTCTGGGTTTGATCCTGTTCCACTTATCTATCTTTATACTGTTCCATTTGTCTATCCCTTCACCAACACCACACATTTTTGATTACTATAGCTGTAGATCTTGAAACTGGGTGGAAGGATTCCTTTGGTTTTCTTCTTTAGTTTTATTTTCTCATCTTTTTCTAGGTTCTGACGTGGAGAGCTTATTGTTTTGAGACAGAGAGAGAGAGAGAGAGAGAGAGAGACAGGGAAGGGGTACAGAGAGAGAGAGAGAGAGAGAGAGAGAGAGAGAGAGAGATTATTAAACAGCCTCCATGCCCAGCACCAGCACAATGCAGGTTCAGTCTCACAACCTCGAGTTTCATCATGACCCGAGTCAAAATCAAGAGTTGGACTAACTGACTGAGCCTCCCAGATGCTCCTCCTCCTTTCTAACATAGGCAGTGATTGCTCTACATGGTGCTGTCCATTGATTGTGCTGTGTCCCACACATTTTCATATGTTGTATGTTCATTTTCCTTCACTTCAATGCATTGAGATTTGATCTTTGATCTTTGATCATCTAGAAGGTTACTTTCTCAGTGTTTGGATATTTGTTAGATTTCTCCTTTGGATACCTAGTTTGCTTTTTAAATATATTTTTTTTAATGTTGAAATTGTACTTCCGAGAAATTGATCGATAGGGTTGTCTTTGTTTCAGGTGTACAATAGAGCGATTCCCCTCCCCTACCCCACCTGCTGTCAGCTCCGGTTGCAGGCAATGATGTGCCTTGGAGACTCAGGTGCACCTCCCCCACCCCTCCTCCCTTCAGCTCCTGTTGCCAGGCACTGGTTTGCGTTGGAGACGGAACCCTCGTAGGGGTTCCAAGCACTTCCTAGTGGCCCAGAAGACACTGGTGATCGGAGACCAAGCCACAAGGCTCTTTGGAGCCAGCTGGGGGCCATCCAAATGCCTCCCCACACAGTTCTGGAGCCGCTGTGGGCTGTCCTGGAGCAGCTGTGGGCTGCTGGGTTGGTGATATCCGAACGTTGGCCACATGTGCCACGAGTCTCTGGGTTTCGCTGGGAGATCCTGGTGTGCACTGCAGTGGTGGTGTTCCTGGGAAAGAGTGCACTCAGCTTCCGAAGAAGAAAGTGGCAGTGTGCCCGGAACGAGGAAGTCTCTGGAAAAGGCATGGAGAAGACCGAACCGGACGCACAAGCCCGTGGAGCTGTCGCATCATCCGAGCCGAAGGCCAGTCCTCTCCCGTTCCAGCTTCTTGCTCTGGCTGCCCTGAATCAAGATGCCGGGTATTGGTCAGTGGGAAACACCACGCAACTGCGGAAGGGAGTTCGGCAAAGGCTGTTGAAGAGCCCTCAGCAGCTGCCTCATGAAAATCCCATCTGTGGAGCAGCCCAGGAAGATGGAGAAGCCCTGGTGAGGAAAACGCCAGAAGGCTTCAAGGACAGCCGTGATCTGCAGGCAAGTGCAGACCCGCTGGTTCAGGAGATTGGCAGCTGTGGACAGAGAGTGCAGGACGAGGCAGGGCAGGCAGGCAGGCCAGAGCTTCCTGAAGGAGGAGTGCGGCGGCAGGCCAGCGCTGAGGGCCAGAGCCAACAGCACACCCTCAGCCAGATCCTCCTGAAGGGGATGCATGTGCTAGAGCTGCTTGGAGATCATCTGGAAGGTGGGGGCTCAAGGAGGCAGGTGGAGACTGGCTCCTCCTCCCCTGACCACGTGCCCTCAGGCGGGAGCCCCGTGAACCAATTCAAGCCGTCCAGGGCACTGAAGAAGGCACGTCAGAGGAATGAAGAGCTCCCAAGAAACCCAACAAGCCACCAAGCTGAGCAAGGACCTGTTCACCTTCGGAACACCCTCCTGGACGGTGAGATTCCGAAGTTGCGCCTGAAGCTTGAGGCAGAGCCGAAGCTGTGCGAAGAGCACCTCAGACACCTGGAGAGGAAGATGATGGAGGAGAAGGCACGCTGCCTGCAAGTGAAGAACGAGCTTGCCAAGGTGCGCAGGAAGGCGGATGCTGCCCACTGGCACTTGGGCCTCTATAGGAACATGGCCGCCGACCTGCACCGAGAATGGCAGCAAATCGCCTCCTTGCATGAGCGGGAGCGCCTCGTGGTGGAGAAGAGGAGTGAGGAGAGCCAGAAGGCTGTCCTGTGGGCAGAGAGGGAGTTCCAAAGGCTCCAGGCCCAAAACCATTGCCTCAGGCAGAAGCTGGCCAACTCTGGGCCCAAGGTCCAGCCTGTCTCCGGGGGGCCTCCTGCTCCTGCTCCTGCTGTTCCGGGCACAGCCTCCAAGTACCCTCAAGGGCCAAAGGCTCCCCTGAAACCCAGGAAGCCCAAGAAGGGAGCAAGGGTGCACTGGCCAGATTCCAAGTTCTCGGGTCCCCTGCAGGTCTGATTCCCTTGCCCAGCAGCCACCAACACTCACAACCAGAGCACAAAAGCTCCTGTGCTTACCCCTTCAGCCATACCCATGGCTCCTTTGACTTGAGATCCACCCCATCCTTTAGCCTGATGCTCCATATTCCCTGGAGCCGTATGAGTGTGAGAGAATATTTTTCAGTGTTCAGCGTAACACAAATAAAAATAAAAATATCCAATGGCTGAGACTCCTGCTACTGAGAATGGATTTGATTAAGGGATTCTATGCCAAGCAAGGGACGGTTTGAAGTGTCTTGTATCGATCCCTTAATCGTCCCAATAACCCAGTGTGTCATGTCTGACTGAGGTTCAGACAGGGGAAACAACTTGCCCCAAGATCACACAGCTAGTGAATTTCAGAGCTCCCGTTCCAAACCAGGGTTGTCTAATGATCACCTGCTGTGCCAATAACTTCTACTACTATGCCTAGTACTGTTCTTCTTCTTCTTCTTCTTCTTCTTCTTCTTCTTCTTCTTCTTCTTCTTCTTCTTCTTCTTCTTCTTCTTCTTCTTTCTTCTTCTTCTTCTTCTTCTTCTTCTTCTTCTTCTTCTTCTTCTTCTTCTTCTTCTTCTTCTTCTTCTTCCTTGGTGAGACAGAAAGGGTGACGGCGCACACATACACACACACACACACACAAAGGAACGCACACACATGCAGGCGGGGGAGGGGCCGAGTTAGAGAGATTCCTCGACAGGCTTCGGACTCAAGTGCTGAACCAGACGCTGGTCTGGATTTCCCAGATCACGTGATCAGCCCTGAACCGAAATCAGGAGCCAGACACTGAACTGACAGGCACTGTTGGGCAAGGAACTTCTAGGCAAGCTGCTGAAGGATCCCAGAAGGGCTTGGTAAATTGTTCCCCTCGTTCACGTCCTAGGATGTGATGATTCTATGCAAAGATAATAGTGCATGTAATATAATCTAACATAATATATAATAATATAAGGATGCAGAGATTATAGTGGTGGCTAGCTGAGGTCAAGTCCCAGCCAAGTAGGGAGGGCAGCCTTTAAGGGTCTCCAACGATTCCCATCTTGGGTACACATCGTTTTGTGTTCCATACTCCACCTCTTGATTCGAGTCAGAACTACTGACTCCCTTGTAAAGGACAGAATGTGGCCAAAGTGATAGGATGTCCCTTCGGAGGTGAGTTTACAAAGAGACTGGTCTCCTCTTGGGCTTGCCCGCCCTCCGTCCCTCCCTCCCGCATCTGTTCCCAGGGAAGCCAGCTGCTCCTTGGGAGCTTTATGCTGGAGAGGCCCATGGGGCAAGGAATGACTATTTCTTGCTTCCAGCAATGGAGGGCCTCTGGCTGCTCACAGCCAGCTGAGTGAGCTCAAAAGCAGACTTACCCCCAACAAGCCCGCAGATGACTGAAGATCCAGAGGCCCTCTGGACTGCAGCCTTGTGAGAGATCCTGAGCCACAGGGACCTGGCTAGTTGCACCTGGATGGCTGGCCCACAGAAACCATATCAGGTTATGAATGTTGTTTTAGGCCCATTGGTTCGGGGAAAACCTTCAAGAAAGACAGGAGTGGGAAGCCAAATGTTTGGCTTCTGACCCACCCCCCCTCTCCTGGGGTTGAAATTCCAGGGAAATCAAGAGATGGTAGAAACGCCTGAGAGATGAGGGTAAACAATGGAAGAGAGAGGACATCTATGCTGATCGCCATGGATCTCTCTGAGAGGACATCCTCCCACTTGATCCTCCTGTGTCGAAGGGTGGCAAATGCAGGGGGAGACACCTGGCAGTGTGGTCCAAGTCGGCTGAGAGCACTCGACCCAGCCCCACAGAGCCTCCTAGAAGGCAGAGAAAGAGCCCAGAAGTTCCCTGGGGCCCCTAGAGAAGGCCCCTAGAGAATGAGATGAGTTGAAAGCCTGGGACCTGGTCGTTGGACTTCTAGGCTGGAGGGGAGATGGCCTGTGGAAGGGCCACTGCCCGCAACCCCTGTTGGACCAGACCCCTCCTGTCTGCTTTGGGAGACTGGGGGTGAATATGAGAATGAATTCATGTAGAAGAGATGGTGTTCTAATGCTTGGTTTCAACTTCTTGAAATCCTTTCAACTTCTTGAAATCGTTGACATTCCTTTTCTCCTTGTCCCCAGGACCACCATGAATGGGAAGGGGCCTTCAAAGAAGCAAGATGAGAACATCTCTTACAAGGCTGTCCAGTGTCAATATCCAACCACTGCAGTCACTTCTACCCCCTTGGCAGCCCCACTGCTTCCATCAGGACACAGATCCGTTCCTGTACAGGTTTTTGAGCAAACGTAAGTTTGGATTTCTCGCAGAGAAATGCCAAGAGTGCAATGACTGGGGTCCTAGGGTGGTTGCAAGTCTAGTTTTCAGAGAAACTGTGTGGAGGGTTGGGTCACTCTCCTGTGCACCCGAAAAGCATATTCTACTGCTTGTTCCCTGGAATTTAAATCCAGGCCTTGAAAAAGAAAAGGAACTGTGAACTGTTTTCAAGAGGGAGCTCTATCACCTTCCATTCCCAACAGCGATGCAGGAGCGATCCAGTCGTTCCACATCCTGCCTTGCATTGGGGAGTGGGGTCTCTCTCTCCCTCTCGGGTGCATTTGGTTTGCATCATGCTGATAGGTGTGCAGTGAGAGCTCATTGGAGTTTGAATTTGAATTGCCCCGATGGTAACTTTTTATGGGATTTCCATCTGTATACTCTTTGGTAAAGGGTTTCGGTCTTTTGCCCATTTTTTTTTTGTTTTTGTTCTTTTCAGACTGGATGGCTTGCTTCTTTGGGGGTCAACTTTTGAGGTTCTCTCCTTCCGACAGGAGTCCTTTATCAGGTATGTGGTTTGCACCTATTTTCTCCCAGTTTGTAGCTTCCCTTTTGGGTCTTCTTCACAAGGTGTTTCACACATTACAGACTTCCAATTCTGATTTGTTGGATCATGTCTAATGAATCAACTCTTCTTGAACGGAACATGATTTGATGTCCAGTCGGAGGATTCTTTACCTAGCTGTCCATTCTGGACATTTTTTTCCCTAGAAGATTTATCATTTTACGTAGAAGGCGGTGATTAATTTTGAGTTAATTTAACAAATTTTTTTTTCTTTTTGAGAGAGTGAGCATGCGCATGAGTGGGGCGTGGGGTGGAGGGAGAAGCGAAAAGAGCGTCCTTAAGCAGACTCCCCAGTGAGCTTGGAGCCTGATTTTGTCCCGGGACCCTGAGAGCATGACAAGAGCCGAAATGAAGAGCTGGCTGCCTCAGCGACTGAGTCACCCAGGCGCCACGAGTTCAGTTTTGTACAGAGGATGAGCCTTCGATTGTGGTCCTCGTCCTCCTCGTCCTCCACCTCCACCTCCTCCTCCTCTCTGCCCCTCCCTCTTCTTCTTGGGCCTCCTTCTTCTTCTTTGTCTCTGGAAGTCCACTTGCTCTAGCACCATTTCTTCAAAACGCTGTCACTCCTCCATTGAATTGCTTTTCCCCTTTGTCAGAATCCCATTGACATGTTGGTGGTTGGTCTCTTTCTGGGTTTGATCCTGTTCCACTTATCTATCTTTATACTGTTCCATTTGTCTATCCCTTCACCAACACCACACATTTTTGATTACTATAGCTGTAGATCTTGAAACTGGGTGGAAGGATTCCTTTGGTTTTCTTCTTTAGTTTTATTTTCTCATCTTTTTCTAGGTTCTGACGTGGAGAGCTTATTGTTTTGAGACAGAGAGAGAGAGAGAGAGAGAGAGAGACAGGGAAGGGGTACAGAGAGAGAGAGAGAGAGAGAGAGAGAGAGAGATTATTAAACAGCCTCCATGCCCAGCACCAGCACAATGCAGGTTCAGTCTCACAACCTCGAGTTTCATCATGACCCGAGTCAAAATCAAGAGTTGGACTAACTGACTGAGCCTCCCAGATGCTCCTCCTCCTTTCTAACATAGGCAGTGATTGCTCTACATGGTGCTGTCCATTGATTGTGCTGTGTCCCACACATTTTCATATGTTGTATGTTCATTTTCCTTCACTTCAATGCATTGAGATTTGATCTTTGATCTTTGATCATCTAGAAGGTTACTTTCTCAGTGTTTGGATATTTGTTAGATTTCTCCTTTGGATACCTAGTTTGCTTTTTAAATATATTTTTTTTAATGTTGAAATTGTACTTCCGAGAAATTGATCGATAGGGTTGTCTTTGTTTCAGGTGTACAATAGAGCGATTCCCCTCCCCTACCCCACCTGCTGTCAGCTCCGGTTGCAGGCAATGATGTGCCTTGGAGACTCAGGTGCACCTCCCCCACCCCTCCTCCCTTCAGCTCCTGTTGCCAGGCACTGGTTTGCGTTGGAGACGGAACCCTCGTAGGGGTTCCAAGCACTTCCTAGTGGCCCAGAAGACACTGGTGATCGGAGACCAAGCCACAAGGCTCTTTGGAGCCAGCTGGGGGCCATCCAAATGCCTCCCCACACAGTTCTGGAGCCGCTGTGGGCTGTCCTGGAGCAGCTGTGGGCTGCTGGGTTGGTGATATCCGAACGTTGGCCACATGTGCCACGAGTCTCTGGGTTTCGCTGGGAGATCCTGGTGTGCACTGCAGTGGTGGTGTTCCTGGGAAAGAGTGCACTCAGCTTCCGAAGAAGAAAGTGGCAGTGTGCCCGGAACGAGGAAGTCTCTGGAAAAGGCATGGAGAAGACCGAACCGGACGCACAAGCCCGTGGAGCTGTCGCATCATCCGAGCCGAAGGCCAGTCCTCTCCCGTTCCAGCTTCTTGCTCTGGCTGCCCTGAATCAAGATGCCGGGTATTGGTCAGTGGGAAACACCACGCAACTGCGGAAGGGAGTTCGGCAAAGGCTGTTGAAGAGCCCTCAGCAGCTGCCTCATGAAAATCCCATCTGTGGAGCAGCCCAGGAAGATGGAGAAGCCCTGGTGAGGAAAACGCCAGAAGGCTTCAAGGACAGCCGTGATCTGCAGGCAAGTGCAGACCCGCTGGTTCAGGAGATTGGCAGCTGTGGACAGAGAGTGCAGGACGAGGCAGGGCAGGCAGGCAGGCCAGAGCTTCCTGAAGGAGGAGTGCGGCGGCAGGCCAGCGCTGAGGGCCAGAGCCAACAGCACACCCTCAGCCAGATCCTCCTGAAGGGGATGCATGTGCTAGAGCTGCTTGGAGATCATCTGGAAGGTGGGGGCTCAAGGAGGCAGGTGGAGACTGGCTCCTCCTCCCCTGACCACGTGCCCTCAGGCGGGAGCCCCGTGAACCAATTCAAGCCGTCCAGGGCACTGAAGAAGGCACGTCAGAGGAATGAAGAGCTCCCAAGAAACCCAACAAGCCACCAAGCTGAGCAAGGACCTGTTCACCTTCGGAACACCCTCCTGGACGGTGAGATTCCGAAGTTGCGCCTGAAGCTTGAGGCAGAGCCGAAGCTGTGCGAAGAGCACCTCAGACACCTGGAGAGGAAGATGATGGAGGAGAAGGCACGCTGCCTGCAAGTGAAGAACGAGCTTGCCAAGGTGCGCAGGAAGGCGGATGCTGCCCACTGGCACTTGGGCCTCTATAGGAACATGGCCGCCGACCTGCACCGAGAATGGCAGCAAATCGCCTCCTTGCATGAGCGGGAGCGCCTCGTGGTGGAGAAGAGGAGTGAGGAGAGCCAGAAGGCTGTCCTGTGGGCAGAGAGGGAGTTCCAAAGGCTCCAGGCCCAAAACCATTGCCTCAGGCAGAAGCTGGCCAACTCTGGGCCCAAGGTCCAGCCTGTCTCCGGGGGGCCTCCTGCTCCTGCTCCTGCTGTTCCGGGCACAGCCTCCAAGTACCCTCAAGGGCCAAAGGCTCCCCTGAAACCCAGGAAGCCCAAGAAGGGAGCAAGGGTGCACTGGCCAGATTCCAAGTTCTCGGGTCCCCTGCAGGTCTGATTCCCTTGCCCAGCAGCCACCAACACTCACAACCAGAGCACAAAAGCTCCTGTGCTTACCCCTTCAGCCATACCCATGGCTCCTTTGACTTGAGATCCACCCCATCCTTTAGCCTGATGCTCCATATTCCCTGGAGCCGTATGAGTGTGAGAGAATATTTTTCAGTGTTCAGCGTAACACAAATAAAAATAAAAATATCCAATGGCTGAGACTCCTGCTACTGAGAATGGATTTGATTAAGGGATTCTATGCCAAGCAAGGGACGGTTTGAAGTGTCTTGTATCGATCCCTTAATCGTCCCAATAACCCAGTGTGTCATGTCTGACTGAGGTTCAGACAGGGGAAACAACTTGCCCCAAGATCACACAGCTAGTGAATTTCAGAGCTCCCGTTCCAAACCAGGGTTGTCTAATGATCACCTGCTGTGCCAATAACTTCTACTACTATGCCTAGTACTGTTCTTCTTCTTCTTCTTCTTCTTCTTCTTCTTCTTCTTCTTCTTCTTCTTCTTCTTCTTCTTCTTCTTCTTCTTCTTCTTCTTCTTCTTCTTCTTCTTCTTCTTCTTCTTCTTCTTCTTCTTCTTCTTCTTCTTCTTCTTCTTCTTCTTCTTCCTTGGTGAGACAGAAAGGGTGACGGCGCACACATACACACACACACACACACAAAGGAACGCACACACATGCAGGCGGGGGAGGGGCCGAGTTAGAGAGATTCCTCGACAGGCTTCGGACTCAAGTGCTGAACCAGACGCTGGTCTGGATTTCCCAGATCACGTGATCAGCCCTGAACCGAAATCAGGTGCCAGACACTGAACTGACAGGCACTGTTGGGCAAGGAACTTCTAGGCAAGCTGCTGAAGGATCCCAGAAGGGCTTGGTAAATTGTTCCCCTCGTTCACGTCCTAGGATGTGATGATTCTATGCAAAGATAATAGTGCATGTAATATAATCTAACATAATATATAATAATATAAGGATGCAGAGATTATAGTGGTGGCTAGCTGAGGTCAAGTCCCAGCCAAGTAGGGAGGGCAGCCTTTAAGGGTCTCCAACGATTCCCATCTTGGGTACACATCGTTTTGTGTTCCATACTCCACCTCTTGATTCGAGTCAGAACTACTGACTCCCTTGTAAAGGACAGAATGTGGCCAAAGTGATAGGATGTCCCTTCGGAGGTGAGTTTACAAAGAGACTGGTCTCCTCTTGGGCTTGCCCGCCCTCCGTCCCTCCCTCCCGCATCTGTTCCCAGGGAAGCCAGCTGCTCCTTGGGAGCTTTATGCTGGAGAGGCCCATGGGGCAAGGAATGACTATTTCTTGCTTCCAGCAATGGAGGGCCTCTGGCTGCTCACAGCCAGCTGAGTGAGCTCAAAAGCAGACTTACCCCCAACAAGCCCGCAGATGACTGAAGATCCAGAGGCCCTCTGGACTGCAGCCTTGTGAGAGATCCTGAGCCACAGGGACCTGGCTAGTTGCACCTGGATGGCTGGCCCACAGAAACCATATCAGGTTATGAATGTTGTTTTAGGCCCATTGGTTCGGGGAAAACCTTCAAGAAAGACAGGAGTGGGAAGCCAAATGTTTGGCTTCTGACCCACCCCCCCTCTCCTGGGGTTGAAATTCCAGGGAAATCAAGAGATGGTAGAAACGCCTGAGAGATGAGGGTAAACAATGGAAGAGAGAGGACATCTATGCTGATCGCCATGGATCTCTCTGAGAGGACATCCTCCCACTTGATCCTCCTGTGTCGAAGGGTGGCAAATGCAGGGGGAGACACCTGGCAGTGTGGTCCAAGTCGGCTGAGAGCACTCGACCCAGCCCCACAGAGCCTCCTAGAAGGCAGAGAAAGAGCCCAGAAGTTCCCTGGGGCCCCTAGAGAAGGCCCCTAGAGAATGAGATGAGTTGAAAGCCTGGGACCTGGTCGTTGGACTTCTAGGCTGGAGGGGAGATGGCCTGTGGAAGGGCCACTGCCCGCAACCCCTGTTGGACCAGACCCCTCCTGTCTGCTTTGGGAGACTGGGGGTGAATATGAGAATGAATTCATGTAGAAGAGATGGTGTTCTAATGCTTGGTTTCAACTTCTTGAAATCCTTTCAACTTCTTGAAATCGTTGACATTCCTTTTCTCCTTGTCCCCAGGACCACCATGAATGGGAAGGGGCCTTCAAAGAAGCAAGATGAGAACATCTCTTACAAGGCTGTCCAGTGTCAATATCCAACCACTGCAGTCACTTCTACCCCCTTGGCAGCCCCACTGCTTCCATCAGGACACAGATCCGTTCCTGTACAGGTTTTTGAGCAAACGTAAGTTTGGATTTCTCGCAGAGAAATGCCAAGAGTGCAATGACTGGGGTCCTAGGGTGGTTGCAAGTCTAGTTTTCAGAGAAACTGTGTGGAGGGTTGGGTCACTCTCCTGTGCACCCGAAAAGCATATTCTACTGCTTGTTCCCTGGAATTTAAATCCAGGCCTTGAAAAAGAAAAGGAACTGTGAACTGTTTTCAAGAGGGAGCTCTATCACCTTCCATTCCCAACAGCGATGCAGGAGCGATCCAGTCGTTCCACATCCTGCCTTGCATTGGGGAGTGGGGTCTCTCTCTCCCTCTCGGGTGCATTTGGTTTGCATCATGCTGATAGGTGTGCAGTGAGAGCTCATTGGAGTTTGAATTTGAATTGCCCCGATGGTAACTTTTTATGGGATTTCCATCTGTATACTCTTTGGTAAAGGGTTTCGGTCTTTTGCCCATTTTTTTTTGTTTTTGTTCTTTTCAGACTGGATGGCTTGCTTCTTTGGGGGTCAACTTTTGAGGTTCTCTCCTTCCGACAGGAGTCCTTTATCAGGTATGTGGTTTGCACCTATTTTCTCCCAGTTTGTAGCTTCCCTTTTGGGTCTTCTTCACAAGGTGTTTCACACATTACAGACTTCCAATTCTGATTTGTTGGATCATGTCTAATGAATCAACTCTTCTTGAACGGAACATGATTTGATGTCCAGTCGGAGGATTCTTTACCTAGCTGTCCATTCTGGACATTTTTTTCCCTAGAAGATTTATCATTTTACGTAGAAGGCGGTGATTAATTTTGAGTTAATTTAACAAATTTTTTTTTCTTTTTGAGAGAGTGAGCATGCGCATGAGTGGGGCGTGGGGTGGAGGGAGAAGCGAAAAGAGCGTCCTTAAGCAGACTCCCCAGTGAGCTTGGAGCCTGATTTTGTCCCGGGACCCTGAGAGCATGACAAGAGCCGAAATGAAGAGCTGGCTGCCTCAGCGACTGAGTCACCCAGGCGCCACGAGTTCAGTTTTGTACAGAGGATGAGCCTTCGATTGTGGTCCTCGTCCTCCTCGTCCTCCACCTCCACCTCCTCCTCCTCTCTGCCCCTCCCTCTTCTTCTTGGGCCTCCTTCTTCTTCTTTGTCTCTGGAAGTCCACTTGCTCTAGCACCATTTCTTCAAAACGCTGTCACTCCTCCATTGAATTGCTTTTCCCCTTTGTCAGAATCCCATTGACATGTTGGTGGTTGGTCTCTTTCTGGGTTTGATCCTGTTCCACTTATCTATCTTTATACTGTTCCATTTGTCTATCCCTTCACCAACACCACACATTTTTGATTACTATAGCTGTAGATCTTGAAACTGGGTGGAAGGATTCCTTTGGTTTTCTTCTTTAGTTTTATTTTCTCATCTTTTTCTAGGTTCTGACGTGGAGAGCTTATTGTTTTGAGACAGAGAGAGAGAGAGAGAGAGAGAGAGACAGGGAAGGGGTACAGAGAGAGAGAGAGAGAGAGAGAGAGAGAGAGAGAGATTATTAAACAGCCTCCATGCCCAGCACCAGCACAATGCAGGTTCAGTCTCACAACCTCGAGTTTCATCATGACCCGAGTCAAAATCAAGAGTTGGACTAACTGACTGAGCCTCCCAGATGCTCCTCCTCCTTTCTAACATAGGCAGTGATTGCTCTACATGGTGCTGTCCATTGATTGTGCTGTGTCCCACACATTTTCATATGTTGTATGTTCATTTTCCTTCACTTCAATGCATTGAGATTTGATCTTTGATCTTTGATCATCTAGAAGGTTACTTTCTCAGTGTTTGGATATTTGTTAGATTTCTCCTTTGGATACCTAGTTTGCTTTTTAAATATATTTTTTTTAATGTTGAAATTGTACTTCCGAGAAATTGATCGATAGGGTTGTCTTTGTTTCAGGTGTACAATAGAGCGATTCCCCTCCCCTACCCCACCTGCTGTCAGCTCCGGTTGCAGGCAATGATGTGCCTTGGAGACTCAGGTGCACCTCCCCCACCCCTCCTCCCTTCAGCTCCTGTTGCCAGGCACTGGTTTGCGTTGGAGACGGAACCCTCGTAGGGGTTCCAAGCACTTCCTAGTGGCCCAGAAGACACTGGTGATCGGAGACCAAGCCACAAGGCTCTTTGGAGCCAGCTGGGGGCCATCCAAATGCCTCCCCACACAGTTCTGGAGCCGCTGTGGGCTGTCCTGGAGCAGCTGTGGGCTGCTGGGTTGGTGATATCCGAACGTTGGCCACATGTGCCACGAGTCTCTGGGTTTCGCTGGGAGATCCTGGTGTGCACTGCAGTGGTGGTGTTCCTGGGAAAGAGTGCACTCAGCTTCCGAAGAAGAAAGTGGCAGTGTGCCCGGAACGAGGAAGTCTCTGGAAAAGGCATGGAGAAGACCGAACCGGACGCACAAGCCCGTGGAGCTGTCGCATCATCCGAGCCGAAGGCCAGTCCTCTCCCGTTCCAGCTTCTTGCTCTGGCTGCCCTGAATCAAGATGCCGGGTATTGGTCAGTGGGAAACACCACGCAACTGCGGAAGGGAGTTCGGCAAAGGCTGTTGAAGAGCCCTCAGCAGCTGCCTCATGAAAATCCCATCTGTGGAGCAGCCCAGGAAGATGGAGAAGCCCTGGTGAGGAAAACGCCAGAAGGCTTCAAGGACAGCCGTGATCTGCAGGCAAGTGCAGACCCGCTGGTTCAGGAGATTGGCAGCTGTGGACAGAGAGTGCAGGACGAGGCAGGGCAGGCAGGCAGGCCAGAGCTTCCTGAAGGAGGAGTGCGGCGGCAGGCCAGCGCTGAGGGCCAGAGCCAACAGCACACCCTCAGCCAGATCCTCCTGAAGGGGATGCATGTGCTAGAGCTGCTTGGAGATCATCTGGAAGGTGGGGGCTCAAGGAGGCAGGTGGAGACTGGCTCCTCCTCCCCTGACCACGTGCCCTCAGGCGGGAGCCCCGTGAACCAATTCAAGCCGTCCAGGGCACTGAAGAAGGCACGTCAGAGGAATGAAGAGCTCCCAAGAAACCCAACAAGCCACCAAGCTGAGCAAGGACCTGTTCACCTTCGGAACACCCTCCTGGACGGTGAGATTCCGAAGTTGCGCCTGAAGCTTGAGGCAGAGCCGAAGCTGTGCGAAGAGCACCTCAGACACCTGGAGAGGAAGATGATGGAGGAGAAGGCACGCTGCCTGCAAGTGAAGAACGAGCTTGCCAAGGTGCGCAGGAAGGCGGATGCTGCCCACTGGCACTTGGGCCTCTATAGGAACATGGCCGCCGACCTGCACCGAGAATGGCAGCAAATCGCCTCCTTGCATGAGCGGGAGCGCCTCGTGGTGGAGAAGAGGAGTGAGGAGAGCCAGAAGGCTGTCCTGTGGGCAGAGAGGGAGTTCCAAAGGCTCCAGGCCCAAAACCATTGCCTCAGGCAGAAGCTGGCCAACTCTGGGCCCAAGGTCCAGCCTGTCTCCGGGGGGCCTCCTGCTCCTGCTCCTGCTGTTCCGGGCACAGCCTCCAAGTACCCTCAAGGGCCAAAGGCTCCCCTGAAACCCAGGAAGCCCAAGAAGGGAGCAAGGGTGCACTGGCCAGATTCCAAGTTCTCGGGTCCCCTGCAGGTCTGATTCCCTTGCCCAGCAGCCACCAACACTCACAACCAGAGCACAAAAGCTCCTGTGCTTACCCCTTCAGCCATACCCATGGCTCCTTTGACTTGAGATCCACCCCATCCTTTAGCCTGATGCTCCATATTCCCTGGAGCCGTATGAGTGTGAGAGAATATTTTTCAGTGTTCAGCGTAACACAAATAAAAATAAAAATATCCAATGGCTGAGACTCCTGCTACTGAGAATGGATTTGATTAAGGGATTCTATGCCAAGCAAGGGACGGTTTGAAGTGTCTTGTATCGATCCCTTAATCGTCCCAATAACCCAGTGTGTCATGTCTGACTGAGGTTCAGACAGGGGAAACAACTTGCCCCAAGATCACACAGCTAGTGAATTTCAGAGCTCCCGTTCCAAACCAGGGTTGTCTAATGATCACCTGCTGTGCCAATAACTTCTACTACTATGCCTAGTACTGTTCTTCTTCTTCTTCTTCTTCTTCTTCTTCTTCTTCTTCTTCTTCTTCTTCTTCTTCTTCTTCTTCTTCTTCTTCTTCTTCTTCTTCTTCTTCTTCTTCTTCTTCTTCTTCTTCTTCTTCTTCTTCTTCTTCTTCTTCTTCTTCTTCTTCTTCCTTGCTGAGACAGAAAGGGTGACGGCGCACACATACACACACACACACACACAAAGGAACGCACACACATGCAGGCGGGGGAGGGGCCGAGTTAGAGAGATTCCTCGACAGGCTTCGGACTCAAGTGCTGAACCAGACGCTGGTCTGGATTTCCCAGATCACGTGATCAGCCCTGAACCGAAATCAGGAGCCAGACACTGAACTGACAGGCACTGTTGGGCAAGGAACTTCTAGGCAAGCTGCTGAAGGATCCCAGAAGGGCTTGGTAAATTGTTCCCCTCGTTCACGTCCTAGGATGTGATGATTCTATGCAAAGATAATAGTGCATGTAATATAATCTAACATAATATATAATAATATAAGGATGCAGAGATTATAGTGGTGGCTAGCTGAGGTCAAGTCCCAGCCAAGTAGGGAGGGCAGCCTTTAAGGGTCTCCAACGATTCCCATCTTGGGTACACATCGTTTTGTGTTCCATACTCCACCTCTTGATTCGAGTCAGAACTACTGACTCCCTTGTAAAGGACAGAATGTGGCCAAAGTGATAGGATGTCCCTTCGGAGGTGAGTTTACAAAGAGACTGGTCTCCTCTTGGGCTTGCCCGCCCTCCGTCCCTCCCTCCCGCATCTGTTCCCAGGGAAGCCAGCTGCTCCTTGGGAGCTTTATGCTGGAGAGGCCCATGGGGCAAGGAATGACTATTTCTTGCTTCCAGCAATGGAGGGCCTCTGGCTGCTCACAGCCAGCTGAGTGAGCTCAAAAGCAGACTTACCCCCAACAAGCCCGCAGATGACTGAAGATCCAGAGGCCCTCTGGACTGCAGCCTTGTGAGAGATCCTGAGCCACAGGGACCTGGCTAGTTGCACCTGGATGGCTGGCCCACAGAAACCATATCAGGTTATGAATGTTGTTTTAGGCCCATTGGTTCGGGGAAAACCTTCAAGAAAGACAGGAGTGGGAAGCCAAATGTTTGGCTTCTGACCCACCCCCCCTCTCCTGGGGTTGAAATTCCAGGGAAATCAAGAGATGGTAGAAACGCCTGAGAGATGAGGGTAAACAATGGAAGAGAGAGGACATCTATGCTGATCGCCATGGATCTCTCTGAGAGGACATCCTCCCACTTGATCCTCCTGTGTCGAAGGGTGGCAAATGCAGGGGGAGACACCTGGCAGTGTGGTCCAAGTCGGCTGAGAGCACTCGACCCAGCCCCACAGAGCCTCCTAGAAGGCAGAGAAAGAGCCCAGAAGTTCCCTGGGGCCCCTAGAGAAGGCCCCTAGAGAATGAGATGAGTTGAAAGCCTGGGACCTGGTCGTTGGACTTCTAGGCTGGAGGGGAGATGGCCTGTGGAAGGGCCACTGCCCGCAACCCCTGTTGGACCAGACCCCTCCTGTCTGCTTTGGGAGACTGGGGGTGAATATGAGAATGAATTCATGTAGAAGAGATGGTGTTCTAATGCTTGGTTTCAACTTCTTGAAATCCTTTCAACTTCTTGAAATCGTTGACATTCCTTTTCTCCTTGTCCCCAGGACCACCATGAATGGGAAGGGGCCTTCAAAGAAGCAAGATGAGAACATCTCTTACAAGGCTGTCCAGTGTCAATATCCAACCACTGCAGTCACTTCTACCCCCTTGGCAGCCCCACTGCTTCCATCAGGACACAGATCCGTTCCTGTACAGGTTTTTGAGCAAACGTAAGTTTGGATTTCTCGCAGAGAAATGCCAAGAGTGCAATGACTGGGGTCCTAGGGTGGTTGCAAGTCTAGTTTTCAGAGAAACTGTGTGGAGGGTTGGGTCACTCTCCTGTGCACCCGAAAAGCATATTCTACTGCTTGTTCCCTGGAATTTAAATCCAGGCCTTGAAAAAGAAAAGGAACTGTGAACTGTTTTCAAGAGGGAGCTCTATCACCTTCCATTCCCAACAGCGATGCAGGAGCGATCCAGTCGTTCCACATCCTGCCTTGCATTGGGGAGTGGGGTCTCTCTCTCCCTCTCGGGTGCATTTGGTTTGCATCATGCTGATAGGTGTGCAGTGAGAGCTCATTGGAGTTTGAATTTGAATTGCCCCGATGGTAACTTTTTATGGGATTTCCATCTGTATACTCTTTGGTAAAGGGTTTCGGTCTTTTGCCCATTTTTTTTTGTTTTTGTTCTTTTCAGACTGGATGGCTTGCTTCTTTGGGGGTCAACTTTTGAGGTTCTCTCCTTCCGACAGGAGTCCTTTATCAGGTATGTGGTTTGCACCTATTTTCTCCCAGTTTGTAGCTTCCCTTTTGGGTCTTCTTCACAAGGTGTTTCACACATTACAGACTTCCAATTCTGATTTGTTGGATCATGTCTAATGAATCAACTCTTCTTGAACGGAACATGATTTGATGTCCAGTCGGAGGATTCTTTACCTAGCTGTCCATTCTGGACATTTTTTTCCCTAGAAGATTTATCATTTTACGTAGAAGGCGGTGATTAATTTTGAGTTAATTTAACAAATTTTTTTTTCTTTTTGAGAGAGTGAGCATGCGCATGAGTGGGGCGTGGGGTGGAGGGAGAAGCGAAAAGAGCGTCCTTAAGCAGACTCCCCAGTGAGCTTGGAGCCTGATTTTGTCCCGGGACCCTGAGAGCATGACAAGAGCCGAAATGAAGAGCTGGCTGCCTCAGCGACTGAGTCACCCAGGCGCCACGAGTTCAGTTTTGTACAGAGGATGAGCCTTCGATTGTGGTCCTCGTCCTCCTCGTCCTCCACCTCCACCTCCTCCTCCTCTCTGCCCCTCCCTCTTCTTCTTGGGCCTCCTTCTTCTTCTTTGTCTCTGGAAGTCCACTTGCTCTAGCACCATTTCTTCAAAACGCTGTCACTCCTCCATTGAATTGCTTTTCCCCTTTGTCAGAATCCCATTGACATGTTGGTGGTTGGTCTCTTTCTGGGTTTGATCCTGTTCCACTTATCTATCTTTATACTGTTCCATTTGTCTATCCCTTCACCAACACCACACATTTTTGATTACTATAGCTGTAGATCTTGAAACTGGGTGGAAGGATTCCTTTGGTTTTCTTCTTTAGTTTTATTTTCTCATCTTTTTCTAGGTTCTGACGTGGAGAGCTTATTGTTTTGAGACAGAGAGAGAGAGAGAGAGAGAGAGAGAGACAGGGAAGGGGTACAGAGAGAGAGAGAGAGAGAGAGAGAGAGAGAGAGATTATTAAACAGCCTCCATGCCCAGCACCAGCACAATGCAGGTTCAGTCTCACAACCTCGAGTTTCATCATGACCCGAGTCAAAATCAAGAGTTGGACTAACTGACTGAGCCTCCCAGATGCTCCTCCTCCTTTCTAACATAGGCAGTGATTGCTCTACATGGTGCTGTCCATTGATTGTGCTGTGTCCCACACATTTTCATATGTTGTATGTTCATTTTCCTTCACTTCAATGCATTGAGATTTGATCTTTGATCTTTGATCATCTAGAAGGTTACTTTCTCAGTGTTTGGATATTTGTTAGATTTCTCCTTTGGATACCTAGTTTGCTTTTTAAATATATTTTTTTTAATGTTGAAATTGTACTTCCGAGAAATTGATCGATAGGGTTGTCTTTGTTTCAGGTGTACAATAGAGCGATTCCCCTCCCCTACCCCACCTGCTGTCAGCTCCGGTTGCAGGCAATGATGTGCCTTGGAGACTCAGGTGCACCTCCCCCACCCCTCCTCCCTTCAGCTCCTGTTGCCAGGCACTGGTTTGCGTTGGAGACGGAACCCTCGTAGGGGTTCCAAGCACTTCCTAGTGGCCCAGAAGACACTGGTGATCGGAGACCAAGCCACAAGGCTCTTTGGAGCCAGCTGGGGGCCATCCAAATGCCTCCCCACACAGTTCTGGAGCCGCTGTGGGCTGTCCTGGAGCAGCTGTGGGCTGCTGGGTTGGTGATATCCGAACGTTGGCCACATGTGCCACGAGTCTCTGGGTTTCGCTGGGAGATCCTGGTGTGCACTGCAGTGGTGGTGTTCCTGGGAAAGAGTGCACTCAGCTTCCGAAGAAGAAAGTGGCAGTGTGCCCGGAACGAGGAAGTCTCTGGAAAAGGCATGGAGAAGACCGAACCGGACGCACAAGCCCGTGGAGCTGTCGCATCATCCGAGCCGAAGGCCAGTCCTCTCCCGTTCCAGCTTCTTGCTCTGGCTGCCCTGAATCAAGATGCCGGGTATTGGTCAGTGGGAAACACCACGCAACTGCGGAAGGGAGTTCGGCAAAGGCTGTTGAAGAGCCCTCAGCAGCTGCCTCATGAAAATCCCATCTGTGGAGCAGCCCAGGAAGATGGAGAAGCCCTGGTGAGGAAAACGCCAGAAGGCTTCAAGGACAGCCGTGATCTGCAGGCAAGTGCAGACCCGCTGGTTCAGGAGATTGGCAGCTGTGGACAGAGAGTGCAGGACGAGGCAGGGCAGGCAGGCAGGCCAGAGCTTCCTGAAGGAGGAGTGCGGCGGCAGGCCAGCGCTGAGGGCCAGAGCCAACAGCACACCCTCAGCCAGATCCTCCTGAAGGGGATGCATGTGCTAGAGCTGCTTGGAGATCATCTGGAAGGTGGGGGCTCAAGGAGGCAGGTGGAGACTGGCTCCTCCTCCCCTGACCACGTGCCCTCAGGCGGGAGCCCCGTGAACCAATTCAAGCCGTCCAGGGCACTGAAGAAGGCACGTCAGAGGAATGAAGAGCTCCCAAGAAACCCAACAAGCCACCAAGCTGAGCAAGGACCTGTTCACCTTCGGAACACCCTCCTGGACGGTGAGATTCCGAAGTTGCGCCTGAAGCTTGAGGCAGAGCCGAAGCTGTGCGAAGAGCACCTCAGACACCTGGAGAGGAAGATGATGGAGGAGAAGGCACGCTGCCTGCAAGTGAAGAACGAGCTTGCCAAGGTGCGCAGGAAGGCGGATGCTGCCCACTGGCACTTGGGCCTCTATAGGAACATGGCCGCCGACCTGCACCGAGAATGGCAGCAAATCGCCTCCTTGCATGAGCGGGAGCGCCTCGTGGTGGAGAAGAGGAGTGAGGAGAGCCAGAAGGCTGTCCTGTGGGCAGAGAGGGAGTTCCAAAGGCTCCAGGCCCAAAACCATTGCCTCAGGCAGAAGCTGGCCAACTCTGGGCCCAAGGTCCAGCCTGTCTCCGGGGGGCCTCCTGCTCCTGCTCCTGCTGTTCCGGGCACAGCCTCCAAGTACCCTCAAGGGCCAAAGGCTCCCCTGAAACCCAGGAAGCCCAAGAAGGGAGCAAGGGTGCACTGGCCAGATTCCAAGTTCTCGGGTCCCCTGCAGGTCTGATTCCCTTGCCCAGCAGCCACCAACACTCACAACCAGAGCACAAAAGCTCCTGTGCTTACCCCTTCAGCCATACCCATGGCTCCTTTGACTTGAGATCCACCCCATCCTTTAGCCTGATGCTCCATATTCCCTGGAGCCGTATGAGTGTGAGAGAATATTTTTCAGTGTTCAGCGTAACACAAATAAAAATAAAAATATCCAATGGCTGAGACTCCTGCTACTGAGAATGGATTTGATTAAGGGATTCTATGCCAAGCAAGGGACGGTTTGAAGTGTCTTGTATCGATCCCTTAATCGTCCCAATAACCCAGTGTGTCATGTCTGACTGAGGTTCAGACAGGGGAAACAACTTGCCCCAAGATCACACAGCTAGTGAATTTCAGAGCTCCCGTTCCAAACCAGGGTTGTCTAATGATCACCTGCTGTGCCAATAACTTCTACTACTATGCCTAGTACTGTTCTTCTTCTTCTTCTTCTTCTTCTTCTTCTTCTTCTTCTTCTTCTTCTTCTTCTTCTTCTTCTTCTTCTTTCTTCTTCTTCTTCTTCTTCTTCTTCTTCTTCTTCTTCTTCTTCTTCTTCTTCTTCTTCTTCTTCCTTGGTGAGACAGAAAGGGTGACGGCGCACACATACACACACACACACACACAAAGGAACGCACACACATGCAGGCGGGGGAGGGGCCGAGTTAGAGAGATTCCTCGACAGGCTTCGGACTCAAGTGCTGAACCAGACGCTGGTCTGGATTTCCCAGATCACGTGATCAGCCCTGAACCGAAATCAGGAGCCAGACACTGAACTGACAGGCACTGTTGGGCAAGGAACTTCTAGGCAAGCTGCTGAAGGATCCCAGAAGGGCTTGGTAAATTGTTCCCCTCGTTCACGTCCTAGGATGTGATGATTCTATGCAAAGATAATAGTGCATGTAATATAATCTAACATAATATATAATAATATAAGGATGCAGAGATTATAGTGGTGGCTAGCTGAGGTCAAGTCCCAGCCAAGTAGGGAGGGCAGCCTTTAAGGGTCTCCAACGATTCCCATCTTGGGTACACATCGTTTTGTGTTCCATACTCCACCTCTTGATTCGAGTCAGAACTACTGACTCCCTTGTAAAGGACAGAATGTGGCCAAAGTGATAGGATGTCCCTTCGGAGGTGAGTTTACAAAGAGACTGGTCTCCTCTTGGGCTTGCCCGCCCTCCGTCCCTCCCTCCCGCATCTGTTCCCAGGGAAGCCAGCTGCTCCTTGGGAGCTTTATGCTGGAGAGGCCCATGGGGCAAGGAATGACTATTTCTTGCTTCCAGCAATGGAGGGCCTCTGGCTGCTCACAGCCAGCTGAGTGAGCTCAAAAGCAGACTTACCCCCAACAAGCCCGCAGATGACTGAAGATCCAGAGGCCCTCTGGACTGCAGCCTTGTGAGAGATCCTGAGCCACAGGGACCTGGCTAGTTGCACCTGGATGGCTGGCCCACAGAAACCATATCAGGTTATGAATGTTGTTTTAGGCCCATTGGTTCGGGGAAAACCTTCAAGAAAGACAGGAGTGGGAAGCCAAATGTTTGGCTTCTGACCCACCCCCCCTCTCCTGGGGTTGAAATTCCAGGGAAATCAAGAGATGGTAGAAACGCCTGAGAGATGAGGGTAAACAATGGAAGAGAGAGGACATCTATGCTGATCGCCATGGATCTCTCTGAGAGGACATCCTCCCACTTGATCCTCCTGTGTCGAAGGGTGGCAAATGCAGGGGGAGACACCTGGCAGTGTGGTCCAAGTCGGCTGAGAGCACTCGACCCAGCCCCACAGAGCCTCCTAGAAGGCAGAGAAAGAGCCCAGAAGTTCCCTGGGGCCCCTAGAGAAGGCCCCTAGAGAATGAGATGAGTTGAAAGCCTGGGACCTGGTCGTTGGACTTCTAGGCTGGAGGGGAGATGGCCTGTGGAAGGGCCACTGCCCGCAACCCCTGTTGGACCAGACCCCTCCTGTCTGCTTTGGGAGACTGGGGGTGAATATGAGAATGAATTCATGTAGAAGAGATGGTGTTCTAATGCTTGGTTTCAACTTCTTGAAATCCTTTCAACTTCTTGAAATCGTTGACATTCCTTTTCTCCTTGTCCCCAGGACCACCATGAATGGGAAGGGGCCTTCAAAGAAGCAAGATGAGAACATCTCTTACAAGGCTGTCCAGTGTCAATATCCAACCACTGCAGTCACTTCTACCCCCTTGGCAGCCCCACTGCTTCCATCAGGACACAGATCCGTTCCTGTACAGGTTTTTGAGCAAACGTAAGTTTGGATTTCTCGCAGAGAAATGCCAAGAGTGCAATGACTGGGGTCCTAGGGTGGTTGCAAGTCTAGTTTTCAGAGAAACTGTGTGGAGGGTTGGGTCACTATCCTGTGCACCCGAAAAGCATATTCTACTGCTTGTTCCCTGGAATTTAAATCCAGGCCTTGAAAAAGAAAAGGAACTCTGAACTGTTTTCAAGAGGGAGCTCTATCACCTTCCATTCCCAACAGCGATGCAGGAGCGATCCAGTCGTTCCACATCCTGCCTTGCATTGGGGAGTGGGGTCTCTCTCTCCCTCTCGGGTGCATTTGGTTTGCATCATGCTGATAGGTGTGCAGTGAGAGCTCATTGGAGTTTGAATTTGAATTGCCCCGATGGTAACTTTTTATGGGATTTCCATCTGTATACTCTTTGGTAAAGGGTTTCGGTCTTTTGCCCATTTTTTTTTGTTTTTGTTCTTTTCAGACTGGATGGCTTGCTTCTTTGGGGGTCAACTTTTGAGGTTCTCTCCTTCCGACAGGAGTCCTTTATCAGGTATGTGGTTTGCACCTATTTTCTCCCAGTTTGTAGCTTCCCTTTTGGGTCTTCTTCACAAGGTGTTTCACACATTACAGACTTCCAATTCTGATTTGTTGGATCATGTCTAATGAATCAACTCTTCTTGAACGGAACATGATTTGATGTCCAGTCGGAGGATTCTTTACCTAGCTGTCCATTCTGGACATTTTTTTCCCTAGAAGATTTATCATTTTACGTAGAAGGCGGTGATTAATTTTGAGTTAATTTAACAAATTTTTTTTTCTTTTTGAGAGAGTGAGCATGCGCATGAGTGGGGCGTGGGGTGGAGGGAGAAGCGAAAAGAGCGTCCTTAAGCAGACTCCCCAGTGAGCTTGGAGCCTGATTTTGTCCCGGGACCCTGAGAGCATGACAAGAGCCGAAATGAAGAGCTGGCTGCCTCAGCGACTGAGTCACCCAGGCGCCACGAGTTCAGTTTTGTACAGAGGATGAGCCTTCGATTGTGGTCCTCGTCCTCCTCGTCCTCCACCTCCACCTCCTCCTCCTCTCTGCCCCTCCCTCTTCTTCTTGGGCCTCCTTCTTCTTCTTTGTCTCTGGAAGTCCACTTGCTCTAGCACCATTTCTTCAAAACGCTGTCACTCCTCCATTGAATTGCTTTTCCCCTTTGTCAGAATCCCATTGACATGTTGGTGGTTGGTCTCTTTCTGGGTTTGATCCTGTTCCACTTATCTATCTTTATACTGTTCCATTTGTCTATCCCTTCACCAACACCACACATTTTTGATTACTATAGCTGTAGATCTTGAAACTGGGTGGAAGGATTCCTTTGGTTTTCTTCTTTAGTTTTATTTTCTCATCTTTTTCTAGGTTCTGACGTGGAGAGCTTATTGTTTTGAGACAGAGAGAGAGAGAGAGAGAGAGAGAGACAGGGAAGGGGTACAGAGAGAGAGAGAGAGAGAGAGAGAGAGAGAGAGAGATTATTAAACAGCCTCCATGCCCAGCACCAGCACAATGCAGGTTCAGTCTCACAACCTCGAGTTTCATCATGACCCGAGTCAAAATCAAGAGTTGGACTAACTGACTGAGCCTCCCAGATGCTCCTCCTCCTTTCTAACATAGGCAGTGATTGCTCTACATGGTGCTGTCCATTGATTGTGCTGTGTCCCACACATTTTCATATGTTGTATGTTCATTTTCCTTCACTTCAATGCATTGAGATTTGATCTTTGATCTTTGATCATCTAGAAGGTTACTTTCTCAGTGTTTGGATATTTGTTAGATTTCTCCTTTGGATACCTAGTTTGCTTTTTAAATATATTTTTTTTAATGTTGAAATTGTACTTCCGAGAAATTGATCGATAGGGTTGTCTTTGTTTCAGGTGTACAATAGAGCGATTCCCCTCCCCTACCCCACCTGCTGTCAGCTCCGGTTGCAGGCAATGATGTGCCTTGGAGACTCAGGTGCACCTCCCCCACCCCTCCTCCCTTCAGCTCCTGTTGCCAGGCACTGGTTTGCGTTGGAGACGGAACCCTCGTAGGGGTTCCAAGCACTTCCTAGTGGCCCAGAAGACACTGGTGATCGGAGACCAAGCCACAAGGCTCTTTGGAGCCAGCTGGGGGCCATCCAAATGCCTCCCCACACAGTTCTGGAGCCGCTGTGGGCTGTCCTGGAGCAGCTGTGGGCTGCTGGGTTGGTGATATCCGAACGTTGGCCACATGTGCCACGAGTCTCTGGGTTTCGCTGGGAGATCCTGGTGTGCACTGCAGTGGTGGTGTTCCTGGGAAAGAGTGCACTCAGCTTCCGAAGAAGAAAGTGGCAGTGTGCCCGGAACGAGGAAGTCTCTGGAAAAGGCATGGAGAAGACCGAACCGGACGCACAAGCCCGTGGAGCTGTCGCATCATCCGAGCCGAAGGCCAGTCCTCTCCCGTTCCAGCTTCTTGCTCTGGCTGCCCTGAATCAAGATGCCGGGTATTGGTCAGTGGGAAACACCACGCAACTGCGGAAGGGAGTTCGGCAAAGGCTGTTGAAGAGCCCTCAGCAGCTGCCTCATGAAAATCCCATCTGTGGAGCAGCCCAGGAAGATGGAGAAGCCCTGGTGAGGAAAACGCCAGAAGGCTTCAAGGACAGCCGTGATCTGCAGGCAAGTGCAGACCCGCTGGTTCAGGAGATTGGCAGCTGTGGACAGAGAGTGCAGGACGAGGCAGGGCAGGCAGGCAGGCCAGAGCTTCCTGAAGGAGGAGTGCGGCGGCAGGCCAGCGCTGAGGGCCAGAGCCAACAGCACACCCTCAGCCAGATCCTCCTGAAGGGGATGCATGTGCTAGAGCTGCTTGGAGATCATCTGGAAGGTGGGGGCTCAAGGAGGCAGGTGGAGACTGGCTCCTCCTCCCCTGACCACGTGCCCTCAGGCGGGAGCCCCGTGAACCAATTCAAGCCGTCCAGGGCACTGAAGAAGGCACGTCAGAGGAATGAAGAGCTCCCAAGAAACCCAACAAGCCACCAAGCTGAGCAAGGACCTGTTCACCTTCGGAACACCCTCCTGGACGGTGAGATTCCGAAGTTGCGCCTGAAGCTTGAGGCAGAGCCGAAGCTGTGCGAAGAGCACCTCAGACACCTGGAGAGGAAGATGATGGAGGAGAAGGCACGCTGCCTGCAAGTGAAGAACGAGCTTGCCAAGGTGCGCAGGAAGGCGGATGCTGCCCACTGGCACTTGGGCCTCTATAGGAACATGGCCGCCGACCTGCACCGAGAATGGCAGCAAATCGCCTCCTTGCATGAGCGGGAGCGCCTCGTGGTGGAGAAGAGGAGTGAGGAGAGCCAGAAGGCTGTCCTGTGGGCAGAGAGGGAGTTCCAAAGGCTCCAGGCCCAAAACCATTGCCTCAGGCAGAAGCTGGCCAACTCTGGGCCCAAGGTCCAGCCTGTCTCCGGGGGGCCTCCTGCTCCTGCTCCTGCTGTTCCGGGCACAGCCTCCAAGTACCCTCAAGGGCCAAAGGCTCCCCTGAAACCCAGGAAGCCCAAGAAGGGAGCAAGGGTGCACTGGCCAGATTCCAAGTTCTCGGGTCCCCTGCAGGTCTGATTCCCTTGCCCAGCAGCCACCAACACTCACAACCAGAGCACAAAAGCTCCTGTGCTTACCCCTTCAGCCATACCCATGGCTCCTTTGACTTGAGATCCACCCCATCCTTTAGCCTGATGCTCCATATTCCCTGGAGCCGTATGAGTGTGAGAGAATATTTTTCAGTGTTCAGCGTAACACAAATAAAAATAAAAATATCCAATGGCTGAGACTCCTGCTACTGAGAATGGATTTGATTAAGGGATTCTATGCCAAGCAAGGGACGGTTTGAAGTGTCTTGTATCGATCCCTTAATCGTCCCAATAACCCAGTGTGTCATGTCTGACTGAGGTTCAGACAGGGGAAACAACTTGCCCCAAGATCACACAGCTAGTGAATTTCAGAGCTCCCGTTCCAAACCAGGGTTGTCTAATGATCACCTGCTGTGCCAATAACTTCTACTACTATGCCTACTACTGTTCTTCTTCTTCTTCTTCTTCTTCTTCTTCTTCTTCTTCTTCTTCTTCTTCTTCTTCTTCTTCTTCTTCTTCTTCTTCTTCTTCCTTGGTGAGACAGAAAGGGTGACGGCGCACACATACACACACACACACACACAAAGGAACGCACACACATGCAGGCGGGGGAGGGGCCGAGTTAGAGAGATTCCTCGACAGGCTTCGGACTCAAGTGCTGAACCAGACGCTGGTCTGGATTTCCCAGATCACGTGATCAGCCCTGAACCGAAATCAGGAGCCAGACACTGAACTGACAGGCACCCTTGGGCAAGGAACTTCTAGGCAAGCTGCTGAAGGATCCCAGAAGGGCTTGGTAAATTGTTCCCCTCGTTCACGTCCTAGGATGTGATGATTCTATGCAAAGATAATAGTGCATATAATATAATCTAACATAATATATAATAATAGAAGGATGCAGAGATTATAGTGGTGGCTAGCTGAGGTCAAGTCCCAGCCAAGTAGGGAGGGCAGCCTTTAAGGGTCTCCAACGATTCCCATCTTGGGTACACATCGTTTTGTGTTCCATACTCCACCTCTTGATTCGAGTCAGAACTACTGACTCCCTTGTAAAGGACAGAATGTGGCCAAAGTGATAGGATGTCCCTTCGGAGGTGAGTTTACAAAGAGACTGGTCTCCTCTTGGGCTTGCCCGCCCTCCGTCCCTCCCTCCCGCATCTGTTCCCAGGGAAGCCAGCTGCTCCTTGGGAGCTTTATGCTGGAGAGGCCCATGGGGCAAGGAATGACTATTTCTTGCTTCCAGCAATGGAGGGCCTCTGGCTGCTCACAGCCAGCTGAGTGAGCTCAAAAGCAGACTTACCCCCAACAAGCCCGCAGATGACTGAAGATCCAGAGGCCCTCTGGACTGCAGCCTTGTGAGAGATCCTGAGCCACAGGGACCTGGCTAGTTGCACCTGGATGGCTGGCCCACAGAAACCATATCAGGTTATGAATGTTGTTTTAGGCCCATTGGTTCGGGGAAAACCTTCAAGAAAGACAGGAGTGGGAAGCCAAATGTTTGGCTTCTGACCCACCCCCCCTCTCCTGGGGTTGAAATTCCAGGGAAATCAAGAGATGGTAGAAACGCCTGAGAGATGAGGGTAAACAATGGAAGAGAGAGGACATCTATGCTGATCGCCATGGATCTCTCTGAGAGGACATCCTCCCACTTGATCCTCCTGTGTCGAAGGGTGGCAAATGCAGGGGGAGACACCTGGCAGTGTGGTCCAAGTCGGCTGAGAGCACTCGACCCAGCCCCACAGAGCCTCCTAGAAGGCAGAGAAAGAGCCCAGAAGTTCCCTGGGGCCCCTAGAGAAGGCCCCTAGAGAATGAGATGAGTTGAAAGCCTGGGACCTGGTCGTTGGACTTCTAGGCTGGAGGGGAGATGGCCTGTGGAAGGGCCACTGCCCGCAACCCCTGTTGGACCAGACCCCTCCTGTCTGCTTTGGGAGACTGGGGGTGAATATGAGAATGAATTCATGTAGAAGAGATGGTGTTCTAATGCTTGGTTTCAACTTCTTGAAATCCTTTCAACTTCTTGAAATCGTTGACATTCCTTTTCTCCTTGTCCCCAGGACCACCATGAATGGGAAGGGGCCTTCAAAGAAGCAAGATGAGAACATCTCTTACAAGGCTGTCCAGTGTCAATATCCAACCACTGCAGTCACTTCTACCCCCTTGGCAGCCCCACTGCTTCCATCAGGACACAGATCCGTTCCTGTACAGGTTTTTGAGCAAACGTAAGTTTGGATTTCTCGCAGAGAAATGCCAAGAGTGCAATGACTGGGGTCCTAGGGTGGTTGCAAGTCTAGTTTTCAGAGAAACTGTGTGGAGGGTTGGGTCACTATCCTGTGCACCCGAAAAGCATATTCTACTGCTTGTTCCCTGGAATTTAAATCCAGGCCTTGAAAAAGAAAAGGAACTGTGAACTGTTTTCAAGAGGGAGCTCTATCACCTTCCATTCCCAACAGCGATGCAGGAGCGATCCAGTCGTTCCACATCCTGCCTTGCATTGGGGAGTGGGGTCTCTCTCTCCCTCTCGGGTGCATTTGGTTTGCATCATGCTGATAGGTGTGCAGTGAGAGCTCATTGGAGTTTGAATTTGAATTGCCCCGATGGTAACTTTTTATGGGATTTCCATCTGTATACTCTTTGGTAAAGGGTTTCGGTCTTTTGCCCATTTTTTTTTGTTTTTGTTCTTTTCAGACTGGATGGCTTGCTTCTTTGGGGGTCAAATTTTGAGGTTCTCTCCTTCCGACAGGAGTCCTTTATCAGGTATGTGGTTTGCACCTATTTTCTCCCAGTTTGTAGCTTCCCTTTTGGGTCTTCTTCACAAGGTGTTTCACACATTACAGACTTCCAATTCTGATTTGTTGGATCATGTCTAATGAATCAACTCTTCTTGAACGGAACATGATTTGATGTCCAGTCGGAGGATTCTTTACCTAGCTGTCCATTCTGGACATTTTTTTCCCTAGAAGATTTATCATTTTACGTAGAAGGCGGTGATTAATTTTGAGTTAATTTAACAAATTTTTTTTTCTTTTTGAGAGAGTGAGCATGCGCATGAGTGGGGCGTGGGGTGGAGGGAGAAGCGAAAAGAGCGTCCTTAAGCAGACTCCCCAGTGAGCTTGGAGCCTGATTTTGTCCCGGGACCCTGAGAGCATGACAAGAGCCGAAATGAAGAGCTGGCTGCCTCAGCAACTGAGTCACCCAGGCGCCACGAGTTCAGTTTTGTACAGAGGATGAGCCTTCGATTGTGGTCCTCGTCCTCCTCGTCCTCCACCTCCACCTCCTCCTCCTCTCTGCCCCTCCCTCTTCTTCTTCTCCTTCTTCTTCTTTGTCTCTGGAAGTCCACTTGCTCTAGCACCATTTCTTCAAAACGCTGTCACTCCTCCATTGAATTGCTTTTCCCCTTTGTCAGAATCCCATTGACATGTTGGTGGTTGGTCTCTTTCTGGGTTTGATCCTGTTCCACTTATCTATCTTTATACTGTTCCATTTGTCTATCCCTTCACCAACACCACACATTTTTGATTACTATAGCTGTAGATCTTGAAACTGGGTGGAAGGATTCCTTTGGTTTTCTTCTTTAGTTTTATTTTCTCATCTTTTTCTAGGTTCTGACGTGGAGAGCTTATTGTTTTGAGACAGAGAGAGAGAGAGAGAGAGAGAGACAGGGAAGGGGTACAGAGAGAGAGAGAGAGAGAGAGAGAGAGAGAGAGAGATTATTAAACAGCCTCCATGCCCAGCACCAGCACAATGCAGGTTCAGTCTCACAACCTCGAGTTTCATCATGACCCGAGTCAAAATCAAGAGTTGGACTAACTGACTGAGCCTCCCAGATGCTCCTCCTCCTTTCTAACATAGGCAGTGATTGCTCTACATGGTGCTGTCCATTGATTGTGCTGTGTCCCACACATTTTCATATGTTGTATGTTCATTTTCCTTCACTTCAATGCATTGAGATTTGATCTTTGATCTTTGATCATCTAGAAGGTTACTTTCTCAGTGTTTGGATATTTGTTAGATTTCTCCTTTGGATACCTAGTTTGCTTTTTAAATATATTTTTTTTAATGTTGAAATTGTACTTCCGAGAAATTGATCGATAGGGTTGTCTTTGTTTCAGGTGTACAATAGAGCGATTCCCCTCCCCTACCCCACCTGCTGTCAGCTCCGGTTGCAGGCAATGATGTGCCTTGGAGACTCAGGTGCACCTCCCCCACCCCTCCTCCCTTCAGCTCCTGTTGCCAGGCACTGGTTTGCGTTGGAGACGGAACCCTCGTAGGGGTTCCAAGCACTTCCTAGTGGCCCAGAAGACACTGGTGATCGGAGACCAAGCCACAAGGCTCTTTGGAGCCAGCTGGGGGCCATCCAAATGCCTCCCCACACAGTTCTGGAGCCGCTGTGGGCTGTCCTGGAGCAGCTGTGGGCTGCTGGGTTGGTGATATCCGAACGTTGGCCACATGTGCCACGAGTCTCTGGGTTTCGCTGGGAGATCCTGGTGTGCACTGCAGTGGTGGTGTTCCTGGGAAAGAGTGCACTCAGCTTCCGAAGAAGAAAGTGGCAGTGTGCCCGGAACGAGGAAGTCTCTGGAAAAGGCATGGAGAAGACCGAACCGGACGCACAAGCCCGTGGAGCTGTCGCATCATCCGAGCCGAAGGCCAGTCCTCTCCCGTTCCAGCTTCTTGCTCTGGCTGCCCTGAATCAAGATGCCGGGTATTGGTCAGTGGGAAACACCACGCAACTGCGGAAGGGAGTTCGGCAAAGGCTGTTGAAGAGCCCTCAGCAGCTGCCTCATGAAAATCCCATCTGTGGAGCAGCCCAGGAAGATGGAGAAGCCCTGGTGAGGAAAACGCCAGAAGGCTTCAAGGACAGCCGTGATCTGGAGGCAAGTGCAGACCCGCTGGTTCAGGAGATTGGCAGCTGTGGACAGAGAGTGCAGGACGAGGCAGGGCAGGCAGGCAGGCCAGAGCTTCCTGAAGGAGGAGTGCGGCGGCAGGCCAGCGCTGAGGGCCAGAGCCAACAGCACACCCTCAGCCAGATCCTCCTGAAGGGGATGCATGTGCTAGAGCTGCTTGGAGATCATCTGGAAGGTGGGGGCTCAAGGAGGCAGGTGGAGACTGGCTCCTCCTCCCCTGACCACGTGCCCTCAGGCGGGAGCCCCGTGAACCAATTCAAGCCGTCCAGGGCACTGAAGAAGGCACGTCAGAGGAATGAAGAGCTCCCAAGAAACCCAACAAGCCACCAAGCTGAGCAAGGACCTGTTCACCTTCGGAACACCCTCCTGGACGGTGAGATTCCGAAGTTGCGCCTGAAGCTTGAGGCAGAGCCGAAGCTGTGCGAAGAGCACCTCAGACACCTGGAGAGGAAGATGATGGAGGAGAAGGCACGCTGCCTGCAAGTGAAGAACGAGCTTGCCAAGGTGCGCAGGAAGGCGGATGCTGCCCACTGGCACTTGGGCCTCTATAGGAACATGGCCGCCGACCTGCACCGAGAATGGCAGCAAATCGCCTCCTTGCATGAGCGGGAGCGCCTCGTGGTGGAGAAGAGGAGTGAGGAGAGCCAGAAGGCTGTCCTGTGGGCAGAGAGGGAGTTCCAAAGGCTCCAGGCCCAAAACCATTGCCTCAGGCAGAAGCTGGCCAACTCTGGGCCCAAGGTCCAGCCTGTCTCCGGGGGGCCTCCTGCTCCTGCTCCTGCTGTTCCGGGCACAGCCTCCAAGTACCCTCAAGGGCCAAAGGCTCCCCTGAAACCCAGGAAGCCCAAGAAGGGAGCAAGGGTGCACTGGCCAGATTCCAAGTTCTCGGGTCCCCTGCAGGTCTGATTCCCTTGCCCAGCAGCCACCAACACTCACAACCAGAGCACAAAAGCTCCTGTGCTTACCCCTTCAGCCATACCCATGGCTCCTTTGACTTGAGATCCACCCCATCCTTTAGCCTGATGCTCCATATTCCCTGGAGCCGTATGAGTGTGAGAGAATATTTTTCAGTGTTCAGCGTAACACAAATAAAAATAAAAATATCCAATGGCTGAGACTCCTGCTACTGAGAATGGATTTGATTAAGGGATTCTATGCCAAGCAAGGGACGGTTTGAAGTGTCTTGTATCGATCCCTTAATCGTCCCAATAACCCAGTGTGTCATGTCTGACTGAGGTTCAGACAGGGGAAACAACTTGCCCCAAGATCACACAGCTAGTGAATTTCAGAGCTCCCGTTCCAAACCAGGGTTGTCTAATGATCACCTGCTGTGCCAATAACTTCTACTACTATGCCTAGTACTGTTCTTCTTCTTCTTCTTCTTCTTCTTCTTCTTCTTCTTCTTCTTCTTCTTCTTCTTCTTCTTCGTCTTCTTCGTCGTCTTCTTCGTCTTCTTCGTCGTCTTCTTCGTCTTCTTCTTCTTCGTCTTCTTCTTCTTCTTCTTCTTCTTCTTCTTCTTCTTCTTCTTCTTCTTCTTCTTCTTCTTCCTTGGTGAGACAGAAAGGGTGACGGCGCACACATACACACACACACACACACAAAGGAACGCACACTCATGCAGGCGGGGGAGGGGCCGAGTTAGAGAGATTCCTCGACAGGCTTCGGACTCAAGTGCTGAACCAGACGCTGGTCTGGATTTCCCAGATCACGTGATCAGCCCTGAACCGAAATCAGGAGCCAGACACTGAACTGACAGGCACTGTTGGGCAAGGAACTTCTAGGCAAGCTGCTGAAGGATCCCAGAAGGGCTTGGTAAATTGTTCCCCTCGTTCACGTCCTAGGATGTGATGATTCTATGCAAAGATAATAGTGCATGTAATATAATCTAACATAATATATAATAATATAAGGATGCAGAGATTATAGTGGTGGCTAGCTGAGGTCAAGTCCCAGCCAAGTAGGGAGGGCAGCCTTTAAGGGTCTCCAACGATTCCCATCTTGGGTACACATCGTTTTGTGTTCCATACTCCACCTCTTGATTCGAGTCAGAACTACTGACTCCCTTGTAAAGGACAGAATGTGGCCAAAGTGATAGGATGTCCCTTCGGAGGTGAGTTTACAAAGAGACTGGTCTCCTCTTGGGCTTGCCCGCCCTCCGTCCCTCCCTCCCGCATCTGTTCCCAGGGAAGCCAGCTGCTCCTTGGGAGCTTTATGCTGGAGAGGCCCATGGGGCAAGCAATGACTATTTCTTGCTTCCAGCAATGGAGGGCCTCTGGCTGCTCACAGCCAGCTGAGTGAGCTCAAAAGCAGACTTACCCCCAACAAGCCCGCAGATGACTGAAGATCCAGAGGCCCTCTGGACTGCAGCCTTGTGAGAGATCCTGAGCCACAGGGACCTGGCTAGTTGCACCTGGATGGCTGGCCCACAGAAACCATATCAGGTTATGAATGTTGTTTTAGGCCCATTGGTTCGGGGAAAACCTTCAAGAAAGACAGGAGTGGGAAGCCAAATGTTTGGCTTCTGACCCACCCCCCCTCTCCTGGGGTTGAAATTCCAGGGAAATCAAGAGATGGTAGAAACGCCTGAGAGATGAGGGTAAACAATGGAAGAGAGAGGACATCTATGCTGATCGCCATGGATCTCTCTGAGAGGACATCCTCCCACTTGATCCTCCTGTGTCGAAGGGTGGCAAATGCAGGGGGAGACACCTGGCAGTGTGGTCCAAGTCGGCTGAGAGCACTCGACCCAGCCCCACAGAGCCTCCTAGAAGGCAGAGAAAGAGCCCAGAAGTTCCCTGGGGCCCCTAGAGAAGGCCCCTAGAGAATGAGATGAGTTGAAAGCCTGGGACCTGGTCGTTGGACTTCTAGGCTGGAGGGGAGATGGCCTGTGGAAGGGCCACTGCCCGCAACCCCTGTTGGACCAGACCCCTCCTGTCTGCTTTGGGAGACTGGGGGTGAATATGAGAATGAATTCATGTAGAAGAGATGGTGTTCTAATGCTTGGTTTCAACTTCTTGAAATCCTTTCAACTTCTTGAAATCGTTGACATTCCTTTTCTCCTTGTCCCCAGGACCACCATGAATGGGAAGGGGCCTTCAAAGAAGCAAGATGAGAACATCTCTTACAAGGCTGTCCAGTGTCAATATCCAACCACTGCAGTCACTTCTACCCCCTTGGCAGCCCCACTGCTTCCATCAGGACACAGATCCGTTCCTGTACAGGTTTTTGAGCAAACGTAAGTTTGGATTTCTCGCAGAGAAATGCCAAGAGTGCAATGACTGGGGTCCTAGGGTGGTTGCAAGTCTAGTTTTCAGAGAAACTGTGTGGAGGGTTGGGTCACTCTCCTGTGCACCCGAAAAGCATATTCTACTGCTTGTTCCCTGGAATTTAAATCCAGGCCTTGAAAAAGAAAAGGAACTGTGAACTGTTTTCAAGAGGGAGCTCTATCACCTTCCATTCCCAACAGCGATGCAGGAGCGATCCAGTCGTTCCACATCCTGCCTTGCATTGGGGAGTGGGGTCTCTCTCTCCCTCTCGGGTGCATTTGGTTTGCATCATGCTGATAGGTGTGCAGTGAGAGCTCATTGGAGTTTGAATTTGAATTGCCCCGATGGTAACTTTTTATGGGATTTCCATCTGTATACTCTTTGGTAAAGGGTTTCGGTCTTTTGCCCATTTTTTTTTGTTTTTGTTCTTTTCAGACTGGATGGCTTGCTTCTTTGGGGGTCAACTTTTGAGGTTCTCTCCTTCCGACAGGAGTCCTTTATCAGGTATGTGGTTTGCACCTATTTTCTCCCAGTTTGTAGCTTCCCTTTTGGGTCTTCTTCACAAGGTGTTTCACACATTACAGACTTCCAATTCTGATTTGTTGGATCATGTCTAATGAATCAACTCTTCTTGAACGGAACATGATTTGATGTCCAGTCGGAGGATTCTTTACCTAGCTGTCCATTCTGGACATTTTTTTCCCTAGAAGATTTATCATTTTACGTAGAAGGCGGTGATTAATTTTGAGTTAATTTAACAAATTTTTTTTTCTTTTTGAGAGAGTGAGCATGCGCATGAGTGGGGCGTGGGGTGGAGGGAGAAGCGAAAAGAGCGTCCTTAAGCAGACTCCCCAGTGAGCTTGGAGCCTGATTTTGTCCCGGGACCCTGAGAGCATGACAAGAGCCGAAATGAAGAGCTGGCTGCCTCAGCGACTGAGTCACCCAGGCGCCACGAGTTCAGTTTTGTACAGAGGATGAGCCTTCGATTGTGGTCCTCGTCCTCCTCGTCCTCCACCTCCACCTCCTCCTCCTCTCTGCCCCTCCCTCTTCTTCTTGGGCCTCCTTCTTCTTCTTTGTCTCTGGAAGTCCACTTGCTCTAGCACCATTTCTTCAAAACGCTGTCACTCCTCCATTGAATTGCTTTTCCCCTTTGTCAGAATCCCATTGACATGTTGGTGGTTGGTCTCTTTCTGGGTTTGATCCTGTTCCACTTATCTATCTTTATACTGTTCCATTTGTCTATCCCTTCACCAACACCACACATTTTTGATTACTATAGCTGTAGATCTTGAAACTGGGTGGAAGGATTCCTTTGGTTTTCTTCTTTAGTTTTATTTTCTCATCTTTTTCTAGGTTCTGACGTGGAGAGCTTATTGTTTTGAGACAGAGAGAGAGAGAGAGAGAGAGAGAGACAGGGAAGGGGTACAGAGAGAGAGAGAGAGAGAGAGAGAGAGAGAGATTATTAAACAGCCTCCATGCCCAGCACCAGCACAATGCAGGTTCAGTCTCACAACCTCGAGTTTCATCATGACCCGAGTCAAAATCAAGAGTTGGACTAACTGACTGAGCCTCCCAGATGCTCCTCCTCCTTTCTAACATAGGCAGTGATTGCTCTACATGGTGCTGTCCATTGATTGTGCTGTGTCCCACACATTTTCATATGTTGTATGTTCATTTTCCTTCACTTCAATGCATTGAGATTTGATCTTTGATCTTTGATCATCTAGAAGGTTACTTTCTCAGTGTTTGGATATTTGTTAGATTTCTCCTTTGGATACCTAGTTTGCTTTTTAAATATATTTTTTTTAATGTTGAAATTGTACTTCCGAGAAATTGATCGATAGGGTTGTCTTTGTTTCAGGTGTACAATAGAGCGATTCCCCTCCCCTACCCCACCTGCTGTCAGCTCAGGTTGCAGGCAATGATGTGCCTTGGAGACTCAGGTGCACCTCCCCCACCCCTCCTCCCTTCAGCTCCTGTTGCCAGGCACTGGTTTGCGTTGGAGACGGAACCCTCGTAGGGGTTCCAAGCACTTCCTAGTGGCCCAGAAGACACTGGTGATCGGAGACCAAGCCACAAGGCTCTTTGGAGCCAGCTGGGGGCCATCCAAATGCCTCCCCACACAGTTCTGGAGCCGCTGTGGGCTGTCCTGGAGCAGCTGTGGGCTGCTGGGTTGGTGATATCCGAACGTTGGCCACATGTGCCACGAGTCTCTGGGTTTCGCTGGGAGATCCTGGTGTGCACTGCAGTGGTGGTGTTCCTGGGAAAGAGTGCACTCAGCTTCCGAAGAAGAAAGTGGCAGTGTGCCCGGAACGAGGAAGTCTCTGGAAAAGGCATGGAGAAGACTGAACCGGACGCACAAGCCCGTGGAGCTGTCGCATCATCCGAGCCGAAGGCCAGTCCTCTCCCGTTCCAGCTTCTTGCTCTGGCTGCCCTGAATCAAGATGCCGGGTATTGGTCAGTGGGAAACACCACGCAACTGCGGAAGGGAGTTCGGCAAAGGCTGTTGAAGAGCCCTCAGCAGCTGCCTCATGAAAATCCCATCTGTGGAGCAGCCCAGGAAGATGGAGAAGCCCTGGTGAGGAAAACGCCAGAAGGCTTCAAGGACAGCCGTGATCTGCAGGCAAGTGCAGACCCGCTGGTTCAGGAGATTGGCAGCTGTGGACAGAGAGTGCAGGACGAGGCAGGGCAGGCAGGCAGGCCAGAGCTTCCTGAAGGAGGAGTGCGGCGGCAGGCCAGCGCTGAGGGCCAGAGCCAACAGCACACCCTCAGCCAGATCCTCCTGAAGGGGATGCATGTGCTAGAGCTGCTTGGAGATCATCTGGAAGGTGGGGGCTCAAGGAGGTAGGTGGAGACTGGCTCCTCCTCCCCTGACCACGTGCCCTCAGGCGGGAGCCCCGTGAACCAATTCAAGCCGTCCAGGGCACTGAAGAAGGCACGTCAGAGGAATGAAGAGCTCCCAAGAAACCCAACAAGCCACCAAGCTGAGCAAGGACCTGTTCACCTTCGGAACACCCTCCTGGACGGTGAGATTCCGAAGTTGCGCCTGAAGCTTGAGGCAGAGCCGAAGCTGTGCGAAGAGCACCTCAGACACCTGGAGAGGAAGATGATGGAGGAGAAGGCACGCTGCCTGCAAGTGAAGAACGAGCTTGCCAAGGTGCGCAGGAAGGCGGATGCTGCCCACTGGCACTTGGGCCTCTATAGGAACATGGCCGCCGACCTGCACCGAGAATGGCAGCAAATCGCCTCCTTGCATGAGCTGGAGCGCCTCGTGGTGGAGAAGAGGAGTGAGGAGAGCCAGAAGGCTGTCCTGTGGGCAGAGAGGGAGTTCCAAAGGCTCCAGGCCCAAAACCATTGCCTCAGGCAGAAGCTGGCCAACTCTGGGCCCAAGGTCCAGCCTGTCTCCGGGGGGCCTCCTGCTCCTGCTCCTGCTGTTCCGGGCACAGCCTCCAAGTACCCTCAAGGGCCAAAGGCTCCCCTGAAACCCAGGAAGCCCAAGAAGGGAGCAAGGGTGCACTGGCCAGATTCCAAGTTCTCGGGTCCCCTGCAGGTCTGATTCCCTTGCCCAGCAGCCACCAACACTCACAACCAGAGCACAAAAGCTCCTGTGCTTACCCCTTCAGCCATACCCATGGCTCCTTTGACTTGAGATCCACCCCATCCTTTAGCCTGATGCTCCATATTCCCTGGAGCCGTATGAGTGTGAGAGAATATTTTTCAGTGTTCAGCGTAACACAAATAAAAATAAAAATATCCAATGGCTGAGACTCCTGCTACTGAGAATGGATTTGATTAAGGGATTCTATGCCAAGCAAGGGACGGTTTGAAGTGTCTTGTATCGATCCCTTAATCGTCCCAATAACCCAGTGTGTCATGTCTGACTGAGGTTCAGACAGGGGAAACAACTTGCCCCAAGATCACACAGCTAGTGAATTTCAGAGCTCCCGTTCCAAACCAGGGTTGTCTAATGATCACCTGCTGTGCCAATAACTTCTACTACTATGCCTAGTACTCTTCTTCTTCTTCTTCTTCTTCTTCTTCTTCTTCTTCTTCTTCTTCTTCGTCTTCTTCTTCGTCTTCTTCGTCGTCTTCTTCGTCTTCTTCGTCGTCTTCTTCGTCTTCTTCTTCTTCGTCTTCTTCTTCTTCTTCTTCTTCTTCTTCTTCTTCTTCTTCTTCTTCCTTGGTGAGACAGAAAGGGTGACGGCGCACACATACACACACACACACACACAAAGGAACGCACACACATGCAGGCGGGGGAGGGGCCGAGTTAGAGAGATTCCTCGACAGGCTTCGGACTCAAGTGCTGAACCAGACGCTGGTCTGGATTTCCCAGATCACGTGATCAGCCCTGAACCGAAATCAGGAGCCAGACACTGAACTGACAGGCACTGTTGGGCAAGGAACTTCTAGGCAAGCTGCTGAAGGATCCCAGAAGGGCTTGGTAAATTGTTCCCCTCGTTCACTTCCTAGGATGTGATGATTCTATGCAAAGATAATAGTGCATGTAATATAATCTAACATAATATATAATAATATAAGGATGCAGAGATTATAGTGGTGGCTAGCTGAGGTCAAGTCCCAGCCAAGTAGGGAGGGCAGCCTTTAAGGGTCTCCAACGATTCCCATCTTGGGTACACATCGTTTTGTGTTCCATACTCCACCTCTTGATTCGAGTCAGAACTACTGACTCCCTTGTAAAGGACAGAATGTGGCCAAAGTGATAGGATGTCCCTTCGGAGGTGAGTTTACAAAGAGACTGGTCTCCTCTTGGGCTTGCCCGCCCTCCGTCCCTCCCTCCCGCATCTGTTCCCAGGGAAGCCAGCTGCTCCTTGGGAGCTTTATGCTGGAGAGGCCCATGGGGCAAGGAATGACTATTTCTTGCTTCCAGCAATGGAGGGCCTCTGGCTGCTCACAGCCAGCTGAGTGAGCTCAAAAGCAGACTTACCCCCAACAAGCCCGCAGATGACTGAAGATCCAGAGGCCCTCTGGACTGCAGCCTTGTGAGAGATCCTGAGCCACAGGGACCTGGCTAGTTGCACCTGGATGGCTGGCCCACAGAAACCATATCAGGTTATGAATGTTGTTTTAGGCCCATTGGTTCGGGGAAAACCTTCAAGAAAGACAGGAGTGGGAAGCCAAATGTTTGGCTTCTGACCCACCCCCCCTCTCCTGGGGTTGAAATTCCAGGGAAATCAAGAGATGGTAGAAACGCCTGAGAGATGAGGGTAAACAATGGAAGAGAGAGGACATCTATGCTGATCGCCATGGATCTCTCTGAGAGGACATCCTCCCACTTGATCCTCCTGTGTCGAAGGGTGGCAAATGCAGGGGGAGACACCTGGCAGTGTGGTCCAAGTCGGCTGAGAGCACTCGACCCAGCCCCACAGAGCCTCCTAGAAGGCAGAGAAAGAGCCCAGAAGTTCCCTGGGGCCCCTAGAGAAGGCCCCTAGAGAATGAGATGAGTTGAAAGCCTGGGACCTGGTCGTTGGACTTCTAGGCTGGAGGGGAGATGGCCTGTGGAAGGGCCACTGCCCGCAACCCCTGTTGGACCAGACCCCTCCTGTCTGCTTTGGGAGACTGGGGGTGAATATGAGAATGAATTCATGTAGAAGAGATGGTGTTCTAATGCTTGGTTTCAACTTCTTGAAATCCTTTCAACTTCTTGAACTCGTTGACATTCCTTTTCTCCTTGTCCCCAGGACCACCATGAATGGGAAGGGGCCTTCAAAGAAGCAAGATGAGAACATCTCTTACAAGGCTGTCCAGTGTCAATATCCAACCACTGCAGTCACTTCTACCCCCTTGGCAGCCCCACTGCTTCCATCAGGACACAGATCCGTTCCTGTACAGGTTTTTGAGCAAACGTAAGTTTGGATTTCTCGCAGAGAAATGTCAAGAGTGCAATGACTGGGGTCCTAGGGTGGTTGCAAGTCTAGTTTTCAGAGAAACTGTGTGGAGGGTTGGGTCACTCTCCTGTGCACCCGAAAAGCATATTCTACTGCTTGTTCCCTGGAATTTAAATCCAGGCCTTGAAAAAGAAAAGGAACTGTGAACTGTTTTCAAGAGGGAGCTCTATCACCTTCCATTCCCAACAGCGATGCAGGAGCGATCCAGTCGTTCCACATCCTGCCTTGCATTGGGGAGTGGGGTCTCTCTCTCCCTCTCGGGTGCATTTGGTTTGCATCATGCTGATAGGTGTGCAGTGAGAGCTCATTGGAGTTTGAATTTGAATTGCCCCGATGGTAACTTTTTATGGGATTTCCATCTGTATACTCTTTGGTAAAGGGTTTCGGTCTTTTGCCCATTTTTTTTTGTTTTTGTTCTTTTCAGACTGGATGGCTTGCTTCTTTGGGGGTCAACTTTTGAGGTTCTCTCCTTCCGACAGGAGTCCTTTATCAGGTATGTGGTTTGCACCTATTTTCTCCCAGTTTGTAGCTTCCCTTTTGGGTCTTCTTCACAAGGTGTTTCACACATTACAGACTTCCAATTCTGATTTGTTGGATCATGTCTAATGAATCAACTCTTCTTGAACGGAACATGATTTGATGTCCAGTCGGAGGATTCTTTACCTAGCTGTCCATTCTGGACATTTTTTTCCCTAGAAGATTTATCATTTTACGTAGAAGGCGGTGATTAATTTTGAGTTAATTTAACAAATTTTTTTTTCTTTTTGAGAGAGTGAGCATGCGCATGAGTGGGGCGTGGGGTGGAGGGAGAAGCGAAAAGAGCGTCCTTAAGCAGACTCCCCAGTGAGCTTGGAGCCTGATTTTGTCCCGGGACCCTGAGAGCATGACAAGAGCCGAAATGAAGAGCTGGCTGCCTCAGCGACTGAGTCACCCAGGCGCCACGAGTTCAGTTTTGTACAGAGGATGAGCCTTCGATTGTGGTCCTCGTCCTCCTCGTCCTCCACCTCCACCTCCTCCTCCTCTCTGCCCCTCCCTCTTCTTCTTGGGCCTCCTTCTTCTTCTTTGTCTCTGGAAGTCCACTTGCTCTAGCACCATTTCTTCAAAACGCTGTCACTCCTCCATTGAATTGCTTTTCCCCTTTGTCAGAATCCCATTGACATGTTGGTGGTTGGTCTCTTTCTGGGTTTGATCCTGTTCCACTTATCTATCTTTATACTGTTCCATTTGTCTATCCCTTCACCAACACCACACATTTTTGATTACTATAGCTGTAGATCTTGAAACTGGGTGGAAGGATTCCTTTGGTTTTCTTCTTTAGTTTTATTTTCTCATCTTTTTCTAGGTTCTGACGTGGAGAGCTTATTGTTTTGAGACAGAGAGAGAGAGAGAGAGAGAGAGAGAGACAGGGAAGGGGTACAGAGAGAGAGAGAGAGAGAGAGAGAGAGAGATTATTAAACAGCCTCCATGCCCAGCACCAGCACAATGCAGGTTCAGTCTCACAACCTCGAGTTTCATCATGACCCGAGTCAAAATCAAGAGTTGGACTAACTGACTGAGCCTCCCAGATGCTCCTCCTCCTTTCTAACATAGGCAGTGATTGCTCTACATGGTGCTGTCCATTGATTGTGCTGTGTCCCACACATTTTCATATGTTGTATGTTCATTTTCCTTCACTTCAATGCATTGAGATTTGATCTTTGATCTTTGATCATCTAGAAGGTTACTTTCTCAGTGTTTGGATATTTGTTAGATTTCTCCTTTGGATACCTAGTTTGCTTTTTAAATATATTTTTTTTAATGTTGAAATTGTACTTCCGAGAAATTGATCGATAGGGTTGTCTTTGTTTCAGGTGTACAATAGAGCGATTCCCCTCCCCTACCCCACCTGCTGTCAGCTCCGGTTGCAGGCAATGATGTGCCTTGGAGACTCAGGTGCACCTCCCCCACCCCTCCTCCCTTCAGCTCCTGTTGCCAGGCACTGGTTTGCGTTGGAGACGGAACCCTCGTAGGGGTTCCAAGCACTTCCTAGTGGCCCAGAAGACACTGGTGATCGGAGACCAAGCCACAAGGCTCTTTGGAGCCAGCTGGGGGCCATCCAAATGCCTCCCCACACAGTTCTGGAGCCGCTGTGGGCTGTCCTGGAGCAGCTGTGGGCTGCTGGGTTGGTGATATCCGAACGTTGGCCACATGTGCCACGAGTCTCTGGGTTTCGCTGGGAGATCCTGGTGTGCACTGCAGTGGTGGTGTTCCTGGGAAAGAGTGCACTCAGCTTCCGAAGAAGAAAGGGGCAGTGTGCCCGGAACGAGGAAGTCTCTGGAAAAGGCATGGAGAAGACCGAACCGGACGCACAAGCCCGTGGAGCTGTCGCATCATCCGAGCCGAAGGCCAGTCCTCTCCCGTTCCAGCTTCTTGCTCTGGCTGCCCTGAATCAAGATGCCGGGTATTGGTCAGTGGGAAACACCACGCAACTGCGGAAGGGAGTTCGGCAAAGGCTGTTGAAGAGCCCTCAGCAGCTGCCTCATGAAAATCCCATCTGTGGAGCAGCCCAGGAAGATGGAGAAGCCCTGGTGAGGAAAACGCCAGAAGGCTTCAAGGACAGCCGTGATCTGCAGGCAAGTGCAGACCCGCTGGTTCAGGAGATTGGCAGCTGTGGACAGAGAGTGCAGGACGAGGCAGGGCAGGCAGGCAGGCCAGAGCTTCCTGAAGGAGGAGTGCGGCGGCAGGCCAGCGCTGAGGGCCAGAGCCAACAGCACACCCTCAGCCAGATCCTCCTGAAGGGGATGCATGTGCTAGAGCTGCTTGGAGATCATCTGGAAGGTGGGGGCTCAAGGAGGCAGGTGGAGACTGGCTCCTCCTCCCCTGACCACGTGCCCTCAGGCGGGAGCCCCGTGAACCAATTCAAGCCGTCCAGGGCACTGAAGAAGGCACGTCAGAGGAATGAAGAGCTCCCAAGAAACCCAACAAGCCACCAAGCTGAGCAAGGACCTGTTCACCTTCGGAACACCCTCCTGGACGGTGAGATTCCGAAGTTGCGCCTGAAGCTTGAGGCAGAGCCGAAGCTGTGCGAAGAGCACCTCAGACACCTGGAGAGGAAGATGATGGAGGAGAAGGCACGCTGCCTGCAAGTGAAGAACGAGCTTGCCAAGGTGCGCAGGAAGGCGGATGCTGCCCACTGGCACTTGGGCCTCTATAGGAACATGGCCGCCGACCTGCACCGAGAATGGCAGCAAATCGCCTCCTTGCATGAGCGGGAGCGCCTCGTGGTGGAGAAGAGGAGTGAGGAGAGCCAGAAGGCTGTCCTGTGGGCAGAGAGGGAGTTCCAAAGGCTCCAGGCCCAAAACCATTGCCTCAGGCAGAAGCTGGCCAACTCTGGGCCCAAGGTCCAGCCTGTCTCCGGGGGGCCTCCTGCTCCTGCTCCTGCTGTTCCGGGCACAGCCTCCAAGTACCCTCAAGGGCCAAAGGCTCCCCTGAAACCCAGGAAGCCCAAGAAGGGAGCAAGGGTGCACTGGCCAGATTCCAAGTTCTCGGGTCCCCTGCAGGTCTGATTCCCTTGCCCAGCAGCCACCAACACTCACAACCAGAGCACAAAAGCTCCTGTGCTTACCCCTTCAGCCATACCCATGGCTCCTTTGACTTGAGATCCACCCCATCCTTTAGCCTGATGCTCCATATTCCCTGGAGCCGTATGAGTGTGAGAGAATATTTTTCAGTGTTCAGCGTAACACAAATAAAAATAAAAATATCCAATGGCTGAGACTCCTGCTACTGAGAATGGATTTGATTAAGGGATTCTATGCCAAGCAAGGGACGGTTTGAAGTGTCTTGTATCGATCCCTTAATCGTCCCAATAACCCAGTGTGTCATGTCTGACTGAGGTTCAGACAGGGGAAACAACTTGCCCCAAGATCACACAGCTAGTGAATTTCAGAGCTCCCGTTCCAAACCAGAGTTGTCTAATGATCACCTGCTGTGCCAATAACTTCTACTACTATGCCTAGTACTGTTCTTCTTCTTCTTCTTCTTCTTCTTCTTCTTCTTCTTCTTCTTCTTCTTCTTCTTCTTCTTCTTCTTCTTCTTCTTCTCTTCTTCTTCTTCTTCTTCTTCTTCTTCTTCTTCTTCTTCTTCTTCTTCTTCTTCTTCTTCTTCTTCTTCTTCCTTGGTGAGACAGAAAGGGTGACGGCGCACACATACACACACACACACACACAAAGGAACGCACACACATGCAGGCGGGGGAGGGGCCGAGTTAGAGAGATTCCTCGACAGGCTTCGGACTCAAGTGCTGAACCAGACGCTGGTCTGGATTTCCCAGATCACGTGATCAGCCCTGAACCGAAATCAGGAGCCAGACACTGAACTGACAGGCACTGTTGGGCAAGGAACTTCTAGGCAAGCTGCTGAAGGATCCCAGAAGGGCTTGGTAAATTGTTCCCCTCGTTCACGTCCTAGGATGTGATGATTCTATGCAAAGATAATAGTGCATGTAATATAATCTAACATAATATATAATAATATAAGGATGCAGAGATTATAGTGGTGGCTAGCTGAGGTCAAGTCCCAGCCAAGTAGGGAGGGCAGCCTTTAAGGGTCTCCAACGATTCCCATCTTGGGTACACATCGTTTTGTGTTCCATACTCCACCTCTTGATTCGAGTCAGAACTACTGACTCCCTTGTAAAGGACAGAATGTGGCCAAAGTGATAGGATGTCCCTTCGGAGGTGAGTTTACAAAGAGACTGGTCTCCTCTTGGGCTTGCCCGCCCTCCGTCCCTCCCTCCCGCATCTGTTCCCAGGGAAGCCAGCTGCTCCTTGGGAGCTTTATGCTGGAGAGGCCCATGGGGCAAGGAATGACTATTTCTTGCTTCCAGCAATGGAGGGCCTCTGGCTGCTCACAGCCAGCTGAGTGAGCTCAAAAGCAGACTTACCCCCAACAAGCCCGCAGATGACTGAAGATCCAGAGGCCCTCTGGACTGCAGCCTTGTGAGAGATCCTGAGCCACAGGGACCTGGCTAGTTGCACCTGGATGGCTGGCCCACAGAAACCATATCAGGTTATGAATGTTGTTTTAGGCCCATTGGTTCGGGGAAAACCTTCAAGAAAGACAGGAGTGGGAAGCCAAATGTTTGGCTTCTGACCCACCCCCCCTCTCCTGGGGTTGAAATTCCAGGGAAATCAAGAGATGGTAGAAACGCCTGAGAGATGAGGGTAAACAATGGAAGAGAGAGGACATCTATGCTGATCGCCATGGATCTCTCTGAGAGGACATCCTCCCACTTGATCCTCCTGTGTCGAAGGGTGGCAAATGCAGGGGGAGACACCTGGCAGTGTGGTCCAAGTCGGCTGAGAGCACTCGACCCAGCCCCACAGAGCCTCCTAGAAGGCAGAGAAAGAGCCCAGAAGTTCCCTGGGGCCCCTAGAGAAGGCCCCTAGAGAATGAGATGAGTTGAAAGCCTGGGACCTGGTCGTTGGACTTCTAGGCTGGAGGGGAGATGGCCTGTGGAAGGGCCACTGCCCGCAACCCCTGTTGGACCAGACCCCTCCTGTCTGCTTTGGGAGACTGGGGGTGAATATGAGAATGAATTCATGTAGAAGAGATGGTGTTCTAATGCTTGGTTTCAACTTCTTGAAATCCTTTCAACTTCTTGAAATCGTTGACATTCCTTTTCTCCTTGTCCCCAGGACCACCATGAATGGGAAGGGGCCTTCAAAGAAGCAAGATGAGAACATCTCTTACAAGGCTGTCCAGTGTCAATATCCAACCACTGCAGTCACTTCTACCCCCTTGGCAGCCCCACTGCTTCCATCAGGACACAGATCCGTTCCTGTACAGGTTTTTGAGCAAACGTAAGTTTGGATTTCTCGCAGAGAAATGCCAAGAGTGCAATGACTGGGGTCCTAGGGTGGTTGCAAGTCTAGTTTTCAGAGAAACTGTGTGGAGGGTTGGGTCACTCTCCTGTGCACCCGAAAAGCATATTCTACTGCTTGTTCCCTGGAATTTAAATCCAGGCCTTGAAAAAGAAAAGGAACTGTGAACTGTTTTCAAGAGGGAGCTCTATCACCTTCCATTCCCAACAGCGATGCAGGAGCGATCCAGTCGTTCCACATCCTGCCTTGCATTGGGGAGTGGGGTCTCTCTCTCCCTCTCGGGTGCATTTGGTTTGCATCATGCTGATAGGTGTGCAGTGAGAGCTCATTGGAGTTTGAATTTGAATTGCCCCGATGGTAACTTTTTATGGGATTTCCATCTGTATACTCTTTGGTAAAGGGTTTCGGTCTTTTGCCCATTTTTTTTTGTTTTTGTTCTTTTCAGACTGGATGGCTTGCTTCTTTGGGGGTCAACTTTTGAGGTTCTCTCCTTCCGACAGGAGTCCTTTATCAGGTATGTGGTTTGCACCTATTTTCTCCCAGTTTGTAGCTTCCCTTTTGGGTCTTCTTCACAAGGTGTTTCACACATTACAGACTTCCAATTCTGATTTGTTGGATCATGTCTAATGAATCAACTCTTCTTGAACGGAACATGATTTGATGTCCAGTCGGAGGATTCTTTACCTAGCTGTCCATTCTGGACATTTTTTTCCCTAGAAGATTTATCATTTTACGTAGAAGGCGGTGATTAATTTTGAGTTAATTTAACAAATTTTTTTTTCTTTTTGAGAGAGTGAGCATGCGCATGAGTGGGGCGTGGGGTGGAGGGAGAAGCGAAAAGAGCGTCCTTAAGCAGACTCCCCAGTGAGCTTGGAGCCTGATTTTGTCCCGGGACCCTGAGAGCATGACAAGAGCCGAAATGAAGAGCTGGCTGCCTCAGCGACTGAGTCACCCAGGCGCCACGAGTTCAGTTTTGTACAGAGGATGAGCCTTCGATTGTGGTCCTCGTCCTCCTCGTCCTCCACCTCCACCTCCTCCTCCTCTCTCCCCCTCCCTCTTCTTCTTGGGCCTCCTTCTTCTTCTTTGTCTCTGGAAGTCCACTTGCTCTAGCACCATTTCTTCAAAACGCTGTCACTCCTCCATTGAATTGCTTTTCCCCTTTGTCAGAATCCCATTGACATGTTGGTGGTTGGTCTCTTTCTGGGTTTGATCCTGTTCCACTTATCTATCTTTATACTGTTCCATTTGTCTATCCCTTCACCAACACCACACATTTTTGATTACTATAGCTGTAGATCTTGAAACTGGGTGGAAGGATTCCTTTGGTTTTCTTCTTTAGTTTTATTTTCTCATCTTTTTCTAGGTTCTGACGTGGAGAGCTTATTGTTTTGAGACAGAGAGAGAGAGAGAGAGAGAGACAGGGAAGGGGTACAGAGAGAGAGAGAGAGAGAGAGAGAGAGAGAGAGAGAGATTATTAAACAGCCTCCATGCCCAGCACCAGCACAATGCAGGTTCAGTCTCACAACCTCGAGTTTCATCATGACCCGAGTCAAAATCAAGAGTTGGACTAACTGACTGAGCCTCCCAGATGCTCCTCCTCCTTTCTAACATAGGCAGTGATTGCTCTACATGGTGCTGTCCATTGATTGTGCTGTGTCCCACACATTTTCATATGTTGTATGTTCATTTTCCTTCACTTCAATGCATTGAGATTTGATCTTTGATCTTTGATCATCTAGAAGGTTACTTTCTCAGTGTTTGGATATTTGTTAGATTTCTCCTTTGGATACCTAGTTTGCTTTTTAAATATATTTTTTTTAATGTTGAAATTGTACTTCCGAGAAATTGATCGATAGGGTTGTCTTTGTTTCAGGTGTACAATAGAGCGATTCCCCTCCCCTACCCCACCTGCTGTCAGCTCCGGTTGCAGGCAATGATGTGCCTTGGAGACTCAGGTGCACCTCCCCCACCCCTCCTCCCTTCAGCTCCTGTTGCCAGGCACTGGTTTGCGTTGGAGACGGAACCCTCGTAGGGGTTCCAAGCACTTCCTAGTGGCCCAGAAGACACTGGTGATCGGAGACCAAGCCACAAGGCTCTTTGGAGCCAGCTGGGGGCCATCCAAATGCCTCCCCACACAGTTCTGGAGCCGCTGTGGGCTGTCCTGGAGCAGCTGTGGGCTGCTGGGTTGGTGATATCCGAACGTTGGCCACATGTGCCACGAGTCTCTGGGTTTCGCTGGGAGATCCTGGTGTGCACTGCAGTGGTGGTGTTCCTGGGAAAGAGTGCACTCAGCTTCCGAAGAAGAAAGTGGCAGTGTGCCCGGAACGAGGAAGTCTCTGGAAAAGGCATGGAGAAGACCGAACCGGACGCACAAGCCCGTGGAGCTGTCGCATCATCCGAGCCGAAGGCCAGTCCTCTCCCGTTCCAGCTTCTTGCTCTGGCTGCCCTGAATCAAGATGCCGGGTATTGGTCAGTGGGAAACACCACGCAACTGCGGAAGGGAGTTCGGCAAAGGCTGTTGAAGAGCCCTCAGCAGCTGCCTCATGAAAATCCCATCTGTGGAGCAGCCCAGGAAGATGGAGAAGCCCTGGTGAGGAAAACGCCAGAAGGCTTCAAGGACAGCCGTGATCTGCAGGCAAGTGCAGACCCGCTGGTTCAGGAGATTGGCAGCTGTGGACAGAGAGTGCAGGACGAGGCAGGGCAGGCAGGCAGGCCAGAGCTTCCTGAAGGAGGAGTGCGGCGGCAGGCCAGCGCTGAGGGCCAGAGCCAACAGCACACCCTCAGCCAGATCCTCCTGAAGGGGATGCATGTGCTAGAGCTGCTTGGAGATCATCTGGAAGGTGGGGGCTCAAGGAGGCAGGTGGAGACTGGCTCCTCCTCCCCTGACCACGTGCCCTCAGGCGGGAGCCCCGTGAACCAATTCAAGCCGTCCAGGGCACTGAAGAAGGCACGTCAGAGGAATGAAGAGCTCCCAAGAAACCCAACAAGCCACCAAGCTGAGCAAGGACCTGTTCACCTTCGGAACACCCTCCTGGACGGTGAGATTCCGAAGTTGCGCCTGAAGCTTGAGGCAGAGCCGAAGCTGTGCGAAGAGCACCTCAGACACCTGGAGAGGAAGATGATGGAGGAGAAGGCACGCTGCCTGCAAGTGAAGAACGAGCTTGCCAAGGTGCGCAGGAAGGCGGATGCTGCCCACTGGCACTTGGGCCTCTATAGGAACATGGCCGCCGACCTGCACCGAGAATGGCAGCAAATCGCCTCCTTGCATGAGCGGGAGCGCCTCGTGGTGGAGAAGAGGAGTGAGGAGAGCCAGAAGGCTGTCCTGTGGGCAGAGAGGGAGTTCCAAAGGCTCCAGGCCCAAAACCATTGCCTCAGGCAGAAGCTGGCCAACTCTGGGCCCAAGGTCCAGCCTGTCTCCGGGGGGCCTCCTGCTCCTGCTCCTGCTGTTCCGGGCACAGCCTCCAAGTACCCTCAAGGGCCAAAGGCTCCCCTGAAACCCAGGAAGCCCAAGAAGGGAGCAAGGGTGCACTGGCCAGATTCCAAGTTCTCGGGTCCCCTGCAGGTCTGATTCCCTTGCCCAGCAGCCACCAACACTCACAACCAGAGCACAAAAGCTCCTGTGCTTACCCCTTCAGCCATACCCATGGCTCCTTTGACTTGAGATCCACCCCATCCTTTAGCCTGATGCTCCATATTCCCTGGAGCCGTATGAGTGTGAGAGAATATTTTTCAGTGTTCAGCGTAACACAAATAAAAATAAAAATATCCAATGGCTGAGACTCCTGCTACTGAGAATGGATTTGATTAAGGGATTCTATGCCAAGCAAGGGACGGTTTGAAGTGTCTTGTATCGATCCCTTAATCGTCCCAATAACCCAGTGTGTCATGTCTGACTGAGGTTCAGACAGGGGAAACAACTTGCCCCAAGATCACACAGCTAGTGAATTTCAGAGCTCCCGTTCCAAACCAGGGTTGTCTAATGATCACCTGCTGTGCCAATAACTTCTACTACTATGCCTAGTACTCTTCTTCTTCTTCTTCTTCTTCTTCTTCTTCTTCTTCTTCTTCTTCGTCTTCGTCTTCGTCTTCGTCTTCGTCTTCGTCTTCGTCTTCTTCTTCTTCTTCTTCTTCTTCGTCTTCTTCTTCTTCTTCGTCTTCTTCTTCGTCTTCTTCTTCGTCTTCTTCGTCTTCTTCGTCTTCTTCGTCTTCTTCTTCTTCTTCTTCTTCTTCTTCTTCTTCTTCTTCTTCTTCTTCTTCCTTGGTGAGACAGAAAGGGTGACGGCGCACACATAAACACACACACACACACAAAGGAACGCACACACATGCAGGCGGGGGAGGGGCCGAGTTAGAGAGATTCCTCGACAGGCTTCGGACTCAAGTGCTGAACCAGACGCTGGTCTGGATTTCCCAGATCACGTGATCAGCCCTGAACCGAAATCAGGAGCCAGACACTGAACTGACAGGCACTGTTGGGCAAGGAACTTCTAGGCAAGCTGCTGAAGGATCCCAGAAGGGCTTGGTAAATTGTTCCCCTCGTTCACGTCCTAGGATGTGATGATTCTATGCAAAGATAATAGTGCATGTAATATAATCTAACATAATATATAATAATATAAGGATGCAGAGATTATAGTGGTGGCTAGCTGAGGTCAAGTCCCAGCCAAGTAGGGAGGGCAGCCTTTAAGGGTCTCCAACGATTCCCATCTTGGGTACACATCGTTTTGTGTTCCATACTCCACCTCTTGATTCGAGTCAGAACTACTGACTCCCTTGTAAAGGACAGAATGTGGCCAAAGTGATAGGATGTCCCTTCGGAGGTGAGTTTACAAAGAGACTGGTCTCCTCTTGGGCTTGCCCGCCCTCCGTCCCTCCCTCCCGCATCTGTTCCCAGGGAAGCCAGCTGCTCCTTGGGAGCTTTATGCTGGAGAGGCCCATGGGGCAAGGAATGACTATTTCTTGCTTCCAGCAATGGAGGGCCTCTGGCTGCTCACAGCCAGCTGAGTGAGCTCAAAAGCAGACTTACCCCCAACAAGCCCGCAGATGACTGAAGATCCAGAGGCCCTCTGGACTGCAGCCTTGTGAGAGATCCTGAGCCACAGGGACCTGGCTAGTTGCACCTGGATGGCTGGCCCACAGAAACCATATCAGGTTATGAATGTTGTTTTAGGCCCATTGGTTCGGGGAAAACCTTCAAGAAAGACAGGAGTGGGAAGCCAAATGTTTGGCTTCTGACCCACCCCCCCTCTCCTGGGGTTGAAATTCCAGGGAAATCAAGAGATGGTAGAAACGCCTGAGAGATGAGGGTAAACAATGGAAGAGAGAGGACATCTATGCTGATCGCCATGGATCTCTCTGAGAGGACATCCTCCCACTTGATCCTCCTGTGTCGAAGGGTGGCAAATGCAGGGGGAGACACCTGGCAGTGTGGTCCAAGTCGGCTGAGAGCACTCGACCCAGCCCCACAGAGCCTCCTAGAAGGCAGAGAAAGAGCCCAGAAGTTCCCTGGGGCCCCTAGAGAAGGCCCCTAGAGAATGAGATGAGTTGAAAGCCTGGGACCTGGTCGTTGGACTTCTAGGCTGGAGGGGAGATGGCCTGTGGAAGGGCCACTGCCCGCAACCCCTGTTGGACCAGACCCCTCCTGTCTGCTTTGGGAGACTGGGGGTGAATATGAGAATGAATTCATGTAGAAGAGATGGTGTTCTAATGCTTGGTTTCAACTTCTTGAAATCCTTTCAACTTCTTGAAATCGTTGACATTCCTTTTCTCCTTGTCCCCAGGACCACCATGAATGGGAAGGGGCCTTCAAAGAAGCAAGATGAGAACATCTCTTACAAGGCTGTCCAGTGTCAATATCCAACCACTGCAGTCACTTCTACCCCCTTGGCAGCCCCACTGCTTCCATCAGGACACAGATCCGTTCCTGTACAGGTTTTTGAGCAAACGTAAGTTTGGATTTCTCGCAGAGAAATGCCAAGAGTGCAATGACTGGGGTCCTAGGGTGGTTGCAAGTCTAGTTTTCAGAGAAACTGTGTGGAGGGTTGGGTCACTATCCTGTGCACCCGAAAAGCATATTCTACTGCTTGTTCCCTGGAATTTAAATCCAGGCCTTGAAAAAGAAAAGGAACTGTGAACTGTTTTCAAGAGGGAGCTCTATCACCTTCCATTCCCAACAGCGATGCAGGAGCGATCCAGTCGTTCCACATCCTGCCTTGCATTGGGGAGTGGGGTCTCTCTCTCCCTCTCGGGTGCATTTGGTTTGCATCATGCTGATAGGTGTGCAGTGAGAGCTCATTGGAGTTTGAATTTGAATTGCCCCGATGGTAACTTTTTATGGGATTTCCATCTGTATACTCTTTGGTAAAGGGTTTCGGTCTTTTGCCCATTTTTTTTTGTTTTTGTTCTTTTCAGACTGGATGGCTTGCTTCTTTGGGGGTCAACTTTTGAGGTTCTCTCCTTCCGACAGGAGTCCTTTATCAGGTATGTGGTTTGCACCTATTTTCTCCCAGTTTGTAGCTTCCCTTTTGGGTCTTCTTCACAAGGTGTTTCACACATTACAGACTTCCAATTCTGATTTGTTGGATCATGTCTAATGAATCAACTCTTCTTGAACGGAACATGATTTGATGTCCAGTCGGAGGATTCTTTACCTAGCTGTCCATTCTGGACATTTTTTTCCCTAGAAGATTTATCATTTTACGTAGAAGGCGGTGATTAATTTTGAGTTAATTTAACAAATTTTTTTTTCTTTTTGAGAGAGTGAGCATGCGCATGAGTGGGGCGTGGGGTGGAGGGAGAAGCGAAAAGAGCGTCCTGAAGCAGACTCCCCAGTGAGCTTGGAGCCTGATTTTGTCCCGGGACCCTGAGAGCATGACAAGAGCCGAAATGAAGAGCTGGCTGCCTCAGCGACTGAGTCACCCAGGCGCCACGAGTTCAGTTTTGTACAGAGGATGAGCCTTCGATTGTGGTCCTCGTCCTCCTCGTCCTCCACCTCCACCTCCTCCTCCTCTCTGCCCCTCCCTCTTCTTCTTGGGCCTCCTTCTTCTTCTTTGTCTCTGGAAGTCCACTTGCTCTAGCACCATTTCTTCAAAACGCTGTCACTCCTCCATTGAATTGCTTTTCCCCTTTGTCAGAATCCCATTGACATGTTGGTGGTTGGTCTCTTTCTGGGTTTGATCCTGTTCCACTTATCTATCTTTATACTGTTCCATTTGTCTATCCCTTCACCAACACCACACATTTTTGATTACTATAGCTGTAGATCTTGAAACTGGGTGGAAGGATTCCTTTGGTTTTCTTCTTTAGTTTTATTTTCTCATCTTTTTCTAGGTTCTGACGTGGAGAGCTTATTGTTTTGAGACAGAGAGAGAGAGAGAGAGAGAGACAGGGAAGGGGTACAGAGAGAGAGAGAGAGAGAGAGAGAGAGAGAGAGAGAGAGATTATTAAACAGCCTCCATGCCCAGCACCAGCACAATGCAGGTTCAGTCTCACAACCTCGAGTTTCATCATGACCCGAGTCAAAATCAAGAGTTGGACTAACTGACTGAGCCTCCCAGATGCTCCTCCTCCTTTCTAACATAGGCAGTGATTGCTCTACATGGTGCTGTCCATTGATTGTGCTGTGTCCCACACATTTTCATATGTTGTATGTTCATTTTCCTTCACTTCAATGCATTGAGATTTGATCTTTGATCTTTGATCATCTAGAAGGTTACTTTCTCAGTGTTTGGATATTTGTTAGATTTCTCCTTTGGATACCTAGTTTGCTTTTTAAATATATTTTTTTTAATGTTGAAATTGTACTTCCGAGAAATTGATCGATAGGGTTGTCTTTGTTTCAGGTGTACAATATAGCGATTCCCCTCCCCTACCCCACCTGCTGTCAGCTCCGGTTGCAGGCAATGATGTGCCTTGGAGACTCAGGTGCACCTCCCCCACCCCTCCTCCCTTCAGCTCCTGTTGCCAGGCACTGGTTTGCGTTGGAGACGGAACCCTCGTAGGGGTTCCAAGCACTTCCTAGTGGCCCAGAAGACACTGGTGATCGGAGACCAAGCCACAAGGCTCTTTGGAGCCAGCTGGGGGCCATCCAAATGCCTCCCCACACAGTTCTGGAGCCGCTGTGGGCTGTCCTGGAGCAGCTGTGGGCTGCTGGGTTGGTGATATCCGAACGTTGGCCACATGTGCCACGAGTCTCTGGGTTTCGCTGGGAGATCCTGGTGTGCACTGCAGTGGTGGTGTTCCTGGGAAAGAGTGCACTCAGCTTCCGAAGAAGAAAGTGGCAGTGTGCCCGGAACGAGGAAGTCTCTGGAAAAGGCATGGAGAAGACCGAACCGGACGCACAAGCCCGTGGAGCTGTCGCATCATCCGAGCCGAAGGCCAGTCCTCTCCCGTTCCAGCTTCTTGCTCTGGCTGCCCTGAATCAAGATGCCGGGTATTGGTCAGTGGGAAACACCACGCAACTGCGGAAGGGAGTTCGGCAAAGGCTGTTGAAGAGCCCTCAGCAGCTGCCTCATGAAAATCCCATCTGTGGAGCAGCCCAGGAAGATGGAGAAGCCCTGGTGAGGAAAACGCCAGAAGGCTTCAAGGACAGCCGTGATCTGCAGGCAAGTGCAGACCCGCTGGTTCAGGAGATTGGCAGCTGTGGACAGAGAGTGCAGGACGAGGCAGGGCAGGCAGGCAGGCCAGAGCTTCCTGAAGGAGGAGTGCGGCGGCAGGCCAGCGCTGAGGGCCAGAGCCAACAGCACACCCTCAGCCAGATCCTCCTGAAGGGGATGCATGTGCTAGAGCTGCTTGGAGATCATCTGGAAGGTGGGGGCTCAAGGAGGCAGGTGGAGACTGGCTCCTCCTCCCCTGACCACGTGCCCTCAGGCGGGAGCCCCGTGAACCAATTCAAGCCGTCCAGGGCACTGAAGAAGGCACGTCAGAGGAATGAAGAGCTCCCAAGAAACCCAACAAGCCACCAAGCTGAGCAAGGACCTGTTCACCTTCGGAACACCCTCCTGGACGGTGAGATTCCGAAGTTGCGCCTGAAGCTTGAGGCAGAGCCGAAGCTGTGCGAAGAGCACCTCAGACACCTGGAGAGGAAGATGATGGAGGAGAAGGCACGCTGCCTGCAAGTGAAGAACGAGCTTGCCAAGGTGCGCAGGAAGGCGGATGCTGCCCACTGGCACTTGGGCCTCTATAGGAACATGGCCGCCGACCTGCACCGAGAATGGCAGCAAATCGCCTCCTTGCATGAGCGGGAGCGCCTCGTGGTGGAGAAGAGGAGTGAGGAGAGCCAGAAGGCTGTCCTGTGGGCAGAGAGGGAGTTCCAAAGGCTCCAGGCCCAAAACCATTGCCTCAGGCAGAAGCTGGCCAACTCTGGGCCCAAGGTCCAGCCTGTCTCCGGGGGGCCTCCTGCTCCTGCTCCTGCTGTTCCGGGCACAGCCTCCAAGTACCCTCAAGGGCCAAAGGCTCCCCTGAAACCCAGGAAGCCCAAGAAGGGAGCAAGGGTGCACTGGCCAGATTCCAAGTTCTCGGGTCCCCTGCAGGTCTGATTCCCTTGCCCAGCAGCCACCAACACTCACAACCAGAGCACAAAAGCTCCTGTGCTTACCCCTTCAGCCATACCCATGGCTCCTTTGACTTGAGATCCACCCCATCCTTTAGCCTGATGCTCCATATTCCCTGGAGCCGTATGAGTGTGAGAGAATATTTTTCAGTGTTCAGCGTAACACAAATAAAAATAAAAATATCCAATGGCTGAGACTCCTGCTACTGAGAATGGATTTGATTAAGGGATTCTATGCCAAGCAAGGGACGGTTTGAAGTGTCTTGTATCGATCCCTTAATCGTCCCAATAACCCAGTGTGTCATGTCTGACTGAGGTTCAGACAGGGGAAACAACTTGCCCCAAGATCACACAGCTAGTGAATTTCAGAGCTCCCGTTCCAAACCAGGGTTGTCTAATGATCACCTGCTGTGCCAATAACTTCTACTACTATGCCTAGTACTGTTCTTCTTCTTCTTCTTCTTCTTCTTCTTCTTCTTCTTCTTCTTCTTCTTCTTCTTCTTCTTCTTCTTCTTCCTTGGTGAGACAGAAAGGGTGACGGCGCACACATACACACACACACACACAAAGGAACGCACACACATGCAGGCGGGGGAGGGGCCGAGTTAGAGAGATTCCTCGACAGGCTTCGGACTCAAGTGCTGAACCAGACGCTGGTCTGGATTTCCCAGATCACGTGATCAGCCCTGAACCGAAATCAGGAGCCAGACACTGAACTGACAGGCACTGTTGGGCAAGGAACTTCTAGGCAAGCTGCTGAAGGATCCCAGAAGGGCTTGGTAAATTGTTCCCCTCGTTCACGTCCTAGGATGTGATGATTCTATGCAAAGATAATAGTGCATGTAATATAATCTAACATAATATATAATAATATAAGGATGCAGAGATTATAGTGGTGGCTAGCTGAGGTCAAGTCCCAGCCAAGTAGGGAGGGCAGCCTTTAAGGGTCTCCAACGATTCCCATCTTGGGTACACATCGTTTTGTGTTCCATACTCCACCTCTTGATTCGAGTCAGAACTACTGACTCCCTTGTAAAGGACAGAATGTGGCCAAAGTGATAGGATGTCCCTTCGGAGGTGAGTTTACAAAGAGACTGGTCTCCTCTTGGGCTTGCCCGCCCTCCGTCCCTCCCTCCCGCATCTGTTCCCAGGGAAGCCAGCTGCTCCTTGGGAGCTTTATGCTGGAGAGGCCCATGGGGCAAGGAATGACTCTTTCTTGCTTCCAGCAATGGAGGGCCTCTGGCTGCTCACAGCCAGCTGAGTGAGCTCAAAAGCAGACTTACCCCCAACAAGCCCGCAGATGACTGAAGATCCAGAGGCCCTCTGGACTGCAGCCTTGTGAGAGATCCTGAGCCACAGGGACCTGGCTAGTTGCACCTGGATGGCTGGCCCACAGAAACCATATCAGGTTATGAATGTTGTTTTAGGCCCATTGGTTCGGGGAAAACCTTCAAGAAAGACAGGAGTGGGAAGCCAAATGTTTGGCTTCTGACCCACCCCCCCTCTCCTGGGGTTGAAATTCCAGGGAAATCAAGAGATGGTAGAAACGCCTGAGAGATGAGGGTAAACAATGGAAGAGAGAGGACATCTATGCTGATCGCCATGGATCTCTCTGAGAGGACATCCTCCCACTTGATCCTCCTGTGTCGAAGGGTGGCAAATGCAGGGGGAGACACCTGGCAGTGTGGTCCAAGTCGGCTGAGAGCACTCGACCCAGCCCCACAGAGCCTCCTAGAAGGCAGAGAAAGAGCCCAGAAGTTCCCTGGGGCCCCTAGAGAAGGCCCCTAGAGAATGAGATGAGTTGAAAGCCTGGGACCTGGTCGTTGGACTTCTAGGCTGGAGGGGAGATGGCCTGTGGAAGGGCCACTGCCCGCAACCCCTGTTGGACCAGACCCCTCCTGTCTGCTTTGGGAGACTGGGGGTGAATATGAGAATGAATTCATGTAGAAGAGATGGTGTTCTAATGCTTGGTTTCAACTTCTTGAAATCCTTTCAACTTCTTGAAATCGTTGACATTCCTTTTCTCCTTGTCCCCAGGACCACCATGAATGGGAAGGGGCCTTCAAAGAAGCAAGATGAGAACATCTCTTACAAGGCTGTCCAGTGTCAATATCCAACCACTGCAGTCACTTCTACCCCCTTGGCAGCCCCACTGCTTCCATCAGGACACAGATCCGTTCCTGTACAGGTTTTTGAGCAAACGTAAGTTTGGATTTCTCGCAGAGAAATGCCAAGAGTGCAATGACTGGGGTCCTAGGGTGGTTGCAAGTCTAGTTTTCAGAGAAACTGTGTGGAGGGTTGGGTCACTCTCCTGTGCACCCGAAAAGCATATTCTACTGCTTGTTCCCTGGAATTTAAATCCAGGCCTTGAAAAAGAAAAGGAACTGTGAACTGTTTTCAAGAGGGAGCTCTATCACCTTCCATTCCCAACAGCGATGCAGGAGCGATCCAGTCGTTCCACATCCTGCCTTGCATTGGGGAGTGGGGTCTCTCTCTCCCTCTCGGGTGCATTTGGTTTGCATCATGCTGATAGGTGTGCAGTGAGAGCTCATTGGAGTTTGAATTTGAATTGCCCCGATGGTAACTTTTTATGGGATTTCCATCTGTATACTCTTTGGTAAAGGGTTTCGGTCTTTTGCCCATTTTTTTTTGTTTTTGTTCTTTTCAGACTGGATGGCTTGCTTCTTTGGGGGTCAACTTTTGAGGTTCTCTCCTTCCGACAGGAGTCCTTTATCAGGTATGTGGTTTGCACCTATTTTCTCCCAGTTTGTAGCTTCCCTTTTGGGTCTTCTTCACAAGGTGTTTCACACATTACAGACTTCCAATTCTGATTTGTTGGATCATGTCTAATGAATCAACTCTTCTTGAATGGAACATGATTTGATGTCCAGTCGGAGGATTCTTTACCTAGCTGTCCATTCTGGACATTTTTTTCCCTAGAAGATTTATCATTTTACGTAGAAGGCGGTGATTAATTTTGAGTTAATTTAACAAATTTTTTTTTCTTTTTGAGAGAGTGCGCATGCGCATGAGTGGGGCGTGGGGTGGAGGGAGAAGCGAAAAGAGCGTCCTTAAGCAGACTCCCCAGTGAGCTTGGAGCCTGATTTTGTCCCGGGACCCTGAGAGCATGACAAGAGCCGAAATGAAGAGCTGGCTGCCTCAGCGACTGAGTCACCCAGGCGCCACGAGTTCAGTTTTGTACAGAGGATGAGCCTTCGATTGTGGTCCTCGTCCTCCTCGTCCTCCACCTCCACCTCCTCCTCCTCTCTGCCCCTCCCTCTTCTTCTTGGGCCTCCTTCTTCTTCTTTGTCTCTGGAAGTCCACTTGCTCTAGCACCATTTCTTCAAAACGCTGTCACTCCTCCATTGAATTGCTTTTCCCCTTTGTCAGAATCCCATTGACATGTTGGTGGTTGGTCTCTTTCTGGGTTTGATCCTGTTCCACTTATCTATCTTTATACTGTTCCATTTGTCTATCCCTTCACCAACACCACACATTTTTGATTACTATAGCTGTAGATCTTGAAACTGGGTGGAAGGATTCCTTTGGTTTTCTTCTTTAGTTTTATTTTCTCATCTTTTTCTAGGTTCTGACGTGGAGAGCTTATTGTTTTGAGACAGAGAGAGAGAGAGAGAGAGAGAGAGAGAGACAGGGAAGGGGTACAGAGAGAGAGAGAGAGAGAGAGAGAGAGAGAGAGATTATTAAACAGCCTCCATGCCCAGCACCAGCACAATGCAGGTTCAGTCTCACAACCTCGAGTTTCATCATGACCCGAGTCAAAATCAAGAGTTGGACTAACTGACTGAGCCTCCCAGATGCTCCTCCTCCTTTCTAACATAGGCAGTGATTGCTCTACATGGTGCTGTCCATTGATTGTGCTGTGTCCCACACATTTTCATATGTTGTATGTTCATTTTCCTTCACTTCAATGCATTGAGATTTGATCTTTGATCTTTGATCATCTAGAAGGTTACTTTCTCAGTGTTTGGATATTTGTTAGATTTCTCCTTTGGATACCTAGTTTGCTTTTTAAATATATTTTTTTTAATGTTGAAATTGTACTTCCGAGAAATTGATCGATAGGGTTGTCTTTGTTTCAGGTGTACAATAGAGCGATTCCCCTCCCCTACCCCACCTGCTGTCAGCTCCGGTTGCAGGCAATGATGTGCCTTGGAGACTCAGGTGCACCTCCCCCACCCCTCCTCCCTTCAGCTCCTGTTGCCAGGCACTGGTTTGCGTTGGAGACGGAACCCTCGTAGGGGTTCCAAGCACTTCCTAGTGGCCCAGAAGACACTGGTGATCGGAGACCAAGCCACAAGGCTCTTTGGAGCCAGCTGGGGGCCATCCAAATGCCTCCCCACACAGTTCTGGAGCCGCTGTGGGCTGTCCTGGAGCAGCTGTGGGCTGCTGGGTTGGTGATATCCGAACGTTGGCCACATGTGCCACGAGTCTCTGGGTTTCGCTGGGAGATCCTGGTGTGCACTGCAGTGGTGGTGTTCCTGGGAAAGAGTGCACTCAGCTTCCGAAGAAGAAAGTGGCAGTGTGCCCGGAACGAGGAAGTCTCTGGAAAAGGCATGGAGAAGACCGAACCGGACGCACAAGCCCGTGGAGCTGTCGCATCATCCGAGCCGAAGGCCAGTCCTCTCCCGTTCCAGCTTCTTGCTCTGGCTGCCCTGAATCAAGATGCCGGGTATTGGTCAGTGGGAAACACCACGCAACTGCGGAAGGGAGTTCGGCAAAGGCTGTTGAAGAGCCCTCAGCAGCTGCCTCATGAAAATCCCATCTGTGGAGCAGCCCAGGAAGATGGAGAAGCCCTGGTGAGGAAAACGCCAGAAGGCTTCAAGGACAGCCGTGATCTGCAGGCAAGTGCAGACCCGCTGGTTCAGGAGATTGGCAGCTGTGGACAGAGAGTGCAGGACGAGGCAGGGCAGGCAGGCAGGCCAGAGCTTCCTGAAGGAGGAGTGCGGCGGCAGGCCAGCGCTGAGGGCCAGAGCCAACAGCACACCCTCAGCCAGATCCTCCTGAAGGGGATGCATGTGCTAGAGCTGCTTGGAGATCATCTGGAAGGTGGGGGCTCAAGGAGGCAGGTGGAGACTGGCTCCTCCTCCCCTGACCACGTGCCCTCAGGCGGGAGCCCCGTGAACCAATTCAAGCCGTCCAGGGCACTGAAGAAGGCACGTCAGAGGAATGAAGAGCTCCCAAGAAACCCAACAAGCCACCAAGCTGAGCAAGGACCTGTTCACCTTCGGAACACCCTCCTGGACGGTGAGATTCCGAAGTTGCGCCTGAAGCTTGAGGCAGAGCCGAAGCTGTGCGAAGAGCACCTCAGACACCTGGAGAGGAAGATGATGGAGGAGAAGGCACGCTGCCTGCAAGTGAAGAACGAGCTTGCCAAGGTGCGCAGGAAGGCGGATGCTGCCCACTGGCACTTGGGCCTCTATAGGAACATGGCCGCCGACCTGCACCGAGAATGGCAGCAAATCGCCTCCTTGCATGAGCGGGAGCGCCTCGTGGTGGAGAAGAGGAGTGAGGAGAGCCAGAAGGCTGTCCTGTGGGCAGAGAGGGAGTTCCAAAGGCTCCAGGTCCAAAACCATTGCCTCAGGCAGAAGCTGGCCAACTCTGGGCCCAAGGTCCAGCCTGTCTCCGGGGGGCCTCCTGCTCCTGCTCCTGCTGTTCCGGGCACAGCCTCCAAGTACCCTCAAGGGCCAAAGGCTCCCCTGAAACCCAGGAAGCCCAAGAAGGGAGCAAGGGTGCACTGGCCAGATTCCAAGTTCTCGGGTCCCCTGCAGGTCTGATTCCCTTGCCCAGCAGCCACCAACACTCACAACCAGAGCACAAAAGCTCCTGTGCTTACCCCTTCAGCCATACCCATGGCTCCTTTGACTTGAGATCCACCCCATCCTTTAGCCTGATGCTCCATATTCCCTGGAGCCGTATGAGTGTTGTGAGAGAATATTTTTCAGTGTTCAGCGTAACACAAATAAAAATAAAAATATCCAATGGCTGAGACTCCTGCTACTGAGAATGGATTTGATTAAGGGATTCTATGCCAAGCAAGGGACGGTTTGAAGTGTCTTGTATCGATCCCTTAATCGTCCCAATAACCCAGTGTGTCATGTCTGACTGAGGTTCAGACAGGGGAAACAACTTGCCCCAAGATCACACAGCTAGTGAATTTCAGAGCTCCCGTTCCAAACCAGGGTTGTCTAATGATCACCTGCTGTGCCAATAACTTCTACTACTATGCCTAGTACTGTTCTTCTTCTTCTTCTTCTTCTTCTTCTTCTTCTTCTTCTTCTTCTTCTTCTTCTTCTTCTTCTTCTTCTTCTTCTTCTTCTTCTTCTTCCTTGGTGAGACAGAAAGGGTGACGGCGCACACATACACACACACACACACAAAGGAACGCACACACATGCAGGCGGGGGAGGGGCCGAGTTAGAGAGATTCCTCGACAGGCTTCGGACTCAAGTGCTGAACCAGACGCTGGTCTGGATTTCCCAGATCACGTGATCAGCCCTGAACCGAAATCAGGAGCCAGACACTGAACTGACAGGCACTGTTGGGCAAGGAACTTCTAGGCAAGCTGCTGAAGGATCCCAGAAGGGCTTGGTAAATTGTTCCCCTCGTTCACGTCCTAGGATGTGATGATTCTATGCAAAGATAATAGTGCATGTAATATAATCTAACATAATATATAATAATATAAGGATGCAGAGATTATAGTGGTGGCTAGCTGAGGTCAAGTCCCAGCCAAGTAGGGAGGGCAGCCTTTAAGGGTCTCCAACGATTCCCATCTTGGGTACACATCGTTTTGTGTTCCATACTCCACCTCTTGATTCGAGTCAGAACTACTGACTCCCTTGTAAAGGACAGAATGTGGCCAAAGTGATAGGATGTCCCTTCGGAGGTGAGTTTACAAAGAGACTGGTCTCCTCTTGGGCTTGCCCGCCCTCCGTCCCTCCCTCCCGCATCTGTTCCCAGGGAAGCCAGCTGCTCCTTGGGAGCTTTATGCTGGAGAGGCCCATGGGGCAAGGAATGACTATTTCTTGCTTCCAGCAATGGAGGGCCTCTGGCTGCTCACAGCCAGCTGAGTGAGCTCAAAAGCAGACTTACCCCCAACAAGCCCGCAGATGACTGAAGATCCAGAGGCCCTCTGGACTGCAGCCTTGTGAGAGATCCTGAGCCACAGGGACCTGGCTAGTTGCACCTGGATGGCTGGCCCAAAGAAACCATATCAGGTTATGAATGTTGTTTTAGGCCCATTGGTTCGGGGAAAACCTTCAAGAAAGACAGGAGTGGGAAGCCAAATGTTTGGCTTCTGACCCACCCCCCCTCTCCTGGGGTTGAAATTCCAGGGAAATCAAGAGATGGTAGAAACGCCTGAGAGATGAGGGTAAACAATGGAAGAGAGAGGACATCTATGCTGATCGCCATGGATCTCTCTGAGAGGACATCCTCCCACTTGATCCTCCTGTGTCGAAGGGTGGCAAATGCAGGGGGAGACACCTGGCAGTGTGGTCCAAGTCGGCTGAGAGCACTCGACCCAGCCCCACAGAGCCTCCTAGAAGGCAGAGAAAGAGCCCAGAAGTTCCCTGGGGCCCCTAGAGAAGGCCCCTAGAGAATGAGATGAGTTGAAAGCCTGGGACCTGGTCGTTGGACTTCTAGGCTGGAGGGGAGATGGCCTGTGGAAGGGCCACTGCCCACAACCCCTGTTGGACCAGACCCCTCCTGTCTGCTTTGGGAGACTGGGGGTGAATATGAGAATGAATTCATGTAGAAGAGATGGTGTTCTAATGCTTGGTTTCAACTTCTTGAAATCCTTTCAACTTCTTGAAATCGTTGACATTCCTTTTCTCCTTGTCCCCAGGACCACCATGAATGGGAAGGGGCCTTCAAAGAAGCAAGATGAGAACATCTCTTACAAGGCTGTCCAGTGTCAATATCCAACCACTGCAGTCACTTCTACCCCCTTGGCAGCCCCACTGCTTCCATCAGGACACAGATCCGTTCCTGTACAGGTTTTTGAGCAAACGTAAGTTTGGATTTCTCGCAGAGAAATGCCAAGAGTGCAATGACTGGGGTCCTAGGGTGGTTGCAAGTCTAGTTTTCAGAGAAACTGTGTGGAGGGTTGGGTCACTCTCCTGTGCACCCGAAAAGCATATTCTACTGCTTGTTCCCTGGAATTTAAATCCAGGCCTTGAAAAAGAAAAGGAACTGTGAACTGTTTTCAAGAGGGAGCTCTATCACCTTCCATTCCCAACAGCGATGCAGGAGCGATCCAGTCGTTCCACATCCTGCCTTGCATTGGGGAGTGGGGTCTCTCTCTCCCTCTCGGGTGCATTTGGTTTGCATCATGCTGATAGGTGTGCAGTGAGAGCTCATTGGAGTTTGAATTTGAATTGCCCCGATGGTAACTTTTTATGGGATTTCCATCTGTATACTCTTTGGTAAAGGGTTTCGGTCTTTTGCCCATTTTTTTTTGTTTTTGTTCTTTTCAGACTGGATGGCTTGCTTCTTTGGGGGTCAACTTTTGAGGTTCTCTCCTTCCGACAGGAGTCCTTTATCAGGTATGTGGTTTGCACCTATTTTCTCCCAGTTTGTAGCTTCCCTTTTGGGTCTTCTTCACAAGGTGTTTCACACATTACAGACTTCCAATTCTGATTTGTTGGATCATGTCTAATGAATCAACTCTTCTTGAACGGAACATGATTTGATGTCCAGTCGGAGGATTCTTTACCTAGCTGTCCATTCTGGACATTTTTTTCCCTAGAAGATTTATCATTTTACGTAGAAGGCGGTGATTAATTTTGAGTTAATTTAACAAATTTTTTTTTCTTTTTGAGAGAGTGAGCATGCGCATGAGTGGGGCGTGGGGTGGAGGGAGAAGCGAAAAGAGCGTCCTTAAGCAGACTCCCCAGTGAGCTTGGAGCCTGATTTTGTCCCGGGACCCTGAGAGCATGACAAGAGCCGAAATGAAGAGCTGGCTGCCTCAGCGACTGAGTCACCCAGGCGCCACGAGTTCAGTTTTGTACAGAGGATGAGCCTTCGATTGTGGTCCTCGTCCTCCTCGTCCTCCACCTCCACCTCCTCCTCCTCTCTGCCCCTCCCTCTTCTTCTTGGGCCTCCTTCTTCTTCTTTGTCTCTGGAAGTCCACTTGCTCTAGCACCATTTCTTCAAAACGCTGTCACTCCTCCATTGAATTGCTTTTCCCCTTTGTCAGAATCCCATTGACATGTTGGTGGTTGGTCTCTTTCTGGGTTTGATCCTGTTCCACTTATCTATCTTTATACTGTTCCATTTGTCTATCCCTTCACCAACACCACACATTTTTGATTACTATAGCTGTAGATCTTGAAACTGGGTGGAAGGATTCCTTTGGTTTTCTTCTTTAGTTTTATTTTCTCATCTTTTTCTAGGTTCTGACGTGGAGAGCTTATTGTTTTGAGACAGAGAGAGAGAGAGAGAGAGAGAGAGAGAGACAGGGAAGGGGTACAGAGAGAGAGAGAGAGAGAGAGAGAGAGAGAGAGATTATTAAACAGCCTCCATGCCCAGCACCAGCACAATGCAGGTTCAGTCTCACAACCTCGAGTTTCATCATGACCCGAGTCAAAATCAAGAGTTGGACTAACTGACTGAGCCTCCCAGATGCTCCTCCTCCTTTCTAACATAGGCAGTGATTGCTCTACATGGTGCTGTCCATTGATTGTGCTGTGTCCCACACATTTTCATATGTTGTATGTTCATTTTCCTTCACTTCAATGCATTGAGATTTGATCTTTGATCTTTGATCATCTAGAAGGTTACTTTCTCAGTGTTTGGATATTTGTTAGATTTCTCCTTTGGATACCTAGTTTGCTTTTTAAATATATTTTTTTTAATGTTGAAATTGTACTTCCGAGAAATTGATCGATAGGGTTGTCTTTGTTTCAGGTGTACAATAGAGCGATTCCCCTCCCCTACCCCACCTGCTGTCAGCTCCGGTTGCAGGCACTGATGTGCCTTGGAGACTCAGGTGCACCTCCCCCACCCCTCCTCCCTTCAGCTCCTGTTGCCAGGCACTGGTTTGCGTTGGAGACGGAACCCTCGTAGGGGTTCCAAGCACTTCCTAGTGGCCCAGAAGACACTGGTGATCGGAGACCAAGCCACAAGGCTCTTTGGAGCCAGCTGGGGGCCATCCAAATGCCTCCCCACACAGTTCTGGAGCCGCTGTGGGCTGTCCTGGAGCAGCTGTGGGCTGCTGGGTTGGTGATATCCGAACGTTGGCCACATGTGCCACGAGTCTCTGGGTTTCGCTGGGAGATCCTGGTGTGCACTGCAGTGGTGGTGTTCCTGGGAAAGAGTGCACTCAGCTTCCGAAGAAGAAAGTGGCAGTGTGCCCGGAACGAGGAAGTCTCTGGAAAAGGCATGGAGAAGACCGAACCGGACGCACAAGCCCGTGGAGCTGTCGCATCATCCGAGCCGAAGGCCAGTCCTCTCCCGTTCCAGCTTCTTGCTCTGGCTGCCCTGAATCAAGATGCCGGGTATTGGTCAGTGGGAAACACCACGCAACTGCGGAAGGGAGTTCGGCAAAGGCTGTTGAAGAGCCCTCAGCAGCTGCCTCCTGAAAATCCCATCTGTGGAGCAGCCCAGGAAGATGGAGAAGCCCTGGTGAGGAAAACGCCAGAAGGCTTCAAGGACAGCCGTGATCTGCAGGCAAGTGCAGACCCGCTGGTTCAGGAGATTGGCAGCTGTGGACAGAGAGTGCAGGACGAGGCAGGGCAGGCAGGCAGGCCAGAGCTTCCTGAAGGAGGAGTGCGGCGGCAGGCCAGCGCTGAGGGCCAGAGCCAACAGCACACCCTCAGCCAGATCCTCCTGAAGGGGATGCATGTGCTAGAGCTGCTTGGAGATCATCTGGAAGGTGGGGGCTCAAGGAGGCAGGTGGAGACTGGCTCCTCCTCCCCTGACCACGTGCCCTCAGGCGGGAGCCCCGTGAACCAATTCAAGCCGTCCAGGGCACTGAAGAAGGCACGTCAGAGGAATGAAGAGCTCCCAAGAAACCCAACAAGCCACCAAGCTGAGCAAGGACCTGTTCACCTTCGGAACACCCTCCTGGACGGTGAGATTCCGAAGTTGCGCCTGAAGCTTGAGGCAGAGCCGAAGCTGTGCGAAGAGCACCTCAGACACCTGGAGAGGAAGATGATGGAGGAGAAGGCACGCTGCCTGCAAGTGAAGAACGAGCTTGCCAAGGTGCGCAGGAAGGCGGATGCTGCCCACTGGCACTTGGGCCTCTATAGGAACATGGCCGCCGACCTGCACCGAGAATGGCAGCAAATCGCCTCCTTGCATGAGCGGGAGCGCCTCGTGGTGGAGAAGAGGAGTGAGGAGAGCCAGAAGGCTGTCCTGTGGGCAGAGAGGGAGTTCCAAAGGCTCCAGGCCCAAAACCATTGCCTCAGGCAGAAGCTGGCCAACTCTGGGCCCAAGGTCCAGCCTGTCTCCGGGGGGCCTCCTGCTCCTGCTCCTGCTGTTCCGGGCACAGCCTCCAAGTACCCTCAAGGGCCAAAGGCTCCCCTGAAACCCAGGAAGCCCAAGAAGGGAGCAAGGGTGCACTGGCCAGATTCCAAGTTCTCGGGTCCCCTGCAGGTCTGATTCCCTTGCCCAGCAGCCACCAACACTCACAACCAGAGCACAAAAGCTCCTGTGCTTACCCCTTCAGCCATACCCATGGCTCCTTTGACTTGAGATCCACCCCATCCTTTAGCCTGATGCTCCATATTCCCTGGAGCCGTATGAGTGTGAGAGAATATTTTTCAGTGTTCAGCGTAACACAAATAAAAATAAAAATATCCAATGGCTGAGACTCCTGCTACTGAGAATGGATTTGATTAAGGGATTCTATGCCAAGCAAGGGACGGTTTGAAGTGTCTTGTATCGATCCCTTAATCGTCCCAATAACCCAGTGTGTCATGTCTGACTGAGGTTCAGACAGGGGAAACAACTTGCCCCAAGATCACACAGCTAGTGAATTTCAGAGCTCCCGTTCCAAACCAGGGTTGTCTAATGATCACCTGCTGTGCCAATAACTTCTACTACTATGCCTAGTACTGTTCTTCTTCTTCTTCTTCTCCTTCTTCTTCTTCTTCTTCTTCTTCTTCTTCTTCTTCTTCTTCTTCTTCTTCTTCTTCTTCTTCTTCTTCTTCTTCTTCTTCTTCTTCTTCTTCTTCTTCTTCTTCCTTGGTGAGACAGAAAGGGTGACGGCGCACACATACACACACACACACACAAAGGAACGCACACACATGCAGGCGGGGGAGGGGCCGAGTTAGAGAGATTCCTCGACAGGCTTCGGACTCAAGTGCTGAACCAGACGCTGGTCTGGATTTCCCAGATCACGTGATCAGCCCTGAACCGAAATCAGGAGCCAGACACTGAACTGACAGGCACTGTTGGGCAAGGAACTTCTAGGCAAGCTGCTGAAGGATCCCAGAAGGGCTTGGTAAATTGTTCCCCTCGTTCACGTCCTAGGATGTGATGATTCTATGCAAAGATAATAGTGCATGTAATATAATCTAACATAATATATAATAATATAAGGATGCAGAGATTATAGTGGTGGCTAGCTGAGGTCAAGTCCCAGCCAAGTAGGGAGGGCAGCCTTTAAGGGTCTCCAACGATTCCCATCTTGGGTACACATCGTTTTGTGTTCCATACTCCACCTCTTGATTCGAGTCAGAACTACTGACTCCCTTGTAAAGGACAGAATGTGGCCAAAGTGATAGGATGTCCCTTCGGAGGTGAGTTTACAAAGAGACTGGTCTCCTCTTGGGCTTGCCCGCCCTCCGTCCCTCCCTCCCGCATCTGTTCCCAGGGAAGCCAGCTGCTCCTTGGGAGCTTTATGCTGGAGAGGCCCATGGGGCAAGGAATGACTATTTCTTGCTTCCAGCAATGGAGGGCCTCTGGCTGCTCACAGCCAGCTGAGTGAGCTCAAAAGCAGACTTACCCCCAACAAGCCCGCAGATGACTGAAGATCCAGAGGCCCTCTGGACTGCAGCCTTGTGAGAGATCCTGAGCCACAGGGACCTGGCTAGTTGCACCTGGATGGCTGGCCCACAGAAACCATATCAGGTTATGAATGTTGTTTTAGGCCCATTGGTTCGGGGAAAACCTTCAAGAAAGACAGGAGTGGGAAGCCAAATGTTTGGCTTCTGACCCACCCCCCCTCTCCTGGGGTTGAAATTCCAGGGAAATCAAGAGATGGTAGAAACGCCTGAGAGATGAGGGTAAACAATGGAAGAGAGAGGACATCTATGCTGATCGCCATGGATCTCTCTGAGAGGACATCCTCCCACTTGATCCTCCTGTGTCGAAGGGTGGCAAATGCAGGGGGAGACACCTGGCAGTGTGGTCCAAGTCGGCTGAGAGCACTCGACCCAGCCCCACAGAGCCTCCTAGAAGGCAGAGAAAGAGCCCAGAAGTTCCCTGGGGCCCCTAGAGAAGGCCCCTAGAGAATGAGATGAGTTGAAAGCCTGGGACCTGGTCGTTGGACTTCTAGGCTGGAGGGGAGATGGCCTGTGGAAGGGCCACTGCCCGCAACCCCTGTTGGACCAGACCCCTCCTGTCTGCTTTGGGAGACTGGGGGTGAATATGAGAATGAATTCATGTAGAAGAGATGGTGTTCTAATGCTTGGTTTCAACTTCTTGAAATCCTTTCAACTTCTTGAAATCGTTGACATTCCTTTTCTCCTTGTCCCCAGGACCACCATGAATGGGAAGGGGCCTTCAAAGAAGCAAGATGAGAACATCTCTTACAAGGCTGTCCAGTGTCAATATCCAACCACTGCAGTCACTTCTACCCCCTTGGCAGCCCCACTGCTTCCATCAGGACACAGATCCGTTCCTGTACAGGTTTTTGAGCAAACGTAAGTTTGGATTTCTCGCAGAGAAATGCCAAGAGTGCAATGACTGGGGTCCTAGGGTGGTTGCAAGTCTAGTTTTCAGAGAAACTGTGTGGAGGGTTGGGTCACTATCCTGTGCACCCGAAAAGCATATTCTACTGCTTGTTCCCTGGAATTTAAATCCAGGCCTTGAAAAAGAAAAGGAACTGTGAACTGTTTTCAAGAGGGAGCTCTATCACCTTCCATTCCCAACAGCGATGCAGGAGCGATCCAGTCGTTCCACATCCTGCCTTGCATTGGGGAGTGGGGTCTCTCTCTCCCTCTCGGGTGCATTTGGTTTGCATCATGCTGATAGGTGTGCAGTGAGAGCTCATTGGAGTTTGAATTTGAATTGCCCCGATGGTAACTTTTTATGGGATTTCCATCTGTATACTCTTTGGTAAAGGGTTTCGGTCTTTTGCCCATTTTTTTTTGTTTTTGTTCTTTTCAGACTGGATGGCTTGCTTCTTTGGGGGTCAACTTTTGAGGTTCTCTCCTTCCGACAGGAGTCCTTTATCAGGTATGTGGTTTGCACCTATTTTCTCCCAGTTTGTAGCTTCCCTTTTGGGTCTTCTTCACAAGGTGTTTCACACATTACAGACTTCCAATTCTGATTTGTTGGATCATGTCTAATGAATCAACTCTTCTTGAACGGAACATGATTTGATGTCCAGTCGGAGGATTCTTTACCTAGCTGTCCATTCTGGACATTTTTTTCCCTAGAAGATTTATCATTTTACGTAGAAGGCGGTGATTAATTTTGAGTTAATTTAACAAATTTTTTTTTCTTTTTGAGAGAGTGAGCATGCGCATGAGTGGGGCGTGGGGTGGAGGGAGAAGCGAAAAGAGCGTCCTGAAGCAGACTCCCCAGTGACCTTGGAGCCTGATTTTGTCCCGGGACCCTGAGAGCATGACAAGAGCCGAAATGAAGAGCTGGCTGCCTCAGCGACTGAGTCACCCAGGCGCCACGAGTTCAGTTTTGTACAGAGGATGAGCCTTCGATTGTGCTCCTCGTCCTCCTCGTCCTCCACCTCCACCTCCTCCTCCTCTCTGCCCCTCCCTCTTCTTCTTGGGCCTCCTTCTTCTTCTTTGTCTCTGGAAGTCCACTTGCTCTAGCACCATTTCTTCAAAACGCTGTCACTCCTCCATTGAATTGCTTTTCCCCTTTGTCAGAATCCCATTGACATGTTGGTGGTTGGTCTCTTTCTGGGTTTGATCCTGTTCCACTTATCTATCTTTATACTGTTCCATTTGTCTATCCCTTCACCAACACCACACATTTTTTATTACTATAGCTGTAGATCTTGAAACTGGGTGGAAGGATTCCTTTGGTTTTCTTCTTTAGTTTTATTTTCTCATCTTTTTCTAGGTTCTGACGTGGAGAGCTTATTGTTTTGAGACAGAGAGAGAGAGAGAGAGAGAGAGAGACAGGGAAGGGGTACAGAGAGAGAGAGAGAGAGAGAGAGAGAGAGAGAGAGATTATTAAACAGCCTCCATGCCCAGCACCAGCACAATGCAGGTTCAGTCTCACAACCTCGAGTTTCATCATGACCCGAGTCAAAATCAAGAGTTGGACTAACTGACTGAGCCTCCCAGATGCTCCTCCTCCTTTCTAACATAGGCAGTGATTGCTCTACATGGTGCTGTCCATTGATTGTGCTGTGTCCCACACATTTTCATATGTTGTATGTTCATTTTCCTTCACTTCAATGCATTGAGATTTGATCTTTGATCTTTGATCATCTAGAAGGTTACTTTCTCAGTGTTTGGATATTTGTTAGATTTCTCCTTTGGATACCTAGTTTGCTTTTTAAATATATTTTTTTTAATGTTGAAATTGTACTTCCGAGAAATTGATCGATAGGGTTGTCTTTGTTTCAGGTGTACAATAGAGCGATTCCCCTCCCCTACCCCACCTGCTGTCAGCTCCGGTTGCAGGCAATGATGTGCCTTGGAGACTCAGGTGCACCTCCCCCACCCCTCCTCCCTTCAGCTCCTGTTGCCAGGCACTGGTTTGCGTTGGAGACGGAACCCTCGTAGGGGTTCCAAGCACTTCCTAGTGGCCCAGAAGACACTGGTGATCGGAGACCAAGCCACAAGGCTCTTTGGAGCCAGCTGGGGGCCATCCAAATGCCTCCCCACACAGTTCTGGAGCCGCTGTGGGCTGTCCTGGAGCAGCTGTGGGCTGCTGGGTTGGTGATATCCGAACGTTGGCCACATGTGCCACGAGTCTCTGGGTTTCGCTGGGAGATCCTGGTGTGCACTGCAGTGGTGGTGTTCCTGGGAAAGAGTGCACTCAGCTTCCGAAGAAGAAAGTGGCAGTGTGCCCGGAACGAGGAAGTCTCTGGAAAAGGCATGGAGAAGACCGAACCGGACGCACAAGCCCGTGGAGCTGTCGCATCATCCGAGCCGAAGGCCAGTCCTCTCCCGTTCCAGCTTCTTGCTCTGGCTGCCCTGAATCAAGATGCCGGGTATTGGTCAGTGGGAAACACCACGCAACTGCGGAAGGGAGTTCGGCAAAGGCTGTTGAAGAGCCCTCAGCAGCTGCCTCATGAAAATCCCATCTGTGGAGCAGCCCAGGAAGATGGAGAAGCCCTGGTGAGGAAAACGCCAGAAGGCTTCAAAGACAGCCGTGATCTGCAGGCAAGTGCAGACCCGCTGGTTCAGGAGATTGGCAGCTGTGGACAGAGAGTGCAGGACGAGGCAGGGCAGGCAGGCAGGCCAGAGCTTCCTGAAGGAGGAGTGCGGCGGCAGGCCAGCGCTGAGGGCCAGAGCCAACAGCACACCCTCAGCCAGATCCTCCTGAAGGGGATGCATGTGCTAGAGCTGCTTGGAGATCATCTGGAAGGTGGGGGCTCAAGGAGGCAGGTGGAGACTGGCTCCTCCTCCCCTGACCACGTGCCCTCAGGCGGGAGCCCCGTGAACCAATTCAAGCCGTCCAGGGCACTGAAGAAGGCACGTCAGAGGAATGAAGAGCTCCCAAGAAACCCAACAAGCCACCAAGCTGAGCAAGGACCTGTTCACCTTCGGAACACCCTCCTGGACGGTGAGATTCCGAAGTTGCGCCTGAAGCTTGAGGCAGAGCCGAAGCTGTGCGAAGAGCAACTCAGACACCTGGAGAGGAAGATGATGGAGGAGAAGGCACGCTGCCTGCAAGTGAAGAACGAGCTTGCCAAGGTGCGCAGGAAGGCGGATGCTGCCCACTGGCACTTGGGCCTCTATAGGAACATGGCCGCCGACCTGCACCGAGAATGGCAGCAAATTGCCTCCTTGCATGAGCGGGAGCGCCTCGTGGTGGAGAAGAGGAGTGAGGAGAGCCAGAAGGCTGTCCTGTGGGCAGAGAGGGAGTTCCAAAGGCTCCAGGCCCAAAACCATTGCCTCAGGCAGAAGCTGGCCAACTCTGGGCCCAAGGTCCAGCCTGTCTCCGGGGGGCCTCCTGCTCCTGCTCCTGCTGTTCCGGGCACAGCCTCCAAGTACCCTCAAGGGCCAAAGGCTCCCCTGAAACCCAGGAAGCCCAAGAAGGGAGCAAGGGTGCACTGGCCAGATTCCAAGTTCTCGGGTCCCCTGCAGGTCTGATTCCCTTGCCCAGCAGCCACCAACACTCACAACCAGAGCACAAAAGCTCCTGTGCTTACCCCTTCAGCCATACCCATGGCTCCTTTGACTTGAGATCCACCCCATCCTTTAGCCTGATGCTCCATATTCCCTGGAGCCGTATGAGTGTGAGAGAATATTTTTCAGTGTTCAGCGTAACACAAATAAAAATAAAAATATCCAATGGCTGAGACTCCTGCTACTGAGAATGGATTTGATTAAGGGATTCTATGCCAAGCAAGGGACGGTTTGAAGTGTTTGTATCGATCCCTTAATCGTCCCAATAACCCAGTGTGTCATGTCTGACTGAGGTTCAGACAGGGGAAACAACTTGCCCCAAGATCACACAGCTAGTGAATTTCAGAGCTCCTGTTCCAAACCAGGGTTGTCTAATGATCACCTGCTGTGCCAATAACTTCTACTACTATGCCTACTACTGTTCTTCTTCTTCTTCTTCTTCTTCTTCTTCTTCTTCTTCTTCTTCTTCTTCTTCTTCTTCTTCTTCTTCTTCTTCTTTCTTCTTCTTCTTCTTCTTCTTCTTCTTCTTCTTCTTCTTCTTCTTCTTCTTCTTCTTCTTCTCCTTCTTCTTCTTCTTCTTCTTCTTCTTCTTCTTCTTCTTCTTCTTCTTCTTCTTCTTCTTCTTCTTCTTCTTCTTCTTCCTTGGTGAGACAGAAAGGGTGACGGCGCACACATACACACACACACACACAAAGGAACGCACACACATGCAGGCGGGGGAGGGGCCGAGTTAGAGAGATTCTTCGACAGGCTTCAGACTCAAGTGCTGAACCAGACGCTGGTCTGGATTTCCCTGATCACGTGATCAGCCCTGAACCGAAATCAGGAGCCAGACACTGAACTGACAGGCACTGTTGGGCAAGGAACTTCTAGGCAAGCTGCTGAAGGATCCCAGAAGGGCTTGGTAAATTGTTCCCCTCGTTCACGTCCTAGGATGTGATGATTCTATGCAAAGATAATAGTGCATGTAATATAATCTAACATAATATATAATAATATAAGGATGCAGAGATTATAGTGGTGGCTAGCTGAGGTCAAGTCCCAGCCAAGTAGGGAGGGCAGCCTTTAAGGGTCTCCAACGATTCCCATCTTGGGTACACATCGTTTTGTGTTCCATACTCCACCTCTTGATTCGAGTCAGAACTACTGACTCCCTTGTAAAGGACAGAATGTGGCCAAAGTGATAGGATGTCCCTTCGGAGGTGAGTTTACAAAGAGACTGGTCTCCTCTTGGGCTTGCCCGCCCTCCGTCCCTCCCTCCCGCATCTGTTCCCAGGGAAGCCAGCTGCTCCTTGGGAGCTTTATGCTGGAGAGGCCCATGGGGCAAGGAATGACTATTTCTTGCTTCCAGCAATGGAGGGCCTCTGGCTGCTCACAGCCAGCTGAGTGAGCTCAAAAGCAGACTTACCCCCAACAAGCCCGCAGATGACTGAAGATCCAGAGGCCCTCTGGACTGCAGCCTTGTGAGAGATCCTGAGCCACAGGGACCTGGCTAGTTGCACCTGGATGGCTGGCCCACAGAAACCATATCAGGTTATGAATGTTGTTTTAGGCCCATTGGTTCGGGGAAAACCTTCAAGAAAGACAGGAGTGGGAAGCCAAATGTTTGGCTTCTGACCCACCCCCCCTCTCCTGGGGTTGAAATTCCAGGGAAATCAAGAGATGGTAGAAACGCCTGAGAGATGAGGGTAAACAATGGAAGAGAGAGGACATCTATGCTGATCGCCATGGATCTCTCTGAGAGGACATCCTCCCACTTGATCCTCCTGTGTCGAAGGGTGGCAAATGCAGGGGGAGACACCTGGCAGTGTGGTCCAAGTCGGCTGAGAGCACTCGACCCAGCCCCACAGAGCCTCCTAGAAGGCAGAGAAAGAGCCCAGAAGTTCCCTGGGGCCCCTAGAGAAGGCCCCTAGAGAATGAGATGAGTTGAAAGCCTGGGACCTGGTCGTTGGACTTCTAGGCTGGAGGGGAGATGGCCTGTGGAAGGGCCACTGCCCGCAACCCCTGTTGGACCAGACCCCTCCTGTCTGCTTTGGGAGACTGGGGGTGAATATGAGAATGAATTCATGTAGAAGAGATGGTGTTCTAATGCTTGGTTTCAACTTCTTGAAATCCTTTCAACTTCTTGAAATCGTTGACATTCCTTTTCTCCTTGTCCCCAGGACCACCATGAATGGGAAGGGGCCTTCAAAGAAGCAAGATGAGAACATCTCTTACAAGGCTGTCCAGTGTCAATATCCAACCACTGCAGTCACTTCTACCCCCTTGGCAGCCCCACTGCTTCCATCAGGACACAGATCCGTTCCTGTACAGGTTTTTGAGCAAACGTAAGTTTGGATTTCTCGCAGAGAAATGCCAAGAGTGCAATGACTGGGGTCCTAGGGTGGTTGCAAGTCTAGTTTTCAGAGAAACTGTGTGGAGGGTTGGGTCACTCTCCTGTGCACCCGAAAAGCATATTCTACTGCTTGTTCCCTGGAATTTAACTCCAGGCCTTGAAAAAGAAAAGGAACTGTGAACTGTTTTCAAGAGGGAGCTCTATCACCTTCCATTCCCAACAGCGATGCAGGAGCGATCCAGTCGTTCCACATCCTGCCTTGCATTGGGGAGTGGGGTCTCTCTCTCCCTCTCGGGTGCATTTGGTTTGCATCATGCTGATAGGTGTGCAGTGAGAGCTCATTGGAGTTTGAATTTGAATTGCCCCGATGGTAACTTTTTATGGGATTTCCATCTGTATACTCTTTGGTAAAGGGTTTCGGTCTTTTGCCCATTTTTTTTTGTTTTTGTTCTTTTCAGACTGGATGGCTTGCTTCTTTGGGGGTCAACTTTTGAGGTTCTCTCCTTCCGACAGGAGTCCTTTATCAGGTATGTGGTTTGCACCTATTTTCTCCCAGTTTGTAGCTTCCCTTTTGGGTCTTCTTCACAAGGTGTTTCACACATTACAGACTTCCAATTCTGATTTGTTGGATCATGTCTAATGAATCAACTCTTCTTGAACGGAACATGATTTGATGTCCAGTCGGAGGATTCTTTACCTAGCTGTCCATTCTGGACATTTTTTTCCCTAGAAGATTTATCATTTTACGTAGAAGGCGGTGATTAATTTTGAGTTAATTTAACAAATTTTTTTTTCTTTTTGAGAGAGTGAGCATGCGCATGAGTGGGGCGTGGGGTGGAGGGAGAAGCGAAAAGAGCGTCCTGAAGCAGACTCCCCAGTGAGCTTGGAGCCTGATTTTGTCCCGGGACCCTGAGAGCATGACAAGAGCCGAAATGAAGAGCTGGCTGCCTCAGCGACTGAGTCACCCAGGCGCCACGAGTTCAGTTTTGTACAGAGGATGAGCCTTCGATTGTGGTCCTCGTCCTCCTCGTCCTCCACCTCCACCTCCTCCTCCTCTCTGCCCCTCCCTCTTCTTCTTGGGCCTCCTTCTTCTTCTTTGTCTCTGGAAGTCCACTTGCTCTAGCACCATTTCTTCAAAACGCTGTCACTCCTCCATTGAATTGCTTTTCCCCTTTGTCAGAATCCCATTGACATGTTGGTGGTTGGTCTCTTTCTGGGTTTGATCCTGTTCCACTTATCTATCTTTATACTGTTCCATTTGTCTATCCCTTCACCAACACCACACATTTTTGATTACTATAGCTGTAGATCTTGAAACTGGGTGGAAGGATTCCTTTGGTTTTCTTCTTTAGTTTTATTTTCTCATCTTTTTCTAGGTTCTGACGTGGAGAGCTTATTGTTTTGAGACAGAGAGAGAGAGAGAGAGAGAGAGAGACAGGGAAGGGGTACAGAGAGAGAGAGAGAGAGAGAGAGAGAGAGATTATTAAACAGCCTCCATGCCCAGCACCAGCACAATGCAGGTTCAGTCTCACAACCTCGAGTTTCATCATGACCCGAGTCAAAATCAAGAGTTGGACTAACTGACTGAGCCTCCCAGATGCTCCTCCTCCTTTCTAACATAGGCAGTGATTGCTCTACATGGTGCTGTCCATTGATTGTGCTGTGTCCCACACATTTTCATATGTTGTATGTTCATTTTCCTTCACTTCAATGCATTGAGATTTGATCTTTGATCTTTGATCATCTAGAAGGTTACTTTCTCAGTGTTTGGATATTTGTTAGATTTCTCCTTTGGATACCTAGTTTGCTTTTTAAATATATTTTTTTTAATGTTGAAATTGTACTTCCGAGAAATTGATCGATAGGGTTGTCTTTGTTTCAGGTGTACAATATAGCGATTCCCCTCCCCTACCCCACCTGCTGTCAGCTCCGGTTGCAGGCAATGATGTGCCTTGGAGACTCAGGTGCACCTCCCCCACCCCTCCTCCCTTCAGCTCCTGTTGCCAGGCACTGGTTTGCGTTGGAGACGGAACCCTCGTAGGGGTTCCAAGCACTTCCTAGTGGCCCAGAAGACACTGGTGATCGGAGACCAAGCCACAAGGCTCTTTGGAGCCAGCTGGGGGCCATCCAAATGCCTCCCCACACAGTTCTGGAGCCGCTGTGGGCTGTCCTGGAGCAGCTGTGGGCTGCTGGGTTGGTGATATCCGAACGTTGGCCACATGTGCCACGAGTCTCTGGGTTTCGCTGGGAGATCCTGGTGTGCACTGCAGTGGTGGTGTTCCTGGGAAAGAGTGCACTCAGCTTCCGAAGAAGAAAGTGGCAGTGTGCCCGGAACGAGGAAGTCTCTGGAAAAGGCATGGAGAAGACCGAACCGGACGCACAAGCCCGTGGAGCTGTCGCATCATCCGAGCCGAAGGCCAGTCCTCTCCCGTTCCAGCTTCTTGCTCTGGCTGCCCTGAATCAAGATGCCGGGTATTGGTCAGTGGGAAACACCACGCAACTGCGGAAGGGAGTTCGGCAAAGGCTGTTGAAGAGCCCTCAGCAGCTGCCTCATGAAAATCCCATCTGTGGAGCAGCCCAGGAAGATGGAGAAGCCCTGGTGAGGAAAACGCCAGAAGGCTTCAAGGACAGCCGTGATCTGCAGGCAAGTGCAGACCCGCTGGTTCAGGAGATTGGCAGCTGTGGACAGAGAGTGCAGGACGAGGCAGGGCAGGCAGGCAGGCCAGAGCTTCCTGAAGGAGGAGTGCGGCGGCAGGCCAGCGCTGAGGGCCAGAGCCAACAGCACACCCTCAGCCAGATCCTCCTGAAGGGGATGCATGTGCTAGAGCTGCTTGGAGATCATCTGGAAGGTGGGGGCTCAAGGAGGCAGGTGGAGACTGGCTCCTCCTCCCCTGACCACGTGCCCTCAGGCGGGAGCCCCGTGAACCAATTCAAGCCGTCCAGGGCACTGAAGAAGGCACGTCAGAGGAATGAAGAGCTCCCAAGAAACCCAACAAGCCACCAAGCTGAGCAAGGACCTGTTCACCTTCGGAACACCCTCCTGGACGGTGAGATTCCGAAGTTGCGCCTGAAGCTTGAGGCAGAGCCGAAGCTGTGCGAAGAGCACCTCAGACACCTGGAGAGGAAGATGATGGAGGAGAAGGCACGCTGCCTGCAAGTGAAGAACGAGCTTGCCAAGGTGCGCAGGAAGGCGGATGCTGCCCACTGGCACTTGGGCCTCTATAGGAACATGGCCGCCGACCTGCACCGAGAATGGCAGCAAATCGCCTCCTTGCATGAGCGGGAGCGCCTCGTGGTGGAGAAGAGGAGTGAGGAGAGCCAGAAGGCTGTCCTGTGGGCAGAGAGGGAGTTCCAAAGGCTCCAGGCCCAAAACCATTGCCTCAGGCAGAAGCTGGCCAACTCTGGGCCCAAGGTCCAGCCTGTCTCCGGGGGGCCTCCTGCTCCTGCTCCTGCTGTTCCGGGCACAGCCTCCAAGTACCCTCAAGGGCCAAAGGCTCCCCTGAAACCCAGGAAGCCCAAGAAGGGAGCAAGGGTGCACTGGCCAGATTCCAAGTTCTCGGGTCCCCTGCAGGTCTGATTCCCTTGCCCAGCAGCCACCAACACTCACAACCAGAGCACAAAAGCTCCTGTGCTTACCCCTTCAGCCATACCCATGGCTCCTTTGACTTGAGATCCACCCCATCCTTTAGCCTGATGCTCCATATTCCCTGGAGCCGTATGAGTGTGAGAGAATATTTTTCAGTGTTCAGCGTAACACAAATAAAAATAAAAATATCCAATGGCTGAGACTCCTGCTACTGAGAATGGATTTGATTAAGGGATTCTATGCCAAGCAAGGGACGGTTTGAAGTGTCTTGTATCGATCCCTTAATCGTCCCAATAACCCAGTGTGTCATGTCTGACTGAGGTTCAGACAGGGGAAACAACTTGCCCCAAGATCACACAGCTAGTGAATTTCAGAGCTCCCGTTCCAAACCAGGGTTGTCTAATGATCACCTGCTGTGCCAATAACTTCTACTACTATGCCTACTACTGTTCTTCTTCTTCTTCTTCTTCTTCTTCTTCTTCTTCTTCTTCTTCTTCTTCTTCTTCTTCTTCTTCTTCTTCTTCTTCTTCTTCTTCTTCTTCTTCTTCTTCTTCTTCTTCTTCTTCTTCTTCTTCTTCTTCTTCTTCTTCTTCCTTGGTGAGACAGAAAGGGTGACGGCGCACACATACACACACACACACACACAAAGGAACGCACACACATGCAGGCGGGGGAGGGGCCGAGTTAGAGAGATTCCTCGACAGGCTTGGGACTCAAGTGCTGAACCAGACGCTGGTCTGGATTTCCCAGATCACGTGATCAGCCCTGAACCGAAATCAGGAGCCAGACACTGAACTGACAGGCACCCTTGGGCAAGGAACTTCTAGGCAAGCTGCTGAAGGATCCCAGAAGGGCTTGGTAAATTGTTCCCCTCGTTCACGTCCTAGGATGTGATGATTCTATGCAAAGATAATAGTGCATGTAATATAATCTAACATAATATATAATAATATAAGGATGCAGAGATTATAGTGGTGGCTAGCTGAGGTCAAGTCCCAGCCAAGTAGGGAGGGCAGCCTTTAAGGGTCTCCAACGATTCCCATCTTGGGTACACATCGTTTTGTGTTCCATACTCCACCTCTTGATTCGAGTCAGAACTACTGACTCCCTTGTAAAGGACAGAATGTGGCCAAAGTGATAGGATGTCCCTTCGGAGGTGAGTTTACAAAGAGACTGGTCTCCTCTTGGGCTTGCCCGCCCTCCGTCCCTCCCTCCCGCATCTGTTCCCAGGGAAGCCAGCTGCTCCTTGGGAGCTTTATGCTGGAGAGGCCCATGGGGCAAGGAATGACTATTTCTTGCTTCCAGCAATGGAGGGCCTCTGGCTGCTCACAGCCAGCTGAGTGAGCTCAAAAGCAGACTTACCCCCAACAAGCCCGCAGATGACTGAAGATCCAGAGGCCCTCTGGACTGCAGCCTTGTGAGAGATCCTGAGCCACAGGGACCTGGCTAGTTGCACCTGGATGGCTGGCCCACAGAAACCATATCAGGTTATGAATGTTGTTTTAGGCCCATTGGTTCGGGGAAAACCTTCAAGAAAGACAGGAGTGGGAAGCCAAATGTTTGGCTTCTGACCCACCCCCCCTCTCCTGGGGTTGAAATTCCAGGGAAATCAAGAGATGGTAGAAACGCCTGAGAGATGAGGGTAAACAATGGAAGAGAGAGGACATCTATGCTGATCGCCATGGATCTCTCTGAGAGGACATCCTCCCACTTGATCCTCCTGTGTCGAAGGGTGGCAAATGCAGGGGGAGACACCTGGCAGTGTGGTCCAAGTCGGCTGAGAGCACTCGACCCAGCCCCACAGAGCCTCCTAGAAGGCAGAGAAAGAGCCCAGAAGTTCCCTGGGGCCCCTAGAGAAGGCCCCTAGAGAATGAGATGAGTTGAAAGCCTGGGACCTGGTCGTTGGACTTCTAGGCTGGAGGGGAGATGGCCTGTGGAAGGGCCACTGCCCGCAACCCCTGTTGGACCAGACCCCTCCTGTCTGCTTTGGGAGACTGGGGGTGAATATGAGAATGAATTCATGTAGAAGAGATGGTGTTCTAATGCTTGGTTTCAACTTCTTGAAATCCTTTCAACTTCTTGAAATCGTTGACATTCCTTTTCTCCTTGTCCCCAGGACCACCATGAATGGGAAGGGGCCTTCAAAGAAGCAAGATGAGAACATCTCTTACAAGGCTGTCCAGTGTCAATATCCAACCACTGCAGTCACTTCTACCCCCTTGGCAGCCCCACTGCTTCCATCAGGACACAGATCCGTTCCTGTACAGGTTTTTGAGCAAACGTAAGTTTGGATTTCTCGCAGAGAAATGCCAAGAGTGCAATGACTGGGGTCCTAGGGTGGTTGCAAGTCTAGTTTTCAGAGAAACTGTGTGGAGGGTTGGGTCACTATCCTGTGCACCCGAAAAGCATATTCTACTGCTTGTTCCCTGGAATTTAACTCCAGGCCTTGAAAAAGAAAAGGAACTGTGAACTGTTTTCAAGAGGGAGCTCTATCACCTTCCATTCCCAACAGCGATGCAGGAGCGATCCAGTCGTTCCACATCCTGCCTTGCATTGGGGAGTGGGGTCTCTCTCTCCCTCTCGGGTGCATTTGGTTTGCATCATGCTGATAGGTGTGCAGTGAGAGCTCATTGGAGTTTGAATTTGAATTGCCCCGATGGTAACTTTTTATGGGATTTCCATCTGTATACTCTTTGGTAAAGGGTTTCGGTCTTTTGCCCATTTTTTTTTGTTTTTGTTCTTTTCAGACTGGATGGCTTGCTTCTTTGGGGGTCAACTTTTGAGGTTCTCTCCTTCCGACAGGAGTCCTTTATCAGGTATGTGGTTTGCACCTATTTTCTCCCAGTTTGTAGCTTCCCTTTTGGGTCTTCTTCACAAGGTGTTTCACACATTACAGACTTCCAATTCTGATTTGTTGGATCATGTCTAATGAATCAACTCTTCTTGAACGGAACATGATTTGATGTCCAGTCGGAGGATTCTTTACCTAGCTGTCCATTCTGGACATTTTTTTCCCTAGAAGATTTATCATTTTACGTAGAAGGCGGTGATTAATTTTGAGTTAATTTAACAAATTTTTTTTTCTTTTTGAGAGAGTGAGCATGCGCATGAGTGGGGCGTGGGGTGGAGGGAGAAGCGAAAAGAGCGTCCTTAAGCAGACTCCCCAGTGAGCTTGGAGCCTGATTTTGTCCCGGGACCCTGAGAGCATGACAAGAGCCGAAATGAAGAGCTGGCTGCCTCAGCGACTGAGTCACCCAGGCGCCACGAGTTCAGTTTTGTACAGAGGATGAGCCTTCGATTGTGGTCCTCGTCCTCCTCGTCCTCCACCTCCACCTCCTCCTCCTCTCTGCCCCTCCCTCTTCTTCTTGGGCCTCCTTCTTCTTCTTTGTCTCTGGAAGTCCACTTGCTCTAGCACCATTTCTTCAAAACGCTGTCACTCCTCCATTGAATTGCTTTTCCCCTTTGTCAGAATCCCATTGACATGTTGGTGGTTGGTCTCTTTCTGGGTTTGATCCTGTTCCACTTATCTATCTTTATACTGTTCCATTTGTCTATCCCTTCACCAACACCACACATTTTTGATTACTATAGCTGTAGATCTTGAAACTGGGTGGAAGGATTCCTTTGGTTTTCTTCTTTAGTTTTATTTTCTCATCTTTTTCTAGGTTCTGACGTGGAGAGCTTATTGTTTTGAGACAGAGAGAGAGAGAGAGAGAGAGAGAGAGAGAGAGACAGGGAAGGGGTACAGAGAGAGAGAGAGAGAGAGAGAGAGAGAGATTATTAAACAGCCTCCATGCCCAGCACCAGCACAATGCAGGTTCAGTCTCACAACCTCGAGTTTCATCATGACCCGAGTCAAAATCAAGAGTTGGACTAACTGACTGAGCCTCCCAGATGCTCCTCCTCCTTTCTAACATAGGCAGTGATTGCTCTACATGGTGCTGTCCATTGATTGTGCTGTGTCCCACACATTTTCATATGTTGTATGTTCATTTTCCTTCACTTCAATGCATTGAGATTTGATCTTTGATCTTTGATCATCTAGAAGGTTACTTTCTCAGTGTTTGGATATTTGTTAGATTTCTCCTTTGGATACCTAGTTTGCTTTTTAAATATATTTTTTTTAATGTTGAAATTGTACTTCCGAGAAATTGATCGATAGGGTTGTCTTTGTTTCAGGTGTACAATAGAGCGATTCCCCTCCCCTACCCCACCTGCTGTCAGCTCCGGTTGCAGGCAATGATGTGCCTTGGAGACTCAGGTGCACCTCCCCCACCCCTCCTCCCTTCAGCTCCTGTTGCCAGGCACTGGTTTGCGTTGGAGACGGAACCCTCGTAGGGGTTCCAAGCACTTCCTAGTGGCCCAGAAGACACTGGTGATCGGAGACCAAGCCACAAGGCTCTTTGGAGCCAGCTGGGGGCCATCCAAATGCCTCCCCACACAGTTCTGGAGCCGCTGTGGGCTGTCCTGGAGCAGCTGTGGGCTGCTGGGTTGGTGATATCCGAACGTTGGCCACATGTGCCACGAGTCTCTGGGTTTCGCTGGGAGATCCTGGTGTGCACTGCAGTGGTGGTGTTCCTGGGAAAGAGTGCACTCAGCTTCCGAAGAAGAAAGTGGCAGTGTGCCCGGAACGAGGAAGTCTCTGGAAAAGGCATGGAGAAGACCGAACCGGACGCACAAGCCCGTGGAGCTGTCGCATCATCCGAGCCGAAGGCCAGTCCTCTCCCGTTCCAGCTTCTTGCTCTGGCTGCCCTGAATCAAGATGCCGGGTATTGGTCAGTGGGAAACACCACGCAACTGCGGAAGGGAGTTCGGCAAAGGCTGTTGAAGAGCCCTCAGCAGCTGCCTCATGAAAATCCCATCTGTGGAGCAGCCCAGGAAGATGGAGAAGCCCTGGTGAGGAAAACGCCAGAAGGCTTCAAGGACAGCCGTGATCTGCAGGCAAGTGCAGACCCGCTGGTTCAGGAGATTGGCAGCTGTGGACAGAGAGTGCAGGACGAGGCAGGGCAGGCAGGCAGGCCAGAGCTTCCTGAAGGAGGAGTGCGGCGGCAGGCCAGCGCTGAGGGCCAGAGCCAACAGCACACCCTCAGCCAGATCCTCCTGAAGGGGATGCATGTGCTAGAGCTGCTTGGAGATCATCTGGAAGGTGGGGGCTCAAGGAGGCAGGTGGAGACTGGCTCCTCCTCCCCTGACCACGTGCCCTCAGGCGGGAGCCCCGTGAACCAATTCAAGCCGTCCAGGGCACTGAAGAAGGCACGTCAGAGGAATGAAGAGCTCCCAAGAAACCCAACAAGCCACCAAGCTGAGCAAGGACCTGTTCACCTTCGGAACACCCTCCTGGACGGTGAGATTCCGAAGTTGCGCCTGAAGCTTGAGGCAGAGCCGAAGCTGTGCGAAGAGCACCTCAGACACCTGGAGAGGAAGATGATGGAGGAGAAGGCACGCTGCCTGCAAGTGAAGAACGAGCTTGCCAAGGTGCGCAGGAAGGCGGATGCTGCCCACTGGCACTTGGGCCTCTATAGGAACATGGCCGCCGACCTGCACCGAGAATGGCAGCAAATCGCCTCCTTGCATGAGCGGGAGCGCCTCGTGGTGGAGAAGAGGAGTGAGGAGAGCCAGAAGGCTGCCCTGTGGGCAGAGAGGGAGTTCCAAAGGCTCCAGGCCCAAAACCATTGCCTCAGGCAGAAGCTGGCCAACTCTGGGCCCAAGGTCCAGCCTGTCTCCGGGGGGCCTCCTGCTCCTGCTCCTGCTGTTCCGGGCACAGCCTCCAAGTACCCTCAAGGGCCAAAGGCTCCCCTGAAACCCAGGAAGCCCAAGAAGGGAGCAAGGGTGCACTGGCCAGATTCCAAGTTCTCGGGTCCCCTGCAGGTCTGATTCCCTTGCCCAGCAGCCACCAACACTCACAACCAGAGCACAAAAGCTCCTGTGCTTACCCCTTCAGCCATACCCATGGCTCCTTTGACTTGAGATCCACCCCATCCTTTAGCCTGATGCTCCATATTCCCTGGAGCCGTATGAGTGTGAGAGAATATTTTTCAGTGTTCAGCGTAACACAAATAAAAATAAAAATGTCCAATGGCTGAGACTCCTGCTACTGAGAATGGATTTGATTAAGGGATTCTATGCCAAGCAAGGGACGGTTTGAAGTGTCTTGTATCGATCCCTTAATCGTCCCAATAACCCAGTGTGTCATGTCTGACTGAGGTTCAGACAGGGGAAACAACTTGCCCCAAGATCACACAGCTAGTGAATTTCAGAGCTCCCGTTCCAAACCAGGGTTGTCTAATGATCACCTGCTGTGCCAATAACTTCTACTACTATGCCTAGTACTGTTCTTCTTCTTCTTCTTCTTCTTCTTCTTCTTCTTCTTCTTCCTTGGTGAGACAGAAAGGGTGACGGTGCACACATACACACACACACACACAAAGGAACGCACACACATGCAGGCGGGGGAGGGGCCGAGTTAGAGAGATTCCTCGACAGGCTTCGGACTCAAGTGCTGAACCAGACGCTGGTCTGGATTTCCCAGATCACGTGATCAGCCCTGAACCGAAATCAGGAGCCAGACACTGAACTGACAGGCACTGTTGGGCAAGGAACTTCTAGGCAAGCTGCTGAAGGATCCCAGAAGGGCTTGGTAAATTGTTCCCCTCGTTCACGTCCTAGGATGTGATGATTCTATGCAAAGATAATAGTGCATGTAATATAATCTAACATAATATATAATAATATAAGGATGCAGAGATTATAGTGGTGGCTAGCTGAGGTCAAGTCCCAGCCAAGTAGGGAGGGCAGCCTTTAAGGGTCTCCAACGATTCCCATCTTGGGTACACATCGTTTTGTGTTCCATACTCCACCTCTTGATTCGAGTCAGAACTACTGACTCCCTTGTAAAGGACAGAATGTGGCCAAAGTGATAGGATGTCCCTTCGGAGGTGAGTTTACAAAGAGACTGGTCTCCTCTTGGGCTTGCCCGCCCTCCGTCCCTCCCTCCCGCATCTGTTCCCAGGGAAGCCAGCTGCTCCTTGGGAGCTTTATGCTGGAGAGGCCCATGGGGCAAGGAATGACTATTTCTTGCTTCCAGCAATGGAGGGCCTCTGGCTGCTCACAGCCAGCTGAGTGAGCTCAAAAGCAGACTTACCCCCAACAAGCCCGCAGATGACTGAAGATCCAGAGGCCCTCTGGACTGCAGCCTTGTGAGAGATCCTGAGCCACAGGGACCTGGCTAGTTGCACCTGGATGGCTGGCCCACAGAAACCATATCAGGTTATGAATGTTGTTTTAGGCCCATTGGTTCGGGGAAAACCTTCAAGAAAGACAGGAGTGGGAAGCCAAATGTTTGGCTTCTGACCCACCCCCCCTCTCCTGGGGTTGAAATTCCAGGGAAATCAAGAGATGGTAGAAACGCCTGAGAGATGAGGGTAAACAATGGAAGAGAGAGGACATCTATGCTGATCGCCATGGATCTCTCTGAGAGGACATCCTCCCACTTGATCCTCCTGTGTCGAAGGGTGGCAAATGCAGGGGGAGACACCTGGCAGTGTGGTCCAAGTCGGCTGAGAGCACTCGACCCAGCCCCACAGAGCCTCCTAGAAGGCAGAGAAAGAGCCCAGAAGTTCCCTGGGGCCCCTAGAGAAGGCCCCTAGAGAATGAGATGAGTTGAAAGCCTGGGACCTGGTCGTTGGACTTCTAGGCTGGAGGGGAGATGGCCTGTGGAAGGGCCACTGCCCGCAACCCCTGTTGGACCAGACCCCTCCTGTCTGCTTTGGGAGACTGGGGGTGAATATGAGAATGAATTCATGTAGAAGAGATGGTGTTCTAATGCTTGGTTTCAACTTCTTGAAATCCTTTCAACTTCTTGAAATCGTTGACATTCCTTTTCTCCTTGTCCCCAGGACCACCATGAATGGGAAGGGGCCTTCAAAGAAGCAAGATGAGAACATCTCTTACAAGGCTGTCCAGTGTCAATATCCAACCACTGCAGTCACTTCTACCCCCTTGGCAGCCCCACTGCTTCCATCAGGACACAGATCCGTTCCTGTACAGGTTTTTGAGCAAACGTAAGTTTGGATTTCTCGCAGAGAAATGCCAAGAGTGCAATGACTGGGGTCCTAGGGTGGTTGCAAGTCTAGTTTTCAGAGAAACTGTGTGGAGGGTTGGGTCACTCTCCTGTGCACCCGAAAAGCATATTCTACTGCTTGTTCCCTGGAATTTAAATCCAGGCCTTGAAAAAGAAAAGGAACTGTGAACTGTTTTCAAGAGGGAGCTCTATCACCTTCCATTCCCAACAGCGATGCAGGAGCGATCCAGTCGTTCCACATCCTGCCTTGCATTGGGGAGTGGGGTCTCTCTCTCCCTCTCGGGTGCATTTGGTTTGCATCATGCTGATAGGTGTGCAGTGAGAGCTCATTGGAGTTTGAATTTGAATTGCCCCGATGGTAACTTTTTATGGGATTTCCATCTGTATACTCTTTGGTAAAGGGTTTCGGTCTTTTGCCCATTTTTTTTTGTTTTTGTTCTTTTCAGACTGGATGGCTTGCTTCTTTGGGGGTCAACTTTTGAGGTTCTCTCCTTCCGACAGGAGTCCTTTATCAGGTATGTGGTTTGCACCTATTTTCTCCCAGTTTGTAGCTTCCCTTTTGGGTCTTCTTCACAAGGTGTTTCACACATTACAGACTTCCAATTCTGATTTGTTGGATCATGTCTAATGAATCAACTCTTCTTGAACGGAACATGATTTGATGTCCAGTCGGAGGATTCTTTACCTAGCTGTCCATTCTGGACATTTTTTTCCCTAGAAGATTTATCATTTTACGTAGAAGGCGGTGATTAATTTTGAGTTAATTTAACAAATTTTTTTTTCTTTTTGAGAGAGTGAGCATGCGCATGAGTGGGGCGTGGGGTGGAGGGAGAAGCGAAAAGAGCGTCCTTAAGCAGACTCCCCAGTGAGCTTGGAGCCTGATTTTGTCCCGGGACCCTGAGAGCATGACAAGAGCCGAAATGAAGAGCTGGCTGCCTCAGCGACTGAGTCACCCAGGCGCCACGAGTTCAGTTTTGTACAGAGGATGAGCCTTCGATTGTGGTCCTCGTCCTCCTCGTCCTCCACCTCCACCTCCTCCTCCTCTCTGCCCCTCCCTCTTCTTCTTGGGCCTCCTTCTTCTTCTTTGTCTCTGGAAGTCCACTTGCTCTAGCACCATTTCTTCAAAACGCTGTCACTCCTCCATTGAATTGCTTTTCCCCTTTGTCAGAATCCCATTGACATGTTGGTGGTTGGTCTCTTTCTGGGTTTGATCCTGTTCCACTTATCTATCTTTATACTGTTCCATTTGTCTATCCCTTCACCAACACCACACATTTTTGATTACTATAGCTGTAGATCTTGAAACTGGGTGGAAGGATTCCTTTGGTTTTCTTCTTTAGTTTTATTTTCTCATCTTTTTCTAGGTTCTGACGTGGAGAGCTTATTGTTTTGAGACAGAGAGAGAGAGAGAGAGAGAGAGAGACAGGGAAGGGGTACAGAGAGAGAGAGAGAGAGAGAGAGAGAGAGAGAGAGAGATTATTAAACAGCCTCCATGCCCAGCACCAGCACAATGCAGGTTCAGTCTCACAACCTCGAGTTTCATCATGACCCGAGTCAAAATCAAGAGTTGGACTAACTGACTGAGCCTCCCAGATGCTCCTCCTCCTTTCTAACATAGGCAGTGATTGCTCTACATGGTGCTGTCCATTGATTGTGCTGTGTCCCACACATTTTCATATGTTGTATGTTCATTTTCCTTCACTTCAATGCATTGAGATTTGATCTTTGATCTTTGATCATCTAGAAGGTTACTTTCTCAGTGTTTGGATATTTGTTAGATTTCTCCTTTGGATACCTAGTTTGCTTTTTAAATATATTTTTTTTAATGTTGAAATTGTACTTCCGAGAAATTGATCGATAGGGTTGTCTTTGTTTCAGGTGTACAATAGAGCGATTCCCCTCCCCTACCCCACCTGCTGTCAGCTCCGGTTGCAGGCAATGATGTGCCTTGGAGACTCAGGTGCACCTCCCCCACCCCTCCTCCCTTCAGCTCCTGTTGCCAGGCACTGGTTTGCGTTGGAGACGGAACCCTCGTAGGGGTTCCAAGCACTTCCTAGTGGCCCAGAAGACACTGGTGATCGGAGACCAAGCCACAAGGCTCTTTGGAGCCAGCTGGGGGCCATCCAAATGCCTCCCCACACAGTTCTGGAGCCGCTGTGGGCTGTCCTGGAGCAGCTGTGGGCTGCTGGGTTGGTGATATCCGAACGTTGGCCACATGTGCCACGAGTCTCTGGGTTTCGCTGGGAGATCCTGGTGTGCACTGCAGTGGTGGTGTTCCTGGGAAAGAGTGCACTCAGCTTCCGAAGAAGAAAGTGGCAGTGTGCCCGGAACGAGGAAGTCTCTGGAAAAGGCATGGAGAAGACCGAACCGGACGCACAAGCCCGTGGAGCTGTCGCATCATCCGAGCCGAAGGCCAGTCCTCTCCCGTTCCAGCTTCTTGCTCTGGCTGCCCTGAATCAAGATGCCGGGTATTGGTCAGTGGGAAACACCACGCAACTGCGGAAGGGAGTTCGGCAAAGGCTGTTGAAGAGCCCTCAGCAGCTGCCTCATGAAAATCCCATCTGTGGAGCAGCCCAGGAAGATGGAGAAGCCCTGGTGAGGAAAACGCCAGAAGGCTTCAAGGACAGCCGTGATCTGCAGGCAAGTGCAGACCCGCTGGTTCAGGAGATTGGCAGCTGTGGACAGAGAGTGCAGGACGAGGCAGGGCAGGCAGGCAGGCCAGAGCTTCCTGAAGGAGGAGTGCGGCGGCAGGCCAGCGCTGAGGGCCAGAGCCAACAGCACACCCTCAGCCAGATCCTCCTGAAGGGGATGCATGTGCTAGAGCTGCTTGGAGATCATCTGGAAGGTGGGGGCTCAAGGAGGCAGGTGGAGACTGGCTCCTCCTCCCCTGACCACGTGCCCTCAGGCGGGAGCCCCGTGAACCAATTCAAGCCGTCCAGGGCACTGAAGAAGGCACGTCAGAGGAATGAAGAGCTCCCAAGAAACCCAACAAGCCACCAAGCTGAGCAAGGACCTGTTCCCCTTCGGAACACCCTCCTGGACGGTGAGATTCCGAAGTTGCGCCTGAAGCTTGAGGCAGAGCCGAAGCTGTGCGAAGAGCACCTCAGACACCTGGAGAGGAAGATGATGGAGGAGAAGGCACGCTGCCTGCAAGTGAAGAACGAGCTTGCCAAGGTGCGCAGGAAGGCGGATGCTGCCCACTGGCACTTGGGCCTCTATAGGAACATGGCCGCCGACCTGCACCGAGAATGGCAGCAAATCGCCTCCTTGCATGAGCGGGAGCGCCTCGTGGTGGAGAAGAGGAGTGAGGAGAGCCAGAAGGCTGTCCTGTGGGCAGAGAGGGAGTTCCAAAGGCTCCAGGCCCAAAACCATTGCCTCAGGCAGAAGCTGGCCAACTCTGGGCCCAAGGTCCAGCCTGTCTCCGGGGGGCCTCCTGCTCCTGCTCCTGCTGTTCCGGGCACAGCCTCCAAGTACCCTCAAGGGCCAAAGGCTCCCCTGAAACCCAGGAAGCCCAAGAAGGGAGCAAGGGTGCACTGGCCAGATTCCAAGTTCTCGGGTCCCCTGCAGGTCTGATTCCCTTGCCCAGCAGCCACCAACACTCACAACCAGAGCACAAAAGCTCCTGTGCTTACCCCTTCAGCCATACCCATGGCTCCTTTGACTTGAGATCCACCCCATCCTTTAGCCTGATGCTCCATATTCCCTGGAGCCGTATGAGTGTGAGAGAATATTTTTCAGTGTTCAGCGTAACACAAATAAAAATAAAAATATCCAATGGCTGAGACTCCTGCTACTGAGAATGGATTTGATTAAGGGATTCTATGCCAAGCAAGGGACGGTTTGAAGTGTCTTGTATCGATCCCTTAATCGTCCCAATAACCCAGTGTGTCATGTCTGACTGAGGTTCAGACAGGGGAAACAACTTGCCCCAAGATCACACAGCTAGTGAATTTCAGAGCTCCCGTTCCAAACCAGGGTTGTCTAATGATCACCTGCTGTGCCAATAACTTCTACTACTATGCCTAGTACTGTTCTTCTTCTTCTTCTTCTTCTTCTTCTTCTTCTTCTTCTTCTTCTTCTTCTTCTTCTTCTTCTTCTTCTTCTTCTTCTTCTTCTTCTTCTTCTTCTTCCTTGGTGAGACAGAAAGGGTGACGGCGCACACATACACACACACACACACAAAGGAACGCACACACATGCAGGCGGGGGAGGGGCCGAGTTAGAGAGATTCCTCGACAGGCTTCGGACTCAAGTGCTGAACCAGACGCTGGTCTGGATTTCCCAGATCACGTGATCAGCCCTGAACCGAAATCAGGAGCCAGACACTGAACTGACAGGCACTGTTGGGCAAGGAACTTCTAGGCAAGCTGCTGAAGGATCCCAGAAGGGCTTGGTAAATTGTTCCCCTCGTTCACGTCCTAGGATGTGATGATTCTATGCAAAGATAATAGTGCATGTAATATAATCTAACATAATATATAATAATATAAGGATGCAGAGATTATAGTGGTGGCTAGCTGAGGTCAAGTCCCAGCCAAGTAGGGAGGGCAGCCTTTAAGGGTCTCCAACGATTCCCATCTTGGGTACACATCGTTTTGTGTTCCATACTCCACCTCTTGATTCGAGTCAGAACTACTGACTCCCTTGTAAAGGACAGAATGTGGCCAAAGTGATAGGATGTCCCTTCGGAGGTGAGTTTACAAAGAGACTGGTCTCCTCTTGGGCTTGCCCGCCCTCCGTCCCTCCCTCCCGCATCTGTTCCCAGGGAAGCCAGCTGCTCCTTGGGAGCTTTATGCTGGAGAGGCCCATGGGGCAAGGAATGACTATTTCTTGCTTCCAGCAATGGAGGGCCTCTGGCTGCTCACAGCCAGCTGAGTGAGCTCAAAAGCAGACTTACCCCCAACAAGCCCGCAGATGACTGAAGATCCAGAGGCCCTCTGGACTGCAGCCTTGTGAGAGATCCTGAGCCACAGGGACCTGGCTAGTTGCACCTGGATGGCTGGCCCACAGAAACCATATCAGGTTATGAATGTTGTTTTAGGCCCATTGGTTCGGGGAAAACCTTCAAGAAAGACAGGAGTGGGAAGCCAAATGTTTGGCTTCTGACCCACCCCCCCTCTCCTGGGGTTGAAATTCCAGGGAAATCAAGAGATGGTAGAAACGCCTGAGAGATGAGGGTAAACAATGGAAGAGAGAGGACATCTATGCTGATCGCCATGGATCTCTCTGAGAGGACATCCTCCCACTTGATCCTCCTGTGTCGAAGGGTGGCAAATGCAGGGGGAGACACCTGGCAGTGTGGTCCAAGTCGGCTGAGAGCACTCGACCCAGCCCCACAGAGCCTCCTAGAAGGCAGAGAAAGAGCCCAGAAGTTCCCTGGGGCCCCTAGAGAAGGCCCCTAGAGAATGAGATGAGTTGAAAGCCTGGGACCTGGTCGTTGGACTTCTAGGCTGGAGGGGAGATGGCCTGTGGAAGGGCCACTGCCCGCAACCCCTGTTGGACCAGACCCCTCCTGTCTGCTTTGGGAGACTGGGGGTGAATATGAGAATGAATTCATGTAGAAGAGATGGTGTTCTAATGCTTGGTTTCAACTTCTTGAAATCCTTTCAACTTCTTGAAATCGTTGACATTCCTTTTCTCCTTGTCCCCAGGACCACCATGAATGGGAAGGGGCCTTCAAAGAAGCAAGATGAGAACATCTCTTACAAGGCTGTCCAGTGTCAATATCCAACCACTGCAGTCACTTCTACCCCCTTGGCAGCCCCACTGCTTCCATCAGGACACAGATCCGTTCCTGTACAGGTTTTTGAGCAAACGTAAGTTTGGATTTCTCGCAGAGAAATGCCAAGAGTGCAATGACTGGGGTCCTAGGGTGGTTGCAAGTCTAGTTTTCAGAGAAACTGTGTGGAGGGTTGGGTCACTATCCTGTGCACCTGAAAAGCATATTCTACTGCTTGTTCCCTGGAATTTAAATCCAGGCCTTGAAAAAGAAAAGGAACTGTGAACTGTTTTCAAGAGGGAGCTCTATCACCTTCCATTCCCAACAGCGATGCAGGAGCGATCCAGTCGTTCCACATCCTGCCTTGCATTGGGGAGTGGGGTCTCTCTCTCCCTCTCGGGTGCATTTGGTTTGCATCATGCTGATAGGTGTGCAGTGAGAGCTCATTGGAGTTTGAATTTGAATTGCCCCGATGGTAACTTTTTATGGGATTTCCATCTGTATACTCTTTGGTAAAGGGTTTCGGTCTTTTGCCCATTTTTTTTTGTTTTTGTTCTTTTCAGACTGGATGGCTTGCTTCTTTGGGGGTCAACTTTTGAGGTTCTCTCCTTCCGACAGGAGTCCTTTATCAGGTATGTGGTTTGCACCTATTTTCTCCCAGTTTGTAGCTTCCCTTTTGGGTCTTCTTCACAAGGTGTTTCACACATTACAGACTTCCAATTCTGATTTGTTGGATCATGTCTAATGAATCAACTCTTCTTGAACGGAACATGATTTGATGTCCAGTCGGAGGATTCTTTACCTAGCTGTCCATTCTGGACATTTTTTTCCCTAGAAGATTTATCATTTTACGTAGAAGGCGGTGATTAATTTTGAGTTAATTTAACAAATTTTTTTTTCTTTTTGAGAGAGTGAGCATGCGCATGAGTGGGGCGTGGGGTGGAGGGAGAAGCGAAAAGAGCGTCCTTAAGCAGACTCCCCAGTGAGCTTGGAGCCTGATTTTGTCCCGGGACCCTGAGAGCATGACAAGAGCCGAAATGAAGAGCTGGCTGCCTCAGCGACTGAGTCACCCAGGCGCCACGAGTTCAGTTTTGTACAGAGGATGAGCCTTCGATTGTGGTCCTCGTCCTCCTCGTCCTCCACCTCCACCTCCTCCTCCTCTCTGCCCCTCCCTCTTCTTCTTGGGCCTCCTTCTTCTTCTTTGTCTCTGGAAGTCCACTTGCTCTAGCACCATTTCTTCAAAACGCTGTCACTCCTCCATTGAATTGCTTTTCCCCTTTGTCAGAATCCCATTGACATGTTGGTGGTTGGTCTCTTTCTGGGTTTGATCCTGTTCCACTTATCTATCTTTATACTGTTCCATTTGTCTATCCCTTCACCAACACCACACATTTTTGATTACTATAGCTGTAGATCTTGAAACTGGGTGGAAGGATTCCTTTGGTTTTCTTCTTTAGTTTTATTTTCTCATCTTTTTCTAGGTTCTGACGTGGAGAGCTTATTGTTTTGAGACAGAGAGAGAGAGAGAGAGAGAGAGAGACAGGGAAGGGGTACAGAGAGAGAGAGAGAGAGAGAGAGAGAGAGAGAGAGAGAGATTATTAAACAGCCTCCATGCCCAGCACCAGCACAATGCAGGTTCAGTCTCACAACCTCGAGTTTCATCATGACCCGAGTCAAAATCAAGAGTTGGACTAACTGACTGAGCCTCCCAGATGCTCCTCCTCCTTTCTAACATAGGCAGTGATTGCTCTACATGGTGCTGTCCATTGATTGTGCTGTGTCCCACACATTTTCATATGTTGTATGTTCATTTTCCTTCACTTCAATGCATTGAGATTTGATCTTTGATCTTTGATCATCTAGAAGGTTACTTTCTCAGTGTTTGGATATTTGTTAGATTTCTCCTTTGGATACCTAGTTTGCTTTTTAAATATATTTTTTTTAATGTTGAAATTGTACTTCCGAGAAATTGATCGATAGGGTTGTCTTTGTTTCAGGTGTACAATATAGCGATTCCCCTCCCCTACCCCACCTGCTGTCAGCTCCGGTTGCAGGCAATGATGTGCCTTGGAGACTCAGGTGCACCTCCCCCACCCCTCCTCCCTTCAGCTCCTGTTGCCAGGCACTGGTTTGCGTTGGAGACGGAACCCTCGTAGGGGTTCCAAGCACTTCCTAGTGGCCCAGAAGACACTGGTGATCGGAGACCAAGCCACAAGGCTCTTTGGAGCCAGCTGGGGGCCATCCAAATGCCTCCCCACACAGTTCTGGAGCCGCTGTGGGCTGTCCTGGAGCAGCTGTGGGCTGCTGGGTTGGTGATATCCGAACGTTGGCCACATGTGCCACGAGTCTCTGGGTTTCGCTGGGAGATCCTGGTGTGCACTGCAGTGGTGGTGTTCCTGGGAAAGAGTGCACTCAGCTTCCGAAGAAGAAAGTGGCAGTGTGCCCGGAACGAGGAAGTCTCTGGAAAAGGCATGGAGAAGACCGAACCGGACGCACAAGCCCGTGGAGCTGTCGCATCATCCGAGCCGAAGGCCAGTCCTCTCCCGTTCCAGCTTCTTGCTCTGGCTGCCCTGAATCAAGATGCCGGGTATTGGTCAGTGGGAAACACCACGCAACTGCGGAAGGGAGTTCGGCAAAGGCTGTTGAAGAGCCCTCAGCAGCTGCCTCATGAAAATCCCATCTGTGGAGCAGCCCAGGAAGATGGAGAAGCCCTGGTGAGGAAAACGCCAGAAGGCTTCAAGGACAGCCGTGATCTGCAGGCAAGTGCAGACCCGCTGGTTCAGGAGATTGGCAGCTGTGGACAGAGAGTGCAGGACGAGGCAGGGCAGGCAGGCAGGCCAGAGCTTCCTGAAGGAGGAGTGCGGCGGCAGGCCAGCGCTGAGGGCCAGAGCCAACAGCACACCCTCAGCCAGATCCTCCTGAAGGGGATGCATGTGCTAGAGCTGCTTGGAGATCATCTGGAAGGTGGGGGCTCAAGGAGGCAGGTGGAGACTGGCTCCTCCTCCCCTGACCACGTGCCCTCAGGCGGGAGCCCCGTGAACCAATTCAAGCCGTCCAGGGCACTGAAGAAGGCACGTCAGAGGAATGAAGAGCTCCCAAGAAACCCAACAAGCCACCAAGCTGAGCAAGGACCTGTTCACCTTCGGAACACCCTCCTGGACGGTGAGATTCCGAAGTTGCGCCTGAAGCTTGAGGCAGAGCCGAAGCTGTGCGAAGAGCACCTCAGACACCTGGAGAGGAAGATGATGGAGGAGAAGGCACGCTGCCTGCAAGTGAAGAACGAGCTTGCCAAGGTGCGCAGGAAGGCGGATGCTGCCCACTGGCACTTGGGCCTCTATAGGAACATGGCCGCCGACCTGCACCGAGAATGGCAGCAAATCGCCTCCTTCCATGAGCGGGAGCGCCTCGTGGTGGAGAAGAGGAGTGAGGAGAGCCAGAAGGCTGTCCTGTGGGCAGAGAGGGAGTTCCAAAGGCTCCAGGCCCAAAACCATTGCCTCAGGCAGAAGCTGGCCAACTCTGGGCCCAAGGTCCAGCCTGTCTCCGGGGGGCCTCCTGCTCCTGCTCCTGCTGTTCCGGGCACAGCCTCCAAGTACCCTCAAGGGCCAAAGGCTCCCCTGAAACCCAGGAAGCCCAAGAAGGGAGCAAGGGTGCACTGGCCAGATTCCAAGTTCTCGGGTCCCCTGCAGGTCTGATTCCCTTGCCCAGCAGCCACCAACACTCACAACCAGAGCACAAAAGCTCCTGTGCTTACCCCTTCAGCCATACCCATGGCTCCTTTGACTTGAGATCCACCCCATCCTTTAGCCTGATGCTCCATATTCCCTGGAGCCGTATGAGTGTGAGAGAATATTTTTCAGTGTTCAGCGTAACACAAATAAAAATAAAAATATCCAATGGCTGAGACTCCTGCTACTGAGAATGGATTTGATTAAGGGATTCTATGCCAAGCAAGGGACGGTTTGAAGTGTCTTGTATCGATCCCTTAATCGTCCCAATAACCCAGTGTGTCATGTCTGACTGAGGTTCAGACAGGGGAAACAACTTGCCCCAAGATCACACAGCTAGTGAATTTCAGAGCTCCCGTTCCAAACCAGGGTTGTCTAATGATCACCTGCTGTGCCAATAACTTCTACTACTATGCCTACTACTTTTCTTCTTCTTCTTCTTCTTCTTCTTCTTCTTCTTCTTCTTCTTCTTCTTCTTCTTCTTCTTCTTCTTCTTCTTCTTCTTCTTCCTTGGTGAGACAGAAAGGGTGACGGCGCACACATACACACACACACACACAAAGGAACGCACACACATGCAGGCGGGGGAGGGGCCGAGTTAGAGAGATTCCTCGACAGGCTTCGGACTCAAGTGCTGAACCAGACGCTGGTCTGGATTTCCCAGATCACGTGATCAGCCCTGAACCGAAATCAGGAGCCAGACACTGAACTGACAGGCACTGTTGGGCAAGGAACTTCTAGGCAAGCTGCTGAAGGATCCCAGAAGGGCTTGGTAAATTGTTCCCCTCGTTCACGTCCTAGGATGTGATGATTCTATGCAAAGATAATAGTGCATGTAATATAATCTAACATAATATATAATAATATAAGGATGCAGAGATTATAGTGGTGGCTAGCTGAGGTCAAGTCCCAGCCAAGTAGGGAGGGCAGCCTTTAAGGGTCTCCAACGATTCCCATCTTGGGTACACATCGTTTTGTGTTCCATACTCCACCTCTTGATTCGAGTCAGAACTACTGACTCCCTTGTAAAGGACAGAATGTGGCCAAAGTGATAGGATGTCCCTTCGGAGGTGAGTTTACAAAGAGACTGGTCTCCTCTTGGGCTTGCCCGCCCTCCGTCCCTCCCTCCCGCATCTGTTCCCAGGGAAGCCAGCTGCTCCTTGGGAGCTTTATGCTGGAGAGGCCCATGGGGCAAGGAATGACTATTTCTTGCTTCCAGCAATGGAGGGCCTCTGGCTGCTCACAGCCAGCTGAGTGAGCTCAAAAGCAGACTTACCCCCAACAAGCCCGCAGATGACTGAAGATTCAGAGGCCCTCTGGACTGCAGCCTTGTGAGAGATCCTGAGCCACAGGGACCTGGCTAGTTGCACCTGGATGGCTGGCCCACAGAAACCATATCAGGTTATGAATGTTGTTTTAGGCCCATTGGTTCGGGGAAAACCTTCAAGAAAGACAGGAGTGGGAAGCCAAATGTTTGGCTTCTGACCCACCCCCCCTCTCCTGGGGTTGAAATTCCAGGGAAATCAAGAGATGGTAGAAACGCCTGAGAGATGAGGGTAAACAATGGAAGAGAGAGGACATCTATGCTGATCGCCATGGATCTCTCTGAGAGGACATCCTCCCACTTGATCCTCCTGTGTCGAAGGGTGGCAAATGCAGGGGGAGACACCTGGCAGTGTGGTCCAAGTCGGCTGAGAGCACTCGACCCAGCCCCACAGAGCCTCCTAGAAGGCAGAGAAAGAGCCCAGAAGTTCCCTGGGGCCCCTAGAGAAGGCCCCTAGAGAATGAGATGAGTTGAAAGCCTGGGACCTGGTCGTTGGACTTCTAGGCTGGAGGGGAGATGGCCTGTGGAAGGGCCACTGCCCGCAACCCCTGTTGGACCAGACCCCTCCTGTCTGCTTTGGGAGACTGGGGGTGAATATGAGAATGAATTCATGTAGAAGAGATGGTGTTCTAATGCTTGGTTTCAACTTCTTGAAATCCTTTCAACTTCTTGAAATCGTTGACATTCCTTTTCTCCTTGTCCCCAGGACCACCATGAATGGGAAGGGGCCTTCAAAGAAGCAAGATGAGAACATCTCTTACAAGGCTGTCCAGTGTCAATATCCAACCACTGCAGTCACTTCTACCCCCTTGGCAGCCCCACTGCTTCCATCAGGACACAGATCCGTTCCTGTACAGGTTTTGAGCAAACGTAAGTTTGGATTTCTCGCAGAGAAATGCCAAGAGTGCAATGACTGGGGTCCTAGGGTGGTTGCAAGTCTAGTTTTCAGAGAAACTGTGTGGAGGGTTGGGTCACTATCCTGTGCACCCGAAAAGCATATTCTACTGCTTGTTCCCTGGAATTTAAATCCAGGCCTTGAAAAAGAAAAGGAACTGTGAACTGTTTTCAAGAGGGAGCTCTATCCTCTTCCATTCCCAACAGCGATGCAGGAGCGATCCAGTCGTTCCACATCCTGCCTTGCATTGGGGAGTGGGGTCTCTCTCTCCCTCTCGGGTGCATTTGGTTTGCATCATGCTGATAGGTGTGCAGTGAGAGCTCATTGGAGTTTGAATTTGAATTGCCCCGATGGTAACTTTTTATGGGATTTCCATCTGTATACTCTTTGGTAAAGGGTTTCGGTCTTTTGCCCATTTTTTTTTGTTTTTGTTCTTTTCAGACTGGATGGCTTGCTTCTTTGGGGGTCAACTTTTGAGGTTCTCTCCTTCCGACAGGAGTCCTTTATCAGGTATGTGGTTTGCACCTATTTTCTCCCAGTTTGTAGCTTCCCTTTTGGGTCTTCTTCACAAGGTGTTTCACACATTACAGACTTCCAATTCTGATTTGTTGGATCATGTCTAATGAATCAACTCTTCTTGAACGGAACATGATTTGATGTCCAGTCGGAGGATTCTTTACCTAGCTGTCCATTCTGGACATTTTTTTCCCTAGAAGATTTATCATTTTACGTAGAAGGCGGTGATTAATTTTGAGTTAATTTAACAAATTTTTTTTTCTTTTTGAGAGAGTGAGCATGCGCATGAGTGGGGCGTGGGGTGGAGGGAGAAGCGAAAAGAGCGTCCTTAAGCAGACTCCCCAGTGAGCTTGGAGCCTGATTTTGTCCCGGGACCCTGAGAGCATGACAAGAGCCGAAATGAAGAGCTGGCTGCCTCAGCGACTGAGTCACCCAGGCGCCACGAGTTCAGTTTTGTACAGAGGATGAGCCTTCGATTGTGGTCCTCGTCCTCCTCGTCCTCCACCTCCACCTCCTCCTCCTCTCTGCCCCTCCCTCTTCTTCTTGGGCCTCCTTCTTCTTCTTTGTCTCTGGAAGTCCACTTGCTCTAGCACCATTTCTTCAAAACGCTGTCACTCCTCCATTGAATTGCTTTTCCCCTTTGTCAGAATCCCATTGACATGTTGGTGGTTGGTCTCTTTCTGGGTTTGATCCTGTTCCACTTATCTATCTTTATACTGTTCCATTTGTCTATCCCTTCACCAACACCACACATTTTTGATTACTATAGCTGTAGATCTTGAAACTGGGTGGAAGGATTCCTTTGGTTTTCTTCTTTAGTTTTATTTTCTCATCTTTTTCTAGGTTCTGACGTGGAGAGCTTATTGTTTTGAGACAGAGAGAGAGAGAGAGAGAGAGACAGGGAAGGGGTACAGAGAGAGAGAGAGAGAGAGAGAGAGAGAGAGATTATTAAACAGCCTCCATGCCCAGCACCAGCACAATGCAGGTTCAGTCTCACAACCTCGAGTTTCATCATGACCCGAGTCAAAATCAAGAGTTGGACTAACTGACTGAGCCTCCCAGATGCTCCTCCTCCTTTCTAACATAGGCAGTGATTGCTCTACATGGTGCTGTCCATTGATTGTGCTGTGTCCCACACATTTTCATATGTTGTATGTTCATTTTCCTTCACTTCAATGCATTGAGATTTGATCTTTGATCTTTGATCATCTAGAAGGTTACTTTCTCAGTGTTTGGATATTTGTTAGATTTCTCCTTTGGATACCTAGTTTGCTTTTTAAATATATTTTTTTTAATGTTGAAATTGTACTTCCGAGAAATTGATCGATAGGGTTGTCTTTGTTTCAGGTGTACAATAGAGCGATTCCCCTCCCCTACCCCACCTGCTGTCAGCTCCGGTTGCAGGCACTGATGTGCCTTGGAGACTCAGGTGCACCTCCCCCACCCCTCCTCCCTTCAGCTCCTGTTGCCAGGCACTGGTTTGCGTTGGAGACGGAACCCTCGTAGGGGTTCCAAGCACTTCCTAGTGGCCCAGAAGACACTGGTGATCGGAGACCAAGCCCAAGGCTCTTTGGAGCCAGCTGGGGGCCATCCAAATGCCTCCCCACACAGTTCTGGAGCCGCTGTGGGCTGTCCTGGAGCAGCTGTGGGCTGCTGGGTTGGTGATATCCGAACGTTGGCCACATGTGCCACGAGTCTCTGGGTTTCGCTGGGAGATCCTGGTGTGCACTGCAGTGGTGGTGTTCCTGGGAAAGAGTGCACTCAGCTTCCGAAGAAGAATGTGGCAGTGTGCCCGGAACGAGGAAGTCTCTGGAAAAGGCATGGAGAAGACCGAACCGGACGCACAAGCCCGTGGAGCTGTCGCATCATCCGAGCCGAAGGCCAGTCCTCTCCCGTTCCAGCTTCTTGCTCTGGCTGCCCTGAATCAAGATGCCGGGTATTGGTCAGTGGGAAACACCACGCAACTGCGGAAGGGAGTTCGGCAAAGGCTGTTGAAGAGCCCTCAGCAGCTGCCTCATGAAAATCCCATCTGTGGAGCAGCCCAGGAAGATGGAGAAGCCCTGGTGAGGAAAACGCCAGAAGGCTTCAAGGACAGCCGTGATCTGCAGGCAAGTGCAGACCCGCTGGTTCAGGAGATTGGCAGCTGTGGACAGAGAGTGCAGGACGAGGCAGGGCAGGCAGGCAGGCCAGAGCTTCCTGAAGGAGGAGTGCGGCGGCAGGCCAGCGCTGAGGGCCAGAGCCAACAGCACACCCTCAGCCAGATCCTCCTGAAGGGGATGCATGTGCTAGAGCTGCTTGGAGATCATCTGGAAGGTGGGGGCTCAAGGAGGCAGGTGGAGACTGGCTCCTCCTCCCCTGACCACGTGCCCTCAGGCGGGAGCCCCGTGAACCAATTCAAGCCGTCCAGGGCACTGAAGAAGGCACGTCAGAGGAATGAAGAGCTCCCAAGAAACCCAACAAGCCACCAAGCTGAGCAAGGACCTGTTCACCTTCGGAACACCCTCCTGGACGGTGAGATTCCGAAGTTGCGCCTGAAGCTTGAGGCAGAGCCGAAGCTGTGCGAAGAGCACCTCAGACACCTGGAGAGGAAGATGATGGAGGAGAAGGCACGCTGCCTGCAAGTGAAGAACGAGCTTGCCAAGGTGCGCAGGAAGGCGGATGCTGCCCACTGGCACTTGGGCCTCTATAGGAACATGGCCGCCGACCTGCACCGAGAATGGCAGCAAATCGCCTCCTTGCATGAGCGGGAGCGCCTCGTGGTGGAGAAGAGGAGTGAGGAGAGCCAGAAGGCTGTCCTGTGGGCAGAGAGGGAGTTCCAAAGGCTCCAGGCCCAAAACCATTGCCTCAGGCAGAAGCTGGCCAACTCTGGGCCCAAGGTCCAGCCTGTCTCCGGGGGGCCTCCTGCTCCTGCTCCTGCTGTTCCGGGCACAGCCTCCAAGTACCCTCAAGGGCCAAAGGCTCCCCTGAAACCCAGGAAGCCCAAGAAGGGAGCAAGGGTGCACTGGCCAGATTCCAAGTTCTCGGGTCCCCTGCAGGTCTGATTCCCTTGCCCAGCAGCCACCAACACTCACAACCAGAGCACAAAAGCTCCTGTGCTTACCCCTTCAGCCATACCCATGGCTCCTTTGACTTGAGATCCACCCCATCCTTTAGCCTGATGCTCCATATTCCCTGGAGCCGTATGAGTGTGAGAGAATATTTTTCAGTGTTCAGCGTAACACAAATAAAAATAAAAATATCCAATGGCTGAGACTCCTGCTACTGAGAATGGATTTGATTAAGGGATTCTATGCCAAGCAAGGGACGGTTTGAAGTGTCTTGTATCGATCCCTTAATCGTCCCAATAACCCAGTGTGTCATGTCTGACTGAGGTTCAGACAGGGGAAACAACTTGCCCCAAGATCACACAGCTAGTGAATTTCAGAGCTCCCGTTCCAAACCAGGGTTGTCTAATGATCACCTGCTGTGCCAATAACTTCTACTACTATGCCTACTACTGTTCTTCTTCTTCTTCTTCTTCTTCTTCTTCTTCTTCTTCTTCTTCTTCTTCTTCTTCTTCTTCTTCTTCTTCTTCTTCTTCTTCTTCTTCCTTGGTGAGACAGAAAGGGTGACGGCGCACACATACACACACACACACACAAAGGAACGCACACACATGCAGGCGGGGGAGGGGCCGAGTTAGAGAGATTCCTCGACAGGCTTCGGACTCAAGTGCTGAACCAGACGCTGGTCTGGATTTCCCAGATCACGTGATCAGCCCTGAACCGAAATCAGGAGCCAGACACTGAACTGACAGGCACTGTTGGGCAAGGAACTTCTAGGCAAGCTGCTGAAGGATCCCAGAAGGGCTTGGTAAATTGTTCCCCTCGTTCACGTCCTAGGATGTGATGATTCTATGCAAAGATAATAGTGCATGTAATATAATCTAACATAATATATAATAATATAAGGATGCAGAGATTATAGTGGTGGCTAGCTGAGGTCAAGTCCCAGCCAAGTAGGGAGGGCAGCCTTTAAGGGTCTCCAACGATTCCCATCTTGGGTACACATCGTTTTGTGTTCCATACTCCACCTCTTGATTCGAGTCAGAACTACTGACTCCCTTGTAAAGGACAGAATGTGGCCAAAGTGATAGGATGTCCCTTCGGAGGTGAGTTTACAAAGAGACTGGTCTCCTCTTGGGCTTGCCCGCCCTCCGTCCCTCCCTCCCGCATCTGTTCCCAGGGAAGCCAGCTGCTCCTTGGGAGCTTTATGCTGGAGAGGCCCATGGGGCAAGGAATGACTATTTCTTGCTTCCAGCAATGGAGGGCCTCTGGCTGCTCACAGCCAGCTGAGTGAGCTCAAAAGCAGACTTACCCCCAACAAGCCCGCAGATGACTGAAGATCCAGAGGCCCTCTGGACTGCAGCCTTGTGAGAGATCCTGAGCCACAGGGACCTGGCTAGTTGCACCTGGATGGCTGGCCCACAGAAACCATATCAGGTTATGAATGTTGTTTTAGGCCCATTGGTTCGGGGAAAACCTTCAAGAAAGACAGGAGTGGGAAGCCAAATGTTTGGCTTCTGACCCACCCCCCCTCTCCTGGGGTTGAAATTCCAGGGAAATCAAGAGATGGTAGAAACGCCTGAGAGATGAGGGTAAACAATGGAAGAGAGAGGACATCTATGCTGATCGCCATGGATCTCTCTGAGAGGACATCCTCCCACTTGATCCTCCTGTGTCGAAGGGTGGCAAATGCAGGGGGAGACACCTGGCAGTGTGGTCCAAGTCGGCTGAGAGCACTCGACCCAGCCCCACAGAGCCTCCTAGAAGGCAGAGAAAGAGCCCAGAAGTTCCCTGGGGCCCCTAGAGAAGGCCCCTAGAGAATGAGATGAGTTGAAAGCCTGGGACCTGGTCGTTGGACTTCTAGGCTGGAGGGGAGATGGCCTGTGGAAGGGCCACTGCCCGCAACCCCTGTTGGACCAGACCCCTCCTGTCTGCTTTGGGAGACTGGGGGTGAATATGAGAATGAATTCATGTAGAAGAGATGGTGTTCTAATGCTTGGTTTCAACTTCTTGAAATCCTTTCAACTTCTTGAAATCGTTGACATTCCTTTTCTCCTTGTCCCCAGGACCACCATGAATGGGAAGGGGCCTTCAAAGAAGCAAGATGAGAACATCTCTTACAAGGCTGTCCAGTGTCAATATCCAACCACTGCAGTCACTTCTACCCCCTTGGCAGCCCCACTGCTTCCATCAGGACACAGATCCGTTCCTGTACAGGTTTTTGAGCAAACGTAAGTTTGGATTTCTCGCAGAGAAATGCCAAGAGTGCAATGACTGGGGTCCTAGGGTGGTTGCAAGTCTAGTTTTCAGAGAAACTGTGTGGAGGGTTGGGTCACTATCCTGTGCACCCGAAAAGCATATTCTACTGCTTGTTCCCTGGAATTTAAATCCAGGCCTTGAAAAAGAAAAGGAACTGTGAACTGTTTTCAAGAGGGAGCTCTATCACCTTCCATTCCCAACAGCGATGCAGGAGCGATCCAGTCGTTCCACATCCTGCCTTGCATTGGGGGAGTGGGGTCTCTCTCTCCCTCTCGGGTGCATTTGGTTTGCATCATGCTGATAGGTGTGCAGTGAGAGCTCATTGGAGTTTGAATTTGAATTGCCCCGATGGTAACTTTTTATGGGATTTCCATCTGTATACTCTTTGGTAAAGGGTTTCGGTCTTTTGCCCATTTTTTTTTGTTTTTGTTCTTTTCAGACTGGATGGCTTGCTTCTTTGGGGGTCAACTTTTGAGGTTCTCTCCTTCCGACAGGAGTCCTTTATCAGGTATGTGGTTTGCACCTATTTTCTCCCAGTTTGTAGCTTCCCTTTTGGGTCTTCTTCACAAGGTGTTTCACACATTACAGACTTCCAATTCTGATTTGTTGGATCATGTCTAATGAATCAACTCTTCTTGAACGGAACATGATTTGATGTCCAGTCGGAGGATTCTTTACCTAGCTGTCCATTCTGGACATTTTTTTCCCTAGAAGATTTATCATTTTACGTAGAAGGCGGTGATTAATTTTGAGTTAATTTAACAAATTTTTTTTTCTTTTTGAGAGAGTGAGCATGCGCATGAGTGGGGCGTGGGGTGGAGGGAGAAGCGAAAAGAGCGTCCTTAAGCAGACTCCCCAGTGAGCTTGGAGCCTGATTTTGTCCCGGGACCCTGAGAGCATGACAAGAGCCGAAATGAAGAGCTGGCTGCCTCAGCGACTGAGTCACCCAGGCGCCACGAGTTCAGTTTTGTACAGAGGATGAGCCTTCGATTGTGGTCCTCGTCCTCCTCGTCCTCCACCTCCACCTCCTCCTCCTCTCTGCCCCTCCCTCTTCTTCTTGGGCCTCCTTCTTCTTCTTTGTCTCTGGAAGTCCACTTGCTCTAGCACCATTTCTTCAAAACGCTGTCACTCCTCCATTGAATTGCTTTTCCCCTTTGTCAGAATCCCATTGACATGTTGGTGGTTGGTCTCTTTCTGGGTTTGATCCTGTTCCACTTATCTATCTTTATACTGTTCCATTTGTCTATCCCTTCACCAACACCACACATTTTTGATTACTATAGCTGTAGATCTTGAAACTGGGTGGAAGGATTCCTTTGGTTTTCTTCTTTAGTTTTATTTTCTCATCTTTTTCTAGGTTCTGACGTGGAGAGCTTATTGTTTTGAGACAGAGAGAGAGAGAGAGAGAGAGAGAGAGACAGGGAAGGGGTACAGAGAGAGAGAGAGAGAGAGAGAGAGAGAGATTATTAAACAGCCTCCATGCCCAGCACCAGCACAATGCAGGTTCAGTCTCACAACCTCGAGTTTCATCATGACCCGAGTCAAAATCAAGAGTTGGACTAACTGACTGAGCCTCCCAGATGCTCCTCCTCCTTTCTAACATAGGCAGTGATTGCTCTACATGGTGCTGTCCATTGATTGTGCTGTGTCCCACACATTTTCATATGTTGTATGTTCATTTTCCTTCACTTCAATGCATTGAGATTTGATCTTTGATCTTTGATCATCTAGAAGGTTACTTTCTCAGTGTTTGGATATTTGTTAGATTTCTCCTTTGGATACCTAGTTTGCTTTTTAAATATATTTTTTTTAATGTTGAAATTGTACTTCCGAGAAATTGATCGATAGGGTTGTCTTTGTTTCAGGTGTACAATAGAGCGATTCCCCTCCCCTACCCCACCTGCTGTCAGCTCCGGTTGCAGGCAATGATGTGCCTTGGAGACTCAGGTGCACCTCCCCCACCCCTCCTCCCTTCAGCTCCTGTTGCCAGGCACTGGTTTGCGTTGGAGACGGAACCCTCGTAGGGGTTCCAAGCACTTCCTAGTGGCCCAGAAGACACTGGTGATCGGAGACCAAGCCACAAGGCTCTTTGGAGCCAGCTGGGGGCCATCCAAATGCCTCCCCACACAGTTCTGGAGCCGCTGTGGGCTGTCCTGGAGCAGCTGTGGGCTGCTGGGTTGGTGATATCCGAACGTTGGCCACATGTGCCACGAGTCTCTGGGTTTCGCTGGGAGATCCTGGTGTGCACTGCAGTGGTGGTGTTCCTGGGAAAGAGTGCACTCAGCTTCCGAAGAAGAAAGTGGCAGTGTGCCCGGAACGAGGAAGTCTCTGGAAAAGGCATGGAGAAGACCGAACCGGACGCACAAGCCCGTGGAGCTGTCGCATCATCCGAGCCGAAGGCCAGTCCTCTCCCGTTCCAGCTTCTTGCTCTGGCTGCCCTGAATCAAGATGCCGGGTATTGGTCAGTGGGAAACACCACGCAACTGCGGAAGGGAGTTCGGCAAAGGCTGTTGAAGAGCCCTCAGCAGCTGCCTCATGAAAATCCCATCTGTGGAGCAGCCCAGGAAGATGGAGAAGCCCTGGTGAGGAAAACGCCAGAAGGCTTCAAGGACAGCCGTGATCTGCAGGCAAGTGCAGACCCGCTGGTTCAGGAGATTGGCAGCTGTGGACAGAGAGTGCAGGACGAGGCAGGGCAGGCAGGCAGGCCAGAGCTTCCTGAAGGAGGAGTGCGGCGGCAGGCCAGCGCTGAGGGCCAGAGCCAACAGCACACCCTCAGCCAGATCCTCCTGAAGGGGATGCATGTGCTAGAGCTGCTTGGAGATCATCTGGAAGGTGGGGGCTCAAGGAGGCAGGTGGAGACTGGCTCCTCCTCCCCTGACCACGTGCCCTCAGGCGGGAGCCCCGTGAACCAATTCAAGCCGTCCAGGGCACTGAAGAAGGCACGTCAGAGGAATGAAGAGCTCCCAAGAAACCCAACAAGCCACCAAGCTGAGCAAGGACCTGTTCACCTTCGGAACACCCTCCTGGACGGTGAGATTCCGAAGTTGCGCCTGAAGCTTGAGGCAGAGCCGAAGCTGTGCGAAGAGCACCTCAGACACCTGGAGAGGAAGATGATGGAGGAGAAGGCACGCTGCCTGCAAGTGAAGAACGAGCTTGCCAAGGTGCGCAGGAAGGCGGATGCTGCCCACTGGCACTTGGGCCTCTATAGGAACATGGCCGCCGACCTGCACCGAGAATGGCAGCAAATCGCCTCCTTGCATGAGCGGGAGCGCCTCGTGGTGGAGAAGAGGAGTGAGGAGAGCCAGAAGGCTGTCCTGTGGGCAGAGAGGGAGTTCCAAAGGCTCCAGGCCCAAAACCATTGCCTCAGGCAGAAGCTGGCCAACTCTGGGCCCAAGGTCCAGCCTGTCTCCGGGGGGCCTCCTGCTCCTGCTCCTGCTGTTCCGGGCACAGCCTCCAAGTACCCTCAAGGGCCAAAGGCTCCCCTGAAACCCAGGAAGCCCAAGAAGGGAGCAAGGGTGCACTGGCCAGATTCCAAGTTCTCGGGTCCCCTGCAGGTCTGATTCCCTTGCCCAGCAGCCACCAACACTCACAACCAGAGCACAAAAGCTCCTGTGCTTACCCCTTCAGCCATACCCATGGCTCCTTTGACTTGAGATCCACCCCATCCTTTAGCCTGATGCTCCATATTCCCTGGAGCCGTATGAGTGTGAGAGAATATTTTTCAGTGTTCAGCGTAACACAAATAAAAATAAAAATATCCAATGGCTGAGACTCCTGCTACTGAGAATGGATTTGATTAAGGGATTCTATGCCAAGCAAGGGACGGTTTGAAGTGTCTTGTATCGATCCCTTAATCGTCCCAATAACCCAGTGTGTCATGTCTGACTGAGGTTCAGACAGGGGAAACAACTTGCCCCAAGATCACACAGCTAGTGAATTTCAGAGCTCCCGTTCCAAACCAGGGTTGTCTAATGATCACCTGCTGTGCCAATAACTTCTACTACTATGCCTACTACTGTTCTTCTTCTTCTTCTTCTTCTTCTTCTTCTTCTTCTTCTTCTTCTTCTTCTTCTTCTTCTTCTTCTTCTTCTTCTTCTTCCTTGGTGAGACAGAAAGGGTGACGGCGCACACATACACACACACACACACAAAGGAACGCACACACATGCAGGCGGGGGAGGGGCCGAGTTAGAGAGATTCCTCGACAGGCTTCGGACTCAAGTGCTGAACCAGACGCTGGTCTGGATTTCCCAGATCACGTGATCAGCCCTGAACCGAAATCAGGAGCCAGACACTGAACTGACAGGCACTGTTGGGCAAGGAACTTCTAGGCAAGCTGCTGAAGGATCCCAGAAGGGCTTGGTAAATTGTTCCCCTCGTTCACGTCCTAGGATGTGATGATTCTATGCAAAGATAATAGTGCATGTAATATAATCTAACATAATATATAATAATATAAGGATGCAGAGATTATAGTGGTGGCTAGCTGAGGTCAAGTCCCAGCCAAGTAGGGAGGGCAGCCTTTAAGGGTCTCCAACGATTCCCATCTTGGGTACACATCGTTTTGTGTTCCATACTCCACCTCTTGATTCGAGTCAGAACTACTGACTCCCTTGTAAAGGACAGAATGTGGCCAAAGTGATAGGATGTCCCTTCGGAGGTGAGTTGACAAAGAGACTGGTCTCCTCTTGGGCTTGCCCGCCCTCCGTCCCTCCCTCCCGCATCTGTTCCCAGGGAAGCCAGCTGCTCCTTGGGAGCTTTATGCTGGAGAGGCCCATGGGGCAAGGAATGACTATTTCTTGCTTCCAGCAATGGAGGGCCTCTGGCTGCTCACAGCCAGCTGAGTGAGCTCAAAAGCAGACTTACCCCCAACAAGCCCGCAGATGACTGAAGATCCAGAGGCCCTCTGGACTGCAGCCTTGTGAGAGATCCTGAGCCACAGGGACCTGGCTAGTTGCACCTGGATGGCTGGCCCACAGAAACCATATCAGGTTATGAATGTTGTTTTAGGCCCATTGGTTCGGGGAAAACCTTCAAGAAAGACAGGAGTGGGAAGCCAAATGTTTGGCTTCTGACCCACCCCCCCTCTCCTGGGGTTGAAATTCCAGGGAAATCAAGAGATGGTAGAAACGCCTGAGAGATGAGGGTAAACAATGGAAGAGAGAGGACATCTAGTCTGATCGCCATGGATCTCTCTGAGAGGACATCCTCCCACTTGATCCTCCTGTGTCGAAGGGTGGCAAATGCAGGGGGAGACACCTGGCAGTGTGGTCCAAGTCGGCTGAGAGCACTCGACCCAGCCCCACAGAGCCTCCTAGAAGGCAGAGAAAGAGCCCAGAAGTTCCCTGGGGCCCCTAGAGAAGGCCCCTAGAGAATGAGATGAGTTGAAAGCCTGGGACCTGGTCGTTGGACTTCTAGGCTGGAGGGGAGATGGCCTGTGGAAGGGCCACTGCCCGCAACCCCTGTTGGACCAGACCCCTCCTGTCTGCTTTGGGAGACTGGGGGTGAATATGAGAATGAATTCATGTAGAAGAGATGGTGTTCTAATGCTTGGTTTCAACTTCTTGAAATCCTTTCAACTTCTTGAAATCGTTGACATTCCTTTTCTCCTTGTCCCCAGGACCACCATGAATGGGAAGGGGCCTTCAAAGAAGCAAGATGAGAACATCTCTTACAAGGCTGTCCAGTGTCAATATCCAACCACTGCAGTCACTTCTACCCCCTTGGCAGCCCCACTGCTTCCATCAGGACACAGATCCGTTCCTGTACAGGTTTTTGAGCAAACGTAAGTTTGGATTTCTCGCAGAGAAATGCCAAGAGTGCAATGACTGGGGTCCTAGGGTGGTTGCAAGTCTAGTTTTCAGAGAAACTGTGTGGAGGGTTGGGTCACTATCCTGTGCACCCGAAAAGCATATTCTACTGCTTGTTCCCTGGAATTTAAATCCAGGCCTTGAAAAAGAAAAGGAACTGTGAACTGTTTTCAAGAGGGAGCTCTATCACCTTCCATTCCCAACAGCGATGCAGGAGCGATCCAGTCGTTCCACATCCTGCCTTGCATTGGGGAGTGGGGTCTCTCTCTCCCTCTCGGGTGCATTTGGTTTGCATCATGCTGATAGGTGTGCAGTGAGAGCTCATTGGAGTTTGAATTTGAATTGCCCCGATGGTAACTTTTTATGGGATTTCCATCTGTATACTCTTTGGTAAAGGGTTTCGGTCTTTTGCCCATTTTTTTTTGTTTTTGTTCTTTTCAGACTGGATGGCTTGCTTCTTTGGGGGTCAACTTTTGAGGTTCTCTCCTTCCGACAGGAGTCCTTTATCAGGTATGTGGTTTGCACCTATTTTCTCCCAGTTTGTAGCTTCCCTTTTGGGTCTTCTTCACAAGGTGTTTCACACATTACAGACTTCCAATTCTGATTTGTTGGATCATGTCTAATGAATCAACTCTTCTTGAACGGAACATGATTTGATGTCCAGTCGGAGGATTCTTTACCTAGCTGTCCATTCTGGACATTTTTTTCCCTAGAAGATTTATCATTTTACGTAGAAGGCGGTGATTAATTTTGAGTTAATTTAACAAATTTTTTTTTCTTTTTGAGAGAGTGAGCATGCGCATGAGTGGGGCGTGGGGTGGAGGGAGAAGCGAAAAGAGCGTCCTTAAGCAGACTCCCCAGTGAGCTTGGAGCCTGATTTTGTCCCGGGACCCTGAGAGCATGACAAGAGCCGAAATGAAGAGCTGGCTGCCTCAGCGACTGAGTCACCCAGGCGCCACGAGTTCAGTTTTGTACAGAGGATGAGCCTTCGATTGTGGTCCTCGTCCTCCTCGTCCTCCACCTCCACCTCCTCCTCCTCTCTGCCCCTCCCTCTTCTTCTTGGGCCTCCTTCTTCTTCTTTGTCTCTGGAAGTCCACTTGCTCTAGCACCATTTCTTCAAAACGCTGTCACTCCTCCATTGAATTGCTTTTCCCCTTTGTCAGAATCCCATTGACATGTTGGTGGTTGGTCTCTTTCTGGGTTTGATCCTGTTCCACTTATCTATCTTTATACTGTTCCATTTGTCTATCCCTTCACCAACACCACACATTTTTGATTACTATAGCTGTAGATCTTGAAACTGGGTGGAAGGATTCCTTTGGTTTTCTTCTTTAGTTTTATTTTCTCATCTTTTTCTAGGTTCTGACGTGGAGAGCTTATTGTTTTGAGACAGAGAGAGAGAGAGAGAGAGAGAGAGAGAGACAGGGAAGGGGTACAGAGAGAGAGAGAGAGAGAGAGAGAGAGAGAGATTATTAAACAGCCTCCATGCCCAGCACCAGCACAATGCAGGTTCAGTCTCACAACCTCGAGTTTCATCATGACCCGAGTCAAAATCAAGAGTTGGACTAACTGACTGAGCCTCCCAGATGCTCCTCCTCCTTTCTAACATAGGCAGTGATTGCTCTACATGGTGCTGTCCATTGATTGTGCTGTGTCCCACACATTTTCATATGTTGTATGTTCATTTTCCTTCACTTCAATGCATTGAGATTTGATCTTTGATCTTTGATCATCTAGAAGGTTACTTTCTCAGTGTTTGGATATTTGTTAGATTTCTCCTTTGGATACCTAGTTTGCTTTTTAAATATATTTTTTTTAATGTTGAAATTGTACTTCCGAGAAATTGATCGATAGGGTTGTCTTTGTTTCAGGTGTACAATATAGCGATTCCCCTCCCCTACCCCACCTGCTGTCAGCTCCGGTTGCAGGCAATGATGTGCCTTGGAGACTCAGGTGCACCTCCCCCACCCCTCCTCCCTTCAGCTCCTGTTGCCAGGCACTGGTTTGCGTTGGAGACGGAACCCTCGTAGGGGTTCCAAGCACTTCCTAGTGGCCCAGAAGACACTGGTGATCGGAGACCAAGCCACAAGGCTCTTTGGAGCCAGCTGGGGGCCATCCAAATGCCTCCCCACACAGTTCTGGAGCCGCTGTGGGCTGTCCTGGAGCAGCTGTGGGCTGCTGGGTTGGTGATATCCGAACGTTGGCCACATGTGCCACGAGTCTCTGGGTTTCGCTGGGAGATCCTGGTGTGCACTGCAGTGGTGGTGTTCCTGGGAAAGAGTGCACTCAGCTTCCGAAGAAGAAAGTGGCAGTGTGCCCGGAACGAGGAAGTCTCTGGAAAAGGCATGGAGAAGACCGAACCGGACGCACAAGCCCGTGGAGCTGTCGCATCATCCGAGCCGAAGGCCAGTCCTCTCCCGTTCCAGCTTCTTGCTCTGGCTGCCCTGAATCAAGATGCCGGGTATTGGTCAGTGGGAAACACCACGCAACTGCGGAAGGGAGTTCGGCAAAGGCTGTTGAAGAGCCCTCAGCAGCTGCCTCATGAAAATCCCATCTGTGGAGCAGCCCAGGAAGATGGAGAAGCCCTGGTGAGGAAAACGCCAGAAGGCTTCAAGGACAGCCGTGATCTGCAGGCAAGTGCAGACCCGCTGGTTCAGGAGATTGGCAGCTGTGGACAGAGAGTGCAGGACGAGGCAGGGCAGGCAGGCAGGCCAGAGCTTCCTGAAGGAGGAGTGCGGCGGCAGGCCAGCGCTGAGGGCCAGAGCCAACAGCACACCCTCAGCCAGATCCTCCTGAAGGGGATGCATGTGCTAGAGCTGCTTGGAGATCATCTGGAAGGTGGGGGCTCAAGGAGGCAGGTGGAGACTGGCTCCTCCTCCCCTGACCACGTGCCCTCAGGCGGGAGCCCCGTGAACCAATTCAAGCCGTCCAGGGCACTGAAGAAGGCACGTCAGAGGAATGAAGAGCTCCCAAGAAACCCAACAAGCCACCAAGCTGAGCAAGGACCTGTTCACCTTCGGAACACCCTCCTGGACGGTGAGATTCCGAAGTTGCGCCTGAAGCTTGAGGCAGAGCCGAAGCTGTGCGAAGAGCACCTCAGACACCTGGAGAGGAAGATGATGGAGGAGAAGGCACGCTGCCTGCAAGTGAAGAACGAGCTTGCCAAGGTGCGCAGGAAGGCGGATGCTGCCCACTGGCACTTGGGCCTCTATAGGAACATGGCCGCCGACCTGCACCGAGAATGGCAGCAAATCGCCTCCTTGCATGAGCGGGAGCGCCTCGTGGTGGAGAAGAGGAGTGAGGAGAGCCAGAAGGCTGTCCTGTGGGCAGAGAGGGAGTTCCAAAGGCTCCAGGCCCAAAACCATTGCCTCAGGCAGAAGCTGGCCAACTCTGGGCCCAAGGTCCAGCCTGTCTCCGGGGGGCCTCCTGCTCCTGCTCCTGCTGTTCCGGGCACAGCCTCCAAGTACCCTCAAGGGCCAAAGGCTCCCCTGAAACCCAGGAAGCCCAAGAAGGGAGCAAGGGTGCACTGGCCAGATTCCAAGTTCTCGGGTCCCCTGCAGGTCTGATTCCCTTGCCCAGCAGCCACCAACACTCACAACCAGAGCACAAAAGCTCCTGTGCTTACCCCTTCAGCCATACCCATGGCTCCTTTGACTTGAGATCCACCCCATCCTTTAGCCTGATGCTCCATATTCCCTGGAGCCGTATGAGTGTGAGAGAATATTTTTCAGTGTTCAGCGTAACACAAATAAAAATAAAAATATCCAATGGCTGAGACTCCTGCTACTGAGAATGGATTTGATTAAGGGATTCTATGCCAAGCAAGGGACGGTTTGAAGTGTCTTGTATCGATCCCTTAATCGTCCCAATAACCCAGTGTGTCATGTCTGACTGAGGTTCAGACAGGGGAAACAACTTGCCCCAAGATCACACAGCTAGTGAATTTCAGAGCTCCCGTTCCAAACCAGGGTTGTCTAATGATCACCTGCTGTGCCAATAACTTCTACTACTATGCCTAGTACTGTTCTTCTTCTTCTTCTTCTTCTTCTTCTTCTTCTTCTTCTTCTTCTTCTTCTTCTTCTTCTTCTTCTTCTTCTTCTTCTTCTTCCTTGGTGAGACAGAAAGGGTGACGGCGCACACATACACACACACAAAGGAACGCACACACATGCAGGCGGGGGAGGGGCCGAGTTAGAGAGATTCCTCGACAGGCTTCGGACTCAAGTGCTGAACCAGACGCTGGTCTGGATTTCCCAGATCACGTGATCAGCCCTGAACCGAAATCAGGAGCCAGACACTGAACTGACAGGCACTGTTGGGCAAGGAACTTCTAGGCAAGCTGCTGAAGGATCCCAGAAGGGCTTGGTAAATTGTTCCCCTCGTTCACGTCCTAGGATGTGATGATTCTATGCAAAGATAATAGTGCATGTAATATAATCTAACATAATATATAATAATATAAGGATGCAGAGATTATAGTGGTGGCTAGCTGAGGTCAAGTCCCAGCCAAGTAGGGAGGGCAGCCTTTAAGGGTCTCCAACGATTCCCATCTTGGGTACACATCGTTTTGTGTTCCATACTCCACCTCTTGATTCGAGTCAGAACTACTGACTCCCTTGTAAAGGACAGAATGTGGCCAAAGTGATAGGATGTCCCTTCGGAGGTGAGTTTACAAAGAGACTGGTCTCTTCTTGGGCTTGCCCGCCCTCCGTCCCTCCCTCCCGCATCTGTTCCCAGGGAAGCCAGCTGCTCCTTGGGAGCTTTATGCTGGAGAGGCCCATGGGGCAAGGAATGACTATTTCTTGCTTCCAGCAATGGAGGGCCTCTGGCTGCTCACAGCCAGCTGAGTGAGCTCAAAAGCAGACTTACCCCCAACAAGCCCGCAGATGACTGAAGATCCAGAGGCCCTCTGGACTGCAGCCTTGTGAGAGATCCTGAGCCACAGGGACCTGGCTAGTTGCACCTGGATGGCTGGCCCACAGAAACCATATCAGGTTATGAATGTTGTTTTAGGCCCATTGGTTCGGGGAAAACCTTCAAGAAAGACAGGAGTGGGAAGCCAAATGTTTGGCTTCTGACCCACCCCCCCTCTCCTGGGGTTGAAATTCCAGGGAAATCAAGAGATGGTAGAAACGCCTGAGAGATGAGGGTAAACAATGGAAGAGAGAGGACATCTATGCTGATCGCCATGGATCTCTCTGAGAGGACATCCTCCCACTTGATCCTCCTGTGTCGAAGGGTGGCAAATGCAGGGGGAGACACCTGGCAGTGTGGTCCAAGTCGGCTGAGAGCACTCGACCCAGCCCCACAGAGCCTCCTAGAAGGCAGAGAAAGAGCCCAGAAGTTCCCTGGGGCCCCTAGAGAAGGCCCCTAGAGAATGAGATGAGTTGAAAGCCTGGGACCTGGTCGTTGGACTTCTAGGCTGGAGGGGAGATGGCCTGTGGAAGGGCCACTGCCCGCAACCCCTGTTGGACCAGACCCCTCCTGTCTGCTTTGGGAGACTGGGGGTGAATATGAGAATGAATTCATGTAGAAGAGATGGTGTTCTAATGCTTGGTTTCAACTTCTTGAAATCCTTTCAACTTCTTGAAATCGTTGACATTCCTTTTCTCCTTGTCCCCAGGACCACCATGAATGGGAAGGGGCCTTCAAAGAAGCAAGATGAGAACATCTCTTACAAGGCTGTCCAGTGTCAATATCCAACCACTGCAGTCACTTCTACCCCCTTGGCAGCCCCACTGCTTCCATCAGGACACAGATCCGTTCCTGTACAGGTTTTTGAGCAAACGTAAGTTTGGATTTCTCGCAGAGAAATGCCAAGAGTGCAATGACTGGGGTCCTAGGGTGGTTGCAAGTCTAGTTTTCAGAGAAACTGTGTGGAGGGTTGGGTCACTATCCTGTGCACCCGAAAAGCATATTCTACTGCTTGTTCCCTGGAATTTAAATCCAGGCCTTGAAAAAGAAAAGGAACTGTGAACTGTTTTCAAGAGGGAGCTCTATCACCTTCCATTCCCAACAGCGATGCAGGAGCGATCCAGTCGTTCCACATCCTGCCTTGCATTGGGGAGTGGGGTCTCTCTCTCCCTCTCGGGTGCATTTGGTTTGCATCATGCTGATAGGTGTGCAGTGAGAGCTCATTGGAGTTTGAATTTGAATTGCCCCGATGGTAACTTTTTATGGGATTTCCATCTGTATACTCTTTGGTAAAGGGTTTCGGTCTTTTGCCCATTTTTTTTTTGTTTTTGTTCTTTTCAGACTGGATGGCTTGCTTCTTTGGGGGTCAACTTTTGAGGTTCTCTCCTTCCGACAGGAGTCCTTTATCAGGTATGTGGTTTGCACCTATTTTCTCCCAGTTTGTAGCTTCCCTTTTGGGTCTTCTTCACAAGGTGTTTCACACATTACAGACTTCCAATTCTGATTTGTTGGATCATGTCTAATGAATCAACTCTTCTTGAACGGAACATGATTTGATGTCCAGTCGGAGGATTCTTTACCTAGCTGTCCATTCTGGACATTTTTTTCCCTAGAAGATTTATCATTTTACGTAGAAGGCGGTGATTAATTTTGAGTTAATTTAACAAATTTTTTTTTCTTTTTGAGAGAGTGAGCATGCGCATGAGTGGGGCGTGGGGTGGAGGGAGAAGCGAAAAGAGCGTCCTTAAGCAGACTCCCCAGTGAGCTTGGAGCCTGATTTTGTCCCGGGACCCTGAGAGCATGACAAGAGCCGAAATGAAGAGCTGGCTGCCTCAGCGACTGAGTCACCCAGGCGCCACGAGTTCAGTTTTGTACAGAGGATGAGCCTTCGATTGTGGTCCTCGTCCTCCTCGTCCTCCACCTCCACCTCCTCCTCCTCTCTGCCCCTCCCTCTTCTTCTTGGGCCTCCTTCTTCTTCTTTGTCTCTGGAAGTCCACTTGCTCTAGCACCATTTCTTCAAAACGCTGTCACTCCTCCATTGAATTGCTTTTCCCCTTTGTCAGAATCCCATTGACATGTTGGTGGTTGGTCTCTTTCTGGGTTTGATCCTGTTCCACTTATCTATCTTTATACTGTTCCATTTGTCTATCCCTTCACCAACACCACACATTTTTGATTACTATAGCTGTAGATCTTGAAACTGGGTGGAAGGATTCCTTTGGTTTTCTTCTTTAGTTTTATTTTCTCATCTTTTTCTAGGTTCTGACGTGGAGAGCTTATTGTTTTGAGACAGAGAGAGAGAGAGAGAGAGAGAGAGAGACAGGGAAGGGGTACAGAGAGAGAGAGAGAGAGAGAGATTATTAAACAGCCTCCATGCCCAGCACCAGCACAATGCAGGTTCAGTCTCACAACCTCGAGTTTCATCATGACCCGAGTCAAAATCAAGAGTTGGACTAACTGACTGAGCCTCCCAGATGCTCCTCCTCCTTTCTAACATAGGCAGTGATTGCTCTACATGGTGCTGTCCATTGATTGTGCTGTGTCCCACACATTTTCATATGTTGTATGTTCATTTTCCTTCACTTCAATGCATTGAGATTTGATCTTTGATCTTTGATCATCTAGAAGGTTACTTTCTCAGTGTTTGGATATTTGTTAGATTTCTCCTTTGGATACCTAGTTTGCTTTTTAAATATATTTTTTTTAATGTTGAAATTGTACTTCCGAGAAATTGATCGATAGGGTTGTCTTTGTTTCAGGTGTACAATATAGCGATTCCCCTCCCCTACCCCACCTGCTGTCAGCTCCGGTTGCAGGCAATGATGTGCCTTGGAGACTCAGGTGCACCTCCCCCACCCCTCCTCCCTTCAGCTCCTGTTGCCAGGCACTGGTTTGCGTTGGAGACGGAACCCTCGTAGGGGTTCCAAGCACTTCCTAGTGGCCCAGAAGACACTGGTGATCGGAGACCAAGCCACAAGGCTCTTTGGAGCCAGCTGGGGGCCATCCAAATGCCTCCCCACACAGTTCTGGAGCCGCTGTGGGCTGTCCTGGAGCAGCTGTGGGCTGCTGGGTTGGTGATATCCGAACATTGGCCACATGTGCCACGAGTCTCTGGGTTTCGCTGGGAGATCCTGGTGTGCACTGCAGTGGTGGTGTTCCTGGGAAAGAGTGCACTCAGCTTCCGAAGAAGAAAGTGGCAGTGTGCCCGGAACGAGGAAGTCTCTGGAAAAGGCATGGAGAAGACCGAACCGGACGCACAAGCCCGTGGAGCTGTCGCATCATCCGAGCCGAAGGCCAGTCCTCTCCCGTTCCAGCTTCTTGCTCTGGCTGCCCTGAATCAAGATGCCGGGTATTGGTCAGTGGGAAACACCACGCAACTGCGGAAGGGAGTTCGGCAAAGGCTGTTGAAGAGCCCTCAGCAGCTGCCTCATGAAAATCCCATCTGTGGAGCAGCCCAGGAAGATGGAGAAGCCCTGGTGAGGAAAACGCCAGAAGGCTTCAAGGACAGCCGTGATCTGCAGGCAAGTGCAGACCCGCTGGTTCAGGAGATTGGCAGCTGTGGACAGAGAGTGCAGGACGAGGCAGGGCAGGCAGGCAGGCCAGAGCTTCCTGAAGGAGGAGTGCGGCGGCAGGCCAGCGCTGAGGGCCAGAGCCAACAGCACACCCTCAGCCAGATCCTCCTGAAGGGGATGCATGTGCTAGAGCTGCTTGGAGATCATCTGGAAGGTGGGGGCTCAAGGAGGCAGGTGGAGACTGGCTCCTCCTCCCCTGACCACGTGCCCTCAGGCGGGAGCCCCGTGAACCAATTCAAGCCGTCCAGGGCACTGAAGAAGGCACGTCAGAGGAATGAAGAGCTCCCAAGAAACCCAACAAGCCACCAAGCTGAGCAAGGACCTGTTCACCTTCGGAACACCCTCCTGGACGGTGAGATTCCGAAGTTGCGCCTGAAGCTTGAGGCAGAGCCGAAGCTGTGCGAAGAGCACCTCAGACACCTGGAGAGGAAGATGATGGAGGAGAAGGCACGCTGCCTGCAAGTGAAGAACGAGCTTGCCAAGGTGCGCAGGAAGGCGGATGCTGCCCACTGGCACTTGGGCCTCTATAGGAACATGGCCGCCGACCTGCACCGAGAATGGCAGCAAATCGCCTCCTTGCATGAGCGGGAGCGCCTCGTGGTGGAGAAGAGGAGTGAGGAGAGCCAGAAGGCTGTCCTGTGGGCAGAGAGGGAGTTCCAAAGGCTCCAGGCCCAAAACCATTGCCTCAGGCAGAAGCTGGCCAACTCTGGGCCCAAGGTCCAGCCTGTCTCCGGGGGGCCTCCTGCTCCTGCTCCTGCTGTTCCGGGCACAGCCTCCAAGTACCCTCAAGGGCCAAAGGCTCCCCTGAAACCCAGGAAGCCCAAGAAGGGAGCAAGGGTGCACTGGCCAGATTCCAAGTTCTCGGGTCCCCTGCAGGTCTGATTCCCTTGCCCAGCAGCCACCAACACTCACAACCAGAGCACAAAAGCTCCTGTGCTTACCCCTTCAGCCATACCCATGGCTCCTTTGACTTGAGATCCACCCCATCCTTTAGCCTGATGCTCCATATTCCCTGGAGCCGTATGAATGTGAGAGAATATTTTTCAGTGTTCAGCGTAACACAAATAAAAATAAAAATATCCAATGGCTGAGACTCCTGCTACTGAGAATGGATTTGATTAAGGGATTCTATGCCAAGCAAGGGACGGTTTGAAGTGTCTTGTATCGATCCCTTAATCGTCCCAATAACCCAGTGTGTCATGTCTGACTGAGGTTCAGACAGGGGAAACAACTTGCCCCAAGATCACACAGCTAGTGAATTTCAGAGCTCCCGTTCCAAACCAGGGTTGTCTAATGATCACCTGCTGTGCCAATAACTTCTACTACTATGCCTAGTACTGTTCTTCTTCTTCTTCTTCTTCTTCTTCTTCTTCTTCTTCTTCTTCTTCTTCTTCTTCTTCTCCTTCTTCTTCTTCTTCTTCTTCTTCTTCTTCTTCTTCTTCTTCTTCTTCCTTGGTGAGACAGAAAGGTTGACGGCGCACACATACACACACACAAAGGAACACACACACATGCAGGCGGGGGAGGGGCCGAGTTAGAGAGATTCCTCGACAGGCTTCGGACTCAAGTGCTGAACCAGACGCTGGTCTGGATTTCCCAGATCACGTGATCAGCCCTGAACCGAAATCAGGAGCCAGACACTGAACTGACAGGCACTGTTGGGCAAGGAACTTCTAAGCAAGCTGCTGAAGGATCCCAGAAGGGCTTGGTAAATTGTTCCCCTCGTTCACGTCCTAGGATGTGATGATTCTATGCAAAGATAATAGTGCATGTAATATAATCTAACATAATATATAATAATATAAGGATGCAGAGATTATAGTGGTGGCTAGCTGAGGTCAAGTCCCAGCCAAGTAGGGAGGGCAGCCTTTAAGGGTCTCCAACGATTCCCATCTTGGGTACACATCGTTTTGTGTTCCATACTCCACCTCTTGATTCGAGTCAGAACTACTGACTCCCTTGTAAAGGACAGAATGTGGCCAAAGTGATAGGATGTCCCTTCGGAGGTGAGTTTACAAAGAGACTGGTCTCCTCTTGGGCTTGCCCGCCCTCCGTCCCTCCCTCCCGCATCTGTTCCCAGGGAAGCCAGCTGCTCCTTGGGAGCTTTATGCTGGAGAGGCCCATGGGGCAAGGAATGACTATTTCTTGCTTCCAGCAATGGAGGGCCTCTGGCTGCTCACAGCCAGCTGAGTGAGCTCAAAAGCAGACTTACCCCCAACAAGCCCGCAGATGACTGAAGATCCAGAGGCCCTCTGGACTGCAGCCTTGTGAGAGATCCTGAGCCACAGGGACCTGGCTAGTTGCACCTGGATGGCTGGCCCACAGAAACCATATCAGGTTATGAATGTTGTTTTAGGCCCATTGGTTCGGGGAAAACCTTCAAGAAAGACAGGAGTGGGAAGCCAAATGTTTGGCTTCTGACCCACCCCCCCTCTCCTGGGGTTGAAATTCCAGGGAAATCAAGAGATGGTAGAAACGCCTGAGAGATGAGGGTAAACAATGGAAGAGAGAGGACATCTATGCTGATCGCCATGGATCTCTCTGAGAGGACATCCTCCCACTTGATCCTCCTGTGTCGAAGGGTGGCAAATGCAGGGGGAGACACCTGGCAGTGTGGTCCAAGTCGGCTGAGAGCACTCGACCCAGCCCCACAGAGCCTCCTAGAAGGCAGAGAAAGAGCCCAGAAGTTCCCTGGGGCCCCTAGAGAAGGCCCCTAGAGAATGAGATGAGTTGAAAGCCTGGGACCTGGTCGTTGGACTTCTAGGCTGGAGGGGAGATGGCCTGTGGAAGGGCCACTGCCCGCAACCCCTGTTGGACCAGACCCCTCCTGTCTGCTTTGGGAGACTGGGGGTGAATATGAGAATGAATTCATGTAGAAGAGATGGTGTTCTAATGCTTGGTTTCAACTTCTTGAAATCCTTTCAACTTCTTGAAATCGTTGACATTCCTTTTCTCCTTGTCCCCAGGACCACCATGAATGGGAAGGGGCCTTCAAAGAAGCAAGATGAGAACATCTCTTACAAGGCTGTCCAGTGTCAATATCCAACCACTGCAGTCACTTCTACCCCCTTGGCAGCCCCACTGCTTCCATCAGGACACAGATCCGTTCCTGTACAGGTTTTTGAGCAAACGTAAGTTTGGATTTCTCGCAGAGAAATGCCAAGAGTGCAATGACTGGGGTCCTAGGGTGGTTGCAAGTCTAGTTTTCAGAGAAACTGTGTGGAGGGTTGGGTCACTATCCTGTGCACCCGAAAAGCATATTCTACTGCTTGTTCCCTGGAATTTAAATCCAGGCCTTGAAAAAGAAAAGGAACTGTGAACTGTTTTCAAGAGGGAGCTCTATCACCTTCCATTCCCAACAGCGATGCAGGAGCGATCCAGTCGTTCCACATCCTGCCTTGCATTGGGGAGTGGGGTCTCTCTCTCCCTCTCGGGTGCATTTGGTTTGCATCATGCTGATAGGTGTGCAGTGAGAGCTCATTGGAGTTTGAATTTGAATTGCCCCGATGGTAACTTTTTATGGGATTTCCATCTGTATACTCTTTGGTAAAGGGTTTCGGTCTTTTGCCCATTTTTTTTTGTTTTTGTTCTTTTCAGACTGGATGGCTTGCTTCTTTGGGGGTCAACTTTTGAGGTTCTCTCCTTCCGACAGGAGTCCTTTATCAGGTATGTGGTTTGCACCTATTTTCTCCCAGTTTGTAGCTTCCCTTTTGGGTCTTCTTCACAAGGTGTTTCACACATTACAGACTTCCAATTCTGATTTGTTGGATCATGTCTAATGAATCAACTCTTCTTGAACGGAACATGATTTGATGTCCAGTCGGAGGATTCTTTACCTAGCTGTCCATTCTGGACATTTTTTTCCCTAGAAGATTTATCATTTTACGTAGAAGGCGGTGATTAATTTTGAGTTAATTTAACAAATTTTTTTTTCTTTTTGAGAGAGTGAGCATGCGCATGAGTGGGGCGTGGGGTGGAGGGAGAAGCGAAAAGAGCGTCCTTAAGCAGACTCCCCAGTGAGCTTGGAGCCTGATTTTGTCCCGGGACCCTGAGAGCATGACAAGAGCCGAAATGAAGAGCTGGCTGCCTCAGCGACTGAGTCACCCAGGCGCCACGAGTTCAGTTTTGTACAGAGGATGAGCCTTCGATTGTGGTCCTCGTCCTCCTCGTCCTCCACCTCCACCTCCTCCTCCTCTCTGCCCCTCCCTCTTCTTCTTGGGCCTCCTTCTTCTTCTTTGTCTCTGGAAGTCCACTTGCTCTAGCACCATTTCTTCAAAACGCTGTCACTCCTCCATTGAATTGCTTTTCCCCTTTGTCAGAATCCCATTGACATGTTGGTGGTTGGTCTCTTTCTGGGTTTGATCCTGTTCCACTTATCTATCTTTATACTGTTCCATTTGTCTATCCCTTCACCAACACCACACATTTTTGATTACTATAGCTGTAGATCTTGAAACTGGGTGGAAGGATTCCTTTGGTTTTCTTCTTTAGTTTTATTTTCTCATCTTTTTCTAGGTTCTGACGTGGAGAGCTAATTGTTTTGAGACAGAGAGAGAGAGAGAGAGAGAGAGAGACAGGGAAGGGGTACAGAGAGAGAGAGAGAGAGAGAGAGAGAGAGAGAGATTATTAAACAGCCTCCATGCCCAGCACCAGCACAATGCAGGTTCAGTCTCACAACCTCGAGTTTCATCATGACCCGAGTCAAAATCAAGAGTTGGACTAACTGACTGAGCCTCCCAGATGCTCCTCCTCCTTTCTAACATAGGCAGTGATTGCTCTACATGGTGCTGTCCATTGATTGTGCTGTGTCCCACACATTTTCATATGTTGTATGTTCATTTTCCTTCACTTCAATGCATTGAGATTTGATCTTTGATCTTTGATCATCTAGAAGGTTACTTTCTCAGTGTTTGGATATTTGTTAGATTTCTCCTTTGGATACCTAGTTTGCTTTTTAAATATATTTTTTTTAATGTTGAAATTGTACTTCCGAGAAATTGATCGATAGGGTTGTCTTTGTTTCAGGTGTACAATATAGCGATTCCCCTCCCCTACCCCACCTGCTGTCAGCTCCGGTTGCAGGCAATGATGTGCCTTGGAGACTCAGGTGCACCTCCCCCACCCCTCCTCCCTTCAGCTCCTGTTGCCAGGCACTGGTTTGCGTTGGAGACGGAACCCTCGTAGGGGTTCCAAGCACTTCCTAGTGGCCCAGAAGACACTGGTGATCGGAGACCAAGCCACAAGGCTCTTTGGAGCCAGCTGGGGGCCATCCAAATGCCTCCCCACACAGTTCTGGAGCCGCTGTGGGCTGTCCTGGAGCAGCTGTGGGCTGCTGGGTTGGTGATATCCGAACGTTGGCCACATGTGCCACGAGTCTCTGGGTTTCGCTGGGAGATCCTGGTGTGCACTGCAGTGGTGGTGTTCCTGGGAAAGAGTGCACTCAGCTTCCGAAGAAGAAAGTGGCAGTGTGCCCGGAACGAGGAAGTCTCTGGAAAAGGCATGGAGAAGACCGAACCGGACGCACAAGCCCGTGGAGCTGTCGCATCATCCGAGCCGAAGGCCAGTCCTCTCCCGTTCCAGCTTCTTGCTCTGGCTGCCCTGAATCAAGATGCCGGGTATTGGTCAATGGGAAACACCACGCAACTGCGGAAGGGAGTTCGGCAAAGGCTGTTGAAGAGCCCTCAGCAGCTGCCTCATGAAAATCCCATCTGTGGAGCAGCCCAGGAAGATGGAGAAGCCCTGGTGAGGAAAACGCCAGAAGGCTTCAAGGACAGCCGTGATCTGCAGGCAAGTGCAGACCCGCTGGTTCAGGAGATTGGCAGCTGTGGACAGAGAGTGCAGGACGAGGCAGGGCAGGCAGGCAGGCCAGAGCTTCCTGAAGGAGGAGTGCGGCGGCAGGCCAGCGCTGAGGGCCAGAGCCAACAGCACACCCTCAGCCAGATCCTCCTGAAGGGGATGCATGTGCTAGAGCTGCTTGGAGATCATCTGGAAGGTGGGGGCTCAAGGAGGCAGGTGGAGACTGGCTCCTCCTCCCCTGACCACGTGCCCTCAGGCGGGAGCCCCGTGAACCAATTCAAGCCGTCCAGGGCACTGAAGAAGGCACGTCAGAGGAATGAAGAGCTCCCAAGAAACCCAACAAGCCACCAAGCTGAGCAAGGACCTGTTCACCTTCGGAACACCCTCCTGGACGGTGAGATTCCGAAGTTGCGCCTGAAGCTTGAGGCAGAGCCGAAGCTGTGCGAAGAGCACCTCAGACACCTGGAGAGGAAGATGATGGAGGAGAAGGCACGCTGCCTGCAAGTGAAGAACGAGCTTGCCAAGGTGCGCAGGAAGGCGGATGCTGCCCACTGGCACTTGGGCCTCTATAGGAACATGGCCGCCGACCTGCACCGAGAATGGCAGCAAATCGCCTCCTTGCATGAGCGGGAGCGCCTCGTGGTGGAGAAGAGGAGTGAGGAGAGCCAGAAGGCTGTCCTGTGGGCAGAGAGGGAGTTCCAAAGGCTCCAGGCCCAAAACCATTGCCTCAGGCAGAAGCTGGCCAACTCTGGGCCCAAGGTCCAGCCTGTCTCCGGGGGGCCTCCTGCTCCTGCTCCTGCTGTTCCGGGCACAGCCTCCAAGTACCCTCAAGGGCCAAAGGCTCCCCTGAAACCCAGGAAGCCCAAGAAGGGAGCAAGGGTGCACTGGCCAGATTCCAAGTTCTCGGGTCCCCTGCAGGTCTGATTCCCTTGCCCAGCAGCCACCAACACTCACAACCAGAGCACAAAAGCTCCTGTGCTTACCCCTTCAGCCATACCCATGGCTCCTTTGACTTGAGATCCACCCCATCCTTTAGCCTGATGCTCCATATTCCCTGGAGCCATATGAGTGTGAGAGAATATTTTTCAGTGTTCAGCGTAACACAAATAAAAATAAAAATATCCAATGGCTGAGACTCCTGCTACTGAGAATGGATTTGATTAAGGGATTCTATGCCAAGCAAGGGACGGTTTGAAGTGTCTTGTATCGATCCCTTAATCGTCCCAATAACCCAGTGTGTCATGTCTGACTGAGGTTCAGACAGGGGAAACAACTTGCCCCAAGATCACACAGCTAGTGAATTTCAGAGCTCCCGTTCCAAACCAGGGTTGTCTAATGATCACCTGCTGTGCCAATAACTTCTACTACTATGCCTAGTACTCTTCTTCTTCTTCTTCTTCTTCTTCTTCTTCTTCTTCTTCTTCTTCTTCTTCTTCTTCTTCTTCTTCTTCTTCCTTGGTGAGACAGAAAGGGTGACGGCGCACACATACACACACACACACACAAAGGAACGCACACACATGCAGGCGGGGGAGGGGCCGAGTTAGAGAGATTCCTCGACAGGCTTCGGACTCAAGTGCTGAACCAGACGCTGGTCTGGATTTCCCAGATCACGTGATCAGCCCTGAACTGAAATCAGGAGCCAGACACTGAACTGACAGGCACTGTTGGGCAAGGAACTTCTAGGCAAGCTGCTGAAGGATCCCAGAAGGGCTTGGTAAATTGTTCCCCTCGTTCACGTCCTAGGATGTGATGATTCTATGCAAAGATAATAGTGCATGTAATATAATCTAACATAATATATAATAATATAAGGATGCAGAGATTATAGTGGTGGCTAGCTGAGGTCAAGTCCCAGCCAAGTAGGGAGGGCAGCCTTTAAGGGTCTCCAACGATTCCCATCTTGGGTACACATCGTTTTGTGTTCCATACTCCACCTCTTGATTCGAGTCAGAACTACTGACTCCCTTGTAAAGGACAGAATGTGGCCAAAGTGATAGGATGTCCCTTCGGAGGTGAGTTTACAAAGAGACTGGTCTCCTCTTGGGCTTGCCCGCCCTCCGTCCCTCCCTCCCGCATCTGTTCCCAGGGAAGCCAGCTGCTCCTTGGGAGCTTTATGCTGGAGAGGCCCATGGGGCAAGGAATGACTATTTCTTGCTTCCAGCAATGGAGGGCCTCTGGCTGCTCACAGCCAGCTGAGTGAGCTCAAAAGCAGACTTACCCCCAACAAGCCCGCAGATGACTGAAGATCCAGAGGCCCTCTGGACTGCAGCCTTGTGAGAGATCCTGAGCCACAGGGACCTGGCTAGTTGCACCTGGATGGCTGGCCCACAGAAACCATATCAGGTTATGAATGTTGTTTTAGGCCCATTGGTTCGGGGAAAACCTTCAAGAAAGACAGGAGTGGGAAGCCAAATGTTTGGCTTCTGACCCACCCCCCCTCTCCTGGGGTTGAAATTCCAGGGAAATCAAGAGATGGTAGAAACGCCTGAGAGATGAGGGTAAACAATGGAAGAGAGAGGACATCTAGTCTGATCGCCATGGATCTCTCTGAGAGGACATACTCCCACTTGATCCTCCTGTGTCGAAGGGTGGCAAATGCAGGGGGAGACACCTGGCAGTGTGGTCCAAGTCGGCTGAGAGCACTCGACCCAGCCCCACAGAGCCTCCTAGAAGGCAGAGAAAGAGCCCAGAAGTTCCCTGGGGCCCCTAGAGAAGGCCCCTAGAGAATGAGATGAGTTGAAAGCCTGGGACCTGGTCGTTGGACTTCTAGGCTGGAGGGGAGATGGCCTGTGGAAGGGCCACTGCCCGCAACCCCTGTTGGACCAGACCCCTCCTGTCTGCTTTGGGAGACTGGGGGTGAATATGAGAATGAATTCATGTAGAAGAGATGGTGTTCTAATGCTTGGTTTCAACTTCTTGAAATCCTTTCAACTTCTTGAAATCGTTGACATTCCTTTTCTCCTTGTCCCCAGGACCACCATGAATGGGAAGGGGCCTTCAAAGAAGCAAGATGAGAACATCTCTTACAAGGCTGTCCAGTGTCAATATCCAACCACTGCAGTCACTTCTACCCCCTTGGCAGCCCCACTGCTTCCATCAGGACACAGATCCGTTCCTGTACAGGTTTTTGAGCAAACGTAAGTTTGGATTTCTCGCAGAGAAATGCCAAGAGTGCAATGACTGGGGTCCTAGGGTGGTTGCAAGTCTAGTTTTCAGAGAAACTGTGTGGAGGGTTGGGTCACTATCCTGTGCACCCGAAAAGCATATTCTACTGCTTGTTCCCTGGAATTTAAATCCAGGCCTTGAAAAAGAAAAGGAACTGTGAACTGTTTTCAAGAGGGAGCTCTATCACCTTCCATTCCCAACAGCGATGCAGGAGCGATCCAGTCGTTCCACATCCTGCCTTGCATTGGGGAGTGGGGTCTCTCTCTCCCTCTCGGGTGCATTTGGTTTGCATCATGCTGATAGGTGTGCAGTGAGAGCTCATTGGAGTTTGAATTTGAATTGCCCCGATGGTAACTTTTTATGGGATTTCCATCTGTATACTCTTTGGTAAAGGGTTTCGGTCTTTTGCCCATTTTTTTTTGTTTTTGTTCTTTTCAGACTGGATGGCTTGCTTCTTTGGGGGTCAACTTTTGAGGTTCTCTCCTTCCGACAGGAGTCCTTTATCAGGTATGTGGTTTGCACCTATTTTCTCCCAGTTTGTAGCTTCCCTTTTGGGTCTTCTTCACAAGGTGTTTCACACATTACAGACTTCCAATTCTGATTTGTTGGATCATGTCTAATGAATCAACTCTTCTTGAACGGAACATGATTTGATGTCCAGTCGGAGGATTCTTTACCTAGCTGTCCATTCTGGACATTTTTTTCCCTAGAAGATTTATCATTTTACGTAGAAGGCGGTGATTAATTTTGAGTTAATTTAACAAATTTTTTTTTCTTTTTGAGAGAGTGAGCATGCGCATGAGTGGGGCGTGGGGTGGAGGGAGAAGCGAAAAGAGCGTCCTTAAGCAGACTCCCCAGTGAGCTTGGAGCCTGATTTTGTCCCGGGACCCTGAGAGCATGACAAGAGCCGAAATGAAGAGCTGGCTGCCTCAGCGACTGAGTCACCCAGGCGCCACGAGTTCAGTTTTGTACAGAGGATGAGCCTTCGATTGTGGTCCTCGTCCTCCTCGTCCTCCACCTCCACCTCCTCCTCCTCTCTGCCCCTCCCTCTTCTTCTTGGGCCTCCTTCTTCTTCTTTGTCTCTGGAAGTCCACTTGCTCTAGCACCATTTCTTCAAAACGCTGTCACTCCTCCATTGAATTGCTTTTCCCCTTTGTCAGAATCCCATTGACATGTTGGTGGTTGGTCTCTTTCTGGGTTTGATCCTGTTCCACTTATCTATCTTTATACTGTTCCATTTGTCTATCCCTTCACCAACACCACACATTTTTGATTACTATAGCTGTAGATCTTGAAACTGGGTGGAAGGATTCCTTTGGTTTTCTTCTTTAGTTTTATTTTCTCATCTTTTTCTAGGTTCTGACGTGGAGAGCTTATTGTTTTGAGACAGAGAGAGAGAGAGAGAGAGAGAGAGACAGGGAAGGGGTACAGAGAGAGAGAGAGAGAGAGAGAGAGAGAGAGAGAGATTATTAAACAGCCTCCATGCCCAGCACCAGCACAATGCAGGTTCAGTCTCACAACCTCGAGTTTCATCATGACCCGAGTCAAAATCAAGAGTTGGACTAACTGACTGAGCCTCCCAGATGCTCCTCCTCCTTTCTAACATAGGCAGTGATTGCTCTACATGGTGCTGTCCATTGATTGTGCTGTGTCCCACACATTTTCATATGTTGTATGTTCATTTTCCTTCACTTCAATGCATTGAGATTTGATCTTTGATCTTTGATCATCTAGAAGGTTACTTTCTCAGTGTTTGGATATTTGTTAGATTTCTCCTTTGGATACCTAGTTTGCTTTTTAAATATATTTTTTTTAATGTTGAAATTGTACTTCCGAGAAATTGATCGATAGGGTTGTCTTTGTTTCAGGTGTACAATATAGCGATTCCCCTCCCCTACCCCACCTGCTGTCAGCTCCGGTTGCAGGCAATGATGTGCCTTGGAGACTCAGGTGCACCTCCCCCACCCCTCCTCCCTTCAGCTCCTGTTGCCAGGCACTGGTTTGCGTTGGAGACGGAACCCTCGTAGGGGTTCCAAGCACTTCCTAGTGGCCCAGAAGACACTGGTGATCGGAGACCAAGCCACAAGGCTCTTTGGAGCCAGCTGGGGGCCATCCAAATGCCTCCCCACACAGTTCTGGAGCCGCTGTGGGCTGTCCTGGAGCAGCTGTGGGCTGCTGGGTTGGTGATATCCGAACGTTGGCCACATGTGCCACGAGTCTCTGGGTTTCGCTGGGAGATCCTGGTGTGCACTGCAGTGGTGGTGTTCCTGGGAAAGAGTGCACTCAGCTTCCGAAGAAGAAAGTGGCAGTGTGCCCGGAACGAGGAAGTCTCTGGAAAAGGCATGGAGAAGACCGAACCGGACGCACAAGCCCGTGGAGCTGTCGCATCATCCGAGCCGAAGGCCAGTCCTCTCCCGTTCCAGCTTCTTGCTCTGGCTGCCCTGAATCAAGATGCCGGGTATTGGTCAGTGGGAAACACCACGCAACTGCGGAAGGGAGTTCGGCAAAGGCTGTTGAAGAGCCCTCAGCAGCTGCCTCATGAAAATCCCATCTGTGGAGCAGCCCAGGAAGATGGAGAAGCCCTGGTGAGGAAAACGCCAGAAGGCTTCAAGGACAGCCGTGATCTGCAGGCAAGTGCAGACCCGCTGGTTCAGGAGATTGGCAGCTGTGGACAGAGAGTGCAGGACGAGGCAGGGCAGGCAGGCAGGCCAGAGCTTCCTGAAGGAGGAGTGCGGCGGCAGGCCAGCGCTGAGGGCCAGAGCCAACAGCACACCCTCAGCCAGATCCTCCTGAAGGGGATGCATGTGCTAGAGCTGCTTGGAGATCATCTGGAAGGTGGGGGCTCAAGGAGGCAGGTGGAGACTGGCTCCTCCTCCCCTGACCACGTGCCCTCAGGCGGGAGCCCCGTGAACCAATTCAAGCCGTCCAGGGCACTGAAGAAGGCACGTCAGAGGAATGAAGAGCTCCCAAGAAACCCAACAAGCCACCAAGCTGAGCAAGGACCTGTTCACCTTCGGAACACCCTCCTGGACGGTGAGATTCCGAAGTTGCGCCTGAAGCTTGAGGCAGAGCCGAAGCTGTGCGAAGAGCACCTCAGACACCTGGAGAGGAAGATGATGGAGGAGAAGGCACGCTGCCTGCAAGTGAAGAACGAGCTTGCCAAGGTGCGCAGGAAGGCGGATGCTGCCCACTGGCACTTGGGCCTCTATAGGAACATGGCCGCCGACCTGCACCGAGAATGGCAGCAAATCGCCTCCTTGCATGAGCGGGAGCGCCTCGTGGTGGAGAAGAGGAGTGAGGAGAGCCAGAAGGCTGTCCTGTGGGCAGAGAGGGAGTTCCAAAGGCTCCAGGCCCAAAACCATTGCCTCAGGCAGAAGCTGGCCAACTCTGGGCCCAAGGTCCAGCCTGTCTCCGGGGGGCCTCCTGCTCCTGCTCCTGCTGTTCCGGGCACAGCCTCCAAGTACCCTCAAGGGCCAAAGGCTCCCCTGAAACCCAGGAAGCCCAAGAAGGGAGCAAGGGTGCACTGGCCAGATTCCAAGTTCTCGGGTCCCCTGCAGGTCTGATTCCCTTGCCCAGCAGCCACCAACACTCACAACCAGAGCACAAAAGCTCCTGTGCTTACCCCTTCAGCCATACCCATGGCTCCTTTGACTTGAGATCCACCCCATCCTTTAGCCTGATGCTCCATATTCCCTGGAGCCGTATGAGTGTGAGAGAATATTTTTCAGTGTTCAGCGTAACACAAATAAAAATAAAAATATCCAATGGCTGAGACTCCTGCTACTGAGAATGGATTTGATTAAGGGATTCTATGCCAAGCAAGGGACGGTTTGAAGTGTCTTGTATCGATCCCTTAATCGTCCCAATAACCCAGTGTGTCATGTCTGACTGAGGTTCAGACAGGGGAAACAACTTGCCCCAAGATCACACAGCTAGTGAATTTCAGAGCTCCCGTTCCAAACCAGGGTTGTCTAATGATCACCTGCTGTGCCAATAACTTCTACTACTATGCCTAGTACTCTTCTTCTTCTTCTTCTTCTTCTTCTTCTTCTTCTTCTTCTTCTTCTTCTTCTTCTTCTTCTTCTTCGTCTTCTTCTTCTTCTTCTTCTTCTTCTTCCTTGGTGAGACAGAAAGGGTGACGGCGCACACATACACACACACACACACAAAGGAACGCACACACATGCAGGCGGGGGAGGGGCCGAGTTAGAGAGATTCCTCGACAGGCTTCGGACTCAAGTGCTGAACCAGACGCTGGTCTGGATTTCCCAGATCACGTGATCAGCCCTGAACCGAAATCAGGAGCCAGACACTGAACTGACAGGCACTGTTGGGCAAGGAACTTCTAGGCAAGCTGCTGAAGGATCCCAGAAGGGCTTGGTAAATTGTTCCCCTCGTTCACGTCCTAGGATGTGATGATTCTATGCAAAGATAATAGTGCATGTAATATAATCTAACATAATATATAATAATATAAGGATGCAGAGATTATAGTGGTGGCTAGCTGAGGTCAAGTCCCAGCCAAGTAGGGAGGGCAGCCTTTAAGGGTCTCCAACGATTCCCATCTTGGGTACACATCGTTTTGTGTTCCATACTCCACCTCTTGATTCGAGTCAGAACTACTGACTCCCTTGTAAAGGACAGAATGTGGCCAAAGTGATAGGATGTCCCTTCGGAGGTGAGTTTACAAAGAGACTGGTCTCCTCTTGGGCTTGCCCGCCCTCCGTCCCTCCCTCCCGCATCTGTTCCCAGGGAAGCCAGCTGCTCCTTGGGAGCTTTATGCTGGAGAGGCCCATGGGGCAAGGAATGACTATTTCTTGCTTCCAGCAATGGAGGGCCTCTGGCTGCTCACAGCCAGCTGAGTGAGCTCAAAAGCAGACTTACCCCCAACAAGCCCGCAGATGACTGAAGATCCAGAGGCCCTCTGGACTGCAGCCTTGTGAGAGATCCTGAGCCACAGGGACCTGGCTAGTTGCACCTGGATGGCTGGCCCACAGAAACCATATCAGGTTATGAATGTTGTTTTAGGCCCATTGGTTCGGGGAAAACCTTCAAGAAAGACAGGAGTGGGAAGCCAAATGTTTGGCTTCTGACCCACCCCCCCTCTCCTGGGGTTGAAATTCCAGGGAAATCAAGAGATGGTAGAAACGCCTGAGAGATGAGGGTAAACAATGGAAGAGAGAGGACATCTATGCTGATCGCCATGGATCTCTCTGAGAGGACATCCTCCCACTTGATCCTCCTGTGTCGAAGGGTGGCAAATGCAGGGGGAGACACCTGGCAGTGTGGTCCAAGTCGGCTGAGAGCACTCGACCCAGCCCCACAGAGCCTCCTAGAAGGCAGAGAAAGAGCCCAGAAGTTCCCTGGGGCCCCTAGAGAAGGCCCCTAGAGAATGAGATGAGTTGAAAGCCTGGGACCTGGTCGTTGGACTTCTAGGCTGGAGGGGAGATGGCCTGTGGAAGGGCCACTGCCCGCAACCCCTGTTGGACCAGACCCCTCCTGTCTGCTTTGGGAGACTGGGGGTGAATATGAGAATGAATTCATGTAGAAGAGATGGTGTTCTAATGCTTGGTTTCAACTTCTTGAAATCCTTTCAACTTCTTGAAATCGTTGACATTCCTTTTCTCCTTGTCCCCAGGACCACCATGAATGGGAAGGGGCCTTCAAAGAAGCAAGATGAGAACATCTCTTACAAGGCTGTCCAGTGTCAATATCCAACCACTGCAGTCACTTCTACCCCCTTGGCAGCCCCACTGCTTCCATCAGGACACAGATCCGTTCCTGTACAGGTTTTTGAGCAAACGTAAGTTTGGATTTCTCGCAGAGAAATGCCAAGAGTGCAATGACTGGGGTCCTAGGGTGGTTGCAAGTCTAGTTTTCAGAGAAACTGTGTGGAGGGTTGGGTCACTCTCCTGTGCACCCGAAAAGCATATTCTACTGCTTGTTCCCTGGAATTTAAATCCAGGCCTTGAAAAAGAAAAGGAACTGTGAACTGTTTTCAAGAGGGAGCTCTATCACCTTCCATTCCCAACAGCGATGCAGGAGCGATCCAGTCGTTCCACATCCTGCCTTGCATTGGGGAGTGGGGTCTCTCTCTCCCTCTCGGGTGCATTTGGTTTGCATCATGCTGATAGGTGTGCAGTGAGAGCTCATTGGAGTTTGAATTTGAATTGCCCCGATGGTAACTTTTTATGGGATTTCCATCTGTATACTCTTTGGTAAAGGGTTTCGGTCTTTTGCCCATTTTTTTTTGTTTTTGTTCTTTTCAGACTGGATGGCTTGCTTCTTTGGGGGTCAACTTTTGAGGTTCTCTCCTTCCGACAGGAGTCCTTTATCAGGTATGTGGTTTGCACCTATTTTCTCCCAGTTTGTAGCTTCCCTTTTGGGTCTTCTTCACAAGGTGTTTCACACATTACAGACTTCCAATTCTGATTTGTTGGATCATGTCTAATGAATCAACTCTTCTTGAACGGAACATGATTTGATGTCCAGTCGGAGGATTCTTTACCTAGCTGTCCATTCTGGACATTTTTTTCCCTAGAAGATTTATCATTTTACGTAGAAGGCGGTGATTAATTTTGAGTTAATTTAACAAATTTTTTTTTCTTTTTGAGAGAGTGAGCATGCGCATGAGTGGGGCGTGGGGTGGAGGGAGAAGCGAAAAGAGCGTCCTTAAGCAGACTCCCCAGTGAGCTTGGAGCCTGATTTTGTCCCGGGACCCTGAGAGCATGACAAGAGCCGAAATGAAGAGCTGGCTGCCTCAGCGACTGAGTCACCCAGGCGCCACGAGTTCAGTTTTGTACAGAGGATGAGCCTTCGATTGTGGTCCTCGTCCTCCTCGTCCTCCACCTCCACCTCCTCCTCCTCTCTGCCCCTCCCTCTTCTTCTTGGGCCTCCTTCTTCTTCTTTGTCTCTGGAAGTCCACTTGCTCTAGCACCATTTCTTCAAAACGCTGTCACTCCTCCATTGAATTGCTTTTCCCCTTTGTCAGAATCCCATTGACATGTTGGTGGTTGGTCTCTTTCTGGGTTTGATCCTGTTCCACTTATCTATCTTTATACTGTTCCATTTGTCTATCCCTTCACCAACACCACACATTTTTGATTACTATAGCTGTAGATCTTGAAACTGGGTGGAAGGATTCCTTTGGTTTTCTTCTTTAGTTTTATTTTCTCATCTTTTTCTAGGTTCTGACGTGGAGAGCTTATTGTTTTGAGACAGAGAGAGAGAGAGAGAGAGAGAGAGACAGGGAAGGGGTACAGAGAGAGAGAGAGAGAGAGAGATTATTAAACAGCCTCCATGCCCAGCACCAGCACAATGCAGGTTCAGTCTCACAACCTCGAGTTTCATCATGACCCGAGTCAAAATCAAGAGTTGGACTAACTGACTGAGCCTCCCAGATGCTCCTCCTCCTTTCTAACATAGGCAGTGATTGCTCTACATGGTGCTGTCCATTGATTGTGCTGTGTCCCACACATTTTCATATGTTGTATGTTCATTTTCCTTCACTTCAATGCATTGAGATTTGATCTTTGATCTTTGATCATCTAGAAGGTTACTTTCTCAGTGTTTGGATATTTGTTAGATTTCTCCTTTGGATACCTAGTTTGCTTTATAAATATATTTTTTTTAATGTTGAAATTGTACTTCCGAGAAATTGATCGATAGGGTTGTCTTTGTTTCAGGTGTACAATAGAGCGATTCCCCTCCCCTACCCCACCTGCTGTCAGCTCCGGTTGCAGGCACTGATGTGCCTTGGAGACTCAGGTGCACCTCCCCCACCCCTCCTCCCTTCAGCTCCTGTTGCCAGGCACTGGTTTGCGTTGGAGACGGAACCCTCGTAGGGGTTCCAAGCACTTCCTAGTGGCCCAGAAGACACTGGTGATCGGAGACCAAGCCACAAGGCTCTTTGGAGCCAGCTGGGGGCCATCCAAATGCCTCCCCACACAGTTCTGGAGCCGCTGTGGGCTGTCCTGGAGCAGCTGTGGGCTGCTGGGTTGGTGATATCCGAACGTTGGCCACATGTGCCACGAGTCTCTGGGTTTCGCTGGGAGATCCTGGTGTGCACTGCAGTGGTGGTGTTCCTGGGAAAGAGTGCACTCAGCTTCCGAAGAAGAAAGTGGCAGTGTGCCCGGAACGAGGAAGTCTCTGGAAAAGGCATGGAGAAGACCGAACCGGACGCACAAGCCCGTGGAGCTGTCGCATCATCCGAGCCGAAGGCCAGTCCTCTCCCGTTCCAGCTTCTTGCTCTGGCTGCCCTGAATCAAGATGCCGGGTATTGGTCAGTGGGAAACACCACGCAACTGCGGAAGGGAGTTCGGCAAAGGCTGTTGAAGAGCCCTCAGCAGCTGCCTCATGAAAATCCCATCTGTGGAGCAGCCCAGGAAGATGGAGAAGCCCTGGTGAGGAAAACGCCAGAAGGCTTCAAGGACAGCCGTGATCTGCAGGCAAGTGCAGACCCGCTGGTTCAGGAGATTGGCAGCTGTGGACAGAGAGTGCAGGACGAGGCAGGGCAGGCAGGCAGGCCAGAGCTTCCTGAAGGAGGAGTGCGGCGGCAGGCCAGCGCTGAGGGCCAGAGCCAACAGCACACCCTCAGCCAGATCCTCCTGAAGGGGATGCATGTGCTAGAGCTGCTTGGAGATCATCTGGAAGGTGGGGGCTCAAGGAGGCAGGTGGAGACTGGCTCCTCCTCCCCTGACCACGTGCCCTCAGGCGGGAGCCCCGTGAACCAATTCAAGCCGTCCAGGGCACTGAAGAAGGCACGTCAGAGGAATGAAGAGCTCCCAAGAAACCCAACAAGCCACCAAGCTGAGCAAGGACCTGTTCACCTTCGGAACACCCTCCTGGACGGTGAGATTCCGAAGTTGCGCCTGAAGCTTGAGGCAGAGCCGAAGCTGTGCGAAGAGCACCTCAGACACCTGGAGAGGAAGATGATGGAGGAGAAGGCACGCTGCCTGCAAGTGAAGAACGAGCTTGCCAAGGTGCGCAGGAAGGCGGATGCTGCCCACTGGCACTTGGGCCTCTATAGGAACATGGCCGCCGACCTGCACCGAGAATGGCAGCAAATCGCCTCCTTGCATGAGCGGGAGCGCCTCGTGGTGGAGAAGAGGAGTGAGGAGAGCCAGAAGGCTGTCCTGTGGGCAGAGAGGGAGTTCCAAAGGCTCCAGGCCCAAAACCATTGCCTCAGGCAGAAGCTGGCCAACTCTGGGCCCAAGGTCCAGCCTGTCTCCGGGGGGCCTCCTGCTCCTGCTCCTGCTGTTCCGGGCACAGCCTCCAAGTACCCTCAAGGGCCAAAGGCTCCCCTGAAACCCAGGAAGCCCAAGAAGGGAGCAAGGGTGCACTGGCCAGATTCCAAGTTCTCGGGTCCCCTGCAGGTCTGATTCCCTTGCCCAGCAGCCACCAACACTCACAACCAGAGCACAAAAGCTCCTGTGCTTACCCCTTCAGCCATACCCATGGCTCCTTTGACTTGAGATCCACCCCATCCTTTAGCCTGATGCTCCATATTCCCTGGAGCCGTATGAGTGTGAGAGAATATTTTTCAGTGTTCAGCGTAACACAAATAAAAATAAAAATATCCAATGGCTGAGACTCCTGCTACTGAGAATGGATTTGATTAAGGGATTCTATGCCAAGCAAGGGACGGTTTGAAGTGTCTTGTATCGATCCCTTAATCGTCCCAATAACCCAGTGTGTCATGTCTGACTGAGGTTCAGACAGGGGAAACAACTTGCCCCAAGATCACACAGCTAGTGAATTTCAGAGCTCCCGTTCCAAACCAGGGTTGTCTAATGATCACCTGCTGTGCCAATAACTTCTACTACTATGCCTAGTACTGTTCTTCTTCTTCTTCTTCTTCTTCTTCTTCTTTTTCTTCTTCTTCTTCTTCTTCTTCTTCTTCTTCTTCTTCTTCTTCTTCTTCTTCTTCTTCTTCTTCTTCTTCTTCTTCTTCTTCTTCTTCTTCTTCTTCCTTGGTGAGACAGAAAGGGTGACGGCGCACACATACACACACACACACACAAAGGAACGCACACACATGCAGGCGGGGGAGGGGCCGAGTTAGAGAGATTCCTCGACAGGCTTCGGACTCAAGTGCTGAACCAGACGCTGGTCTGGATTTCCCTGATCACGTGATCAGCCCTGAACCGAAATCAGGAGCCAGACACTGAACTGACAGGCACTGTTGGGCAAGGAACTTCTAGGCAAGCTGCTGAAGGATCCCAGAAGGGCTTGGTAAATTGTTCCCCTCGTTCACGTCCTAGGATGTGATGATTCTATGCAAAGATAATAGTGCATGTAATATAATCTAACATAATATATAATAATATAAGGATGCAGAGATTATAGTGGTGGCTAGCTGAGGTCAAGTCCCAGCCAAGTAGGGAGGGCAGCCTTTAAGGGTCTCCAACGATTCCCATCTTGGGTACACATCGTTTTGTGTTCCATACTCCACCTCTTGATTCGAGTCAGAACTACTGACTCCCTTGTAAAGGACAGAATGTGGCCAAAGTGATAGGATGTCCCTTCGGAGGTGAGTTTACAAAGAGACTGGTCTCCTCTTGGGCTTGCCCGCCCTCCGTCCCTCCCTCCCGCATCTGTTCCCAGGGAAGCCAGCTGCTCCTTGGGAGCTTTATGCTGGAGAGGCCCATGGGGCAAGGAATGACTATTTCTTGCTTCCAGCAATGGAGGGCCTCTGGCTGCTCACAGCCAGCTGAGTGAGCTCAAAAGCAGACTTACCCCCAACAAGCCCGCAGATGACTGAAGATCCAGAGGCCCTCTGGACTGCAGCCTTGTGAGAGATCCTGAGCCACAGGGACCTGGCTAGTTGCACCTGGATGGCTGGCCCACAGAAACCATATCAGGTTATGAATGTTGTTTTAGGCCCATTGGTTCGGGGAAAACCTTCAAGAAAGACAGGAGTGGGAAGCCAAATGTTTGGCTTCTGACCCACCCCCCCTCTCCTGGGGTTGAAATTCCAGGGAAATCAAGAGATGGTAGAAACGCCTGAGAGATGAGGGTAAACAATGGAAGAGAGAGGACATCTATGCTGATCGCCATGGATCTCTCTGAGAGGACATCCTCCCACTTGATCCTCCTGTGTCGAAGGGTGGCAAATGCAGGGGGAGACACCTGGCAGTGTGGTCCAAGTCGGCTGAGAGCACTCGACCCAGCCCCACAGAGCCTCCTAGAAGGCAGAGAAAGAGCCCAGAAGTTCCCTGGGGCCCCTAGAGAAGGCCCCTAGAGAATGAGATGAGTTGAAAGCCTGGGACCTGGTCGTTGGACTTCTAGGCTGGAGGGGAGATGGCCTGTGGAAGGGCCACTGCCCGCAACCCCTGTTGGACCAGACCCCTCCTGTCTGCTTTGGGAGACTGCGGGTGAATATGAGAATGAATTCATGTAGAAGAGATGGTGTTCTAATGCTTGGTTTCAACTTCTTGAAATCCTTTCAACTTCTTGAAATCGTTGACATTCCTTTTCTCCTTGTCCCCAGGACCACCATGAATGGGAAGGGGCCTTCAAAGAAGCAAGATGAGAACATCTCTTACAAGGCTGTCCAGTGTCAATATCCAACCACTGCAGTCACTTCTACCCCCTTGGCAGCCCCACTGCTTCCATCAGGACACAGATCCGTTCCTGTACAGGTTTTTGAGCAAACGTAAGTTTGGATTTCTCGCAGAGAAATGCCAAGAGTGCAATGACTGGGGTCCTAGGGTGGTTGCAAGTCTAGTTTTCAGAGAAACTGTGTGGAGGGTTGGGTCACTATCCTGTGCACCCGAAAAGCATATTCTACTGCTTGTTCCCTGGAATTTAAATCCAGGCCTTGAAAAAGAAAAGGAACTGTGAACTGTTTTCAAGAGGGAGCTCTATCACCTTCCATTCCCAACAGCGATGCAGGAGCGATCCAGTCGTTCCACATCCTGCCTTGCATTGGGGAGTGGGGTCTCTCTCTCCCTCTCGGGTGCATTTGGTTTGCATCATGCTGATAGGTGTGCAGTGAGAGCTCATTGGAGTTTGAATTTGAATTGCCCCGATGGTAACTTTTTATGGGATTTCCATCTGTATACTCTTTGGTAAAGGGTTTCGGTCTTTTGCCCATTTTTTTTTTGTTTTTGTTCTTTTCAGACTGGATGGCTTGCTTCTTTGGGGGTCAACTTTTGAGGTTCTCTCCTTCCGACAGGAGTCCTTTATCAGGTATGTGGTTTGCACCTATTTTCTCCCAGTTTGTAGCTTCCCTTTTGGGTCTTCTTCACAAGGTGTTTCACACATTACAGACTTCCAATTCTGATTTGTTGGATCATGTCTAATGAATCAACTCTTCTTGAACGGAACATGATTTGATGTCCAGTCGGAGGATTCTTTACCTAGCTGTCCATTCTGGACATTTTTTTCCCTAGAAGATTTATCATTTTACGTAGAAGGCGGTGATTAATTTTGAGTTAATTTAACAAATTTTTTTTTCTTTTTGAGAGAGTGAGCATGCGCATGAGTGGGGCGTGGGGTGGAGGGAGAAGCGAAAAGAGCGTCCTTAAGCAGACTCCCCAGTGAGCTTGGAGCCTGATTTTGTCCCGGGACCCTGAGAGCATGACAAGAGCCGAAATGAAGAGCTGGCTGCCTCAGCGACTGAGTCACCCAGGCGCCACGAGTTCAGTTTTGTACAGAGGATGAGCCTTCGATTGTGGTCCTCGTCCTCCTCGTCCTCCACCTCCACCTCCTCCTCCTCTCTGCCCCTCCCTCTTCTTCTTGGGCCTCCTTCTTCTTCTTTGTCTCTGGAAGTCCACTTGCTCTAGCACCATTTCTTCAAAACGCTGTCACTCCTCCATTGAATTGCTTTTCCCCTTTGTCAGAATCCCATTGACATGTTGGTGGTTGGTCTCTTTCTGGGTTTGATCCTGTTCCACTTATCTATCTTTATACTGTTCCATTTGTCTATCCCTTCACCAACACCACACATTTTTGATTACTATAGCTGTAGATCTTGAAACTGGGTGGAAGGATTCCTTTGGTTTTCTTCTTTAGTTTTATTTTCTCATCTTTTTCTAGGTTCTGACGTGGAGAGCTTATTGTTTTGAGACAGAGAGAGAGAGAGAGAGAGAGAGAGACAGGGAAGGGGTACAGAGAGAGAGAGAGAGAGAGAGAGAGAGAGAGAGATTATTAAACAGCCTCCATGCCCAGCACCAGCACAATGCAGGTTCAGTCTCACAACCTCGAGTTTCATCATGACCCGAGTCAAAATCAAGAGTTGGACTAACTGACTGAGCCTCCCAGATGCTCCTCCTCCTTTCTAACATAGGCAGTGATTGCTCTACATGGTGCTGTCCATTGATTGTGCTGTGTCCCACACATTTTCATATGTTGTATGTTCATTTTCCTTCACTTCAATGCATTGAGATTTGATCTTTGATCTTTGATCATCTAGAAGGTTACTTTCTCAGTGTTTGGATATTTGTTAGATTTCTCCTTTGGATACCTAGTTTGCTTTTTAAATATATTTTTTTTAATGTTGAAATTGTACTTCCGAGAAATTGATCGATAGGGTTGTCTTTGTTTCAGGTGTACAATATAGCGATTCCCCTCCCCTACCCCACCTGCTGTCAGCTCCGGTTGCAGGCAATGATGTGCCTTGGAGACTCAGGTGCACCTCCCCCACCCCTCCTCCCTTCAGCTCCTGTTGCCAGGCACTGGTTTGCGTTGGAGACGGAACCCTCGTAGGGGTTCCAAGCACTTCCTAGTGGCCCAGAAGACACTGGTGATCGGAGACCAAGCCACAAGGCTCTTTGGAGCCAGCTGGGGGCCATCCAAATGCCTCCCCACACAGTTCTGGAGCCGCTGTGGGCTGTCCTGGAGCAGCTGTGGGCTGCTGGGTTGGTGATATCCGAACGTTGGCCACATGTGCCACGAGTCTCTGGGTTTCGCTGGGAGATCCTGGTGTGCACTGCAGTGGTGGTGTTCCTGGGAAAGAGTGCACTCAGCTTCCGAAGAAGTAAGTGGCAGTGTGCCCGGAACGAGGAAGTCTCTGGAAAAGGCATGGAGAAGACCGAACCGGACGCACAAGCCCGTGGAGCTGTCGCATCATCCGAGCCGAAGGCCAGTCCTCTCCCGTTCCAGCTTCTTGCTCTGGCTGCCCTGAATCAAGATGCCGGGTATTGGTCAGTGGGAAACACCACGCAACTGCGGAAGGGAGTTCGGCAAAGGCTGTTGAAGAGCCCTCAGCAGCTGCCTCCTGAAAATCCCATCTGTGGAGCAGCCCAGGAAGATGGAGAAGCCCTGGTGAGGAAAACGCCAGAAGGCTTCAAGGACAGCCGTGATCTGCAGGCAAGTGCAGACCCGCTGGTTCAGGAGATTGGCAGCTGTGGACAGAGAGTGCAGGACGAGGCAGGGCAGGCAGGCAGGCCAGAGCTTCCTGAAGGAGGAGTGCGGCGGCAGGCCAGCGCTGAGGGCCAGAGCCAACAGCACACCCTCAGCCAGATCCTCCTGAAGGGGATGCATGTGCTAGAGCTGCTTGGAGATCATCTGGAAGGTGGGGGCTCAAGGAGGCAGGTGGAGACTGGCTCCTCCTCCCCTGACCACGTGCCCTCAGGCGGGAGCCCCGTGAACCAATTCAAGCCGTCCAGGGCACTGAAGAAGGCACGTCAGAGGAATGAAGAGCTCCCAAGAAACCCAACAAGCCACCAAGCTGAGCAAGGACCTGTTCACCTTCGGAACACCCTCCTGGACGGTGAGATTCCGAAGTTGCGCCTGAAGCTTGAGGCAGAGCCGAAGCTGTGCGAAGAGCACCTCAGACACCTGGAGAGGAAGATGATGGAGGAGAAGGCACGCTGCCTGCAAGTGAAGAACGAGCTTGCCAAGGTGCGCAGGAAGGCGGATGCTGCCCACTGGCACTTGGGCCTCTATAGGAACATGGCCGCCGACCTGCACCGAGAATGGCAGCAAATCGCCTCCTTGCATGAGCGGGAGCGCCTCGTGGTGGAGAAGAGGAGTGAGGAGAGCCAGAAGGCTGTCCTGTGGGCAGAGAGGGAGTTCCAAAGGCTCCAGGCCCAAAACCATTGCCTCAGGCAGAAGCTGGCCAACTCTGGGCCCAAGGTCCAGCCTGTCTCCGGGGGGCCTCCTGCTCCTGCTCCTGCTGTTCCGGGCACAGCCTCCAAGTACCCTCAAGGGCCAAAGGCTCCCCTGAAACCCAGGAAGCCCAAGAAGGGAGCAAGGGTGCACTGGCCAGATTCCAAGTTCTCGGGTCCCCTGCAGGTCTGATTCCCTTGCCCAGCAGCCACCAACACTCACAACCAGAGCACAAAAGCTCCTGTGCTTACCCCTTCAGCCATACCCATGGCTCCTTTGACTTGAGATCCACCCCATCCTTTAGCCTGATGCTCCATATTCCCTGGAGCCGTATGAGTGTGAGAGAATATTTTTCAGTGTTCAGCGTAACACAAATAAAAATAAAAATATCCAATGGCTGAGACTCCTGCTACTGAGAATGGATTTGATTAAGGGATTCTATGCCAAGCAAGGGACGGTTTGAAGTGTCTTGTATCGATCCCTTAATCGTCCCAATAACCCAGTGTGTCATGTCTGACTGAGGTTCAGACAGGGGAAACAACTTGCCCCAAGATCACACAGCTAGTGAATTTCAGAGCTCCCGTTCCAAACCAGGGTTGTCTAATGATCACCTGCTGTGCCAATAACTTCTACTACTATGCCTACTACTGTTCTTCTTCTTCTTCTTCTTCTTCTTCTTCTTCTTCTTCTTCTTCTTCTTCTTCTTCTTCTTCTTCTTCTTCTTCGAGACAGAAAGGGTGACGGCGCACACATACACACACACACACACAAAGGAACGCACACACATGCAGGCGGGGGAGGGGCCGAGTTAGAGAGATTCCTCGACAGGCTTGGGACTCAAGTGCTGAACCAGACGCTGGTCTGGATTTCCCAGATCACGTGATCAGCCCTGAACCGAAATCAGGAGCCAGACACTGAACTGACAGGCACCCTTGGGCAAGGAACTTCTAGGCAAGCTGCTGAAGGATCCCAGAAGGGCTTGGTAAAATGTTCCCCTCGTTCACGTCCTAGGATGTGATGATTCTATGCAAAGATAATAGTGCATATAATATAATCTAACATAATATATAATAATAGAAGGATGCAGAGATTATAGTGGTGGCTAGCTGAGGTCAAGTCCCAGCCAAGTAGGGAGGGCAGCCTTTAAGGGTCTCCAACGATTCCCATCTTGGGTACACATCGTTTTGTGTTCCATACTCCACCTCTTGATTCGAGTCAGAACTACTGACTCCCTTGTAAAGGACAGAATGTGGCCAAAGTGATAGGATGTCCCTTCGGAGGTGAGTTTACAAAGAGACTGGTCTCCTCTTGGGCTTGCCCGCCCTCCGTCCCTCCCTCCCGCATCTGTTCCCAGGGAAGCCAGCTGCTCCTTGGGAGCTTTATGCTGGAGAGGCCCATGGGGCAAGGAATGACTATTTCTTGCTTCCAGCAATGGAGGGCCTCTGGCTGCTCACAGCCAGCTGAGTGAGCTCAAAAGCAGACTTACCCCCAACAAGCCCGCAGATGACTGAAGATCCAGAGGCCCTCTGGACTGCAGCCTTGTGAGAGATCCTGAGCCACAGGGACCTGGCTAGTTGCACCTGGATGGCTGGCCCACAGAAACCATATCAGGTTATGAATGTTGTTTTAGGCCCATTGGTTCGGGGAAAACCTTCAAGAAAGACAGGAGTGGGAAGCCAAATGTTTGGCTTCTGACCCACCCCCCCTCTCCTGGGGTTGAAATTCCAGGGAAATCAAGAGATGGTAGAAACGCCTGAGAGATGAGGGTAAACAATGGAAGAGAGAGGACATCTAGTCTGATCGCCATGGATCTCTCTGAGAGGACATCCTCCCACTTGATCCTCCTGTGTCGAAGGGTGGCAAATGCAGGGGGAGACACCTGGCAGTGTGGTCCAAGTCGGCTGAGAGCACTCGACCCAGCCCCACAGAGCCTCCTAGAAGGCAGAGAAAGAGCCCAGAAGTTCCCTGGGGCCCCTAGAGAAGGCCCCTAGAGAATGAGATGAGTTGAAAGCCTGGGACCTGGTCGTTGGACTTCTAGGCTGGAGGGGAGATGGCCTGTGGAAGGGCCACTGCCCGCAACCCCTGTTGGACCAGACCCCTCCTGTCTGCTTTGGGAGACTGGGGGTGAATATGAGAATGAATTCATGTAGAAGAGATGGTGTTCTAATGCTTGGTTTCAACTTCTTGAAATCCTTTCAACTTCTTGAAATCGTTGACATTCCTTTTCTCCTTGTCCCCAGGACCACCATGAATGGGAAGGGGCCTTCAAAGAAGCAAGATGAGAACATCTCTGACAAGGCTGTCCAGTGTCAATATCCAACCACTGCAGTCACTTCTACCCCCTTGGCAGCCCCACTGCTTCCATCAGGACACAGATCCGTTCCTGTACAGGTTTTTGAGCAAACGTAAGTTTGGATTTCTCGCAGAGAAATGCCAAGAGTGCAATGACTGGGGTCCTAGGGTGGTTGCAAGTCTAGTTTTCAGAGAAACTGTGTGGAGGGTTGGGTCACTCTCCTGTGCACCCGAAAAGCATATTCTACTGCTCGTTCCCTGGAATTTAAATCCAGGCCTTGAAAAAGAAAAGGAACTGTGAACTGTTTTCAAGAGGGAGCTCTATCACCTTCCATTCCCAACAGCGATGCAGGAGCGATCCAGTCGTTCCACATCCTGCCTTGCATTGGGGAGTGGGGTCTCTCTCTCCCTCTCGGGTGCATTTGGTTTGCATCATGCTGATAGGTGTGCAGTGAGAGCTCATTGGAGTTTGAATATGAATTGCCCCGATGGTAACTTTTTATGGGATTTCCATCTGTATACTCTTTGGTAAAGGGTTTCGGTCTTTTGCCCATTTTTTTTTGTTTTTGTTCTTTTCAGACTGGATGGCTTGCTTCTTTGGGGGTCAACTTTTGAGGTTCTCTCCTTCCGACAGGAGTCCTTTATCAGGTATGTGGTTTGCACCTATTTTCTCCCAGTTTGTAGCTTCCCTTTTGGGTCTTCTTCACAAGGTGTTTCACACATTACAGACTTCCAATTCTGATTTGTTGGATCATGTCTAATGAATCAACTCTTCTTGAACGGAACATGATTTGATGTCCAGTCGGAGGATTCTTTACCTAGCTGTCCATTCTGGACATTTTTTTCCCTAGAAGATTTATCATTTTACGTAGAAGGCGGTGATTAATTTTGAGTTAATTTAACAAATTTTTTTTTCTTTTTGAGAGAGTGAGCATGCGCATGAGTGGGGCGTGGGGTGGAGGGAGAAGCGAAAAGAGCGTCCTGAAGCAGACTCCCCAGTGAGCTTGGAGCCTGATTTTGTCCCGGGACCCTGAGAGCATGACAAGAGCCGAAATGAAGAGCTGGCTGCCTCAGCGACTGAGTCACCCAGGCGCCACGAGTTCAGTTTTGTACAGAGGATGAGCCTTCGATTGTGGTCCTCGTCCTCCTCGTCCTCCACCTCCACCTCCTCCTCCTCTCTGCCCCTCCCTCTTCTTCTTGGGCCTCCTTCTTCTTCTTTGTCTCTGGAAGTCCACTTGCTCTAGCACCATTTCTTCAAAACGCTGTCACTCCTCCATTGAATTGCTTTTCCCCTTTGTCAGAATCCCATTGACATGTTGGTGGTTGGTCTCTTTCTGGGTTTGATCCTGTTCCACTTATCTATCTTTATACTGTTCCATTTGTCTATCCCTTCACCAACACCACACATTTTTGATTACTATAGCTGTAGATCTTGAAACTGGGTGGAAGGATTCCTTTGGTTTTCTTCTTTAGTTTTATTTTCTCATCTTTTTCTAGGTTCTGACGTGGAGAGCTTATTGTTTTGAGACAGAGAGAGAGAGAGAGAGAGAGACAGGGAAGGGGTACAGAGAGAGAGAGAGAGAGAGAGAGAGAGAGAGATTATTAAACAGCCTCCATGCCCAGCACCAGCACAATGCAGGTTCAGTCTCACAACCTCGAGTTTCATCATGACCCGAGTCAAAATCAAGAGTTGGACTAACTGACTGAGCCTCCCAGATGCTCCTCCTCCTTTCTAACATAGGCAGTGATTGCTCTACATGGTGCTGTCCATTGATTGTGCTGTGTCCCACACATTTTCATATGTTGTATGTTCATTTTCCTTCACTTCAATGCATTGAGATTTGATCTTTGATCTTTGATCATCTAGAAGGTTACTTTCTCAGTGTTTGGATATTTGTTAGATTTCTCCTTTGGATACCTAGTTTGCTTTTTAAATATATTTTTTTTAATGTTGAAATTGTACTTCCGAGAAATTGATCGATAGGGTTGTCTTTGTTTCAGGTGTACAATATAGCGATTCCCCTCCCCTACCCCACCTGCTGTCAGCTCCGGTTGCAGGCAATGATGTGCCTTGGAGACTCAGGTGCACCTCCCCCACCCCTCCTCCCTTCAGCTCCTGTTGCCAGGCACTGGTTTGCCTTGGAGACGGAACCCTCGTAGGGGTTCCAAGCACTTCCTAGTGGCCCAGAAGACACTGGTGATCGGAGACCAAGCCACAAGGCTCTTTGGAGCCAGCTGGGGGCCATCCAAATGCCTCCCCACACAGTTCTGGAGCCGCTGTGGGCTGTCCTGGAGCAGCTGTGGGCTGCTGGGTTGGTGATATCCGAACGTTGGCCACATGTGCCACGAGTCTCTGGGTTTCGCTGGGAGATCCTGGTGTGCACTGCAGTGGTGGTGTTCCTGGGAAAGAGTGCACTCAGCTTCCGAAGAAGAAAGTGGCAGTGTGCCCGGAACGAGGAAGTCTCTGGAAAAGGCATGGAGAAGACCGAACCGGACGCACAAGCCCGTGGAGCTGTCGCATCATCCGAGCCGAAGGCCAGTCCTCTCCCGTTCCAGCTTCTTGCTCTGGCTGCCCTGAATCAAGATGCCGGGTATTGGTCAGTGGGAAACACCACGCAACTGCGGAAGGGAGTTCGGCAAAGGCTGTTGAAGAGCCCTCAGCAGCTGCCTCATGAAAATCCCATCTGTGGAGCAGCCCAGGAAGATGGAGAAGCCCTGGTGAGGAAAACGCCAGAAGGCTTCAAGGACAGCCGTGATCTGCAGGCAAGTGCAGACCCGCTGGTTCAGGAGATTGGCAGCTGTGGACAGAGAGTGCAGGACGAGGCAGGGCAGGCAGGCAGGCCAGAGCTTCCTGAAGGAGGAGTGCGGCGGCAGGCCAGCGCTGAGGGCCAGAGCCAACAGCACACCCTCAGCCAGATCCTCCTGAAGGGGATGCATGTGCTAGAGCTGCTTGGAGATCATCTGGAAGGTGGGGGCTCAAGGAGGCAGGTGGAGACTGGCTCCTCCTCCCCTGACCACGTGCCCTCAGGCGGGAGCCCCGTGAACCAATTCAAGCCGTCCAGGGCACTGAAGAAGGCACGTCAGAGGAATGAAGAGCTCCCAAGAAACCCAACAAGCCACCAAGCTGAGCAAGGACCTGTTCACCTTCGGAACACCCTCCTGGACGGTGAGATTCCGAAGTTGCGCCTGAAGCTTGAGGCAGAGCCGAAGCTGTGCGAAGAGCACCTCAGACACCTGGAGAGGAAGATGATGGAGGAGAAGGCACGCTGCCTGCAAGTGAAGAACGAGCTTGCCAAGGTGCGCAGGAAGGCGGATGCTGCCCACTGGCACTTGGGCCTCTATAGGAACATGGCCGCCGACCTGCACCGAGAATGGCAGCAAATCGCCTCCTTGCATGAGCGGGAGCGCCTCGTGGTGGAGAAGAGGAGTGAGGAGAGCCAGAAGGCTGTCCTGTGGGCAGAGAGGGAGTTCCAAAGGCTCCAGGCCCAAAACCATTGCCTCAGGCAGAAGCTGGCCAACTCTGGGCCCAAGGTCCAGCCTGTCTCCGGGGGGCCTCCTGCTCCTGCTCCTGCTGTTCCGGGCACAGCCTCCAAGTACCCTCAAGGGCCAAAGGCTCCCCTGAAACCCAGGAAGCCCAAGAAGGGAGCAAGGGTGCACTGGCCAGATTCCAAGTTCTCGGGTCCCCTGCAGGTCTGATTCCCTTGCCCAGCAGCCACCAACACTCACAACCAGAGCACAAAAGCTCCTGTGCTTACCCCTTCAGCCATACCCATGGCTCCTTTGACTTGAGATCCACCCCATCCTTTAGCCTGATGCTCCATATTCCCTGGAGCCGTATGAGTGTGAGAGAATATTTTTCAGTGTTCAGCGTAACACAAATAAAAATAAAAATATCCAATGGCTGAGACTCCTGCTACTGAGAATGGATTTGATTAAGGGATTCTATGCCAAGCAAGGGACGGTTTGAAGTGTCTTGTATCGATCCCTTAATCGTCCCAATAACCCAGTGTGTCATGTCTGACTGAGGTTCAGACAGGGGAAACAACTTGCCCCAAGATCACACAGCTAGTGAATTTCAGAGCTCCCGTTCCAAACCAGGGTTGTCTAATGATCACCTGCTGTGCCAATAACTTCTACTACTATGCCTAGTACTGTTCTTCTTCTTCTTCTTCTTCTTCTTCTTCTTCTTCTTCTTCTTCTTCTTCTTCTTCTTCTTCTTCTTCTTCTTCCTTGGTGAGACAGAAAGGGTGACGGCGCACACATACACACACACACACACAAAGGAACGCACACACATGCAGGCGGGGGAGGGGCCGAGTTAGAGAGATTCCTCGACAGGCTTCGGACTCAAGTGCTGAACCAGACGCTGGTCTGGATTTCCCAGATCACGTGATCAGCCCTGAACCGAAATCAGGAGCCAGACACTGAACTGACAGGCACCCTTGGGCAAGGAACTTCTAGGCAAGCTGCTGAAGGATCCCAGAAGGGCTTGGTAAATTGTTCCCCTCGTTCACGTCCTAGGATGTGATGATTCTATGCAAAGATAATAGTGCATGTAATATAATCTAACATAATATATAATAATATAAGGATGCAGAGATTATAGTGGTGGCTAGCTGAGGTCAAGTCCCAGCCAAGTAGGGAGGGCAGCCTTTAAGGGTCTCCAACGATTCCCATCTTGGGTACACATCGTTTTGTGTTCCATACTCCACCTCTTGATTCGAGTCAGAACTACTGACTCCCTTGTAAAGGACAGAATGTGGCCAAAGTGATAGGATGTCCCTTCGGAGGTGAGTTTACAAAGAGACTGGTCTCCTCTTGGGCTTGCCCGCCCTCCGTCCCTCCCTCCCGCATCTGTTCCCAGGGAAGCCAGCTGCTCCTTGGGAGCTTTATGCTGGAGAGGCCCATGGGGCAAGGAATGACTATTTCTTGCTTCCAGCAATGGAGGGCCTCTGGCTGCTCACAGCCAGCTGAGTGAGCTCAAAAGCAGACTTACCCCCAACAAGCCCGCAGATGACTGAAGATCCAGAGGCCCTCTGGACTGCAGCCTTGTGAGAGATCCTGAGCCACAGGGACCTGGCTAGTTGCACCTGGATGGCTGGCCCACAGAAACCATATCAGGTTATGAATGTTGTTTTAGGCCCATTGGTTCGGGGAAAACCTTCAAGAAAGACAGGAGTGGGAAGCCAAATGTTTGGCTTCTGACCCACCCCCCCTCTCCTGGGGTTGAAATTCCAGGGAAATCAAGAGATGGTAGAAACGCCTGAGAGATGAGGGTAAACAATGGAAGAGAGAGGACATCTATGCTGATCGCCATGGATCTCTCTGAGAGGACATCCTCCCACTTGATCCTCCTGTGTCGAAGGGTGGCAAATGCAGGGGGAGACACCTGGCAGTGTGGTCCAAGTCGGCTGAGAGCACTCGACCCAGCCCCACAGAGCCTCCTAGAAGGCAGAGAAAGAGCCCAGAAGTTCCCTGGGGCCCCTAGAGAAGGCCCCTAGAGAATGAGATGAGTTGAAAGCCTGGGACCTGGTCGTTGGACTTCTAGGCTGGAGGGGAGATGGCCTGTGGAAGGGCCACTGCCCGCAACCCCTGTTGGACCAGACCCCTCCTGTCTGCTTTGGGAGACTGGGGGTGAATATGAGAATGAATTCATGTAGAAGAGATGGTGTTCTAATGCTTGGTTTCAACTTCTTGAAATCCTTTCAACTTCTTGAAATCGTTGACATTCCTTTTCTCCTTGTCCCCAGGACCACCATGAATGGGAAGGGGCCTTCAAAGAAGCAAGATGAGAACATCTCTTACAAGGCTGTCCAGTGTCAATATCCAACCACTGCAGTCACTTCTACCCCCTTGGCAGCCCCACTGCTTCCATCAGGACACAGATCCGTTCCTGTACAGGTTTTTGAGCAAACGTAAGTTTGGATTTCTCGCAGAGAAATGCCAAGAGTGCAATGACTGGGGTCCTAGGGTGGTTGCAAGTCTAGTTTTCAGAGAAACTGTGTGGAGGGTTGGGTCACTATCCTGTGCACCCGAAAAGCATATTCTACTGCTTGTTCCCTGGAATTTAAATCCAGGCCTTGAAAAAGAAAAGGAACTGTGAACTGTTTTCAAGAGGGAGCTCTATCACCTTCCATTCCCAACAGCGATGCAGGAGCGATCCAGTCGTTCCACATCCTGCCTTGCATTGGGGAGTGGGGTCTCTCTCTCCCTCTCGGGTGCATTTGGTTTGCATCATGCTGATAGGTGTGCAGTGAGAGCTCATTGGAGTTTGAATTTGAATTGCCCCGATGGTAACTTTTTATGGGATTTCCATCTGTATACTCTTTGGTAAAGGGTTTCGGTCTTTTGCCCATTTTTTTTTGTTTTTGTTCTTTTCAGACTGGATGGCTTGCTTCTTTGGGGGTCAGCTTTTGAGGTTCTCTCCTTCCGACAGGAGTCCTTTATCAGGTATGTGGTTTGCACCTATTTTCTCCCAGTTTGTAGCTTCCCTTTTGGGTCTTCTTCACAAGGTGTTTCACACATTACAGACTTCCAATTCTGATTTGTTGGATCATGTCTAATGAATCAACTCTTCTTGAACGGAACATGATTTGATGTCCAGTCGGAGGATTCTTTACCTAGCTGTCCATTCTGGACATTTTTTTCCCTAGAAGATTTATCATTTTACGTAGAAGGCGGTGATTAATTTTGAGTTAATTTAACAAATTTTTTTTTCTTTTTGAGAGAGTGAGCATGCGCATGAGTGGGGCGTGGGGTGGAGGGAGAAGCGAAAAGAGCGTCCTTAAGCAGACTCCCCAGTGAGCTTGGAGCCTGATTTTGTCCCGGGACCCTGAGAGCATGACAAGAGCCGAAATGAAGAGCTGGCTGCCTCAGCGACTGAGTCACCCAGGCGCCACGAGTTCAGTTTTGTACAGAGGATGAGCCTTCGATTGTGGTCCTCGTCCTCCTCGTCCTCCACCTCCACCTCCTCCTCCTCTCTGCCCCTCCCTCTTCTTCTTGGGCCTCCTTCTTCTTCTTTGTCTCTGGAAGTCCACTTGCTCTAGCACCATTTCTTCAAAACGCTGTCACTCCTCCATTGAATTGCTTTTCCCCTTTGTCAGAATCCCATTGACATGTTGGTGGTTGGTCTCTTTCTGGGTTTGATCCTGTTCCACTTATCTATCTTTATACTGTTCCATTTGTCTATCCCTTCACCAACACCACACATTTTTGATTACTATAGCTGTAGATCTTGAAACTGGGTGGAAGGATTCCTTTGGTTTTCTTCTTTAGTTTTATTTTCTCATCTTTTTCTAGGTTCTGACGTGGAGAGCTTATTGTTTTGAGACAGAGAGAGAGAGAGAGAGAGAGAGAGACAGGGAAGGGGTACAGAGAGAGAGAGAGAGAGAGAGAGAGAGAGAGATTATTAAACAGCCTCCATGCCCAGCACCAGCACAATGCAGGTTCAGTCTCACAACCTCGAGTTTCATCATGACCCGAGTCAAAATCAAGAGTTGGACTAACTGACTGAGCCTCCCAGATGCTCCTCCTCCTTTCTAACATAGGCAGTGATTGCTCTACATGGTGCTGTCCATTGATTGTGCTGTGTCCCACACATTTTCATATGTTGTATGTTCATTTTCCTTCACTTCAATGCATTGAGATTTGATCTTTGATCTTTGATCATCTAGAAGGTTACTTTCTCAGTGTTTGGATATTTGTTAGATTTCTCCTTTGGATACCTAGTTTGCTTTTTAAATATATTTTTTTTAATGTTGAAATTGTACTTCCGAGAAATTGATCGATAGGGTTGTCTTTGTTTCAGGTGTACAATAGAGCGATTCCCCTCCCCTAGCCCACCTGCTGTCAGCTCTGGTTGCAGGCACTGATGTGCCTTGGAGACTCAGGTGCACCTCCCCCACCCCTCCTCCCTTCAGCTCCTGTTGCCAGGCACTGGTTTGCGTTGGAGACGGAACCCTCGTAAGGGTTCCAAGCACTTCCTAGTGGCCCAGAAGACACTGGTGATCGGAGACCAAGCCACAAGGCTCTTTGGAGCCAGCTGGGGGCCATCCAAATGCCTCCCCACACAGTTCTGGAGCCGCTGTGGGCTGTCCTGGAGCAGCTGTGGGCTGCTGGGTTGGTGATAGACGAACGTTGGCCACATGTGCCACGAGTCTCTGGGTTTCGCTGGGAGATCCTGGTGTGCACTGCAGTGGTGGTGTTCCTGGGAAAGAGTGCACTCAGCTTCCGAAGAAGAAAGTGGCAGTGTGCCCGGAACGAGGAAGTCTCTGGAAAAGGCATGGAGAAGACCGAACCGGACGCACAAGCCCGTGGAGCTGTCGCATCATCCGAGCCGAAGGCCAGTCCTCTCCCGTTCCAGCTTCTTGCTCTGGCTGCCCTGAATCAAGATGCCGGGTATTGGTCAGTGGGAAACACCACGCAACTACTGAAGGGAGTTCGGCAAAGGCTGTTGAAGAGCCCTCAGCAGCTGCCTCATGAAAATCCCATCTGTGGAGCAGCCCAGGAAGATGGAGAAGCCCTGGTGAGGAAAACGCCAGAAGGCTTCAAGGACAGCCGTGATCTGCAGGCAAGTGCAGACCCGCTGGTTCAGGAGATTGGCAGCTGTGGACAGAGAGTGCAGGACGAGGCAGGGCAGGCAGGCAGGCCAGAGCTTCCTGAAGGAGGAGTGCGGCGGCAGGCCAGCGCTGAGGGCCAGAGCCAACAGCACACCCTCAGCCAGATCCTCCTGAAGGGGATGCATGTGCTAGAGCTGCTTGGAGATCATCTGGAAGGTGGGGGCTCAAGGAGGCAGGTGGAGACTGGCTCCTCCTCCCCTGACCACGTGCCCTCAGGCGGGAGCCCCGTGAACCAATTCAAGCCGTCCAGGGCACTGAAGAAGGCACGTCAGAGGAATGAAGAGCTCCCAAGAAACCCAACAAGCCACCAAGCTGAGCAAGGACCTGTTCACCTTCGGAACACCCTCCTGGACGGTGAGATTCCGAAGTTGCGCCTGAAGCTTGAGGCAGAGCCGAAGCTGTGCGAAGAGCACCTCAGACACCTGGAGAGGAAGATGATGGAGGAGAAGGCACGCTGCCTGCAAGTGAAGAACGAGCTTGCCAAGGTGCGCAGGAAGGCGGATGCTGCCCACTGGCACTTGGGCCTCTATAGGAACATGGCCGCCGACCTGCACCGAGAATGGCAGCAAATCGCCTCCTTGCATGAGCGGGAGCGCCTCCTGGTGGAGAAGAGGAGTGAGGAGAGCCAGAAGGCTGTCCTGTGGGCAGAGAGGGAGTTCCAAAGGCTCCAGGCCCAAAACCATTGCCTCAGGCAGAAGCTGGCCAACTCTGGGCCCAAGGTCCAGCCTGTCTCCGGGGGGCCTCCTGCTCCTGCTCCTGCTGTTCCGGGCACAGCCTCCAAATACCCTCAAGGGCCAAAGGCTCCCCTGAAACCCAGGAAGCCCAAGAAGGGAGCAAGGGTGCACTGGCCAGACTCCAAGTTCTCGGGTCCCCTGCAGGTCTGATTCCCTTGCCCAGCAGCCACCAACACTCACAACCAGAGCACAAAAGCTCCTGTGCTTACCCCTTCAGCCATACCCATGGCTCCTTTGACTTGAGATCCACCCCATCCTTTAGCCTGATGCTCCATATTCCCTGGAGCCGTATGAGTGTGAGAGAATATTTTTCAGTGTTCAGCGTAACACAAATAAAAATAAAAATATCCAATGGCTGAGACTCCTGCTACTGAGAATGGATTTGATTAAGGGATTCTATGCCAAGCAAGGGACGGTTTGAAGTGTCTTGTATCGATCCCTTAATCGTCCCAATAACCCAGTGTGTCATGTCTGACTGAGGTTCAGACAGGGGAAACAACTTGCCCCAAGATCACACAGCTAGTGAATTTCAGAGCTCCCGTTCCAAACCAGGGTTGTCTAATGATCACCTGCTGTGCCAATAACTTCTACTACTATGCCTAGTACTGTTCTTCTTCTTCTTCTTCTTCTTCTTCTTCTTCTTCTTCTTCTTCTTCTTCTTCTTCTTCTTCTTCTTCTTCTTCTTCTTCTTCTTCCTTGGTGAGACAGAAAGGGTGACGGCGCACACATACACACACACACACACAAAGGAACGCACACACATGCAGGCGGGGGAGGGGCCGAGTTAGAGAGATTCCTCGACAGGCTTCGGACTCAAGTGCTGAACCAGACGCTGGTCTGGATTTCCCAGATCACGTGATCAGCCCTGAACCGAAATCAGGAGCCAGACACTGAACTGACAGGCACCCTTGGGCAAGGAACTTCTAGGCAAGCTGCTGAAGGATCCCAGAAGGGCTTGGTAAATTGTTCCCCTCGTTCACGTCCTAGGATGTGATGATTCTATGCAAAGATAATAGTGCATGTAATATAATCTAACATAATATATAATAATATAAGGATGCAGAGATTATAGTGGTGGCTAGCTGAGGTCAAGTCCCAGCCAAGTAGGGAGGGCAGCCTTTAAGGGTCTCCAACGATTCCCATCTTGGGTACACATCGTTTTGTGTTCCATACTCCACCTCTTGATTCGAGTCAGAACTACTGACTCCCTTGTAAAGGACAGAATGTGGCCAAAGTGATAGGATGTCCCTTCGGAGGTGAGTTTACAAAGAGACTGGTCTCCTCTTGGGCTTGCCCGCCCTCCGTCCCTCCCTCCCGCATCTGTTCCCAGGGAAGCCAGCTGCTCCTTGGGAGCTTTATGCTGGAGAGGCCCATGGGGCAAGGAATGACTATTTCTTGCTTCCAGCAATGGAGGGCCTCTGGCTGCTCACAGCCAGCTGAGTGAGCTCAAAAGCAGACTTACCCCCAACAAGCCCGCAGATGACTGAAGATCCAGAGGCCCTCTGGACTGCAGCCTTGTGAGAGATCCTGAGCCACAGGGACCTGGCTAGTTGCACCTGGATGGCTGGCCCACAGAAACCATATCAGGTTATGAATGTTGTTTTAGGCCCATTGGTTCGGGGAAAACCTTCAAGAAAGACAGGAGTGGGAAGCCAAATGTTTGGCTTCTGACCCACCCCCCCTCTCCTGGGGTTGAAATTCCAGGGAAATCAAGAGATGGTAGAAACGCCTGAGAGATGAGGGTAAACAATGGAAGAGAGAGGACATCTATGCTGATCGCCATGGATCTCTCTGAGAGGACATCCTCCCACTTGATCCTCCTGTGTCGAAGGGTGGCAAATGCAGGGGGAGACACCTGGCAGTGTGGTCCAAGTCGGCTGAGAGCACTCGACCCAGCCCCACAGAGCCTCCTAGAAGGCAGAGAAAGAGCCCAGAAGTTCCCTGGGGCCCCTAGAGAAGGCCCCTAGAGAATGAGATGAGTTGAAAGCCTGGGACCTGGTCGTTGGACTTCTAGGCTGGAGGGGAGATGGCCTGTGGAAGGGCCACTGCCCGCAACCCCTGTTGGACCAGACCCCTCCTGTCTGCTTTGGGAGACTGGGGGTGAATATGAGAATGAATTCATGTAGAAGAGATGGTGTTCTAATGCTTGGTTTCAACTTCTTGAAATCCTTTCAACTTCTTGAAATCGTTGACATTCCTTTTCTCCTTGTCCCCAGGACCACCATGAATGGGAAGGGGCCTTCAAAGAAGCAAGATGAGAACATCTCTTACAAGGCTGTCCAGTGTCAATATCCAACCACTGCAGTCACTTCTACCCCCTTGGCAGCCCCACTGCTTCCATCAGGACACAGATCCGTTCCTGTACAGGTTTTTGAGCAAACGTAAGTTTGGATTTCTCGCAGAGAAATGCCAAGAGTGCAATGACTGGGGTCCTAGGGTGGTTGCAAGTCTAGTTTTCAGAGAAACTGTGTGGAGGGTTGGGTCACTCTCCTGTGCACCCGAAAAGCATATTCTACTGCTTGTTCCCTGGAATTTAAATCCAGGCCTTGAAAAAGAAAAGGAACTGTGAACTGTTTTCAAGAGGGAGCTCTATCACCTTCCATTCCCAACAGCGATGCAGGAGCGATCCAGTCGTTCCACATCCTGCCTTGCATTGGGGAGTGGGGTCTCTCTCTCCCTCTCGGGTGCATTTGGTTTGCATCATGCTGATAGGTGTGCAGTGAGAGCTCATTGGAGTTTGAATTTGAATTGCCCCGATGGTAACTTTTTATGGGATTTCCATCTGTATACTCTTTGGTAAAGGGTTTCGGTCTTTTGCCCATTTTTTTTTGTTTTTGTTCTTTTCAGACTGGATGGCTTGCTTCTTTGGGGGTCAACTTTTGAGGTTCTCTCCTTCCGACAGGAGTCCTTTATCAGGTATGTGGTTTGCACCTATTTTCTCCCAGTTTGTAGCTTCCCTTTTGGGTCTTCTTCACAAGGTGTTTCACACATTACAGACTTCCAATTCTGATTTGTTGGATCATGTCTAATGAATCAACTCTTCTTGAACGGAACATGATTTGATGTCCAGTCGGAGGATTCTTTACCTAGCTGTCCATTCTGGACATTTTTTTCCCTAGAAGATTTATCATTTTACGTAGAAGGCGGTGATTAATTTTGAGTTAATTTAACAAATTTTTTTTTCTTTTTGAGAGAGTGAGCATGCGCATGAGTGGGGCGTGGGGTGGAGGGAGAAGCAAAAAGAGCGTCCTGAAGCAGACTCCCCAGTGAGCTTGGAGCCTGATTTTGTCCCGGGACCCTGAGAGCATGACAAGAGCCGAAATGAAGAGCTGGCTGCCTCAGCGACTGAGTCACCCAGGCGCCACGAGTTCAGTTTTGTACAGAGGATGAGCCTTCGATTGTGGTCCTCGTCCTCCTCGTCCTCCACCTCCACCTCCTCCTCCTCTCTGCCCCTCCCTCTTCTTCTTGGGCCTCCTTCTTCTTCTTTGTCTCTGGAAGTCCACTTGCTCTAGCACCATTTCTTCAAAACGCTGTCACTCCTCCATTGAATTGCTTTTCCCCTTTGTCAGAATCCCATTGACATGTTGGTGGTTGGTCTCTTTCTGGGTTTGATCCTGTTCCACTTATCTATCTTTATACTGTTCCATTTGTCTATCCCTTCACCAACACCACACATTTTTGATTACTATAGCTGTAGATCTTGAAACTGGGTGGAAGGATTCCTTTGGTTTTCTTCTTTAGTTTTATTTTCTCATCTTTTTCTAGGTTCTGACGTGGAGAGCTTATTGTTTTGAGACAGAGAGAGAGAGAGAGAGAGAGAGAGACAGGGAAGGGGTACAGAGAGAGAGAGAGAGAGAGAGAGAGAGAGATTATTAAACAGCCTCCATGCCCAGCACCAGCACAATGCAGGTTCAGTCTCACAACCTCGAGTTTCATCATGACCCGAGTCAAAATCAAGAGTTGGACTAACTGACTGAGCCTCCCAGATGCTCCTCCTCCTTTCTAACATAGGCAGTGATTGCTCTACATGGTGCTGTCCATTGATTGTGCTGTGTCCCACACATTTTCATATGTTGTATGTTCATTTTCCTTCACTTCAATGCATTGAGATTTGATCTTTGATCTTTGATCATCTAGAAGGTTACTTTCTCAGTGTTTGGATATTTGTTAGATTTCTCCTTTGGATACCTAGTTTGCTTTTTAAATATATATTTTTTAATGTTGAAATTGTACTTCCGAGAAATTGATCGATAGGGTTGTCTTTGTTTCAGGTGTACAATAGAGCGATTCCCCTCCCCTAGCCCACCTGCTGTCAGCTCTGGTTGCAGGCACTGATGTGCCTTGGAGACTCAGGTGCACCTCCCCCACCCCTCCTCCCTTCAGCTCCTGTTGCCAGGCACTGGTTTGCGTTGGAGACGGAACCCTCGTAAGGGTTCCAAGCACTTCCTAGTGGCCCAGAAGACACTGGTGATCGGAGACCAAGCCACAAGGCTCTTTGGAGCCAGCTGGGGGCCATCCAAATGCCTCCCCACACAGTTCTGGAGCCGCTGTGGGCTGTCCTGGAGCAGCTGTGGGCTGCTGGGTTGGTGATAGACGAACGTTGGCCACATGTGCCACGAGTCTCTGGGTTTCGCTGGGAGATCCTGGTGTGCACTGCAGTGGTGGTGTTCCTGGGAAAGAGTGCACTCAGCTTCCGAAGAAGAAAGTGGCAGTGTGCCCGGAACGAGGAAGTCTCTGGAAAAGGCATGGAGAAGACCGAACCGGACGCACAAGCCCGTGGAGCTGTCGCATCATCCGAGCCGAAGGCCAGTCCTCTCCCGTTCCAGCCTCTTGCTCTGGCTGCCCTGAATCAAGATGCCGGGTATTGGTCAGTGGGAAACACCACGCAACTGCTGAAGGGAGTTCGGGAAAGGCTGTTGAAGAGCCCTCAGCAGCTGCCTCATGAAAATCCCATCTGTGGAGCAGCCCAGGAAGATGGAGAAGCCCTGGTGAGGAAAACGCCAGAAGGCTTCAAGGACAGCCGTGATCTGCAGGCAAGTGCAGACCCGCTGGTTCAGGAGATTGGCAGCTGTGGACAGAGAGTGCAGGACGAGGCAGGGCAGGCAGGCAGGCCAGAGCTTCCTGAAGGAGGAGTGCGGCGGCAGGCCAGCGCTGAGGGCCAGAGCCAACAGCACACCCTCAGCCAGATCCTCCTGAAGGGGATGCATGTGCTAGAGCTGCTTGGAGATCATCTGGAAGGTGGGGGCTCAAGGAGGCAGGTGGAGACTGGCTCCTCCTCCCCTGACCACGTGCCCTCAGGCGGGAGCCCCGTGAACCAATTCAAGCCGTCCAGGGCACTGAAGAAGGCACGTCAGAGGAATGAAGAGCTCCCAAGAAACCCAACAAGCCACCAAGCTGAGCAAGGACCTGTTCACCTTCGGAACACCCTCCTGGACGGTGAGATTCCGAAGTTGCGCCTGAAGCTTGAGGCAGAGCCGAAGCTGTGCGAAGAGCACCTCAGACACCTGGAGAGGAAGATGATGGAGGAGAAGGCACGCTGCCTGCAAGTGAAGAACGAGCTTGCCAAGGTGCGCAGGAAGGCGGATGCTGCCCACTGGCACTTGGGCCTCTATAGGAACATGGCCGCCGACCTGCACCGAGAATGGCAGCAAATCGCCTCCTTGCATGAGCGGGAGCGCCTCCTGGTGGAGAAGAGGAGTGAGGAGAGCCAGAAGGCTGTCCTGTGGGCAGAGAGGGAGTTCCAAAGGCTCCAGGCCCAAAACCATTGCCTCAGGCAGAAGCTGGCCAACTCTGGGCCCAAGGTCCAGCCTGTCTCCGGGGGGCCTCCTGCTCCTGCTCCTGCTGTTCCGGGCACAGCCTCCAAATACCCTCAAGGGCCAAAGGCTCCCCTGAAACCCAGGAAGCCCAAGAAGGGAGCAAGGGTGCACTGGCCAGACTCCAAGTTCTCGGGTCCCCTGCAGGTCTGATTCCCTTGCCCAGCAGCCACCAACACTCACAACCAGAGCACCAAAGCTCCTGTGCTTACCCCTTCAGCCATACCCATGGCTCCTTTGACTTGAGATCCACCCCATCCTTTAGCCTGATGCTCCATATTCCCTGGAGCCGTATGAGTGTGAGAGAATATTTTTCAGTGTTCAGCGTAACACAAATAAAAATAAAAATATCCAATGGCTGAGACTCCTGCTACTGAGAATGGATTTGATTAAGGGATTCTATGCCAAGCAAGGGACGGTTTGAAGTGTCTTGTATCGATCCCTTAATCGTCCCAATAACCCAGTGTGTCATGTCTGACTGAGGTTCAGACAGGGGAAACAACTTGCCCCAAGATCACACAGCTAGTGAATTTCAGAGCTCCCGTTCCAAACCAGGGTTGTCTAATGATCACCTGCTGTGCCAATAACTTCTACTACTATGCCTAGTACTGTTCTTCTTCTTCTTCTTCTTCTTCTTCTTCTTCTTCTTCTTCTTCTTCTTCTTCTTCTTCTTCTTCTTCTTCTTCCTTGGTGAGACAGAAAGGGTGACGGCGCACACATACACACACACACACACAAAGGAACGCACACACATGCAGGCGGGGGAGGGGCCGAGTTAGAGAGATTCCTCGACAGGCTTCGGACTCAAGTGCTGAACCAGACGCTGGTCTGGATTTCCCAGATCACGTGATCAGCCCTGAACCGAAATCAGGAGCCAGACACTGAACTGACAGGCACCCTTGGGCAAGGAACTTCTAGGCAAGCTGCTGAAGGATCCCAGAAGGGCTTGGTATATTGTTCCCCTCGTTCACGTCCTAGGATGTGATGATTCTATGCAAAGATAATAGTGCATGTAATATAATCTAACATAATATATAATAATATAAGGATGCAGAGATTATAGTGGTGGCTAGCTGAGGTCAAGTCCCAGCCAAGTAGGGAGGGCAGCCTTTAAGGGTCTCCAACGATTCCCATCTTGGGTACACATCGTTTTGTGTTCCATACTCCACCTCTTGATTCGAGTCAGAACTACTGACTCCCTTGTAAAGGACAGAATGTGGCCAAAGTGATAGGATGTCCCTTCGGAGGTGAGTTTACAAAGAGACTGGTCTCCTCTTGGGCTTGCCCGCCCTCCGTCCCTCCCTCCCGCATCTGTTCCCAGGGAAGCCAGCTGCTCCTTGGGAGCTTTATGCTGGAGAGGCCCATGGGGCAAGGAATGACTATTTCTTGCTTCCAGCAATGGAGGGCCTCTGGCTGCTCACAGCCAGCTGAGTGAGCTCAAAAGCAGACTTACCCCCAACAAGCCCGCAGATGACTGAAGATCCAGAGGCCCTCTGGACTGCAGCCTTGTGAGAGATCCTGAGCCACAGGGACCTGGCTAGTTGCACCTGGATGGCTGGCCCACAGAAACCATATCAGGTTATGAATGTTGTTTTAGGCCCATTGGTTCGGGGAAAACCTTCAAGAAAGACAGGAGTGGGAAGCCAAATGTTTGGCTTCTGACCCACCCCCCCTCTCCTGGGGTTGAAATTCCAGGGAAATCAAGAGATGGTAGAAACGCCTGAGAGATGAGGGTAAACAATGGAAGAGAGAGGACATCTATTCTGATCGCCATGGATCTCTCTGAGAGGACATCCTCCCACTTGATCCTCCTGTGTCGAAGGGTGGCAAATGCAGGGGGAGACACCTGGCAGTGTGGTCCAAGTCGGCTGAGAGCACTCGACCCAGCCCCACAGAGCCTCCTAGAAGGCAGAGAAAGAGCCCAGAAGTTCCCTGGGGCCCCTAGAGAAGGCCCCGAGAGAATGAGATGAGTTGAAAGCCTGGGACCTGGTCGTTGGACTTCTAGGCTGGAGGGGAGATGGCCTGTGGAAGGGCCACTGCCCGCAACCCCTGTTGGACCAGACCCCTCCTGTCTGCTTTGGGAGACTGGGGGTGAATATGAGAATGAATTCATGTAGAAGAGATGGTGTTCTAATGCTTGGTTTCAACTTCTTGAAATCCTTTCAACTTCTTGAAATCGTTGACATTCCTTTTCTCCTTGTCCCCAGGACCACCATGAATGGGAAGGGGCCTTCAAAGAAGCAAGATGAGAACATCTCTTACAAGGCTGTCCAGTGTCAATATCCAACCACTGCAGTCACTTCTACCCCCTTGGCAGCCCCACTGCTTCCATCAGGACACAGATCCGTTCCTGTACAGGTTTTTGAGCAAACGTAAGTTTGGATTTCTCGCAGAGAAATGCCAAGAGTGCAATGACTGGGGTCCTAGGGTGGTTGCAAGTCTAGTTTTCAGAGAAACTGTGTGGAGGGTTGGGTCACTATCCTGTGCACCCGAAAAGCATATTCTACTGCTTGTTCCCTGGAATTTAAATCCAGGCCTTGAAAAAGAAAAGGAACTGTGAACTGTTTTCAAGAGGGAGCTCTATCACCTTCCATTCCCAACAGCGATGCAGGAGCGATCCAGTCGTTCCACATCCTGCCTTGCATTGGGGAGTGGGGTCTCTCTCTCCCTCTCGGGTGCATTTGGTTTGCATCATGCTGATAGGTGTGCAGTGAGAGCTCATTGGAGTTTGAATTTGAATTGCCCCGATGGTAACTTTTTATGGGATTTCCATCTGTATACTCTTTGGTAAAGGGTTTCGGTCTTTTGCCCATTTTTTTTTGTTTTTGTTCTTTTCAGACTGGATGGCTTGCTTCTTTGGGGGTCAACTTTTGAGGTTCTCTCCTTCCGACAGGAGTCCTTTATCAGGTATGTGGTTTGCACCTATTTTCTCCCAGTTTGTAGCTTCCCTTTTGGGTCTTCTTCACAAGGTGTTTCACACATTACAGACTTCCAATTCTGATTTGTTGGATCATGTCTAATGAATCAACTCTTCTTGAACGGAACATGATTTGATGTCCAGTCGGAGGATTCTTTACCTAGCTGTCCATTCTGGACATTTTTTTCCCTAGAAGATTTATCATTTTACGTAGAAGGCGGTGATTAATTTTGAGTTAATTTAACAAATTTTTTTTTCTTTTTGAGAGAGTGAGCATGCGCATGAGTGGGGCGTGGGGTGGAGGGAGAAGCGAAAAGAGCGTCCTTAAGCAGACTCCCCAGTGAGCTTGGAGCCTGATTTTGTCCCGGGACCCTGAGAGCATGACAAGAGCCGAAATGAAGAGCTGGCTGCCTCAGCGACTGAGTCACCCAGGCGCCACGAGTTCAGTTTTGTACAGAGGATGAGCCTTCGATTGTGGTCCTCGCCCTCCTCGTCCTCCACCTCCACCTCCTCCTCCTCTCTGCCCCTCCCTCTTCTTCTTGGGCCTCCTTCTTCTTCTTTGTCTCTGGAAGTCCACTTGCTCTAGCACCATTTCTTCAAAACGCTGTCACTCCTCCATTGAATTGCTTTTCCCCTTTGTCAGAATCCCATTGACATGTTGGTGGTTGGTCTCTTTCTGGGTTTGATCCTGTTCCACTTATCTATCTTTATACTGTTCCATTTGTCTATCCCTTCACCAACACCACACATTTTTGATTACTATAGCTGTAGATCTTGAAACTGGGTGGAAGGATTCCTTTGGTTTTCTTCTTTAGTTTTATTTTCTCATCTTTTTCTAGGTTCTGACGTGGAGAGCTTATTGTTTTGAGACAGAGAGAGAGAGAGAGAGAGAGAGAGACAGGGAAGGGGTACAGAGAGAGAGAGAGAGAGAGAGAGAGAGAGATTATTAAACAGCCTCCATGCCCAGCACCAGCACAATGCAGGTTCAGTCTCACAACCTCGAGTTTCATCATGACCCGAGTCAAAATCAAGAGTTGGACTAACTGACTGAGCCTCCCAGATGCTCCTCCTCCTTTCTAACATAGGCAGTGATTGCTCTACATGGTGCTGTCCATTGATTGTGCTGTGTCCCACACATTTTCATATGTTGTATGTTCATTTTCCTTCACTTCAATGCATTGAGATTTGATCTTTGATCTTTGATCATCTAGAAGGTTACTTTCTCAGTGTTTGGATATTTGTTAGATTTCTCCTTTGGATACCTAGTTTGCTTTTTAAATATATTTTTTTTAATGTTGAAATTGTACTTCCGAGAAATTGATCGATAGGGTTGTCTTTGTTTCAGGTGTACAATAGAGCGATTCCCCTCCCCTAGCCCACCTGCTGTCAGCTCTGGTTGCAGGCACTGATGTGCCTTGGAGACTCAGGTGCACCTCCCCCACCCCTCCTCCCTTCAGCTCCTGTTGCCAGGCACTGGTTTGCGTTGGAGACGGAACCCTCGTAAGGGTTCCAAGCACTTCCTAGTGGCCCAGAAGACACTGGTGATCGGAGACCAAGCCACAAGGCTCTTTGGAGCCAGCTGGGGGCCATCCAAATGCCTCCCCACACAGTTCTGGAGCCGCTGTGGGCTGTCCTGGAGCAGCTGTGGGCTGCTGGGTTGGTGATAGACGAACGTTGGCCACATGTGCCACGAGTCTCTGGGTTTCGCTGGGAGATCCTGGTGTGCACTGCAGTGGTGGTGTTCCTGGGAAAGAGTGCACTCAGCTTCCGAAGAAGAAAGTGGCAGTGTGCCCGGAACGAGGAAGTCTCTGGAAAAGGCATGGAGAAGACCGAACCGGACGCACAAGCCCGTGGAGCTGTCGCATCATCCGAGCCGAAGGCCAGTCCTCTCCCGTTCCAGCTTCTTGCTCTGGCTGCCCTGAATCAAGATGCCGGGTATTGGTCAGTGGGAAACACCACGCAACTGCGGAAGGGAGTTCGGCAAAGGCTGTTGAAGAGCCCTCAGCAGCTGCCTCATGAAAATCCCATCTGTGGAGCAGCCCAGGAAGATGGAGAAGCCCTGGTGAGGAAAACGCCAGAAGGCTTCAAGGACAGCCGTGATCTGCAGGCAAGTGCAGACCCGCTGGTTCAGGAGATTGGCAGCTGTGGACAGAGAGTGCAGGACGAGGCAGGGCAGGCAGGCAGGCCAGAGCTTCCTGAAGGAGGAGTGCGGCGGCAGGCCAGCGCTGAGGGCCAGAGCCAACAGCACACCCTCAGCCAGATCCTCCTGAAGGGGATGCATGTGCTAGAGCTGCTTGGAGATCATCTGGAAGGTGGGGGCTCAAGGAGGCAGGTGGAGACTGGCTCCTCCTCCCCTGACCACGTGCCCTCAGGCGGGAGCCCCGTGAACCAATTCAAGCCGTCCAGGGCACTGAAGAAGGCACGTCAGAGGAATGAAGAGCTCCCAAGAAACCCAACAAGCCACCAAGCTGAGCAAGGACCTGTTCACCTTCGGAACACCCTCCTGGACGGTGAGATTCCGAAGTTGCGCCTGAAGCTTGAGGCAGAGCCGAAGCTGTGCGAAGAGCACCTCAGACACCTGGAGAGGAAGATGATGGAGGAGAAGGCACGCTGCCTGCAAGTGAAGAACGAGCTTGCCAAGGTGCGCAGGAAGGCGGATGCTGCCCACTGGCACTTGGGCCTCTATAGGAACATGGCCGCCGACCTGCACCGAGAATGGCAGCAAATCGCCTCCTTGCATGAGCGGGAGCGCCTCCTGGTGGAGAAGAGGAGTGAGGAGAGCCAGAAGGCTGTCCTGTGGGCAGAGAGGGAGTTCCAAAGGCTCCAGGCCCAAAACCATTGCCTCAGGCAGAAGCTGGCCAACTCTGGGCCCAAGGTCCAGCCTGTCTCCGGGGGGCCTCCTGCTCCTGCTCCTGCTGTTCCGGGCACAGCCTCCAAATACCCTCAAGGGCCAAAGGCTCCCCTGAAACCCAGGAAGCCCAAGAAGGGAGCAAGGGTGCACTGGCCAGACTCCAAGTTCTCGGGTCCCCTGCAGGTCTGATTCCCTTGCCCAGCAGCCACCAACACTCACAACCAGAGCACAAAAGCTCCTGTGCTTACCCCTTCAGCCATACCCATGGCTCCTTTGACTTGAGATCCACCCCATCCTTTAGCCTGATGCTCCATATTCCCTGGAGCCGTATGAGTGTGAGAGAATATTTTTCAGTGTTCAGCGTAACACAAATAAAAATAAAAATATCCAATGGCTGAGACTCCTGCTCCTGAGAATGGATTTGATTAAGGGATTCTATGCCAAGCAAGGGACGGTTTGAAGTGTCTTGTATCGATCCCTTAATCGTCCCAATAACCCAGTGTGTCATGTCTGACTGAGGTTCAGACAGGGGAAACAACTTGCCCCAAGATCACACAGCTAGTGAATTTCAGAGCTCCCGTTCCAAACCAGGGTTGTCTAATGATCACCTGCTGTGCCAATAACTTCTACTACTATGCCTAGTACTGTTCTTCTTCTTCTTCTTCTTCTTCTTCTTCTTCTTCTTCTTCTTCTTCTTCTTCTTCTTCTTCTTCTTCTTCTTCTTCCTTGGTGAGACAGAAAGGGTGACGGCGCACACATACACACACACACACACAAAGGAACGCACACACATGCAGGCGGGGGAGGGGCCGAGTTAGAGAGATTCCTCGACAGGCTTCGGACTCAAGTGCTGAACCAGACGCTGGTCTGGATTTCCCAGATCACGTGATCAGCCCTGAACCGAAATCAGGAGCCAGACACTGAACTGACAGGCACCCTTGGGCAAGGAACTTCTAGGCAAGCTGCTGAAGGATCCCAGAAGGGCTTGGTAAATTGTTCCCCTCGTTCACGTCCTAGGATGTGATGATTCTATGCAAAGATAATAGTGCATGTAATATAATCTAACATAATATATAATAATATAAGGATGCAGAGATTATAGTGGTGGCTAGCTGAGGTCAAGTCCCAGCCAAGTAGGGAGGGCAGCCTTTAAGGGTCTCCAACGATTCCCATCTTGGGTACACATCGTTTTGTGTTCCATACTCCACCTCTTGATTCGAGTCAGAACTACTGACTCCCTTGTAAAGGACAGAATGTGGCCAAAGTGATAGGATGTCCCTTCGGAGGTGAGTTTACAAAGAGACTGGTCTCCTCTTGGGCTTGCCCGCCCTCCGTCCCTCCCTCCCGCATCTGTTCCCAGGGAAGCCAGCTGCTCCTTGGGAGCTTTATGCTGGAGAGGCCCATGGGGCAAGGAATGACTCTTTCTTGCTTCCAGCAATGGAGGGCCTCTGGCTGCTCACAGCCAGCTGAGTGAGCTCAAAAGCAGACTTACCCCCAACAAGCCCGCAGATGACTGAAGATCCAGAGGCCCTCTGGACTGCAGCCTTGTGAGAGATCCTGAGCCACAGGGACCTGGCTAGTTGCACCTGGATGGCTGGCCCACAGAAACCATATCAGGTTATGAATGTTGTTTTAGGCCCATTGGTTCGGGGAAAACCTTCAAGAAAGACAGGAGTGGGAAGCCAAATGTTTGGCTTCTGACCCACCCCCCCTCTCCTGGGGTTGAAATTCCAGGGAAATCAAGAGATGGTCGAAACGCCTGAGAGATGAGGGTAAACAATGGAAGAGAGAGGACATCTATTCTGATCGCCATGGATCTCTCTGAGAGGACATCCTCCCACTTGATCCTCCTGTGTCGAAGGGTGGCAAATGCAGGGGGAGACACCTGGCAGTGTGGTCCAAGTTGGCTGAGAGCACTCGACCCAGCCCCACAGAGCCTCCTAGAAGGCAGAGAAAGAGCCCAGAATTTCCCTGGGGTCCCTAGAGAAGGCCCCTAGAGAATGAGATGAGTTGAAAGCCTGGGACCTGGTCGTTGGACTTCTAGGCTGGAGGGGAGATGGCCTGTGGAAGGGCCACTGCCCGCAACCCCTGTTGGACTAGACCCCTCCTGTCTGCTTTGGGAGACTGGGGGTGAATATGAGAATGAATTCATGTAGAAGAGATGGTGTTCTAATGCTTGGTTTCAACTTCTTGAAATCCTTTCAACTTCTTGAAATCGTTGACATTCCTTTTCTCCTTGTCCCCAGGACCACCATGAATGGGAAGGGGCCTTCAAAGAAGCAAGATGAGAACATCTCTTACAAGGCTGTCCAGTGTCAATATCCAACCACTGCAGTCACTTCTACCCCCTTGGCAGCCCCACTGCTTCCATCAGGACACAGATCCGTTCCTGTACAGGTTTTTGAGCAAACGTAAGTTTGGATTTCTCGCAGAGAAATGCCAAGAGTGCAATGACTGGGGTCCTAGGGTGGTTGCAAGTCTAGTTTTCAGAGAAACTGTGTGGAGGGTTGGGTCACTATCCTGTGCACCCGAAAAGCATATTCTACTGCTTGTTCCCTGGAATTTAAATCCAGGCCTTGAAAAAGAAAAGGAACTGTGAACTGTTTTCAAGAGGGAGCTCTATCACCTTCCATTCCCAACAGCGATGCAGGAGCGATCCAGTCGTTCCACATCCTGCCTTGCATTGGGGAGTGGGGTCTCTCTCTCCCTCTCGGGTGCATTTGGTTTGCATCATGCTGATAGGTGTGCAGTGAGAGCTCATTGGAGTTTGAATTTGAATTGCCCCGATGGTAACTTTTTATGGGATTTCCATCTGTATACTCTTTGGTAAAGGGTTTCGGTCTTTTGCCCATTTTTTTTTGTTTTTGTTCTTTTCAGACTGGATGGCTTGCTTCTTTGGGGGTCAACTTTTGAGGTTCTCTCCTTCCGACAGGAGTCCTTTATCAGGTATGTGGTTTGCACCTATTTTCTCCCAGTTTGTAGCTTCCCTTTTGGGTCTTCTTCACAAGGTGTTTCACACATTACAGACTTCCAATTCTGATTTGTTGGATCATGTCTAATGAATCAACTCTTCTTGAACGGAACATGATTTGATGTCCAGTCGGAGGATTCTTTACCTAGCTGTCCATTCTGGACATTTTTTTCCCTAGAAGATTTATCATTTTACGTAGAAGGCGGTGATTAATTTTGAGTTAATTTAACAAAATTTTTTTTCTTTTTGAGAGAGTGAGCATGCGCATGAGTGGGGCGTGGGGTGGAGGGAGAAGCGAAAAGAGCGTCCTTAAGCAGACTCCCCAGTGAGCTTGGAGCCTGATTTTGTCCCGGGACCCTGAGAGCATGACAAGAGCCGAAATGAAGAGCTGGCTGCCTCAGCGACTGAGTCACCCAGGCGCCACGAGTTCAGTTTTGTACAGAGGATGAGCCTTCGATTGTGGTCCTCGTCCTCCTCGTCCTCCACCTCCACCTCCTCCTCCTCTCTGCCCCTCCCTCTTCTTCTTGGGCCTCCTTCTTCTTCTTTGTCTCTGGAAGTCCACTTGCTCTAGCACCATTTCTTCAAAACGCTGTCACTCCTCCATTGAATTGCTTTTCCCCTTTGTCAGAATCCCATTGACATGTTGGTGGTTGGTCTCTTTCTGGGTTTGATCCTGTTCCACTTATCTATCTTTATACTGTTCCATTTGTCTATCCCTTCACCAACACCACACATTTTTGATTACTATAGCTGTAGATCTTGAAACTGGGTGGAAGGATTCCTTTGGTTTTCTTCTTTAGTTTTATTTTCTCATCTTTGTCTAGGTTCTGACGTGGAGAGCTTATTGTTTTGAGACAGAGAGAGAGAGAGAGAGAGAGAGAGAGACAGGGAAGGGGTACAGAGAGAGAGAGAGAGAGAGAGAGAGAGAGAGAGAGATTATTAAACAGCCTCCATGCCCAGCACCAGCACAATGCAGGTTCAGTCTCACAACCTCGAGTTTCATCATGACCCGAGTCAAAATCAAGAGTTGGACTAACTGACTGAGCCTCCCAGATGCTCCTCCTCCTTTCTAACATAGGCAGTGATTGCTCTACATGGTGCTGTCCATTGATTGTGCTGTGTCCCACACATTTTCATATGTTGTATGTTCATTTTCCTTCACTTCAATGCATTGAGATTTGATCTTTGATCTTTGATCATCTAGAAGGTTACTTTCTCAGTGTTTGGATATTTGTTAGATTTCTCCTTTGGATACCTAGTTTGCTTTTTAAATATATTTTTTTTAATGTTGAAATTGTACTTCCGAGAAATTGATCGATAGGGTTGTCTTTGTTTCAGGTGTACAATAGAGCGATTCCCCTCCCCTACCCCACCTGCTGTCAGCTCCGGTTGCAGGCAATGATGTGCCTTGGAGACTCAGGTGCACCTCCCCCACCCCTCCTCCCTTCAGCTCCTGTTGCCAGGCACTGGTTTGCGTTGGAGACGGAACCCTCGTAGGGGTTCCAAGCACTTCCTAGTGGCCCAGAAGACACTGGTGATCGGAGACCAAGCCACAAGGCTCTTTGGAGCCAGCTGGGGGCCATCCAAATGCCTCCCCACACAGTTCTGGAGCCGCTGTGGGCTGTCCTGGAGCAGCTGTGGGCTGCTGGGTTGGTGATATCCGAACGTTGGCCACATGTGCCACGAGTCTCTGGGTTTCGCTGGGAGATCCTGGTGTGCACTGCAGTGGTGGTGTTCCTGGGAAAGAGTGCACTCAGCTTCCGAAGAAGAAAGTGGCAGTGTGCCCGGAACGAGGAAGTCTCTGGAAAAGGCATGGAGAAGACCGAACCGGACGCACAAGCCCGTGGAGCTGTCGCATCATCCGAGCCGAAGGCCAGTCCTCTCCCGTTCCAGCTTCTTGCTCTGGCTGCCCTGAATCAAGATGCCGGGTATTGGTCAGTGGGAAACACCACGCAACTGCGGAAGGGAGTTCGGCAAAGGCTGTTGAAGAGCCCTCAGCAGCTGCCTCCTGAAAATCCCATCTGTGGAGCAGCCCAGGAAGATGGAGAAGCCCTGGTGAGGAAAACGCCAGAAGGCTTCAAGGACAGCCGTGATCTGCAGGCAAGTGCAGACCCGCTGGTTCAGGAGATTGGCAGCTGTGGACAGAGAGTGCAGGACGAGGCAGGGCAGGCAGGCAGGCCAGAGCTTCCTGAAGGAGGAGTGCGGCGGCAGGCCAGCGCTGAGGGCCAGAGCCAACAGCACACCCTCAGCCAGATCCTCCTGAAGGGGATGCATGTGCTAGAGCTGCTTGGAGATCATCTGGAAGGTGGGGGCTCAAGGAGGCAGGTGGAGACTGGCTCCTCCTCCCCTGACCACGTGCCCTCAGGCGGGAGCCCCGTGAACCAATTCAAGCCGTCCAGGGCACTGAAGAAGGCACGTCAGAGGAATGAAGAGCTCCCAAGAAACCCAACAAGCCACCAAGCTGAGCAAGGACCTGTTCACCTTCGGAACACCCTCCTGGACGGTGAGATTCCGAAGTTGCGCCTGAAGCTTGAGGCAGAGCCGAAGCTGTGCGAAGAGCACCTCAGACACCTGGAGAGGAAGATGATGGAGGAGAAGGCACGCTGCCTGCAAGTGAAGAACGAGCTTGCCAAGGTGCGCAGGAAGGCGGATGCTGCCCACTGGCACTTGGGCCTCTATAGGAACATGGCCGCCGACCTGCACCGAGAATGGCAGCAAATCGCCTCCTAGCATGAGCGGGAGCGCCTCCTGGTGGAGAAGAGGAGTGAGGAGAGCCAGAAGGCTGTCCTGTGGGCAGAGAGGGAGTTCCAAAGGCTCCAGGCCCAAAACCATTGCCTCAGGCAGAAGCTGGCCAACTCTGGGCCCAAGGTCCAGCCTGTCTCCGGGGGGCCTCCTGCTCCTGCTCCTGCTGTTCCGGGCAAAGCCTCCAAGTACCCTCAAGGGCCAAAGGCTCCCCTGAAACCCAGGAAGCCCAAGAAGGGAGCAAGGGTGCACTGGCCAGATTCCAAGTTCTCGGGTCCCCTGCAGGTCTGATTCCCTTGCCCAGCAGCCACCAACACTCACAACCAGAGCACAAAAGCTCCTGTGCTTACCCCTTCAGCCATACCCATGGCTCCTTTGACTTGAGATCCACCCCATCCTTTAGCCTGATGCTCCATATTCCCTGGAGCCGTATGAGTATGAGAGAATATTTTTCAGTGTTCAGCGTAACACAAATAAAAATAAAAATATCCAATGGCTGAGACTCCTGCTACTGAGAATGGATTTGATTAAGGGATTCTATGCCAAGCAAGGGACGGTTTGAAGTGTCTTGTATCGATCCCTTAATCGTCCCAATAACCCAGTGTGTCATGTCTGACTGAGGTTCAGACAGGGGAAACAACTTGCCCCAAGATCACACAGCTAGTGAATTTCAGAGCTCCCGTTCCAAACCAGGGTTGTCTAATGATCACCTGCTGTGCCAATAACTTCTACTACTATGCCTAGTACTGTTCTTCTTCTTCTTCTTCTTCTTCTTCTTCTTCTTCTTCTTCTTCTTCTTCTTCTTCTTCGAGACAGAAAGGGTGACGGCGCACACATACACACACACACACACAAAGGAACGCACACACATGCAGGCGGGGGAGGGGCCGAGTTAGAGAGATTCCTCGACAGGCTTCGGACTCAAGTGCTGAACCAGACGCTGGTCTGGATTTCCCAGATCACGTGATCAGCCCTGAACCGAAATCAGGAGCCAGACACTGAACTGACAGGCACCCTTGGGCAAGGAACTTCTAGGCAAGCTGCTGAAGGATCCCAGAAGGGCTTGGTAAATTGTTCCCCTCGTTCACGTCCTAGGATGTGATGATTCTATGCAAAGATAATAGTGCATGTAATATAATCTAACATAATATATAATAATATAAGGATGCAGAGATTATAGTGGTGGCTAGCTGAGGTCAAGTCCCAGCCAAGTAGGGAGGGCAGCCTTTAAGGGTCTCCAACGATTCCCATCTTGGGTACACATCGTTTTGTGTTCCATACTCCACCTCTTGATTCGAGTCAGAACTACTGACTCCCTTGTAAAGGACAGAATGTGGCCAAAGTGATAGGATGTCCCTTCGGAGGTGAGTTTACAAAGAGACTGGTCTCCTCTTGGGCTTGCCCGCCCTCCGTCCCTCCCTCCCGCATCTGTTCCCAGGGAAGCCAGCTGCTCCTTGGGAGCTTTATGCTGGAGAGGCCCATGGGGCAAGGAATGACTATTTCTTGCTTCCAGCAATGGAGGGCCTCTGGCTGCTCACAGCCAGCTGAGTGAGCTCAAAAGCAGACTTACCCCCAACAAGCCCGCAGATGACTGAAGATCCAGAGGCCCTCTGGACTGCAGCCTTGTGAGAGATCCTGAGCCACAGGGACCTGGCTAGTTGCACCTGGATGGCTGGCCCACAGAAACCATATCAGGTTATGAATGTTGTTTTAGGCCCATTGGTTCGGGGAAAACCTTCAAGAAAGACAGGAGTGGGAAGCCAAATGTTTGGCTTCTGACCCACCCCCCCTCTCCTGGGGTTGAAATTCCAGGGAAATCAAGAGATGGTAGAAACGCCTGAGAGATGAGGGTAAACAATGGAAGAGAGAGGACATCTATGCTGATCGCCATGGATCTCTCTGAGAGGACATCCTCCCACTTGATCCTCCTGTGTCGAAGGGTGGCAAATGCAGGGGGAGACACCTGGCAGTGTGGTCCAAGTCGGCTGAGAGCACTCGACCCAGCCCCACAGAGCCTCCTAGAAGGCAGAGAAAGAGCCCAGAAGTTCCCTGGGGCCCCTAGAGAAGGCCCCTAGAGAATGAGATGAGTTGAAAGCCTGGGACCTGGTCGTTGGACTTCTAGGCTGGAGGGGAGATGGCCTGTGGAAGGGCCACTGCCCGCAACCCCTGTTGGACCAGACCCCTCCTGTCTGCTTTGGGAGACTGGGGGTGAATATGAGAATGAATTCATGTAGAAGAGATGGTGTTCTAATGCTTGGTTTCAACTTCTTGAAATCCTTTCAACTTCTTGAAATCGTTGACATTCCTTTTCTCCTTGTCCCCAGGACCACCATGAATGGGAAGGGGCCTTCAAAGAAGCAAGATGAGAACATCTCTTACAAGGCTGTCCAGTGTCAATATCCAACCACTGCAGTCACTTCTACCCCCTTGGCAGCCCCACTGCTTCCATCAGGACACAGATCCGTTCCTGTACAGGTTTTTGAGCAAACGTAAGTTTGGATTTCTCGCAGAGAAATGCCAAGAGTGCAATGACTGGGGTCCTAGGGTGGTTGCAAGTCTAGTTTTCAGAGAAACTGTGTGGAGGGTTGGGTCACTCTCCTGTGCACCCGAAAAGCATATTCTACTGCTTGTTCCCTGGAATTTAAATCCAGGCCTTGAAAAAGAAAAGGAACTGTGAACTGTTTTCAAGAGGGAGCTCTATCACCTTCCATTCCCAACAGCGATGCAGGAGCGATCCAGTCGTTCCACATCCTGCCTTGCATTGGGGAGTGGGGTCTCTCTCTCCCTCTCGGGTGCATTTGGTTTGCATCATGCTGATAGGTGTGCAGTGAGAGCTCATTGGAGTTTGAATTTGAATTGCCCCGATGGTAACTTTTTATGGGATTTCCATCTGTATACTCTTTGGTAAAGGGTTTCGGTCTTTTGCCCATTTTTTTTTGTTTTTGTTCTTTTCAGACTGGATGGCTTGCTTCTTTGGGGGTCAACTTTTGAGGTTCTCTCCTTCTGACAGGAGTCCTTTATCAGGTATGTGGTTTGCACCTATTTTCTCCCAGTTTGTAGCTTCCCTTTTGGGTCTTCTTCACAAGGTGTTTCACACATTACAGACTTCCAATTCTGATTTGTTGGATCATGTCTAATGAATCAACTCTTCTTGAACGGAACATGATTTGATGTCCAGTCGGAGGATTCTTTACCTAGCTGTCCATTCTGGACATTTTTTTCCCTAGAAGATTTATCATTTTACGTAGAAGGCGGTGATTAATTTTGAGTTAATTTAACAAATTTTTTTTTCTTTTTGAGAGAGTGAGCATGCGCATGAGTGGGGCGTGGGGTGGAGGGAGAAGCGAAAAGAGCGTCCTTAAGCAGACTCCCCAGTGAGCTTGGAGCCTGATTTTGTCCCGGGACCCTGAGAGCATGACAAGAGCCGAAATGAAGAGCTGGCTGCCTCAGCGACTGAGTCACCCAGGCGCCACGAGTTCAGTTTTGTACAGAGGATGAGCCTTCGATTGTGGTCCTCGTCCTCCTCGTCCTCCACCTCCACCTCCTCCTCCTCTCTGCCCCTCCCTCTTCTTCTTGGGCCTCCTTCTTCTTCTTTGTCTCTGGAAGTCCACTTGCTCTAGCACCATTTCTTCAAAACGCTGTCACTCCTCCATTGAATTGCTTTTCCCCTTTGTCAGAATCCCATTGACATGTTGGTGGTTGGTCTCTTTCTGGGTTTGATCCTGTTCCACTTATCTATCTTTATACTGTTCCATTTGTCTATCCCTTCACCAACACCACACATTTTTGATTACTATAGCTGTAGATCTTGAAACTGGGTGGAAGGATTCCTTTGGTTTTCTTCTTTAGTTTTATTTTCTCATCTTTGTCTAGGTTCTGACGTGGAGAGCTTATTGTTTTGAGACAGAGAGAGAGAGAGAGAGAGAGAGAGAGAGACAGGGAAGGGGTACAGAGAGAGAGAGAGAGAGAGAGAGACAGGGAAGGGGTACAGAGAGAGAGAGAGAGAGAGAGAGAGAGAGAGAGATTATTAAACAGCCTCCATGCCCAGCACCAGCACAATGCAGGTTCAGTCTCACAACCTCGAGTTTCATCATGACCCGAGTCAAAATCAAGAGTTGGACTAACTGACTGAGCCTCCCAGATGCTCCTCCTCCTTTCTAACATAGGCAGTGATTGCTCTACATGGTGCTGTCCATTGATTGTGCTGTGTCCCACACATTTTCATATGTTGTATGTTCATTTTCCTTCACTTCAATGCATTGAGATTTGATCTTTGATCTTTGATCATCTAGAAGGTTACTTTCTCAGTGTTTGGATATTTGTTAGATTTCTCCTTTGGATACCTAGTTTGCTTTTTAAATATATTTTTTTTAATGTTGAAATTGTACTTCCGAGAAATTGATCGATAGGGTTGTCTTTGTTTCAGGTGTACAATAGAGCGATTCCCCTCCCCTACCCCACCTGCTGTCAGCTCCGGTTGCAGGCAATGATGTGCCTTGGAGACTCAGGTGCACCTCCCCCACCCCTCCTCCCTTCAGCTCCTGTTGCCAGGCACTGGTTTGCGTTGGAGACGGAACCCTCGTAGGGGTTCCAAGCACTTCCTAGTGGCCCAGAAGACACTGGTGATCGGAGACCAAGCCACAAGGCTCTTTGGAGCCAGCTGGGGGCCATCCAAATGCCTCCCCACACAGTTCTGGAGCCGCTGTGGGCTGTCCTGGAGCAGCTGTGGGCTGCTGGGTTGGTGATATCCGAACGTTGGCCACATGTGCCACGAGTCTCTGGGTTTCGCTGGGAGATCCTGGTGTGCACTGCAGTGGTGGTGTTCCTGGGAAAGAGTGCACTCAGCTTCCGAAGAAGAAAGTGGCAGTGTGCCCGGAACGAGGAAGTCTCTGGAAAAGGCATGGAGAAGACCGAACCGGACGCACAAGCCCGTGGAGCTGTCGCATCATCCGAGCCGAAGGCCAGTCCTCTCCCGTTCCAGCTTCTTGCTCTGGCTGCCCTGAATCAAGATGCCGGGTATTGGTCAGTGGGAAACACCACGCAACTGCGGAAGGGAGTTCGGCAAAGGCTGTTGAAGAGCCCTCAGCAGCTGCCTCCTGAAAATCCCATCTGTGGAGCAGCCCAGGAAGATGGAGAAGCCCTGGTGAGGAAAACGCCAGAAGGCTTCAAGGACAGCCGTGATCTGCAGGCAAGTGCAGACCCGCTGGTTCAGGAGATTGGCAGCTGTGGACAGAGAGTGCAGGACGAGGCAGGGCAGGCAGGCAGGCCAGAGCTTCCTGAAGGAGGAGTGCGGCGGCAGGCCAGCGCTGAGGGCCAGAGCCAACAGCACACCCTCAGCCAGATCCTCCTGAAGGGGATGCATGTGCTAGAGCTGCTTGGAGATCATCTGGAAGGTGGGGGCTCAAGGAGGCAGGTGGAGACTGGCTCCTCCTCCCCTGACCACGTGCCCTCAGGCGGGAGCCCCGTGAACCAATTCAAGCCGTCCAGGGCACTGAAGAAGGCACGTCAGAGGAATGAAGAGCTCCCAAGAAACCCAACAAGCCACCAAGCTGAGCAAGGACCTGTTCACCTTCGGAACACCCTCCTGGACGGTGAGATTCCGAAGTTGCGCCTGAAGCTTGAGGCAGAGCCGAAGCTGTGCGAAGAGCACCTCAGACACCTGGAGAGGAAGATGATGGAGGAGAAGGCACGCTGCCTGCAAGTGAAGAACGAGCTTGCCAAGGTGCGCAGGAAGGCGGATGCTGCCCACTGGCACTTGGGCCTCTATAGGAACATGGCCGCCGACCTGCACCGAGAATGGCAGCAAATCGCCTCCTAGCATGAGCGGGAGCGCCTCGTGGTGGAGAAGAGGAGTGAGGAGAGCCAGAAGGCTGTCCTGTGGGCAGAGAGGGAGTTCCAAAGGCTCCAGGCCCAAAACCATTGCCTCAGGCAGAAGCTGGCCAACTCTGGGCCCAAGGTCCAGCCTGTCTCCGGGGGGCCTCCTGCTCCTGCTCCTGCTGTTCCGGGCACAGCCTCCAAGTACCCTCAAGGGCCAAAGGCTCCCCTGAAACCCAGGAAGCCCAAGAAGGGAGCAAGGGTGCACTGGCCAGATTCCAAGTTCTCGGGTCCCCTGCAGGTCTGATTCCCTTGCCCAGCAGCCACCAACACTCACAACCAGAGCACAAAAGCTCCTGTGCTTACCCCTTCAGCCATACCCATGGCTCCTTTGACTTGAGATCCACCCCATCCTTTAGCCTGATGCTCCATATTCCCTGGAGCCGTATGAGTGTGAGAGAATATTTTTCAGTGTTCAGCGTAACACAAATAAAAATAAAAATATCCAATGGCTGAGACTCCTGCTACTGAGAATGGATTTGATTAAGGGATTCTATGCCAAGCAAGGGACGGTTTGAAGTGTCTTGTATCGATCCCTTAATCGTCCCAATAACCCAGTGTGTCATGTCTGACTGAGGTTCAGACAGGGGAAACAACTTGCCCCAAGATCACACAGCTAGTGAATTTCAGAGCTCCCGTTCCAAACCAGGGTTGTCTAATGATCACCTGCTGTGCCAATAACTTCTACTACTATGCCTAGTACTGTTCTTCTTCTTCTTCTTCTTCTTCTTCTTCTTCTTCTTCTTCTTCTTCTTCTTCTTCTTCGAGACAGAAAGGGTGACGGCGCACACATACACACACACACACACAAAGGAACGCACACACATGCAGGCGGGGGAGGGGCCGAGTTAGAGAGATTCCTCGACAGGCTTCGGACTCAAGTGCTGAACCAGACGCTGGTCTGGATTTCCCAGATCACGTGATCAGCCCTGAACCGAAATCAGGAGCCAGACACTGAACTGACAGGAACCCTTGGGCAAGGAACTTCTAGGCAAGCTGCTGAAGGATCCCAGAAGGGCTTGGTAAATTGTTCCCCTCGTTCACGTCCTAGGATGTGATGATTCTATGCAAAGATAATAGTGCATGTAATATAATCTAACATAATATATAATAATATAAGGATGCAGAGATTATAGTGGTGGCTAGCTGAGGTCAAGTCCCAGCCAAGTAGGGAGGGCAGCCTTTAAGGGTCTCCAACGATTCCCATCTTGGGTACACATCGTTTTGTGTTCCATACTCCACCTCTTGATTCGAGTCAGAACTACTGACTCCCTTGTAAAGGACAGAATGTGGCCAAAGTGATAGGATGTCCCTTCGGAGGTGAGTTTACAAAGAGACTGGTCTCCTCTTGGGCTTGCCCGCCCTCCGTCCCTCCCTCCCGCATCTGTTCCCAGGGAAGCCAGCTGCTCCTTGGGAGCCTTATGCTGGAGAGGCCCATGGGGCAAGGAATGACTCTTTCTTGCTTCCAGCAATGGAGGGCCTCTGGCTGCTCACAGCCAGCTGAGTGAGCTCAAAAGCAGACTTACCCCCAACAAGCCCGCAGATGACTGAAGATCCAGAGGCCCTCTGGACTGCAGCCTTGTGAGAGATCCTGAGCCACAGGGACCTGACTAGTTGCACCTGGATGGCTGGCCCACAGAAACCATATCAGGTTATGAATGTTGTTTTAGGCCCATTGGTTCGGGGAAAACCTTCAAGAAAGACAGGAGTGGGAAGCCAAATGTTTGGCTTCTGACCCACCCCCCCTCTCCTGGGGTTGAAATTCCAGGGAAATCAAGAGATGGTAGAAACGCCTGAGAGATGAGGGTAAACAATGGAAGAGAGAGGACATCTATGCTGATCGCCATGGATCTCTCTGAGAGGACATCCTCCCACTTGATCCTCCTGTGTCGAAGGGTGGCAAATGCAGGGGGAGACACCTGGCAGTGTGGTCCAAGTTGGCTGAGAGCACTCGACCCAGCCCCACAGAGCCTCCTAGAAGGCAGAGAAAGAGCCCAGAAGTTCCCTGGGGCCCCTAGAGAAGGCCCCTAGAGAATGAGATGAGTTGAAAGCCTGGGACCTGGTCGTTGGACTTCTAGGCTGGAGGGGAGATGGCCTGTGGAAGGGCCACTGCCCGCAACCCCTGTTGGACCAGACCCCTCCTGTCTGCTTTGGGAGACTGGGGGTGAATATGAGAATGAATTCATGTAGAAGAGATGGTGTTCTAATGCTTGGTTTCAACTTCTTGAAATCCTTTCAACTTCTTGAACTCGTTGACATTCCTTTTCTCCTTGTCCCCAGGACCACCATGAATGGGAAGGGGCCTTCAAAGAAGCAAGATGAGAACATCTCTTACAAGGCTGTCCAGTGTCAATATCCAACCACTGCAGTCACTTCTACCCCCTTGGCAGCCCCACTGCTTCCATCAGGACACAGATCCGTTCCTGTACAGGTTTTTGAGCAAACGTAAGTTTGGATTTCTCGCAGAGAAATGCCAAGAGTGCAATGACTGGGGTCCTAGGGTGGTTGCAAGTCTAGTTTTCAGAGAAACTGTGTGGAGGGTTGGGTCACTCTCCTGTGCACCCGAAAAGCATATTCTACTGCTTGTTCCCTGGAATTTAAATCCAGGCCTTGAAAAAGAAAAGGAACTGTGAACTGTTTTCAAGAGGGAGCTCTATCACCTTCCATTCCCAACAGCGATGCAGGAGCGATCCAGTCGTTCCACATCCTGCCTTGCATTGGGGAGTGGGGTCTCTCTCTCCCTCTCGGGTGCATTTGGTTTGCATCATGCTGATAGGTGTGCAGTGAGAGCTCATTGGAGTTTGAATTTGAATTGCCCCGATGGTAACTTTTTATGGGATTTCCATCTGTATACTCTTTGGTAAAGGGTTTCGGTCTTTTGCCCATTTTTTTTTGTTTTTGTTCTTTTCAGACTGGATGGCTTGCTTCTTTGGGGGTCAACTTTTGAGGTTCTCTCCTTCCGACAGGAGTCCTTTATCAGGTATGTGGTTTGCACCTATTTTCTCCCAGTTTGTAGCTTCCCTTTTGGGTCTTCTTCACAAGGTGTTTCACACATTACAGACTTCCAATTCTGATTTGTTGGATCATGTCTAATGAATCAACTCTTCTTGAACGGAACATGATTTGATGTCCAGTCGGAGGATTCTTTACCTAGCTGTCCATTCTGGACATTTTTTTCCCTAGAAGATTTATCATTTTACGTAGAAGGCGGTGATTAATTTTGAGTTAATTTAACAAATTTTTTTTTCTTTTTGAGAGAGTGAGCATGCGCATGAGTGGGGCGTGGGGTGGAGGGAGAAGCGAAAAGAGCGTCCTTAAGCAGACTCCCCAGTGAGCTTGGAGCCTGATTTTGTCCCGGGACCCTGAGAGCATGACAAGAGCCGAAATGAAGAGCTGGCTGCCTCAGCGACTGAGTCACCCAGGCGCCACGAGTTCAGTTTTGTACAGAGGATGAGCCTTCGATTGTGGTCCTCGTCCTCCTCGTCCTCCACCTCCACCTCCTCCTCCTCTCTGCCCCTCCCTCTTCTTCTTGGGCCTCCTTCTTCTTCTTTGTCTCTGGAAGTCCACTTGCTCTAGCACCATTTCTTCAAAACGCTGTCACTCCTCCATTGAATTGCTTTTCCCCTTTGTCAGAATCCCATTGACATGTTGGTGGTTGGTCTCTTTCTGGGTTTGATCCTGTTCCACTTATCTATCTTTATACTGTTCCATTTGTCTATCCCTTCACCAACACCACACATTTTTGATTACTATAGCTGTAGATCTTGAAACTGGGTGGAAGGATTCCTTTGGTTTTCTTCTTTAGTTTTATTTTCTCATCTTTTTCTAGGTTCTGACGTGGAGAGCTTATTGTTTTGAGACAGAGAGAGAGAGAGAGAGAGAGAGAGAGAGGGAAGGGGTACAGAGAGAGAGAGAGAGAGAGAGAGAGAGAGAGATTATTAAACAGCCTCCATGCCCAGCACCAGCACAATGCAGGTTCAGTCTCACAACCTCGAGTTTAATCATGACCCGAGTCAAAATCAAGAGTTGGACTAACTGACTGAGCCTCCCAGATGCTCCTCCTCCTTTCTAACATAGGCAGTGATTGCTCTACATGGTACTGTCCATTGATTGTGCTGTGTCCCACACATTTTCTTAGGTTGTATGTTCATTTTCCTTCACTTCAATGCATTGAGATTTGATCTTTGATCTTTGATCATCTAGAAGGTTACTTTCTCAGTGTTTGGATATTTGTTAGATTTCTCCTTTGGATACCTAGTTTGCTTTTTAAATATATTTTTTTTAATGTTGAAATTGTACTTCCGAGAAATTGATCGATAGGGTTGTCTTTGTTTCAGGTGTACAATATAGCGATTCCCCTCCCCTACCCCACCTGCTGTCAGCTCCGGTTGCAGGCACTGATGTGCCTTGGAGACTCAGGTGCACCTCCCCCACCCCTCCTCCCTTCAGCTCCTGTTGCCAGGCACTGGTTTGCGTTGGAGACGGAACCCTCGTAGGGGTTCCAAGCACTTCCTAGTGGCCCAGAAGACACTGGTGATCGGAGACCAAGCCACAAGGCTCTTTGGAGCCAGCTGGTGGCCATCCAAATGCCTCCCCACACAGTTCTGGAGCCGCTGTGGGCTGTCCTGGAGCAGCTGTGGGCTGCTGGGTTGGTGATAGACGAACGTTGGCCACATGTGCCACGAGTCTCTGGGTTTCGCTGGGAGATCCTGGTGTGCACTGCAGTGGTGGTGTTCCTGGGAAAGAGTGCACTCAGCTTCCGAAGAAGAAAGTGGCAGTGTGCCCGGAACGAGGAAGTCTCTGGAAAAGGCATGGAGAAGACCGAACCGGACGCACAAACCCGTGGAGCTGTCGCATCATCCGAGCCGAAGGCCAGTCCTCTCCCGTTCCAGCTTCTTGCTCTGGCTGCCCTGAATCAAGATGCCGGGTATTGGTCAGTGGGAAACACCACGCAACTGCGGAAGGGAGTTCGGCAAAGGCTGTTGAAGAGCCCTCAGCAGCTGCCTCATGAAAATCCCATCTGTGGAGCAGCCCAGGAAGATGGAGAAGCCCTGGTGAGGAAAACGCCAGAAGGCTTCAAGGACAGCCGTGATCTGCAGGCAAGTGCAGACCCGCTGGTTCAGGAGATTGGCAGCTGTGGACAGAGAGTGCAGGACGAGGCAGGGCAGGCAGGCAGGCCAGAGCTTCCTGAAGGAGGAGTGCGGCGGCAGGCCAGCGCTGAGGGCCAGAGCCAACAGCACACCCTCAGCCAGATCCTCCTGAAGGGGATGCATGTGCTAGAGCTGCTTGGAGATCATCTGGAAGGTGGGGGCTCAAGGAGGCAGGTGGAGACTGGCTCCTCCTCCCCTGACCACGTGCCCTCAGGCGGGAGCCCCGTGAACCAATTCAAGCCGTCCAGGGCACTGAAGAAGGCACGTCAGAGGAATGAAGAGCTCCCAAGAATCCCAACAAGCCACCAAGCTGAGCAAGGACCTGTTCACCTTCGGAACACCCTCCTGGACGGTGAGATTCCGAAGTTGCGCCTGAAGCTTGAGGCAGAGCCGAAGCTGTGCGAAGAGCACCTCAGACACCTGGAGAGGAAGATGACGGAGGAGAAGGCACGCTGCCTGCAAGTGAAGAACGAGCTTGCCAAGGTGCGCAGGAAGGCGGATGCTGCCCACTGGCACTTGGGCCTCTATAGGAACATGGCCGCCGACCTGCACTGAGAATGGCAGCAAATCGCCTCCTTGCATGAGCGGGAGCGCCTCCTGGTGGAGAAGAGGAGTGAGGAGAGCCAGAAGGCTGTCCTGTGGGCAGAGAGGGAGTTCCAAAGGCTCCAGGCCCAAAACCATTGCCTCAGGCAGAAGCTGGCCAACTCTGGGCCCAAGGTCCAGCCTGTCTCCGGGGGGCCTCCTGCTCCTGCTCCTGCTGTTCCGGGCACAGCCTCCAAATACCCTCAAGGGCCAAAGGCTCCCCTGAAACCCAGGAAGCCCAAGAAGGGAGCAAGGGTGCCCTGGCCTGACGCCAAGTTCTCGGGTCCCCTGCAGGTCTGATTCCCTTGCCCAGCAGCCACCAACACTCACAACCAGAGCACGAAAGCTCCTGTGCTTACCCCTTCAGCCATACCCATGGCTCCTTTGACTTGAGATCCACCCCATCTTTTAGCCTGATGCTCCATATTCCCTGGAGCCGTATGAGTGTGAGAGAATATTTTTCAGTGTTCAGCGTAACACAAATAAAAATAAAAATATCCAATGGCTGAGACTCCTGCTACTGAGAATGGATTTGATTAAGGTATTCTATGCCAAGCAAGGGACGGTTTGAAGTGTCTTGTATCGATCCCTTAATCGTCCCAATTACCCAGTGTGTCATGTCTGACTGAGGTTCAGACAGGGGAAACAACTTGCCCCAAGATCACACAGCTAGTGAATTTCAGAGCTCCCGTTCCAAACCAGGGTTGTCTAATGATCACCTGCTGTGCCAATAACTACTACTATGCCTACTACTGTTCTTCTTCTTCTTCTTCTTCTTCTTCTTCTTCTTCTTCTTCTTCTTCTTCTTCTTCTTCTTCGAGACAGAAAGGGTGACGGCGCACACATACACACACACACACACAAAGGAACGCACACACATTCAGGCGTGGGAGGGGCCGAGTTAGAGAGATTCCTCGACAGGCTTCGGACTCAAGTGCTGAACCAGACGCTGGTCTGGATTTCCCAGATCACGTGATCAGCCCTGAACCGAAATCAGGAGCCAGACACTGAACTGACAGGCACCCTTGGGCAAGGAACTTCTAGGCAAGCTGCTGAAGGATCCCAGAAGGGCTTGGTAAATTGTTCCCCTCGTTCACGTCCTAGGATGTGATGATTCTATGCAAAGATAATAGTGCATATAATATAATCTAACATAATATATAATAATATAAGGATGCAGAGATTATAGTGGTGGCTAGCTGAGGTCAAGTCCCAGCCAAGTAGGGAGGGCAGCCTTTAAGGGTCTCCAACGATTCCCATCTTGGGTACACATCGTTTTGTGTTCCATACTCCACCTCTTGATTCGAGATAGAACTACTGACTCCCTTGTAAAGGACAGAATGTGGCCAAAGTGATAGGATGTCCCTTCGGAGGTGAGTTTACAAAGAGACTGGTCTCCTCTTGGGCTTGCCCGCCCTCCGTCCCTCCCTCCCGCATCTGTTCCCAGGGAAGCCAGCTGCTCCTTGGGAGCTTTATGCTGGAGAGGCCCATGGGGCAAGGAATGACTATTTCTTGCTTCCAGCAATGGAGGGCCTCTGGCTGCTCACAGCCAGCTGAGTGAACTCAAAAGCAGACTTACCCCCAACAAGCCCGCAGATGACTGAAGATCCAGAGGCCCTCTGGACTGCAGCCTTGTGAGAGATCCTGAGCCACAGGGACCTGGCTAGTTGCACCTGGATGGCTGGCCCACAGAAACCATATCAGGTTATGAATGTTGTTTTAGGCCCATTGGTTCGGGGAAAACCTTCAAGAAAGACAGGAGTGGGAAGCCAAATGTTTGGCTTCTGACCCACCCCCCCTCTCCTGGGGTTGAAATTCCAGGGAAATCAAGAGATGGTCGAAACGCCTGAGAGATGAGGGTAAACAATGGAAGAGAGAGGACATCTATTCTGATCGCCATGGATCTCTCTGAGAGGACATCCTCCCACTTGATCCTCCTGTGTCGAAGGGTGGCAAATGCAGGGGGAGACACCTGGCAGTGTGGTCCAAGTCGGCTGAGAGCACTCGACCCAGCCCCACAGAGCCTCCTGGAAGGCAGAGAAAGAGCCCAGATGTTCCCTGGGGCCCCTAGAGAAGGCCCCTAGAGAATGAGATGAGTTGAAAGCCTGGGACCTGGTCGTTGGACTTCTAGGCTGGAGGGGAGATGGCCTGTGGAAGGGCCACTGCCCGCAACCCCTGTTGGACCAGACCCCTCCTGTCTGCTTTGGGAGACTGGGGGTGAATATGAGAATGAATTCATGTAGAAGAGATGGTGTTCTAATGCTTGGTTTCAACTTCTTGAAATCCTTTCAACTTCTTGAAATCGTTGACATTCCTTTTCTCCTTGTCCCCAGGACCACCATGAATGGGAAGGGGCCTTCAAAGAAGCAAGATGAGAACATCTCTTACAAGGCTGTCCAGTGTCAATATCCAACCACTGCAGTCACTTCTACCCCCTTGGCAGCCCCACTGCTTCCATCAGGACACAGATCCGTTCCTGTACAGGTTTTTGAGCAAACGTAAGTTTGGATTTCTCGCAGAGAAATGCCAAGAGTGCAATGACTGGGGTCCTAGGGTGGTTGCAAGTCTAGTTTTCAGAGAAACTGTGTGGAGGGTTGGGTCACTATCCTGTGCACCCGAAAAGCATATTCTACTGCTCGTTCCCTGGAATTTAAATCCAGGCCTTGAAAAAGAAAAGGAACTGTGAACTGTTTTCAAGAGGGAGCTCTATCACCTTCCATTCCCAACAGCGATGCAGGAGCGATCCAGTCGTTCCACATCCTGCCTTGCATTGGGGAGTGGGGTCTCTCTCTCCCTCTCGGGTGCATTTGGTTTGCATCATGGTGATAGGTGTGCAGTGAGAGCTCATTGGAGTTTGAATTTGAATTGCCCCGATGGTAACTTTTTATGGGATTTCCATCTGTATACTCTTTGGTAAAGGGTTTCGGTCTTTTGCCCATTTTTTTTGTTTTTGTTCTTTTCAGACTGGATGGCTTGCTTCTTTGGAGGTCAACTTTTGAGGTTCTCTCCTTCCGACAGGAGTCCTTTGTCAGGTATGTGGTTTGCACCTATTTTCTCCCAGTTTGTAGCTTCCCTTTTGGGTCTTCTTCACAAGGTGTTTCACACATTACAGACTTCCAATTCTGATTTGTTGGATCATGTCTAATGAATCAACTCTTCTTGAACGGAACATGATTTGATGTCCAGTCGGAGGATTCTTTACCTAGCTGTCCATTCTGGACATTTTTTTCCCTAGAAGATTTATCATTTTACGTAGAAGGCGGTGATTAATTTTGAGTTAATTTAACAATTTTTTTTTCTTTTTGAGAGAGTGAGCATGCGCATGAGTGGGGCGTGGGGTGGAGGGAGAAGCGAAAAGAGCGTCCTTAAGCAGACTCCCCAGTGAGCTTGGAGCCTGATTTTGTCCCGGGACCCTGAGAGCATGACAAGAGCCGAAATGAAGAGCTGGCTGCCTCAGCGACTGAGTCACCCAGGCGCCACGAGTTCAGTTTTGTACAGAGGATGAGCCTTCGATTGTGGTCCTCGTCCTCCTCGTCCTCCACCTCCACCTCCTCCTCCTCTCTGCCCCTCCCTCTTCTTCTTGGGCCTCCTTCTTCTTCTTTGTCTCTGGAAGTCCACTTGCTCTAGCACCATTTCTTCAAAACGCTGTCACTCCTCCATTGAATTGCTTTTCCCCTTTGTCAGAATCCCATTGACATGTTGGTGGTTGGTCTCTTTCTGGGTTTGATCCTGTTCCACTTATCTATCTTTATACTGTTCCATTTGTCTATCCCTTCACCAACACCACACATTTTTGATTACTATAGCTGTAGATCTTGAAACTGGGTGGAAGGATTCCTTTGGTTTTCTTCTTTAGTTTTATTTTCTCATCTTTTTCTAGGTTCTGACGTGGAGAGCTTATTGTTTTGAGACAGAGAGAGAGAGAGAGAGAGAGAGAGAGACAGGGAAGGGGTACAGAGAGAGAGAGAGAGAGAGAGAGAGAGA